>NC_139994.1:35824992-36424992 GCF_964263955.1 Coregonus lavaretus
ATATATGTATGTATATGTACAATATCTGACAGTAAAGTACATTTTTGAAGCTGTGGTGGTTCTGTAATAGTTGACTGTTTTACACACATTATTTATTTTATTATGACACCACTATATCCTCAAAATAAGTAGCCAGTGAGTGTGTGGTTATTCATTTTAAATTCCTCCCCTCAGTCTCAAGACTGCAAGAGTCTTTACGCAGAGTCAATGCAGAGGGAGTCTACATGAGACGTCTGAGGCTGCGTGTATTAAGGCGACGGCAGTATTTTGTTCCTGGCCCAAACTCTTTGTGGCATATAGATGGCCACCATAAGCTTATCAGGTCAGTGATATTAGCAGATAAACAATGCATCTTTCTATATGTTTCATTACAATTGTTATACAATAAAGTTATATTTTTTCATGTGTTTGCAACAGGTGGAGATTTGTTGTCCACGGTGGGGTGGATGGATTCAGTCGTTTAGTGGTCTACCTGACTGTGGCCGGCAATAATAGAGCTCATACGGTCTTACAGAGCTTTATCGCCGCTGTTGAGCAGTATGGGCTGCCATCAAGGGTACGGTCTGACAAAGGGGGGGAGAATGCAGATGTAGCAGAATTCATGATCAGAAGCAGAGGTACCGACAGGAATTCACACATCACAGGCAGAAGTGTCCACAATCAGCGGTAAAGAAATATGTTTGGCAACTAGGCTCACACAACTAACATACTAGTTGAATGTACTTTAGCATATGTCATAAATTAACAATTTCTCAATTTTATCCTAAACACAGAATAGAGAGGATGTGGAGAGATGTTTATGAACATGCCCTGGACCTCTTCTATCAGATCTTTACTTCATTGGAAGATCAGGAGACACTGAATCCAGACAATGAAGTCCATCTTTTCGCTCTGCACCGGATTTTCCTTCCACTGGTTCAGCAAAGCCTCGACTCTTTTCGAGATGCTTGGAACTTCCACGGTCTTAGAACTGAAAGGAATCAGTCACCACAGCAACTCTGGAGAAGTTACAGAGAGCAAGGCCCTGAGGAGGATCCTACTGAGGTTAACAATGAACTTTAAACACTTTCTTAAAATTGTTTCCCCAAAGGAATTATGGGAGAAAAAAATGGTGCTAAATGTGATACTTTAAATGAAACATTTACTATAGATTATTGTCTCTTTAAAATCTCCCGAGCTTTTAAAGATCAACCTGTGAGCTGTAGTTTCTACAGTGCATACTATGCAAAGCTGTATTATTTTAAAAAACTGAATAAGTAACATTTCATTTCTCACTGCCTTGGTGACCAAAAATAACAATCTTGTGTAAGGACATGTCAAACTAGTTTTAAGTACAAGACTGATTATGCTTGTCATCCATTCAGGTTCCTGAAGAATATGGGATCGATTGGAACGGACCTCACTGCCTTCATCGAGGCACTGTGTCAGTCCCCGAGGTTCAGCTGGCCCGTGAGCTCTCAGATGAAGAGGTTGCAATTTTGCCAGCTCCAGGAGTTTCTGTTACTGATGCACTTAGACTATATGTAGAGACTGTGGAAGTGTTATCAAGAATCTTAGACTGATGTCCAACCCATGTTTTTATTTGTTGTGTTAGAACAAGCAAGGAAAAACTGAAAGTTTACTTTCCTTTTAAAAGAAAGGAAAAAAAGCTGTTTCTTTGAAGCTTCCTGTCTCATTATGGTCCACAGAATGACTAACATGAATGCTGTACTGTTAGCACTGAAGGTGCAGAACAGTTTGATTTTAGTAAATGGAAGAAAAAAAAGTCAACTACTGCACAGTGTGTTAATGTTTTCAAAGACACTGAACTTGTGTCAATTCATCTGAACTGTGTATGCATTGACATTAGGGCTGGGCAATATGGAGAAAATCAAATATCACATTTTTGACCTAACACCTTGATGTCGATATTGCAACGATATTGTAAGGTTGACAATTGGTGCATTCACAAAATATCTTCCACATTTAGATTTCGGATAAATAACTATCATATTGTGGATATAATGACTAAGTGGTAAAAGGCAAATAATAGAACAGCTAGAACAGTCTGGTAAGTTCAGAAAATGACATCACTTTACTGTAATGCAGCCTTTGAAACCAGGAAAAGACTAAACTTACCATGTAACGATATTACACTTCTTCAAAATCTAATGGTGCTTTTCCATTACATGGTACCTACTCGCCTCGCCTCGCCTCGCCTTTTTTGGTTTTCCATTACAAAAAAAAGTACCTGGTACCTGCTAACATATACTTTTTTTTAGCACCTGCTCAGTCGAGGTTCCAAGCGAGCTGAGGCGAGCCGAGAAGGTGACGTGAAACCCTGCAGGCTGCTGATTGGTCGGAAAGAATCGTCACTGATCACTGCATTGCCAGCGACAGACAGCATTTTAAAATAGTTTAGCCAGCGGTGGTTTTTACTGCCGGAGGCTCCACGCAGAGCTTTCTCCGTAGCATACAAGTGGCCTGATGGTTATACTGGTGCGCTGGTGTGTGTAATGTGTGATGTGTGTGTGTCGAGTCGCCATATGTGTGTGTGTGTGTGTGTGTAGCTAGTGAGCGAGGGAGAAGTGAGAGAGTGACGGCGATTATCTCCGCAGCGAGTAGCGACTCTAGTCATATATATGTGAGAGAAACAAAGCGAGTAGCGACTCTAGAGTCATATATATGTGATCACGGTGGGAAATCTGGAGCAGTTAACGTTAACTATCTCTTTGATATCATGTTGTTCACGGAGACTGAGAACCAGGAAATGCGGCGGGGATTTGTCAATGGGAAAGCAAGCTACTAAGCCACGCCCACGGCAGTCGCTATGACGACCAGCCACGCTGAGGCAATCCTAAAATCTGCAATGGGAAACGGACGCACAGCGAGTCGAGGCGAGGCGAGTCAAGTAGGTACTGGTAATGGAAAAGCACCTTAAGACGATATCTAGTCTTATATCACGATAGATATAATATTAAAATATTGCCCAGCCCTAATTGACGTCTGAAAAAACTTAAACAAGCCCAAATCCAGTACTTTTTATGGCAGCGACAAGTGCTTTCTCAAAGTCCATGTAGAGTTTGAAATGAGCTGGCAGCTTTAGGGTTTCAAAGCATGTGGAGGACGTAGGAAGGGTTCCCCCAGAAATCTCCACTCTCAGTTCAGGAGGAAGCATCTCCCAGCCAACCCAGAATGTCAGCAGCTGGGCCAGGGTACCTGATGAAGCTAAAAGTCATAAAATGGATTAAAGACATTTAGTTCAACTGTAATTGATCATATCTATCCATGAGACATAGAAGCATTTGTAAAGAGAGAAAATAAGGTTTATACCTGTTTCAATGAACATCCTTAGAAAGCCAGTGATGCGGCAGGTGGTGTCTAAGTCAAAGTCTTCATCATCACTGTCCTCAACTGGCCATGTGATTTTTTCTAGGAGCATCTTAAAGAAAACAAAAATTGTAATTTAAAAAAAGGGAGAACTTATTTTGGTGAAGGACTATGCAGATCAAATTCTTAGAAAATGGAAAAATATCCATCTCAGTCATTGAAAATACACGTAAATTCATCAAGTTAAGTCACAAATATAACTAAATTACTGACTTACCTGGGGTGTGAACTGCATTTCAGCCATTTTGGGGAAAAGAAGTGGTACAACATCCGGCCTAGATGTCAGCAGGGGCCATACCATCACATCTTTCAGTCCCTTTCTCAACTGTTTAATTTGGCGCATGGTCCTCCCAACGACCTAAGAGACAGACCGACCCATATTACAGGCCAAATCCTTAACCCAAATTTGACAAAAGTTGGCACAGTAGGAAAAATGTTAATAAACACAATAAAGTGCTTTATAAAAATCCATTAAAACTCTAGTACTTAAACTCTCGTGTTAACATAACAAGCCAGGGTTCACAACACATTCTATAATTTCAACAAGTACAGCGATGAATTCTGTCACTTAACCAGCAGGAACTCACTGCATGGAGTAGAAGTTTGTTATGTAGCCATCTCCGATTTGTTTTGGTGACTGCCGGAAGATCCCAAGACATGGAAAGATCTGAAACTGTGTCCTTCTGTTCCGGTGTAAGATCTTCATGTTCAAGCTAGAATTAAGACCATACAAGTTATTATATCTGCCCAAGCAATATTTTTTACATGGCAAAGTTTCTTTTAGGTTACATACCAGTTCTATGATGCTCCTGATGTGCAGATCAGGACAGTCTTCTGTAACAACAGTAGCCATTTCAGGGTCCCCATTGAACAGTACATGAATTACAGCAGGACTTAGTCCTGTGACATGGGGACCATCATGCAGAAAGGTGTGGCCCAACATCCTTCCTGCAACCCGGAAGAGGTTGCTTTCAATAAGTGCCTCTGATGCTGCTGGAACAAGATGGTCAGGTTCACCCTCAAATAGCAGTGTTCGGCCCATTCCTCCTGTAAAGTACCAAGAGAGCAGGGAATAAAGTCACAACAATTAACCTCTTAAATACATTAAATAAAAATGTATGATAGATAGATAGATAGATAGATAGATAGATAGATAGATAGATAGATAGATAGATAGATAGATAGATAGATAGATAGATATATTACATCATACTAGTGGCGATTACTTGGCCTGTGGTATTGCTGCTTGTAGAATTCACTTAAACCAAATTGTAGCCTACTCCAAAATGACTTACAGAAGGACCCCAAACCACTTCAAATTCAATTCCCCTGTATACCCTACTACATGGGATCGTGGTCATTCCCTGGAGAAAAAAACAAAACAAAATCATAACTCACCTCACCTTAAATTAAGCAAATAAGCCTGTGATAACTATTATTGACACTATGAACACCAATTAAGTTTGAGTCACTATAAAAAGAAATGCAAATAATTTCAACAAGCCACAGACAGTACAAACTTTTTTTACTTTTGGTAAATGCCTAGTTTCGCACTGACCTGAAAATGTTACTTTTTGCTCTCCAAGTCCTGAAGTAAGAAGTTCAGCTTTAAACAGTACGCTTGGAATTTTATCCGCATTGTGGTCAGCCAAACAACAGACAGTGTGTGTGTAGCTTCTTCGGCTAACTTGGACTTGTGCTGGTCGTCTCGTCATATTCCTTCTGGCTCCAATGTTATATGGCGCAAAGAGCCTTGCTACCTCCGCTGCAACACAGAAAAATGTAACAGCTCAATGGTCACCAGTCAGCTAAAACAGCCTCTACTTCTATCTTGGGATGCTCAAGCCAGCTAACACCATTTAGCCGATTAGCGAACTAGCTAGGTTTATGCTTCCCCCCCCATTAACAATAAACGTGTCACGCACGAAGCATCATAATACCGCATGCAAATACATGTTCGAGTCGATCTAATTTAACCTACACGTGTGTCCCGAATCATTAAATAGTAGCACACCTGGCTAACATGAAATTACTTAGCTTACCTTGGACAGGTGTACGTGATTGAGCGGCCGGTATCTGCTGTGACTGAGCTGCCGGAGTCACCGGTGCCGCGGGAGCCGTTGGACTTCTGCTCAGAGCTTCCTCAATCAAATTCGCTGCTTCTCTCAGCAGCTCCGGGCAACTTTTAGACATTTTGTCCTGCACCTCACACAGCGTCTCAACATTGGGGCTAGCAGGACCGAGTCTTCTCTTGATTTTTAGCCGTTGCAATGAAAGTTCTGTTTAACCGTGTAACTAAACCAACGTAGAGGTGAATAGCGCCACCCAGTGTATTGGAATGTGTTCAGTAGCTCTGCATCAATCCATTATCCGGAATTGATTTGTCTTGGCTTGATGCAGAGGGTAACCAATCAGGCGTTAGGTTCCGCCTACCAACTTTTGATGGGTCAGTTTGACAGTTTTAAGTAATTCAGGAAGCACTCCAACGCAGGACCATGAAATGTAAATGTAAATAGTGAAATTATTATATATGTATTTTACATAAAATGAATCGGTATTTGAATTAATTAATGACACATTTAATAACACATTTATGTATTTAATTCTAATTTTAATTAATTAATGACACATTTAAGTAATTATTTAATGGTGTATTTATTTATTTAATTGTGGCACTTTTAGTCCTCCATATTATTTAAGGTACTTTAGTCTATTTATTTAAATCAAATCATTCCAACCTAATTAGTTAAAGTCGGTGCATATTTATATTTCAACGATAAACCAAATCATTCTCAGTCTAATTGTTTAACCAGTATTTTGCAGGGTCAAACATCAAACGTTACAGTTCAATCATATCAGCTCAAACGTTTCAGTTCAATCACACTAGCCATTCATCACTTTAGCTTTATGTTCTCAATTGTTATTAACGGTTTATACGGTTTAAGCAACCACAAACCCAACAGTTATTCACAAATTATACAGTTTGGACAGCCACAGACGTCTTTAATTCCCAATTAGTTTTCTATCAAGGTATACAGGTTTATCATTCACACTCTCTTGCATAGCGTCACCCCTGTCTTAAAGAATATTAAGTGTCTCCTTTGAACCTAGTCATATCTAGTCTGAACTGATATGTGCCATAGCGTCGCACTGCCTATCTATTTAAAGTACCTCCTATGGGTGTCTTTTGTTAACGTTTGCACAATTTAAACTTTATTTCCTAATTGTAATTCTCATTATTTACTGTTTTAAAATATTGTTTGTATTCTCAACCAAAATGGTACACAGTTATTACACAGTTAAACGTAGTATACAGTTATCACACAGCAAAAATAGTACACAGTTATCACACTCACTCACAATACACAGTCATAATCCTATCACACAGTCAAATATGTCACACAGTCATAAATGACACACTTACACTCGACACACAATCTATTTGGGCACACAGCCTCCTCTGTTTGGGCACACAGCCTCCTCTATTTGGGCACACAGCCTCCTCTATTTGGGCACACAGCCTCCTCTATTGGGCACACAGCCTCTTCTATGGGCACACAGCCGCTTCTATTGGGCACACAGCCGCTTCTATTGGGCACACAGCCGCTTCTATGGGCACACAGCCGCTTCTATTGGGCACACAGCCGCTTCTATTGGGCACACAGCCTCTTCTATGGGCACACAGCCGCTTCTATTTCCCATGGGTTTAACCATCAGAATTATCAAACATTTGCATGGTATTCTATAAAATTGAATTAGTATTCTATAATCGTTATTTATAGCGTAATAGAGTTCACTTACATCAAACAGGTGCTTCACAAAATTAATTTGGATAAAGCCAATGTGCAGAACTTTAGTTACATAACAATAGGTGTCTGCTTACCTGTTTTTAGAAGCCCGGGCACTTTGTGAAACACACCGTTCGACGACAGCGATGTCCAATAGGCTGGGTGAATTCCAGCGAAGTCGGAGGTCCAGATCACAGTCGGAGGTCACCAATTGTTAGAAATTGCGTAATTCAAATCTGGTATTGGAATAAGAGAAAACATAATCAAGAGATATTCAATCCAAGCTAAATTTATTATATGCAAAATGTATGTATGATAAGTATGTTGGTTCGTATACGGGCTCACTGAAATACCACGCAGGGCAGACAGAGAACTGACTTCCTCATTACAAATCCTTCCGTAAATACCCTGACAGTTTTAGTTCCCGCTCTCTGCTGGGCCTATCAGGGTAGAGGTTGGGCGTGGTTTAGACTTGCCCAACCTATCCGTTGGCGCACCGGCTGGTCCCATACCCTTGGCGCTCCCTTGTTGCACACTGTTGCCAGGCATACGTTTTTATCATAACAACCTGTGGAGTCAGCACCCAAAAGACTGTACGTACCTACGTTCAAGGACGGTTCACAGACAACGGTTCACAGACAACAAAGAGGCAGTGTTCGTATCTGTAAGAAATACAAGTCTTATCTGTCCTACCCCCTAACGTTCCTCACATGAATCACAGCCTGTTATGTGAAACAATTTATATCAGTATAGTACAGACCTATGCTTATCATTAATGCATTCCTTCTAAGCTATTCATCACATACAGATCCAATTATGAGAAAATAGAACCCCACAGTAGTTATTTGGTCTTCTGTTATTAAAGCAGGTTAGCTAGGTGAACGTCAGCTAGCTAGGAAGCTAACTAGCTAACGTTATTAGCGATGTGGTTTAACCAAAGCCAAAGCTGCTGTTTATCGGTTAGAAAGATGGTTCTATATTGAATGTATTTGATAGTCATTGCTAAACAATATGAGTAGTGTAGGTAAGGGATGAAGTGAACCTATTGGAGGATAGCTCTCCACGAGTTGGGTTGGGCATAAATTGACAGCATGCTTTTCAATACTGAGCCCAAGCTGACTGGCAAGTGGCATGGATAGGTACAGGGCAATTCCATGGTAACAGAGTGATGCTGAGACTCAGATTTATCACTTTAAAATGTATGTCAGACAAACCAATGATTGCAAATTGTTAAAAGTAGTCCTTGTGCATAGAGTTGTATGGTTTGTTTCACTTTGAAATCATTGGTTGCTGTTTGACATACACTTTAAAGTGAACAAATCTGAGATCAACATCACTGTGTTATCGTGGAATTACCCTACAGCTCAGCTCAATCCCACATCTTGTTTTCACCTATTTGGGTAAATGATTAACCATAGTTGCCTCTTTTGATACAGCCACAGTAGTCTTAAAATCGACTGTTGCCTTGAATGAAACATAAACATTTAAACTCCAAGTAAACTCTCTGTGACATTTGCTGACATCTTATTTTCCTCTCTCTCAATCCAGTTGTTCTCAGGAGACAGGTCAGTGTGTGTAGAGAGAACACATTTGACCAGGTGGAGTCAGGCTTCTACTTCACCGCGCTGGACCACTACACCAACGAGGCAGAGGACCTCAAGTTTGGACCAGTGAGTCACCAACTCATCTTATGCCTTTCACATCTTTGCATATATGTATCGCTGCACCTTCCTCAAACTCCAGTGCCATACTTTTGTTGACCTTTTTACTTCGACTCCATACTAAATCTAATTCCATCTCCTGTATTGTTCTGCCCGCTCTATAGATTATGCTGATGCCCCACTGTAAAAACCTGGAGATATTCACTGGTTCTGAGGGAGGTGACGTGGCTACAAACAGTGCCTGGGACACCTTCCTGCGCTATCGCTGTCAAGAGAACAGCCAGAGAGGCTGGTCAAGACATCTGCCGCAACTACATCTTTAGTGTCAGCTCTGCTGCACCTGGGAGCTAAAGGTATGGCACCACACTGCCAACAGTCATGTATGCTTAAACATACTTGTATGCTCATTTATGTGTTTCTTAAAGCGGCAATCAGAAGTTGAAACAATAACAAAGCGTTTCATAAAAAACTGAGGGATGGGGCTGGAGAAATGTAACCACTCTCAAATTCATAGACAGAGCTATGGATGCAAGGACTGATCATCACACCTCCTTCTAAAACCCCATTGGAGGAGACGACCCAAGGTTCCTCGCCTCAGACCTCCTCCAATGGGTTTTGAGAAGGATGCGAGTAGAGAGGAAGTGAGGAGTTGAGCAGAGATTAATTGGGACAGAGCTCATGTCATTGTTTTAGGTGGGATCTTAAGTTGAATGACACATTTATTCTGTTTACTTATATCTTTGTTTTACTTGTGCTCTTTCTACAGATGGCTCTGGCTTGCTGATAACATCGATCTGATGAGACTCCCTATGCGATTTGACTCCTGTATTACTGACTGTATTCAATAAAACTTCCAATGCCAAATATAAATAATTTGGGATTCTGTAATTGATAGACGATGGTAGTTCCCTATGGTGTCAAATCCAATTCAAAAGTCGAATGCGCATGAGATGGCGCGCGCGAGCAAGATTAAACGCGAGCCAGATGCGCGAGCGAACACTGAGTTAAGAGAGAATAAATGTGGTCCAGCGAGCAGAGGATGGGTCCCGCGAGTGCACAGGCCAGTCAAGAGTGCAATTTAAACTTGCAAGTGTGACTTTGAGCAAGCAGAACATCATTGTCACACATAAAAATACAAATAAATCTTACAGTACATAATATGTTAATAAATGTCTTATTACTTATAACATTGGTCGCATGTAAGCGATAGAATGTTGGTCACATGTTGTGTTTGTCCGTTAGCCCAGGGCTTTGGAATACAAGTGTAAATCCTTAGCCCAGGGTTAAAGCTTAGCCCAGCCAGGGTTAACAATGCTTGTGTGAACACAGGCTAAGCTAGCCCAGGGCCAGTCTAGCCTGGGGATAAGATAGCCCGGGGCTAAAAACAATGCGGTGTGAAAAGGCCTTCAGAGGCTCATCTCAAGCTCTTTCTAATACTCAAATGCAAACAATCCAGCATCGTCAGTATTTGTATCTATTTAACTCCACTAACCCATGCTCTCTCCCTCAGTTTCCAGACAATGTTTACATAGTCAGTGTCACCCTGCCTACCAACCAAACAATTGTCCCCAATGGTAACATTGTTGGGACTGAGTCAGAAACAAATGTAAGACCTTATTTGCATGTCAACATACTCTAACTTTTGTTATCTAAAATGTTGTGGCTTTTGTTTTGTTTGCATCAGTATCACATTAGTGCTTTATAGAAATAATGTATTAAACTACTGTGGAGACAATTTGAGTAGGAATATGAATATGAACTGAAAATTAAATTTATATTCAAACTATAAATGTCTTGCCAAGTCATAGGAAAGCATATTTGTCCACTAACCACATCACTCTGTTCTGTGAAATGGCTGCTGGTCTCAGTTTCACACAGACAGTAGTGATACAGACCACATACATCGAGAGATCTCACATGCAACACACACACCTTAGCACAACATATCCAATTTCCCAACGCATTATCTCAGGCTCAGTGCAGCACATCATAACGTCCTGTAAAAAGACACCAGACATCTATTACCTAGGTAGTGGGAAATACATTCTAAGGGAATGTACAGTACCAGTCAAAAGTTTGGACACACCTACTCATTCAATGGTTTTCTTAATTTATTAATATTTTCTACCGTGTAGAATAATAGTGAAGACATCAAAACTATATGAAATAACACATATGGAATCATGTAGTAACCCAAAAAGTGTTAAACAAATCAAACTATATTTATATTTGAGATTCTTCAAATAGCCACCCTTTGCCTTGATGACAGCTTTGCACACTCTTGGCATTCTCTCAACCAGTTTCACCTGGAGTGCTTTTCCAACAGTCTTGAAGGAGTTCCCACATATGCTTAGCACTTGTTGGCTGCTTTTCCTTCACTCTGCTGTCCAACTCATCCCAAACCATCTCAATTGGGTTGAGATCGGGGGATTGTGGAGGCCAGGTCATCTGATGCAGCACACCATCACTCTCCTTCTTGGTAAAATAGCCCTTACACAGCCTGGAGGTGTGTTGGGTCATTGTCCTGTTGAAAAACAAATGATAGTCCCACTAAGCCCAAACCAGATGGGATGGCGTAACGCTGCAGAATGCTGTGGTAGCCATGCTGGTTAAGTGTGCCTTGAATTCTAAATAAATCACAGACAGTGTCACCAGCAAAGCACCCCCACACCATAACAGCTCCTCCATGCTTTACGGTGGGAACTACAAATGCGGAGATCATCCGTTCAGCCACATCGCGTCTGACAAAGACGGCGGTTTGAACCAAAAATCTCACATTTGGACTCCAGACCAAAGGACAAATTTCCACCGGTCTTATGTCCATTGCTTGTGTTTCTTGGCCCAAGCAGGTCTCTTCTCATTATTGGTGTCCTTTAGTAGTGGTTTCTTTGCAGCAATTCGGCCATGAAGGCCAGAACAGTTCCCCTCTGAACAGTCGATGTTGAGATGTTGCTGTTATTTGAACTCTGTGAGGTATTTATTTGGGCTGCAATCTGAGGGTGGTAACTCTAATGAACTGGGTCTTCCTTTCCTGTGCTGGTCCTCATGAGAGCCAGTTTCATCATAGCGCTTGATGGTTTTTGCGACTGCACTTGAAGAAACTTTCAAAGTTCTTGAAATGTTCCGTATTGACTGACCTTCATTTCTTAAAGTAATGATGGACTGTCATTTCTCTTTGCTTATTTTAGCTGTTCTTGCCATAATATGGACTTGGTCTTTTACCAAATAGGGCTATATTCTGTATACCCCCCCCCCCCCCACCTTGTCACAACACAACTGATTGGCTAAAACGCATTAAGAAGGAAAGACATTCCACATATTAACTTTTAACAATGTACACCTGTTAATTAATAATAATATGCCATTTAGCAGACGCTTTTATCCAAAGCGACTTACAGTCATGTGTGCATACATTTTTACGTATGGGTGGTCCCGGGGATCGAACCCACTACCCTGGCGTTACAAGCGTCATGCTTTACCAATTGAGCTACAGAGGACCACCATAATTGAAATGCATTCCAGGTGACTACCTCATGAAGCTGGTTGAGAGAATGCCAAGAGTGTGCAAAGCTGTCATCAAGGCAAAGGGTGGCTATTTGAAGAATCTCAAATATAAAATATATTTTGATTTGTTTAACACTTTTTTGGTTACTACATGATTCCATATGTGTTATTTCATTGTTTTGACGTCTTCACTATTATTCTACAATGTAAAAATAAAGAAAAACCCTTGAATGAGTAGGCGTGTCTAAACGTTTTACTAGTAGTGTACATCTACACAGACAGTAACTAGTCTATGACCTGTCTGTGTATGCTAGAGTCCTGTTACATTAGCCTCCATTCTAAAAAGGGTTCATGTTAAAGAAAACAATACATGGTGTGATTTTCTACCGGGAAAACCATTGTGTATTCAGCTAACCGACACCTGACACACCAACCCATTTATGTGACCTTTTATCTCAGGCAATTACGAAATACTTACTTACAAATGGGATGCAAATGGAATGTCAGCACCTAGCACTCTCTGTCTGTTTGTTTACTCTATGTCTGAGTTCATTGAGCTTGCTCTTTCTCTCTCACACAGGTCAGGGAGAATTCAGAGGACAGTGCTAAGCTAAGGGAGGTGAGCAAGCGCCTGTATGCTCAGCTGCAGGAGTCAGAGAAGAGACACCAGGAGGAGAAAGACAGACTGCAGGTCAGTGTTCACCAGATGTAGAAGAATATTCATCCCCCTTTCTCTCTCTCTCTTTCTTCAGCTCCGATCCTTTTTTGACTCTACTTATCTATTGTCTCATCTGTCTCCCTCTTTCTTTTCCCCAACCCTCTCTCTCTATCATCCTCTCCATCTATCGTTTTGTTCTTTGTTCCACTGTTATCCAGTGTCATCTCAGAACACAGTCATTAGTTCCAGTGTCATCATGATGCATGTGTTGCATAATATTAGATGACCTCACATTCTATACAAGAGGGCTAGCCTTGTCCTCTCACCATTGTGTGAGTGATATTGTACGATTGATAAGAATTACCTAGAAATATTACTGTTGACCGCTGAAGGGTATTCATCATTATCCATGATTGTTATTAGTATCTTCAAGTCAATTGCTTTTAAGCCATCCCAGTCCACAATTGAACATGCACTGATGAAGACATTTGAACTATTTCCTGACCATTACTGTAACTAGATGTAATTGGGAACCTTACCTCTCTGGCTTCCCCTGCAGACTGAAAGCGTTGAGTTCAGCTGGCGTCTGGACAAGCAGTCGAAGCACCTGCAGCAAGTGGAGGGGGAGGCAGAGGAGAGAGGTCAGAGGGTGGAGGAGTTGGAGCGGCTGCTGGGGGGCATGGAGCTGGAGGGTGATGTCCTGAGGGACAAAATGGCCACCAGCGAGGCTGAACTGCTACAGCTGAGAGCAGCCAAGGAGGGGGGACAGGAGAAAAAGCAGAGGTGAGGAGGCTCTGTCGCCATAACCACTACAAATCAGTCAACTCTACATGAGTATACAACAATACAGTCCTCAGCAACAGACATTGTAACATTGCTACTCTAGCCTACAACATTCATGAATTGCCATACTTATAAGTCCAAAGTTTGAAGGGAGTATACAGTATCTTTTTTAACAAGATACTTAAAAGGATACTGTATACTCCCTTTAAACTTTGGACCCATAAATATGGCATGTTCATATACAGTGTAGATATTATGGTAATTATGTTTATGTAACCATTGTGTTGTGGTGTGTGTTGTCAGAACTGAGGAGCTGGAGAAGGAGGTGGCTGTCCTGAAGGAGAAGATCCATCATCTGGACGACATGCTGAAGAGCCAGCAGAGGAAGGTCCGCCACATGATCGAACAGGTGAGAACACACACATGGATGCACGTACACGCAAGCGGCAGATACACACAGATGGATGTGCACGAAGCGCACATGCATAGACACACACGTACACACACATGCGTACACACACACATATACAGTACATTTGGAAAGTATTCAGACCCCTTGACTTTTTCCACATTTTGTTACGTTACAGCCTTATTCTGAAATTGATTAAATAGTACTCACAACACCCCATAATGACGAAGCAAAAACAGGTTTTTAGAAATGTTTGTACATTTATTAAAAATTAAAAACTGAAATATCACATTTACATAAGTATTCAGACCCTTTACTCATTTTTATAAATGTGCAAAAATTTCTAAAAGACTGTTTTTGCTTTGTCGTTATGGGGTATTGTGTGTAGATTGCTGAGGAATATTTATATTAAAATCCGTTTTAGAATAAGGCTGTAACGTAACAAAATGTGGAAAAGGTCAAGGGGTCTGAATACTTTCCAAAGGGACCGTGCACAAACACACACAAACCCTGCATGCGTAGCAGCCATCAATGGGGAAATGATATTGAGGAGGAGGGAGTAGAGCAGGGTTTTTCAATTCCGGTCCTGGAGGGCCGAAACACTTCTGTTTTTTATTTCTACCTGGTAGTTAATTGCACTCACCTGGTGTCCCAGGTCTGAATTAGCCCCTGATTAGAAGGAGAGGATGAAAAACAGAGGTGTTTCGGCCCTCCAGGACCGGAATTGAAGAACCCTGGAGTAGAGGGTTCCTAATTGCTTTGGTTTGTAAAGGCGGTAGGGGAGTTACTGTAATCCACGTGAAACTGTTTGCTGAAACAGAACACTCATCATAAATAAGTGATGATATATCCTGTTCTGTGGAAGTTACAGAGAATGTTGGTTTTCTAAATCAAATAAAATCAAATAAAATTGTATTGGCCACATGCGCCGAATACAACAGGTGCAGACATTACAGTGAAATGCTTACATACAGCCCTTAACCAACAGTGCATTTATTTTTTAATAAAAAAGTAAAATAAAACAACAACAAAAAAAGTGCTGAGAAAAAAAGAGCAGAAGTAAAATAAAATAACAGTAGGGAGGCTATATATACAGGGGGGTACCGGTGCAGAGTCAATGTGCGGGGGCACCGGCTAGTTGAGGTAGTTGAAGTAATATGTACATGTGGGTAGAGTTAAAGTGACTATGCATAAATAATTAAGAGAGTAGCAGCAGTGTAAAAAGATGGGGTGGGGGGGGCAGTGCAAATAGTCCGGGTAGCCATGATTAGCTGTTCAGGAGTCTTATGGCTTGGGGGTAGAAGCTGTTGAGAAGTCTTTTGGACCTAGACTTGGCACTCCGGTATCGCTTGCCGTGCGGTAGCAGAGAGAACAGTCTATGACTAGGGTGGCTGGAGTCTTTGACAATTTTGAGGGCCTTCCTCTGACAACCATGATAGTTCGTTGGTGATGTGGACACCAAGGAACTTGAAGCTCTCAACCTGTTCCACTACAGCCCCGTCGATGAAAATGGGGGCGTGCTCAGTCCTATTTTTTTCCTGTAGTCCACAATCATCTCCTTTGTCTTGGTCACGTTGAGGGAGAGGTTGTTATCCTGGCACCACACGACCAGGTCTCTGACCTCCTCCCTATAGGCTGTCTCATCGTTGTCGGCCTACTACTGTTGTGTCGTCGGCAAACTTAATGATGGTGTTGGAGTCGTGCCTGGCCATGCAGTCATGGGTGAACAGGGAGTACAGGAGGGGACTGAGCACGCACCCCTGAAGGGCCCCCGTGTTGAGGATCAGTGTGGCAGATGTGTTGTTACCTACCCTTACCACCTGGGGGCGGCCCGTCAGGAAGTCCAGGATCCAGTTGCAGAGGGAGGTGTTTAGTCCCAGGATCCTTAGCTTAGTGATGAGCTTTGAGGGCACTATGGTGTTGAATGCTGCGCTGTAGTCAATGAATAGCATTCTCACGTAGGTGTTCCTCTTGTCCAGGTGGGAAAGGGCAGTGTGGAGTGCAATAGAGATTGCATCTTCTGTGGATCTGTTGGGGCGGTATGCAAATTAGAGTGGGTCTAGGGTTTCTGGGATAATGGTGTTGATGTGAGCCATGACCAGCCTTTCAAAGCACTTCATGGCTACAGATGTCAGTGCTACGGGTCGGTAGTCATTTAGGCAGGTTATCTTAGTGTCCTTGGGCACGGGGACTATGGTGGTCTGCTTGAAACATGTTGGTATTACAGACTCAGTCAGGGACATGTTGAAAATGTCAGTGAAGACACTTGCCAGTTGGTCAGCACATGCTCGGAGCACACGTCCTGGTAATCCGTCTGGCCCTGCGGCCTTGTGAATATTGACCTGCTTAAAAGTCTTACTCACATTGGCTACGGAGAGCGTGATCACATAGTCATCCGGAACAGCTGGTGCTCTCATGCATGCTTCAGTGTTGCTTGCCTCGAAGCGAGCATAGAAGTGGTTTAGCTCGTCTGGAAGTCTTGTGTCACTGGGCAGTGTATCTAAGTGTATTTGTTTTGTGAGTGTTACAGCTGCAGAACTCACGGACAGTGATCCAGGAGAGAGATCGAGTGATCAGGGATCTAGAGGAGAAGGTGGCTTTTCTGGAAGCTGAGGTCAGTACTCATACAGCTATCTGTGTTGTGGTATATGTGTGTGTGCGTGTGCGTGTTTTTGAGGGATAAGGGTCCCTGTGTTAGGTCCCTCTCTCTCTGAATGACTTTTCACCCCTCTCCTCTCCAGAACACAGAGATGCGTGACCAGATGGAGTACTTCCTGGAGGGTCAGAAGCCCGCCTCTCCGCCCACCAAAGAATGCAAACCCAAACCCCAGATCGTCTACAGGTGACAATACCATCTTCCTGTCTCTTATCTCTATAGGGTCGCTTTCCCGGACACAGATTAAACCTATTCCTGGAGAATGCATATTAGTCCTGTGCTAGACTTGATCTGTGTCTGGAAAACTGGCTCATAATAGTTATTCTCATGTGACTCACCTGTCTTGGAATTCAGTCAATGTGTGAAGGTTATTTTCATGAACAACACAGCAGCAATACAGTATAATGTTTGAGGATAGAAAGGAGGGCCAAGGAAGTGGCAGAAAATCAATTTACACCTGATGTCTTATGGTATATTTCTGTTATTTTGCCCACAGTAAGCTGATAAAACCTTCATCAATGCAAGGCAACAAGTCACTTCCTTTAATCAGAGTCATTGAGGTCAAGTCCTGAGAGAGAGAGATCTGAGGTCAAGTTGAGAGAGAGACAGAGAGAGAGTGTTCAGACTCCTTGACTTTTTCCACATTTTGTTACGTTACAGCCTTATTCTAAAATGCATTTTTTTTAATCCTCATCAATCTACACACAATACCCATAATGACAAAGCAAAAACAGGTTTTTATAAATTTTTGCTAATTTATTACAAATAAAAAACTGAAATATTAAATTTACATAAGTATTCAGACCCTTTACTCAGTACTTTGTTGAAGCACCTTTGGCAGCGATTACAGCATTGAGTCTTCTTAGGTATGACACTAGAAGCTTGGCACACCTGTATTTGGGGAGTTTTTCCCATTCCTGCGTTGTCTTGGCTGTGTGCTTAGGGTCGTTGTCCTGTTGGAAGGTGAACCTTCGCCCCCAGTCTGAGGTCCTGAGTGCTCTGGAGCAGGTTTTCATCAAGGAACTCTCTGTACTTTGCTCCGTTCATCTTTGCCTCGATCCTGACTAGTCTCCCAGTCCCTGACGCTGAAAAACATCCCCACAGCATGTATGATGTTGCCACCACCATGCTTCACCGTAGGGATGGTGCCAGGTTTCCTCCAGATGTGACGCTTGGCATTCAGGCCAAAGAGTTCAATCTTGGTTTCATTAGACCAGAGAATCTTGTTTCTCATGGTCTGAGAGTCTTTAGGTGCCTTTTGGCAAACTCCAAGCGGGCTGTCATGTGCCTTTTACTGAGGAGTGGCTTCCGTCTGGCCACTCTACCATAAAGGCCTGATTGGTGGAGTGCTGCAGAGATGGTTGTCCTTCTGGAAGGTTATCCCATCTCCACAGAGGAACTCTAGAGCTCTGTCAGAGTGACCATCGGGTTCTTGGTCACCTCCCTGACCAAGACCCTTCTCCCCCGATTGCTCAGTTTGGCCGGGCGGCCAGCTATAGGAAGAGTCTTGGTGGTTCCAAACTTCTTCCATTTAAGAATGATGGAGACCACTGTGTTCTTGGGGACCTTCAATGCTACAGACATTTTTTGGTACCCTTCCCCAGATCTGTGCCTCGACACAATGCTGTTTCGGAGCTCTACGGACAATTCCTTCGACCTCATGGCTTGGTTTTTGCTCTGACATGCACTGTCAACTATTGGACCTTATATAGACAGGTGTGTGCCTTTCCAAATCATATCCAATCAATTGAATTTACCACAGGTGGACTCCAATCAAGTTGGAGAAACATCTCAAGGATGATCAATGGAAACAGGATGCACCTGAGCTCAATTTCGAATCTCATAGCAAAGTGTCTGAATACTTATGTAAATAAGGTATTTATGTTTTTGAATTTAATACATTTCTAACATTTTATAAAAACCTGTTTTCGCTTTGTCATTATGGGGTATTGTGTGTAGATTGCTGAGGATTTTCTATTGATTTAATCTATTTTGGAATAAGGCTGTAACGTAACAAAATGTGTAAAAAGTCAAGGGGTCTGAATACTTTCCTAAGGCACTGTATATGGTATGACATGATATAAAAAGAAGTGAGCTCATTTTCAAGTTGCCGCTATGACGCAGTGGCACCTTTTAAAATGGGTGGTGCCTGTGTTTTCTAGTTCACCCTAGGGAGAGACAATCAAGACAAAGCAGTGCAGCTCTGTTGTCACTCAGACACACTGGAGAAGTTTTCAGCGCACCGTTCTGTGACCTAGTTAATCAGGATACCTCCACTTTAGGGTCCATTGGTCGCATTCCTGTGTTTGCAGTACACCTTACACACAGAGGCATGCAGTTGGTTGTTAACATTTTACAGATGTCTCCGATTTAAACAACTTGTTTTTCTCTGACATTAGATGGAGGTTGTAGATAGAAATCAATAGTTCAAATTAGTAGAATTATGAGTTATGATTTTCTTTCTTTATTACTAAATAATGTAATATTGTACAGAAAAGTAATGTCCTCTTTATACCTAGTTTACCTCTGTTAGTTATTAACCAAGTAGATAAATGGTTATACTGAAAAATACAACCTGCTGTTATAATGCTGCATGTGGTGGCTGTCGGATGTACAGTATCAATACAATTAATAATATAAATATGTATAAATCTAACCTGCCTTCTAAGCATAAATATGCAAGTGGCTTACAGTTGTCTCACCTCTCAAGATTAGAGGTTTTCAGTCTTTGGCCTTTTAAAAGGGGTAGTGTGTTAAATGATCATTACACCCTGCATGTATACTGTATAACTACTGATGATAATGGGGTGTCCCCCAAATGGCACCCTATTCCCCCTTTGGGCCCTGGTCAAAAGTAGTGCACTATATAGGGAATATGGTACCATTTGAGACACAACCATGGTGTGGTATTATCCTATACTATTATTACAGATTTTGCTGTCTGGTTTAAGAGCTCTTATTTTATGAAATAATTATATTTGTTCTGTTACAGTAATGGCCCCTTTTACAA
The DNA here is from genome assembly GCF_964263955.1 of Coregonus lavaretus. Classification (NCBI taxonomy): domain Eukaryota; kingdom Metazoa; phylum Chordata; class Actinopteri; order Salmoniformes; family Salmonidae; genus Coregonus; species Coregonus lavaretus. Next base: position 35,844,831 of record NC_139994.1, read on the forward strand.
ACCAAGCATATTTAATGTGAAAACTGCCTTTTTTTGTCAAAATAAAATGTATTTAAAGTTGAAAAAAAAGTTGTTCCCTCCCTTTTCTGTCCCAGATGTTAGGTATCTGAAGAGAAATCCAAAAAGCATTATTATAATCAGGGGCGCAACTTTCACTGGGGACAGGGGGGACATGTCCGAGCGGTCGGGCAGGCTGTTTGGAGTATTTATCCGACTGGATAAAAAAAAATATATAATACAAAATAATTATGTCCCCCTCACTTCTAAAACCAAAGTTGCGACCCTGATTAAAATAAACCCTTTATTATGGAGGGTGATCTGTGCCAGTTCGAAAATGCAATGCTTAAATGCTCAATTGAAATTTGAAAATTATAAATGCATTTATATTTTCATATCAAGGTGCATGATTCAAGGCACAATGAAATTTCAATGTTAAAATGAAAATCTAAAATGGCTAATTGGAAAGGTAAAGGGAAATTCTAAATGAAAATGGCAACACAACACCACCATTCAGTGATACATCCTAGCCATGTGACGCTCTATGTGCATTGATTTTAGACTAGTAGCTAGAGTAACTGACAGGGTTCGAACCTGATGTCCTGTACACCAGAAGAACATCATAGCCTGCTAAGCCAAAGCAATTTTTCTGGTCTCAGGCAAAGTTACTCATCACATGTGCATGGTCCCCAAACCAATTCTCCCTGCTTAGTTGTTTGCATGATGAGTAACCTTGCCTGATACCTGAAGAGTTGCATTGACTATAGGCTTTGGTTTAGCAGGATAATGTGCTCTTCTGATGTGCAGAACAACCTTATTCAAACACTGTCAGTCATCAGGGTTTTTTCTGGATTAAAAACTGGTTTAGGTGGTGGGCGTGGCAGGTGCGTGGCAATGGGCGCGGTCGGCCCGTCGGCGCAGCTGAATTTTAGAGAACATTTTAGAGACCCCCATCTTGGCGGTGTAGATACATTTTAAGCCAATTTCCTGCAATTCTACAAATGTCTCCATGGAGCTGAAAGAAAGTGTTGCAGTTTTAAAGCTAATTTCCTGCAATTCTATGCATTTTGCCATGTCTAATACTGTGTTCTTTTGCTCAAACATATATATTTTTTAAGTATTCTGTCTAGCTTTTATTTTGGTGATTGTTTGTTCTCAAATATTATATTATTATAGCACCTATAATTGCACCTTTAATATGTACTGTACGGTTGCCTCCCGAGTGGCGCAGTGGTCTAAGGCACTGCATCGCAGTGCTAGCTGTGCCACTAGAGATCCTGGTTAGAGTCCAGGCTCTATCGCAGCCGGCCGCGACAGGGAGACCCATGGGGCGGCACACAGCGTCGTCCAGGGTTTGGCTGGCAGTGATGTTCTTTTCCCATCGCGCACTAGCGACTCCTGTGGCGGGCCGGGCGCAGCGCACGCTAACACGGTCGCCAGGTGTACGGTGTTTCCACCGACACGTTGGTGCGGCTGGCTTCCACTGTGTCAAGAAGCAGTGCGGCTCGGTTGGGTAGTGTTTCGGAGGACGCATCGGAGTTGCAGCGATGGGACAAGACTGTAACTGCCAATTGGATACTACGAAAAAGGGGTAAAAAAATATATATGCAGTATGGTTCCGGACAATTATAAGTGCACTTTTCTTAAATAATTCCCTATTTCTTCTAAAATAATTTGTCTTCACACCTTGTTATTAGATTTTCAACATTGCAGAACCAATTGTATTTTTGTAAACTTAAGTTTACAATTTTAATTGATAAAATAAAGACAAATGGCATTGACAAACTTATAGGCACCCTGGAGGTAGTACTTTGTTGCACAGCCTTTGGCCAAGACAACTGCAGACAAATGCTTCTTGTAGCCATCAATGAGCTTGCTGCAACTTTCTACTGGCAATTTGGCCCACTCTTCAGCAGAAAACTGCTCTAATTCTTCAATGTTTGAGTGAGGCAGTCCACTATTGGTCTATTGCTTCATTAGGTTGTTGGTAAACACAAGAAAACCCACCCAAACAAGCCTAAATCCTGGAGGAAATGTTCTATGGACCAATGTTGGAGCTCTTTCCCAATACAGATCAGCGCTGTGTTTACTGACAACCAAATTAAGCATTCAATGAAAATAACACAAACTCTACAATAAAGATGGGGGAGGTTTGAAAATGTGGAGTTGCTTTGCTGCCTCTGGTACTGGGGGCCTTGAACATGTGCAAAGCATCATGAAATCAGCAGATTATCAGGTGTTTTGGAGTCCAATGTTCAACTCAGGTTCCAAAAACTGGGTCTCCATTGAAGGCTATGGGTCTTCCAGCAGTAGAACGACCCCAAACAGACATCAGAAGCACCCTGGAATGGTTCTAGAAGAAACACTGGACTGTTCTGGAGTGGGCAGCAAAGATTCCAGATCTGAATCACATCCATAACCTATGGTGGGAGATGAAAACATCAGTTGGTGGAGGGCACCCCTCAAACAATGAAGAATTAGGGCAGTTTGCTGCTGAAGAGTGGGTCAATTTGCCAGTAGAAAGGTGCAGCAAGCGCGTTGGTGGCGACATGAAGCATTTGTTGGCAGTTATCTTAGCCAAAGACTGTGCAACAAGTAATAGCTCCAGGGTGCCTATAAATTGTCTATACCATTTGTCTTTATTTTCTACATTCAAATTGTGAACTTAAGTTCACAAAAATACAATTGGTTATGTTTCACTATATTGGATCACTCCAATATATTGGTATCACTCTGCGGCTGAGGGATACATCCAAGGTGAGGATTTACAGAATTACTCCCGTGTACACCTGTGTCACGGCTGGGGTCCGCCCCTATATTTATAGACCACATGGCCGCGACACACGTTCTCTACATCATTTTTGAGGCGCCTCTAGCACCGTAGAGGATTGGAGTGATCCATATAGCTCACATAACCGTGGTTACATACGTAACCTTCGTTATGTTTCACTATATTGGATCACTCCAATATATTGGTATACCCGTACCAGATTTAGTCGGTGCTAGAGGGACCTGGCCAGCCAGTGGCGAAGTCCCAGCGCGGAACCGAGACGCAGGGGCGGTCAATGTGGAAGGACCTGAGCCCTGTGGAAGGGGGGTCCCGGCACAGTCCCCAGAAGGGGAGGAGACGCCCAGGACCGCTGAACCAACTGCAGAGGGAGGTGCCACATTTACCCGATAGTACCTAACAAAGGTGCAAGAGGAAGCCCAGCTGGCCGCAGCACAGATATCAGCGAGGGGCACTCTTCTCAGCAGAGCCCAGGATGCAGCCACACCTCGTGTTGAATGTGCCACCACAGATCCCAGCACTGGCCTGCCAGCCAGGCGGTATGCTCTTGTATTCGTGTCCACGATCCAGTGAGAGAGCCTCTGCTTTGATAGCCCAGCCCCCAGGACTCTCTCACCATAGCAGACAAAGAGCTGGTCTGTTGTTCTCACTGACCGTGTCCGCTCCACATTGGTAGCCAGTGCCCGCACAGGGCACAGCATGCCGGAGGGAGGCCCAGACTTCACGCCACTGCCGGGTGGTCGGAAGCAGACAGGATAAAAGGGATGTTCACATGCCTGTCTGACAGAACCTTCGGGAGGAATGAAGGGTTGGGGCGGAGAGATATACTCCTCCCACCGGGGTCCATCCGGTAGCACTCAGAACTTACCGAAAAAGGATGGAGCTCACCCACTCTCTTCATGGAAGTAATCGCTACCAAGAAAACCACCTTCATAGAGAGGTGTTTCAGGGAGGCAGACTCCAACAGTTCGAAAGGCGGCTTTGCCAAAGCTGCCAAGACCACAGCCAGATCCCAGCTCGCCATTGAGCGGGTCCTAGCAGGACGCAGGCGACGAACACCCTTCATAAACCTGGAGACCAAGGGATTGCGCCCCACTGGCCTGTCCATCCACCCCACATGGCAGGCAGATATAGCGGCCAAATACCCTCTCAGACTGCAGAGTATTGGAGGACATACTGCACCCCGCATGACTCGGGCACAACCTCAATACCAGTGCACGAAGAGCAGAACAACCGCCAGCGCAACTGGTATGCCTTGGTTGTAGCCGGTGCCATTGCGCTCTGCATGGTGTTCATTACGCCCTCCTGTAGTCCTAACATGGACCATTGCTGCCGTTCAGCGGCCAAGCCCACAGAATGAGGCGGTGCGGTCTCAGATGCCACAGAGTTCCCCCGGCCTGAGACAGCAGGTCGGGTCTCAGGAGAAGTTGCCAAGGTGTCCTAGACAACAGGGACAGGAGAAGGCTGAACCAGGGTCGTCTAGGCCAGTATGGGGCCACCAGCAGCAGACGATGCTCCGCCATCCTGGTCCTGTCCAGCATAGCCTGGATCAGGGGAAAAGGGGGGAATGCGTAAAGCTCCAGCCCTGGCCAATCGTGAGCCAGAGCATCCAAGCCCAGAGGCCCTGGTGGCTCCGACATGGAATACCACAGGGGGCAGTGTGCCCAGGGAGGCAAACAGGTCCACCTGCGCCCTCCCGAACTTGTCCCACAGGTGCTGCACCACCTGGGAATGTAGGCTCCAGTCCCAAGGTGGCGGGCCCTCCCTCAAGAGCATATCTGCTTCCACATTCAGGATGCCAGGTACGTACGCTGTACGTAGAGACGCTAGACGTCCCTGAGCCCAGAGAAGGAGCAACCGTGCCATAAGATGGAGACGGTGGGACCTCAGTCCACCCTGATGGTTGATGTAAGCCACCACTGTGGTGTTGTCCGTTCTCACCAGGACATGTCTTCCCTTCAGATGTGGAAGGAAAGACCGCAGGGCCAGCAGTACAGCTCGGAAATCTAGTGTATTGATGTGCCTGCCGCTCCAAGTGGGTAGCCAACAGCCGCTGGCCGACCTGTCCTTGGTCAAACCCCCCCAGCCAATCTGGAAGGCGTCTGTGCTGACCAGCTCCCGGCGGCACATCCTCACCCTACCTGAGAGAAAGAAGCAACAGCACCACCTCAACAATGCCCTGAGACACTGTGCGGTCACCCGCAGCTGGCGGTGACGGTGGCGCTTTGGGTGCAGCCGGTGGGAGTTGAACCACCGTTGAAGAGGCTGGAAATGGAGCAGGCCCAGGGGAATCAGGAACGAGGCCGCCGTCAGCAAGCCCAACAGGCGTTGGCAGGTCAGGGCGGATACGACCCGCCCCTGCCGAAAGTGGTCGAGGCAAGATAAGATCGCCTGAACCCTTCTGGTGGGCAGGCGTGCTCTCATGAGGACTGAGTCCAGTTCCATGCAAATGAAGGCCACCCTCTGGGTGGGCATCAGACGACTCTTCTTGTCGTTTACAGTAATGCCCAGCCTGGGTCAGGAGCGTGTCTCTGTCTGACAGGACCTTGGTCCTGGTCGGGGCACAAATCAGCCAATCGTCCAGGTAATTGAGGATCAACAATCCTCGGGACGTGAGAGGTGCCAGGACAGCATCCATGCATTTTGTGAAAGTGCGGGGTGCCAAGGAGAGGCCGAAGGGAAGAACCATGAATTCATAAGCCGTCACTTCGAAAGCGAATCGGAGGTACTGCCAATGAGCTGGGTGAACAGGAACATGGAAGTACGCATCCCTCAGGTTGAGCGTCACAAACCACTGGTCCCTGGACACGGACTGCAACACGCGGGCTGGGGACAGCATGTGGAACCTCAGTACCTTCAAGTACCCATTGAGGTTGCTGTGGTCCAGAATCGGTCGAAACCCTCCATCTCTTTTTGGGACCACAAAATAAGTGGAGTAGAACCCACCTAGCCGTTCTGATGTCTCGATCCTGTGGATGGCACCCTTGTCCAGGAGTGAGGAGATCTCCAGCCGCAGGGTTTTCTTCATGGGGTTGGCCACCGTGGTGACACGAAGGCCCCTGAAGGACGGGGGCCGGCACCTGAATTGGAGTCGGTACCCCTCGAGCATTGTGGACAACACCCAAGGGGACTCCACACCCTCCTCCCACTTTGCCCTTTGAGACAGAGAGAAGCGGACGAGGCCGGGGAAGGGTGTGTCAGGGGTCCTGCCGGGGCCTGCCTCTCCACTGGCACCCCGAGCACCTGGGTCCCCCAGGCACGTCCCAGTTGACAGGTTGTTGCTTCACCGCATGCTGTGCCCCTCCCCGCTGTCGTCCCTCAGCATGAGGCGATGGGGCAGGAGAGTGACCTCCCCGTCGTTCAGGTACAGGTGGGTGGCGACGGTCCATCTGCCTTGGACCAGGGGCCTGGGGAGACGGCATGAACTGTCTCAGGGTCTCCCGGTCCCTACGAACCTTATCGGTCTGCTCCAGAATGTAATCAACCCCTGGGCCAAACGTCAGCCCTGGGGTGATGGGGAGAGTGGCAAATGTGCTCTGGAGAGCAGCTGGCAGACGGGATTGGGCCAGCCAGAGATGGCGCCGGGAGGTAACCACCTGCGCCATGACCTTTCCGTTGGCGCGGGCCTCATCCCTCTGGAGCAGGGAAAGCAGGCGAGACACCTCCATCGCTTCCAGGAGGTGCTCCTCTGTGCCCTCCTGCAGCCAGGGCAACAGAGTCTACAGGTAGGCCTGCAGCAGCATGGCCGCGTTGGTGAGGAGGCCAAGGAGCAGAGGGACCAATATGTGGCTTTCAAGTCTGCATCAAAGACTCTGGGGCAGTCCTGGCTTCAGTGGCGGGTTCCGCTCTATAATCTCCCGGTCCGGAAGGACCATGGCAGCTATCATGGCGCAACATAACTCCATGGTCCAGTCTCTGCTGTGAGTCGGAAGGGCCCCCTGGCAGAGGCCTAGCTCTCCTGCAAGGCCTCGCGGAACTCAGCAGAAATGGGGACAGATGGAGAGTCATCACTGTCCACCAGTTTGATATCCAGTGCAGTGGCTACTCATAGCCTCTCGAGCCGCTGGGGGCGATGAAGCCCCGCTGCCGGATTCTGATGGCCTGTCAGCCTGGTAGCACCGATCACTGCGGTGAATAGTGCCAGCATTGTCCCCCAGGAACAGCCTATCACTTGGCCAACAGGGAACAGCTGTCGTCGCCACCGAAGCTATCAACCTCCTGACGCAGGGCATGCGCCCTCCGTTCAAGATGGTCCCAGCGGAGACTCCTGCCCCCGTCCAGGACTGGCAGCAGATGGGCTCTGCCTGCGGTGGCTCCGGCCAGGCTTCCTGTGAGGGGGTACTGGGCCCAGTAGAGGGACTAACAGCTCGCTGGCGCACCACTCCTGAGGGAGGGAGCTCGTCCCCAGCCTGAGCCTGAGCCTGGCCGACCCACTCGCGCATTGCCTCCAATCGCGCCAGGCACAGGCGTTCTGATAATACCACACAAAACAGGCATCCAGTAGGGCGCTCCACCGCCCTCTCCGCGTGGCTCAAACCCAGGCAGTGCATACACGAGGTATGCGGATCCCCAGGGGGGATGCCACCATCACACCTGTCACAAAGGGAAGCCATAAGCTCAGCCAAGCCAACAAGGCCACGGAGCAGGGGTCCGACGCCCTGGGAGAACTTATGTTATGATCCGCTTGGAGGAATAGGAGCCTGGTGAGGGATAAATTAACCAGTACCTCTGCAAAAACCGGGGAAGACCCGTGTGGGAAAAACAGGCAGACAAAAAAACCAGCAACCAGGTAATGGATTTGATTTATTCGTTTTTTTGTTTTACGCCAACTGCAATATTACCTAGCCGGTTTAATATCCAAGCAGTAAAAACAGCACCATATGATGAAGTAACTCCGTTAAGGAACTCAAAAGTTAATGTCTCAACGTAGTGGAAAGCCCACTACGATACTCTTACACTCTGCAGGGGAAAGAACAAGAAAAAACCCTGCATGTTAATTAGCAGAGAACCTGCACCTATGGCGCGGGGAGCAGCATGTTAAAGCAATTCACAACACACACATAGAACAAGCCAGTCAGCAAGTCGTGTAAGGTAAATTACAGTTTGTGCAGCAAGAGCCACCATACTAATGGATACACACGGAGTCGTAGTGTAACGCTAACGAAACACAAGTACGATAAACGACGGGTGGAAGATACAGATCAACCGCGCGCAGCGAGTGGAACACTCAAGAGGAGGGGCTGGCCATTTGGCCAGCTGCTCCAGGCTGCAAACAGCCAGTGAGTATACTTCCACGCAAGATATTACACTTAACAGTGACTTACCAAGCGAACTTCAGAAAGTTTGTACCTCAAACCATACGGATGTCCGCCGAGAAAATGAAAGAGAACATGTGTCGCGGCCATGGGGTCTATATATAGGGGCGGACCCCAGCCGTGACACCAATATATTGAAGTGATCCATATAGCTCACATAACCGTGGTTACATACGTAACCGTCGTTCTTCATTGTTGAAAATCCCACAACAAGGTGTGGTGACCAAAAGTTTTTAATTTCTTATTTATTTATTTCAATTTATTGTAATATAAATAGGGAATTATTTAAGAAAAGTGCAATTGTGCCCATATAATTGGCCGGAACTGTAGGTCCATTCTCTTTTCTACATACTTTATATCTGGTTTTAGTCGTTTAAGTGCCGTGGCTCAGATGCGTCTCTGTGAGGAGTAGGAGGTCAAAGGAATGGTGAATTGTAATTGAGGTGGTTCAGTTACCAGACATGCATGATGAGTAGTAGGTTGGTGGTCTGTTGATACCCCTCTGGTGGTGTGGGAGCTGTGCTTTAGCAAAGTGGATGGGATTATATCCTGCCTAGTTGGCCCTGTCCGGGGTATCGTCGGACGGGGCCACAGTGTCTCCTGACCCCCCCTGTCTCAGCCTCCAGTATCTATGCTGCAATAGTCTATGTGCCGGGGGGCTAGGGTCAGTCTGTTATATCTGGTGTTATTCTCCTGTCTTATCTGGTGTCCTGTTTGAATTTAAGTATGCTCCCTCTAATTCTCTCTCTCCCTCCCCTCCCGGAGCACCTGAGCCCTAGGACCATGCCTCAGGACTACCTGGCCTGATGACTCCTTGCTGTCCCCAGTCCACCTGGTCGTGCTGCTGCTTCAGTTTCAACTCTTCTGCCTGCGGCTATGGAACCCTGACCTGTTCACCGGACGTGCTACCTTGTCCCAGACCTGCTGTTTTCAACTCTCTCTCTCTACCGCACCTGCTATTTCAACCTCTAAATGCCCGGCTATGAAAAGCCAAGTGACATTTACTCCTGATGTACTGACCTGTTGCAACCTCTACAACCACTGATTATTATTTGACCCTGCTGGTCATCTATGAATGTTTGAACATCTTGGAGAAAAATCTGGTCTTAATGGCCATGTACTGTTATAATCTCCACCCGGCACAGCCAGAAGGTGACTGGCCAACCTTCAGAGCCTGGTTCCTCTCTAGGTTTCTTCCTAGGTTTTTGCCTTTCTAGGGAGTTTTTCCTAGCCACTGTGCTTCTACATCTGCATTGCTTGCTGTTTGGGGTTTTAGGCTGGGTTTCTGTTTAGCACTTTGTGACATCTGCTGATGTAAAAAGGGCTTTATAAATACATTTGATTGATTGATTGAGTAGGCCTAACCTTGCCTGAGACCTGAAGAGTTGCATTGCCTCCCAGAGTCAATTCCTAGGCTTCAGCTTAGCAGGCCTATGCTTTTCTGGTGCGCAGGAGACCTGTGTTCGCACCCTGTGTGTTGGTTACTCTAGTCTAAAATCAAATGTACAGAGAGCCCACATGGGGGTGTGGTGTTGCTCTCCTGGTTCATGCCTCCAAGAATCAATTTGCATACACCTTGAAAATTAAAATGGAAATTGAAAAGAGAAAAGAGAAAATGCTTCATTGAGTAGCTGGAAAATGAAAATAGACACTTTCAATTTCACTTTGCACATTGCATTTAATATTTTCTGTTTACCATTTTCTATTTTCATTTTAACTTTGGAATTGAATTGTGGAATGAATCATGCACACCAATATGAAAATTAAAATGCATTGATCATTTTCACATTCCTATTTAGCATTTACGCCTCGATCCCACATACAGCGCAAAATGGTCTGGATCATCTGGATATGTGTGCAACAAAAGTTCAACATTCACCTTCTGCTACTATTTCTGTCAAGCTGTCTACACATACAATTTGATGAATAGATTAGATAAATCTAACATATGCACCACACAGAACGCACTGCAACTGCCTCTGCAACGCAATGCTGCAAGGCAAACACAGCGTTCCATTGGAAATGAATGTATTCTGGTGTACCAAAACGCAATGACGCTGTCGGTGTGATTGAGGCGTTAAGCATTGCATTTTCGAACTGCCAATGATCACCCTTCATACTGATCACCCTCCATACTTTCTAAGCCCTTTTCCTTGAATAAATGCAGGGGACCAAGTTGCTCCCCAACTTGCTAATGCCATCTAGTGGAAAAATCTAAACACACCAATTGAGATAGAGTATTCCATTTGATTCCATTCCATGTTTTAATTTTAACACAAGAGCACTACACAGTTTGGATTGTAAAAAACACTATTGAAATAAATCATGAAATTCTTATATATATATATAGATAGATAGATAGATAGATAGATAGATAGATAGATAGATAGGTAGATATTATATATATATATATATATATATATATATATATATATATATACACTGCTCAAAAAAATAAAGGGAACACTTAAACAACACATCCTAGATCTGAATGAATTAAATAATCTTATTAAATACTTTTTTCTTTACATAGTTGAATGTGCTGACAACAAAATCACACAAAAATTATCAATGGAAATCAAATTTATCAACCCATGGAGGTCTGGATTTGGAGTCACCCTCAAAATTAAAGTGGAAAACCACACTACAGGCTGATCCAACTTTGATGTAATGTCCTTAAAACAAGTCAAAATGAGGCTAAGTAGTGTGTGTGGCCTCCACGTGCCTGTATGACCTCCCTACAACGCCTGGGCATGCTCCTGATGAGGTGGCGGATGGTCTCCTGAGGGATCTCCTCCCAGACCTGGACTAAAGCATCCGCCAACTCCTGGACAGTCTGTGGTGCAACATGGCGTTGGTGGATGGAGCGAGACATGATGTCCCAGATGTGCTCAATTGGATTCAGGTCTGGGGAACGGGCGGGCCAGTCCATAGCATCAATGCCTTCCTCTTGCAGGAACTGCTGACACACTCCAGCCACATGAGGTCTAGCATTGTCTTGCATTAGGAGGAACCCAGGGCCAACCGCACCAGCATATGGTCTCACAAGGGGTCTGAGGATCTCATCTCGGTACCTAATGGCAGTCAGGCTACCTCTGGCGAGCACATGGAGGGCTGTGCGGCCCCCCAAAGAAATGCCACCCCACACCATGACTGACCCACCGCCAAACCGGTCATGCTGGAGGATGTTGCAGGCAGCAGAACGTTCTCCACGGCGTCTCCAGACTCTGTCACGTCTGTCACATGTGCTCAGTGTGAACCTGCTTTCATCTGTGAAGAGCACAGGGCGCCAGTGGCGAATTTGCCAATCTTGGTGTTCTCTGGCAAATGCCAAACGTCCTGCACGGTGTTGGGCTGTAAGCACAACCCCCACCTGTGGACGTCGGGCCCTCATACCACCCTCATGGAGTCTGTTTCTGACCGTTTGAGCAGACACATGCACATTTGTGGCCTGCTGGAGGTCATTTTGCAGGGCTCTGGCAGTGCTCCTCCTGCTCCTCCTTGCACAAAGGCGGAGGTAGCAGTCCTGCTGCTGGGTTGTTGCCCTCCTACGGCCTCCTCCACGTCTCCTGGTAGCGCCTCCATGCTCTGGACACTATGCTGACAGACAGAGCAAACCTTCTTGCCACAGCTCGCATTGATGTGCCATCCTGGATGAGCTGCACTACCTGAGCCACTTGTGTGGGTTGTAGACTCTGTCTCATGCTACCACTAGAGTGAAAGCACCACCAGCATTCAAAAGTGACCAAAACATCAGCCAGGAAGCATAGGAACTGAGAAGTGGTCTGTGGTCACCACCTGCAGAACCACTTCTTTATTGGGGGTGTCTTGCTAATTGCCTATAATTTCCACCTGTTGTCTATTCCATTTGCACAACAGCATGCGACATTTATTGTCAATCAGTGTTGCTTCCTAAGTGGACAGTTTGATTTCACAGAAGCGTGATTGACTTGGAGTTACATTGTGTTGTTTAAGTGTTCCCTTTATTTTTTTGAGCAGTGTATATATATATATATATGTTCTTAATCTATATAAATAATCATTCAACACAAATATATATAGACACATGTGAAGTTGACAATTCAGGTGTAGGGGAAATGAACAGTTTCAACGCATAACTGTGGTACAAAAGTCTTTGCCAGTACCAGTACATTGAAGTACCATTGACTCCATTTAATTCCTGGGATAAAGAGCCTGATATAACGATATGACTCCAGTCACATGATTGGTCTTATGGGACAATGCTCTTTATGTCCAGTGGAAATAAAGTAAAACGTACATGCAATGCGAACTTCCACAAGCTTTAGGGTATATACACTACATGCTTGTTCTGTTACTATGTTTTTGGTAATCCCCATAGCAAAACTGGGGGTCAATTCCATCACACTTCCAATCTATTGCTATCGAATACAATTCCTATGGATTAAACAAGGAATTGAAACGGAACTGACCCCAACACTGCCCAACAGTCACCTCTCACATGGGGCTCTCCAGTGTGTTGTAGTTGTCCTTGAAGCGCTTGAGCTCCAGGAAGTGCTTTGGCCTCTTGCTCTGTTGGCTGGTGGAGGGCAGGTAGGTGACCAGTATGGTGGAGGGGGTGCTGTGGGCTGAGGAGCCCGTCAGGTCCTTGGCTACTGACTGGTGATGTTGGTCCAGACTGGTGGAGCTGGGGTAGGCTTTCACACTGAAGGGAGAAGAGAGAGGGTAGTGTCAAACTCAAATTAAATGGCATGATAAAGTGAGAGTGAAGATTTCTGTGACATGATGAGGAGTTGAGGACCAAAGACATCTCTTCCTACTGATATATTTATTTGTTGAGCAAACACATTCATTTTTGTAATAATACTTACACATCCGCCAGTTCATTCAGAGCATCCTGGTATTTCATATATTTCGCTTCCCCAAATACCTAAAACACAAAGAGTCACTTCCACTGACAAACACTGTCAACAACACTGCCTCTTTAAGACAAAAAAAAGCTCTTTACCTGACTTGCTTTTCAAAGATGTCTAGAAATGTACACGTTTTGTGCTCTTTCTTGTAGTGAGCAATCACTCCCCTATTGCTGACTACAAATTATCCATAACTGGGCTAATAACTCACTAACTAGCAAAGGATAAGAACAAAATGTCCACACATGGCTACATGCAGCTCTTGCTTTGATCTCAAAACAAGCACATCTACTCACGACCACAGCTATAAACACAGTCCAGTTCAAAGTAAACGGCACAGATCCATATATGGCAATAGTCTATTTCCATATAGGCCTACGCAATAGAATCCTACTCCGATGCGTTCTGCCTACAACAAAATCTCTTGCAAAGTTAGTTTTGTTTCAGTATGTTGCATTGAAAGTGGCTAATATTGCGTTGATTCGATCACAATTTCCACAGTAAAGGGAAACGTTGATAGTGTTAACTAAGAGGGAAAACTCTAGAAAGTTGAGTGAAGTTAAATCTCCTGCTTCTCTTCATGGGCTGATATTTCTTCTGCGTTCTGCGTGGCAGTCCCGGGGGAGCTACGAGGCAGTTTCGTGGCTACGGCACGCCTGCGCACGCGCGAAGCTTAGAGGGAACATTGGTTGCAAGTGGTAGCTACTGTATGTGTTTAGTGACGGTCGAGGCAAGCAAATATTATTTGATAATATCATAAAGTTTCAAAGGGGCCATGATACAAGAGCATACACATTCCATCATAAGCAACTAGGCCAAACTAAGGATCAGTCATAAACATTTGAGAATAGGCGCATCACCTCGCTCATGAATGCATATCAAAATCAGCATCTTCAGCACCTTGCACAACATTCACAGCATTACCGCTTCGAACACACCGACTGCGTCATTGCATCAATGCTGCATAACATTTTGCGCAGCTACGCAACTATACTGAATGCAGGTATCTACACACGTGTTGCAGACAGTTGCATGCGGTTGGACACATGGAGGAGAGAATGATTTTCGCAGTATCCTCAAAACCATGTCTTTTTGACACAACTGCTGACAGCTACAGGGACATAAACACAAAAAATGCTGCTTGGAGACAAGTGTCCATGATAGTAGGATTTCCAGGTCAGTTTAGTAGTGAGCTTTTGCTAGATGTGGCTAGTTAGCTAGCTAGCTAGCTTGCTAACCTAGCCAATGAGGTGTGTGTGTGTGTGTGTGAAAGAGAAATAGTAATATAAATGATGCTATCTACTACCCCTGATAACTTGGCCAAATAATCATGCTTGAAAGAGTGTGAGTGTGTATGTGAGAGAGTGTGAGTGTGTATGTCAGATAAATAGTAATAGAAATGATGCTAGATACTACCCCTGATAATTTGGTCAGATAACCGTGTGTGTGTGTCAAGTAGGTGACATGTCCATGATAGCTATCAGAAGACTGTAGGAGGAAGTGGAGAGGACTCAGGGACAGGTATCAGAAGGAGAGAAGGGCAGAGAAAGAGAAGAAGAGGTCTGGGTCAGCAGCTTCAGGCCAGCGGCCTTGGCACATCTGCCACATTCTTTCTTTTCTGGATCCATTTATTGTGCCTAGGGCAACGAGTGGCAATTTTACAGCCAGACCCTCTACGTCATCCACAAGTGTGGGCGCCACCGGTGCATCAAGACCCTCTATGTCATCTACAAGTGTGACCACCGTCTCCACCGGTGCAGCGAGACCCTCTACAACGTCTATATCATCCACAAGTATGACCACCACCGGTGCAGCCATGGAAGATGATGAAATGGAGGAAGCACCTCTGGATCTAGGACCACCTGAGATTATTATGACCCTCACGGAAGTGACCACTGAGGACTTCGTTGAACAGGATGTGGCCGTGGAGACAAACAAGGAGAGAAACAGGGACAGAAACAAAGAGGAACAAGATAAGAGTGTCTGCTAAATGACAAAAAATGTAAATGTACCAGCCCCCAGATCCACTCAACTAATTTCAGCAAAGGCTCCTCCAAGCCGTCGAGAGGGATGCAGCCCAACCTGATGCTCACAGGAAAGAGGATGAAGAGACCCTCTTTGCTATGAGCCTGGTGTCAACCCTGAAGAGGCAGCCTCAGCAAAGAAAAGCGGCAGTCAAGGTTAAAATTCATCAGCTGCTTTTCGAAGCCGAGTTCAATGGTAAGTTTTTTGTCATCCACAACACAGGTAGTGTCATAAGTATTGCGACAGTGAAGTAAAGTAGGTCATTTTTACAGTATACTCATGTAGGCTAATTGGTATTTCAGATCAAAGGAGGCAAATGTATAGCTGTTGTTTCTGGGTTAGAAAATATCATAAAACAACAGCTTGATGTCTAAATATTTGCCTGTCATATTCATCTTTTGATCTGAAATACAAATTCCATGAGTAAACAGCAAGAATTACCAACTTTACCACACTGTTCCAATATTTATGCCACTAACTACACTATACAAGCATTATTTAGTTAACATAAATCTCACCTTTTATGGTGTTATATTATGTAATGCTTGTATGTGTTGTTTTTCACTTCCCTTCCAGAGATGGAGTCAATTTAGCCGACCAGCTCACAGGAAGGACAGGAAGAGGAGAGGAGTTGTCTGGTTGTTGTTTTGACCTCCCTCACTGTACCTCTCCTTTCACACACGTCAGTTCTGTTTAAATTCAGTCAATTCATTCATTTATTTGTTTCTAGGATAGCATTCATTATTAGTGTTACATAGATTTCTGAATTGACATAATTGAAACTCACACACCAGAGAATTCACAGACGCTCTTGTTGGTCTCTTACAAGACTAAAGGTGAATATATTTATTTTATTTAAAACCACTTGAAAACCAGGGTGTTGAAACTTTTAGTGAAGTTATGTTCCATTAACTGGTCCATGACGTCCAGGGGCCATTTGTTTGTTTAGCTGTATTATGGCTACACATTATTTTCTTTTTTTTAAGACACAGAGACACACACACACACACACACACCTCTCCTCCACTCCTCTCTGTACCTCAGATCTCTAGTGCCCTGCCCTCTCTCTCTTTATGGCCATGACTGAAGTTCCCCTACTACGTCTAGGCTTTATGAGTAGTTCCTGTATCTGTCTGCAGTTGTGCCAAAAAGACATGCTCTTGTTCTCTTACAGATTATAGGCTACACATAATGTATTTTACATGCACATACATGCACACACACACTCCTCTTTCAATAGTTGTTTTATTTTTTGTAACATTTTTACAACACACATACCTGTCATGTTCTTTCCCGTACTTGAGTACTTATTAAATTATAATGTTTTCATAGTCAGTTGTTTCATTTGTTTATTGATATCTAATGTAGACTTCTTCCTTCCCTACACCTTTGCAGATCTAAGACAAGATGAAAGTCAAAACACATTCTCTTCCTAATTAGTTTTTTTTCCACCTGCATTTTGTCAGACCAGTGAAGATCGGTGTAAACTGTACAATTTGTATGGACCCAAAGTTACCTTTTCCCATTGTTATCATGTCGTATAACCTTAATTAGAGCTCCTGCTCACCTGATGTCAGCTTCTCCCTCACCTGGAGTGCCTGTCTTGGGGCGTTGTTGGCACCTGCCCTGGTGCCATCAGGTAGGTGACCATTTGGCGTGCCCATCTCCATCCGGAGCGGCTCCTGGAATGCCCTCTGCAGGTAGTTGTGGAGAACAATTGGCCTTCATGCAGGCATCGACATTTGCGGGGCTGAGACCAAGCACTCTCCGATACATTCTCCACCGGGCTGCCAGAATCCCAAAGGTGCATTCAACAACTAACCTTGCCCTGGACTGTCGTTTGTTGAAGATCCTTACAGGCTTTGGCAATGGCAGCTGGCGTCCAGCGTAGGGCCTCATGAGGTTGGGTCTCAAAGTGAAGGCCTCGTCGCCGACGAACACGTGGGGAATGGGTCCCAGGTCTTCAGCCCCAGGGAGTGATGCAGGTGGTGGAATCTCCAGGGTGCCATCCTGAAGTGCCTGGCCGAAGGCAGAGTCCCGAGGGCGTCGCCATCACTTCCCTTGCCGTAAGCACCAACATCAATGATACGGAAACAGTAGATGGCATCTACAACAGCCAAGAGTACAACTGAATATGTACCCTTGTAGTTGTGGAATTGCGAACCTGAGCACGGTGGAGCCTGGATTACCAAGACAGTTGGGGAAATTCCACCTCTCCAGGAACTCGGCAGCGATGGCCCTCCAGTCTGCCTCCTTGGGGACAGGCATGTATTCGCCAACCAGACCAAAAAGGGTTCTACCTGGAGCCAAAAAGGGTTCTACCTGGAACCAAAAAGGGTTATCCTAATGGGGAAAGCAGAAGGACACTTTTGGAACCCTTTTTTCTAAGAGTGTACATGATTCCAATAATAATGTAATGAATGACTGTAACTGTTGAACAACAAGGGGTCCTGCAGAAGGCACCCCAAATGTATTTTCATTTGGTAACATTGCATCATTAAAAAAGGGTTTTAAACCAATTTTGGGAAAAGTTATAGTCCTAATGAACATTCTGTAAAAGTACATCTGATGTCACATAGGGGCTATTAACTAGAGAGCCCTTTTTTTTAGCTAGCTAGGTTGCACATAAAATATATCTAATATCAATCAATTACGGTATCAAAGGCTTTAAAAATTCACTTCAATTTAGCTTACCAGAGACAAATCGCCAGACGTTCAACTGGACTGATGGACTCCCGGTAGTTGGTATCCATCCTGGCGATCCTGGCTCCAACCGTCTGGACCGAAGCCAGTTCGATCACCTGCTCCAGATGGTTGGAGCCAGGATATATTATATGCTCTCACAATTAATTTGTAGTTGTCATCGAATAAATAATATGTAAAGAAATTCTGCAGTCAAACTGTTGGTATTTATGTTATCCCACAATCTTTTTAACTGGATATGTGTGCAACCAAAATTCTACATTCACATTTTGATACTTTCTGCCAAGTCTACGCATACAATTTGATGCATACGTTCGATAAATCCAACGTATGCACAGTGTTGCCAACTTAGCGACTTTGTCGCTATATTTACAGAGTATTCAGACCCCTCTAGCGACTAGCGACAAATCTAGCAACTTTTTCTGGTGTTATTGGAGACTCTGACGTGAAAGCACCTATCGTTCTTACTCTTCTCAGCGAGCAGCGGGTGCTGCCGTGGAGGTGGGGGCCCCACCCCCGTCCCAAAGCACTCACAGGCGGCCCAGTCCTCCTTTTTACTCACTTTTTGTCTATCCCATGACTTACATGCACATGGCCAATTATGCAAATTAGGTGATGACGTCATTTAGCGACTTCTAGTGTCAAAGTCGCGTCAATTCAAATCTGGTATTAGGAACAAAAGAGGTCAACACGACTTCTAAGATATACTAGTTATTTTAATTAATGCAAAAACCTTCAATGGTAAATATGATGTTTCGTATATACGGGCTCTCTGAGATACCTCGCAGGGCACCCCAGAGAACTAACCCATTGTTCTGGGTTCTTGCTCAAATACTCTGACAGAGGGAGTTTCCCACCTCTCTGCTGACCAATTAGAGTAGAGACTTGAGCGTGGTTTAGACTTACTCAGTCAATCCGTTGATGCATCTCTGTTACCAGGCATATGTCCATATCATAACAACCTGTCATAGTGAGAAGAGCCAGCTCCCTTAGCCACCATTCCTACGTCCAAGGAAGGTTCACAGATCACAAAGAACCAGTATATTCCAGCATCTGGAGACACAAATCCCTATCTCCCTTTACCCCCTAAAACAGCTCTTCACATCAATCACAGCTTGCCAGGTGTCACAACCTACATTAGCCCAGTCAAGAATGCATTCTTTCTAAGTTAGTCATCCCATCAATTATAAACATAATAAATCTCTCACACTAGCGACTTTTAGGACAGCCAATAGCTACTTTCCTTAATGAGGAGTTGGCAACTGCGGTATGCACCACACATAACGCACTGCAACTGCCTCTGCAACACAACGCTGCAAGGCAAACACAGCGTTCTATTGGAATTGAATGTATGAAAAAATGTATGCACTCACTAACTGTAAATCGCTCTGGATAAGAGCGTCTGCTAAATGACTAAAATGTACAAATGTAAATGAAAGGTTTACAAGATAATTGCAATCTGTGGTCCTCTGTAGCTCAACTGGTAGAGCACGGCGCTTGTAACGCCAATATAGTGGGTTCGATCTCCGGGACCACCCATTCACAAAAATAAATACAAATATGCCCGCATTACTGTAAGTCGCTTTGGATAAAAGCGTCTGCTAAATGGCAGAATATTATTACAGTCATAATAGCATTCAGGGCGACTAAAATGACAATAATTAATTTTTTGAGGTTACCTGGCACACTCATCAGTGCACCTTATAGTGGCCCTGCTTAACACCCAGTCACTCAGACAAATCGGACAATCTAGGATAGGAAATCACTATAAATATTTTAAAGTTTGTTTATTTATTTGATATACATTTTATTCCCGTTTTTATAGATGGGTGATCACGTGTCGAGGGTCAAGTTTGTAAACCACGTGACGGAGCTATCTGTGGTGTCAAAGTGGAAAAGACACAGGTAAATTCCGAGTCTCTCGCTTATTGTCTGCGCGAGTCGGTTCGGCATAATTCCTCATACAAGTGCATTATTCTAGGGTTGTGAGGTTTCATTTCGTCGAAATCCGACTAGGAGGTCGACAGAGAGACCGCGTGGTCGGTTGTATAGCAGAATATAAGACATTCATCTGGGTTTCTGGTCAGTATCGCATGTTATTTATTTTCCTTATTTTGGGCCTACGGGCCTACATAGAGCCTCGGTGTCGTGTTCATACAAACACCCATCGGTAGCTTTCCCAACGGCGGCGCGTTGGTTGATGCTGCATAGTGCAACTTGTAATGTGATTTGTGAGTTAGTTACCACGTTAATGTGCAGCCTATGCGTTTGTGGGCTCACTAATAGGCGGTACGAATAACCATGTTTTCCAATTAGGGTAACTGTGATGATTTGAATGGTTGAGAGACAAAATCTAGCTAACTGCGATGGCTGTTAGTCAGTCTTCTCTTCGCCATGAGGTTGAGAAGAACGGAATCTCATCGACAAGTTCGACCAGGCTGGATGGATGTAACCTAAAAATGACATAACATCTTAGCAAACTAACAGTTAGTCAATAATGTTATGTTTACGAAGCAAATTATATTTATTTAAAGACCGGACGTTAGCTAACTAATGGGTTTTAGTGAAATAATACTAATGGAGTTTATGTAACGTTAGCTAACAAGCTGGAGAGACTAACGAATCGCTAGCTAACGTTAGCTAAATAAAACCATGTTGTGAATGTCAAATCCAGAGCGATGTGTGTTGCATCGTTCACTAGTAGACTCCATTAAAATATATGCTAAGTTAGTTGGCTAACAAGTTACCATAGTAGTTACAGTATCTTGTTAGCTAGCCTCCGCTAACAAGCTACCATAGTAGCTACAGTATCTTGTTAGCTAGCCTCCCAGCAAATGTGTGCCAAATAAATGTAATTTGCTAGATCTCAATTAGCTAAAGTAGCTAGCGAACTCAAATTTAATCGGACCCTATTTGCATATACTAAAGCTAACTTATCTCCCAAGTAAAGTTAACTAACTAGCTATATAACTTTAGTTGGCCAATTAGCTAGCAAGAACCAAATTGTTTAAAATTAGGTAACGTTAGGCTAGCTAACCATCTCTTTGAATAGGTCGTTACCACAGCCACAAAGTCATAAACCCCGCCTATTTCTACAAAAACTCTAATTTAAAATAGATACACAAGGCGAGGTGGTGCTTAACGTAACATTTTTTTTTTTTTTTTATACGCCCTGAGTAAGGTACCACCGTAGGGTACTCTCATTACTCCTATGATAAATTGCATACTCTACTCATAACCCGACAATTATAAAAATAAATCATTTTGTAAACATTCTGGGCATGTTTGGTTGGTCATTTTTAACATACTTTTATGACGTTTTAATCGACAAACTACATCATACCTAAAAACACTTTTGTTCAGCCGTTATTTATGGGGAAAGAATGGGGTTTTAGGATAAATGCAGAAAATATGGTCTGAGGCTAACAAGTTTAGGAGATCTTATACATTTTGTTCTATGAGATAATATCAGTCTGTTAACATGACCTTTCATGAATTATGAAGCCTTTATGTGCTTTTTAAAATTACTTAAATGCTTCAAAATTCACAAAAAAAGGACGTTAGAGGATGAAGACTCTCATAGAACAAAATGTATAAGGTCTCCTAAGCTTGTGTTTACCACATACATATTTTTGGTGTTTATCCAAAACCTCTACAAAAACGGCATTCATTTCCACAAAGGACTTAGTGCCTACAAAAAGACGCCATTACTATTTCTCTCGATTGCCAGGGTCTTCACGATACTTCGGTGGCAATACGATATGTATTATGATTATATATTTATGGCAATTTTAGATGTTCCAAACGTATTGCTCACCGTATGTCTTCTGCAGAGGGACAAGAGAGCCATGAGAAAACGAGTTTTGAAGTGCTGAAAACAGTGGCTCCTTATTTAAAAAGATGGAGAACAAGCTACGAAGGAAAACTACTGGAGCAAAATTCATATTGCGATGTTGCCAATACGATATATCGTCTAAAATAATACCTGTATGTAACTATCGATTCCCATCACATCACGATTTAACCTTTTGACACGTACCAACAAACGGGTGTGATCTATATTTTGATATCCAATTGGTAGTTAGTCTTGTCCCATCGCTGCAACTCCTGTATGGACTCGGGAGAGGCGACGGTTGAGAGCCATGCGTCCTCCGAAACACGACCCTGCCAAGCCGCACTGCTTCTTGACACACTGCCCACTTAGCCCGGAAGCCAGCCACACCAATGTGTCGGAGGAAACGCCATACAACTGGTGACCGAAGGCAGCGTCCTTGCGCCCGGCCCGCCACAAGGAGTCGCTAGAGTGTGATGGGACAAGGACATCCCGGCCGGCCAAACCCTCCCCTAACCCGGACGATGCTGGGCCAATTGTGGGCCGCCTCATGGGTCTCCCGGTCGTGGCCGGCTGCGACACAGCCTGGGATCGAACCCTTAGACCGCTGCGCCACTCGGGTGGCGGGTGTGATCATTCTACAGTGGTCCCTGCAGCGTCTGCTCAAACCGGTGTGATTAGAACGTCCAGTTTCGATTGACGCAACAGTCAGCATTTGAGCTGGCCACACTTTTTTTCACAAACATTTCACACAAACAGTCCTTACATACTCATGTCCTGAATGTGACCTGTTTATTTTGGGATGCAATGTTCAGACATTCACAGAAGTAGTGGCAGCATAACACAATAATCAAAACCGGAAAATGTCCTAGCTTTAACTGAGGAAAGATTGACGTAACACAAGCGGTCATATTTAGATAACTCTCGGCTGACAGAAAACACTATGAATTAGCTAATAGCAATTACTATTCATCACATCACGGGTGAGCTTACCATTGATCAAAATAATTGAGTAGAACACTTTCTAGAAATCTAAAGTAATCCGACGATGGGTAGTTTGTGCGTGCCGCCATGTTTGTTTTTTCGCGTCAACCAAAGATAATAAGAGGAGACAAGATGAGTATGGTCTGTTTGCAGTATGCATGTTGAAGGGGGTGTGTCGTCTAACGATCATTCACTTCCCTTCATTCCCTTTCGGAAGTTTACTCAAAATGAGTGAATCTGTTTTCGCTTCGTCATTATGGAGTATTGTGTGTAGATTGATGATTAAATAATAATTTAATCAATTTCAGAATAAGGCTGTAACGTAACAAAGTGGAAAAAGGGAAGGGGTCTGAATACTTTCCGAATGCACTGTATGTATGTATGTATGTATGTATGTATGTATGTATGTATGTATGTATGTATGTATGTATGTATGTATGTATGTATGTATGTATGTATGTATGTATGTATGTATGTATGTATGTATGTATGTATGTATGTATGTATGTATGTATGTTGGTTGTAGTGTGTGTATGTAGTGTGTGTATACAGTGTGCATTTGTAAAAGAGTCCTAGGTCTCGGTCTTTCCTGTTAAAATGAAGGTACAAAATTATTGCTGCAGGAGGGCAAAAATGCATCTAACGATGCACTTAGCTGTTCTACGAGAGGTCTGAGGCAGGCGTTTTTTTCAAGTGCAGTGTTAATAATGATTGTTTTGGGAAACTGCTCAGATATTTAACGATGCTCCTAAGAACGTTCTAACGATGAACTGAAGAAGCTTTTGGGAAACCGGGCCCAGGACCTTTACCAAATTACTATCTATGCACTATTCCCAGTTCTCGGGTTAAACAACGTGTTTTTGGGGGGTAAGGTTATATTTGCTCCCCAACCATCATGTAAAATATGCGCATTAACAATTGCTATTGAATATGGGGGAAAATGCACCAAATGCTTTTTAAAATCTTCAACATAGAAATGGTACCAAAAATAATTTACTGAAACTGATTACAAATGATGGAGTCAACCATGATTCACCAAATTATATTTTAAAGGATGAAGCAAAGTACTTTAAACAAATGTTTTCGTTTCAGTCGCCTCCATCTCCTGTAACTGAAGCTAATTGTATGGATTTATTTTCTATTGATAATGTCAACTTTACAGCCATACAGAAAGAAGCTAATTGTATGGATTTCTTTTCTATTGATAATGTCAACTTTACAGCCATACAGAAAGACTCATGTGAAGGTGAAATTACAGAGGAGGAACTTCTGGATGCAATTAAAGACTTTAAGTCAGGGAAAACTCCAGGGTTGGATGGCATACCAGTTGAGGTATACCAAACCTTTTTTGATATACTCAGAGGACCGTTATTAGCATGTTTTAACCACTCCTATGTAAATGGTAGATTATCAGACACTCAAGAAGGTCTGATTTCATTATTACTGAAACTGGATACAATTGGGAAATATAAAGATCCAGTCCATAAAAAAAAAAAATGGAGGCCCCTTACACTTCAGTATCGTGATGCGAAATGTATAGTGCATAGAATTAAAAAGGTGTTGTCGGACATTATTCATTCTAATCAGACAGGTTTTTTACATGGACGATACATTGGAGATAATATAAGGCATGTACTGGAAACAATAGAACACTATGAAAATCAGGGAAACCAGGCCTGCTATTCATAGCTGACTCTGAAAAGGCTTTTGTTAAAGTACGACTGGAGTTTATATATAAATGCCTGGAGCATTTCAATTTTGGAGAATCTCTTCTAAAATGGGTTAAAATCATGTATAGTAACCCTAGGTGTAAAATAGTAAATAATGGCTATTTCTCACAAAATGTTAAACTGTCAACAGGAGTAAAACAAGGTTGTCCACTATCGGCATATCTATTTATTATGGCCATCGAAATGTTAGCTATTTAAATCTGATCCAACAATAATATAAAGGCATTAGAAATCCAGGGCTTAAAAACAAAGGTGTCATTGTACGCTGATGATTCATGTTTTCTTTTAAATCCACAACTAGAATCCCTCCACAGCCTCATAGAGGATGTAGATAGATTTTCTAACCTCTTTGGATTACAACCAAATTATGATAAATGTACTATATTACGTATTGGATCACAAAAAAATACAATTTTTACATTAGTGTAGTTTACATATAAAATGGTCTGATGGTGATGTGGATATACTCGGAAAACATATTCCTAAATAAATGATCTCACTCCAATACATTTTATTAGAAAGTTAGCAAAAAAAGATAAGATCTTGCTACCATGGAAAGGTAAATACTTGTCTATTTGTGGAAAAATCACCCTTATTAACACGTTAGTATTATCCCATTTTACCTATTTGCTTATGGTCTTGCCTACGCCTAGCGAACATTTATTTATTTTTTATTATGAGAAAGAATATTCAATTTTATTTGGAACAGCACGCCAGACAGAATTAAACGGGCCTATTTATATAATGAATATAAATTTGGAGGACAGAAATTATTAAATATTAAAGCATTAGACCTATCACTAAAAGCTTCAGTCATACAAAAGTTATACTTAAATCCGAACTGGTTCTCTAGCAAATTAGTAAGATTGTCTCACCCCATGTTCAAGAATGGCCTTTTACCCTTTATTCAGATTACAACCACTCTCTTTCATTTATTTGAAAAGGAAATCATCTCCCAAATATCACTATTTCTAAAACAAGCCATAGATAGTTGGCTGCAGTTTCAATTTAATCCTCCAGAAACTCCAGAACAAATAATTTAACAAATATTGTGGTTAAACTCAAATATACTAATTGATAAATAAAAAAGTATACCAGTTTCATTTAAGGACCAAAGGATTGACAGCTGTCTCATATAGATTGCAAAATAGTTGGGAAGAGATTTTTGACGTACCGATTCCATGGCAAATGGTTTATGAACTGATACGCAAAACGACGCCAGATTCAAAACTTAGAATTTCCATTAAAATTATTATACAAAATTCAACCAATATAATGTTATCCATATGGGGGACACAATCTTCCCATCTCTGCAGATCTTGCTGCGAAGAGACAGAATCATTAGATCATTTGTTTTGGTACTGTCCATTTGTAGGTCCAGGAATGGCTGAAGGATTGCAATATTTACCTGGAGCTAACCCTGCAGATAGCACTACTGGGTGATCTGAAAAGTCAGTCAATCGATCAATAATATAATAATACTTTTAGCAAAAATGTTTATTTTCAACATCACAGTACAGTTGAGAAATATATGGCATGTAGAATTCCAATATGGATGGTGTTAAGAGATAGATGGGAGGGGTTGAATTGAGCTGAAGGTTGGGACTAATAACTAATAACAAAATAACTAATGTAAAACATACTGTGTCCATAATAAGTATATATGTTGAGAACTTTTGTGAAAGAGCAGTTTAGGGGATATGGCATGTAGAGGCAAACCGGATGGACATCATGAAAATGATTGGAGAGGTTGAGGAAGTTCAGGAGTAAAAACTAACTAAATATAATTATTGTAAAATTGACTCTGTCTGTAAAATGTATATAGTATGTATAAGCTGGAAGTAGAGGCCTAAGCGTTGTTGTTCACTAGTTTACCCCAATTGGGGGAGGGGTGGTGGGGTTGGAAAGTAAAGGAAAATACATTTTAAAAAAGGTAATGAGAATTTGACACAGAACCCCTCTCCCACCTTTCTCAGGTATTATTCCTTTGTAAATACTGTTATTTGTATATACTGTAAATGATGACGTCGGTGGGCGGAAACCGAGCCTGCGGCAGCTGGGAGCAGCAGACGCAGACAGGCCAGACACAGCACAAGCAGAGACCTCAGGTTGGTACCCTGCGCTCAACCCTTCTGCCCACACTGGATGTCATGCACTTAGTTACCCCACACACTGACCCAACAGCTGATTCTTTGGTTCCAGGGCCTAAAATTAAGTGTTTGGTCCACCAGCCACTGTGGCAAGTAGATGGAAAAATCTACCAGCCACTCTGATATTTTAAATTTTGTTTTACCAGCCAAAATATTTTTTCGTTATAATTAGCACCCAAAAAAAGACCATGCTTAATGTTTCTAAAACAAAAAATGTATTAGTTGGAAGTATTGTGATATATTGCTCAATTTATTTACATTTTGTAACCAGAGTCTAAACTAAAATATCAGAACATTTTTCAGCTGACACTTTAAAGGCAGGAGGTTACTGTGGTAATGGGGCCACTCAAGTTGTCAAGTGTCTGTGTGAGATTTTGGATCTGACTAGTAGTAGACAGCATCTCTTCGCTATCAGTTGAAGCAGCAGACTCAAACTAACATTGAAAAACAACCAACCTTGTGAACAAAACAATGTAAATAGTAAGGATGATCTAATTAAGTCGATTTGTCGACAGGCTGTTGGTCAACTGAGATTTCTTTAGTCAAGCAGTCGCAATTTATTTTAATTTTTTCCATGGTGCACAAGACACCTGTCTGATTCGCGCCTGTCTCAGTGGACTAATCCATTGTGGAGGCCATGGGGAGGGCACAGTCCATCACTCTAAGGCAGGGTTTCCCAAACTCGGTCCACAGGACACTAAGGGGTGCACGTTTAGATTTTTGCCCTAGCATTACACAGCTGATTCAAATAATCATCAAGCTTTCATCATTTGAATCAGCTATGTAGTGTTAAGGCAAATAACAAAACATGCAGCCCTGGGGGTCCCAAGAACTGAGTTTGGGAAATGCTGCTCTAAGGCATGTGATACAGAAATGGTATATGGTTATATAATGTACAGTGAGGGGAAAAAAGTATTTGATCCCCTGCTGATTTTGTACGTTTGCCCACTGACAGACATGAGCAGTCTATAATTTTAATGGAAGGTTTATTTGAACAGTGAGAGACAGAATAACAACAAAAAAATCCAGAAAAACGCATGTTAAAAATGTTATGAATTGGTTTGCATTTTAATGAGGGAAATGAGTATTTGACCCCTCTGCAAAACATGACTTAGTACTTGGTGGCAAAACCCTTGTTGGCAATCACAGAGGTCAGACGTTTCTTGTAGTTGGCCACCAGGTTTGCACACATCTCAAGAGGGATTTTGTCCCACTCCTCTTTGCAGATCTTCTCCAAGTCATTAAGGTTTCGAGGCTGACGTTTGGCAACTCGAACCTTCAGCTCCCTCCACAGATTTTCTATGGGATTAAGGTCTGGAGACTCCAGGACCTTAATGTGCTTCTTCTTGAGCCACTCCTTTGTTGCCTTGGCTGTGTGTTTTGGGTCATTGTCATGCTGGAATACCCATCCACAACCCATTTTCAATGCCCTGGCTGAGGGAAGGAGGTTCTCACCCAAGATTTGACAGTACATGGCCCCGTCCATCGTCCCTTTTGATGCGGTGAAGTTGTCCTGTCCCCTTAGCAGAAAAACACCCCCAAAGCATAACGGTGGGGATGGTGTTCTTGGGGTCATAGGCAGCATTCCTCCTCCTCCAAACACGGCGAGTTGAGTTGATGCCAAAGAGCTCGATTTTGGTCTCATCTGACCACAACACTTTCAACCAGTTCTCCTCTGAATCATTCAGATGTTCATTGGCAAACTTCAGATGGGCCTGTATATGTGCTTTCTTGAGCAGGGGGACCTTGCGGGCGCTGCAGGATTTCAGTCCTTCACGGCGTAGTGTGTTACCAATTGTTTTCTTGGTGACTATGGTCCCAGCTGCCTTGAGATCATTGACAAGATCCTCCCGTGTAGTTCTGGGCTGATTCCTCACCGTTCTCATGATCATTGCAACTCCACGAGGTGAGATCTTGCATGGAGCCCCAGGCCGAGGGAGATTGACAGTTATTTTGTGTTTCTTCCATTTGCGAATAATCACATCAAATGTTGTCACCTTCTCACCAAGCTGCTTGGCGATGGTATTTTAGCTCATTCCAGCCTTGTGTAGGTCTACAATCTTGTCCCTGACATCCTTGGAGAGCTCTTTGGTCTTGGCCATGGTGGAGAGTTTGGAATCTGATTGATTGATTGCTTCTGTGGACAGGTGTCTTTTACACAGGTAACAAGCTGAGATTAGGAGCACACTCTTAAAGGGAGTGCTCCTAATCTCAGCTTGTTACCTGTGTAAAAGACACCTGGGAGCCAGAAATCTTTGATTGAGAGGGGGTCAAATACTTATTTCCCTCATTTAAAATGCAAATCAATTTATAACATTTTTGACATGTGTTTTTCTGGATTTTGTTGTTGTTATTCTGTCTCTCACTGTTCAAATAAACCTACCATTAAAATTATAGACTGATCATTTCTTTGTCGGTGGGCAAACGTACAAAATCAGCAGGGGATCAAATACTTTTTTCCCTCACTGTAGAAATAATGGTGCAACACTAATAAATTGAATATTATTTTATAACACATGCGCCTTCTCCCGCGTTGGATACGGTCGCTGTTTGTGGTTCTGAAACACTCTTCAGTGAGCCGTAGAATTGGCGCCTTTCTCCATGTTGCTACAATATATTAATTGTTATAGCTTGATTGTGATGGAAGAGCTACATGTGGTACCTAACCAATACGTAATGGGTGGATAAACGACTGTCATTGAGATGACATAAGACACTTTTTAAAAGGCTATTTGTGGTCACCCTTTCTCCACACAGGCCACTGCTGAGCAGATCCGACTCGCGCAGATGATTTCGGACCACAATGATGCTGATTTTGAAGAAAAAGTTAAGCAGGTGAGAACATGGCTCACCCTTCATCACATGTAGCATCCCAGCACCCTTTTAGACCCTTTTTGCTGCCTGAAGGGAGGACCGTTACATTAGTGTACATTCAAAGTTCTAGAAGTGTCCTTACTTGTAGCATCAAACCACCTTTAGCCTCTTTTTTTGCTCTGGTCTGGTAGCTAGAGCTTAGGTTTACTTCATTGCTTAAAGTATAAATGCATCAAATAAATGTTCCATAACCCTTTACACTTGTGGGAATTGGCCTATAAGGATAGGGCTACATTGAAATGTTTCTTACTGAATAAATATGAGTAGCATATACATAAGCATGGTAGCAATTAAAAGGGAACAGTTTGGAGATTATCGTAAAATGATTAGACCAAAATTGACGACAACAGGTTCACCTGACACGAGACTGAATCCAAACATTACTGTTGATTTTATGTGCATTTTACATTTACTGTACTTTTTGCCGCATTTGTTAACGAAATCTAGAAATACTAGAATATTCCTGGAGAATGTGGGGTAAGTGCAACATAAGACAAACAAAATTACAATGGTTTGACAGAGGACTAACTGGTGTCTGTGGCCATACACTTCTAAGTAATTACAATGCACTTTTATGACTCAAATAATATTTTTTGAGCGCTCCTAGCTGTGCCATTGAGGAACTAGAGCAAGCACACTTGTAATTTTGTTTGGGGGACACTACATCACTCTAATGTTTACGCTATCCAAAAATGGCCCATTTTTTAAATCACAATCTGAGTCAGGTGGGCACCATTTGAAAGGTTGTTCTATTGCCAACATGACTTGCTAAATTATACAATACGATCTTACAGTTTTAGGCTTTCACAGGTGTTTGACTTGCTTGTATGACATCAAAGTGGTATTTATTATAATCCTCAACATCATCTTTCAAAAGACATAGTCCTCTTAATTTACAGCATTTCCCTCACTCAAATGTACAATAGTTGCCTTTTTAGTGGGAGGGATGGTGGTAACTTATTGTAGTGTGTGGTGTTCAGAATGGCTGTCAGTCAAAACCCATACAGCGCTGTGAAGTGCAGAGCCTGAGATCTGACATTTTATAGCTTGTTACTTTACAGCCTCTGTGTTTCAATTTAAGCGCTTATTAGTTCCCAAATCTGCCATTTTCAAACCGTATTATGAGTACGAGTGTAAAGGGCTACGTTGCAATATACTCACTGAAGATTGTGTTATCCGTTACCCCCTGTCCAGCTGATTGACATCACAGGCAAGGACCAGGATGAGTCTATGATCGCACTGCACGACTGCAACGGGGATGTCAACAGAGCCATCAACGTGTTGCTGGAGGGTAGCCCAGATACTGTGAGTTTGGCCTGTGTGAGGGCTTAGTAGTTGGGCCAAAGGGAGGGAGTAAAAAGGTTACCCATCCAGCTAACTACAGGGAGAATTCTAACTTCAAATTTTCACTTATCTCCCACTGACATGAATGCATACCTAAGTGAAAATTCGACTTAAAATGGAAGTTAGGATTCGCCACTAACATAATCAAAGTGAACCCTGTATGTTACCTCACCTCTCCTCAGGACTCTTGGGAGATGGTGGGGAAGAAGAAAGGAGTGTCCGGTCAAAAGGAGCCTGGCCATGCCGAGACCGGAGAGGAAGGAAAGGAGAACCGGGATAGGGGAGCGGAGAGGGACGTGGCACGTCGTCGAGGTGGGGCCCCACGCAGGGGCAGAGGGGCTAGCAGGGGACGAGAGTGTGAGTAGAAATCACATGCCTTTGCATTAGGGTCATGGGAAGTGACGCTGGCACACCAGTAGACCCTTCGTAGCGCCTGCCCATTCTCACCTTAGGTTTCTGAAAAATATGTTTAACTTCAAACGCCATTTCTGACTCCACACACGTTTTCCCTCACTACCTCTAATGTAATGCGGCCTCCCTCTCCTCTCAGTCCGTGTACAGGAGAATGGTCTGGATGGAGGAAAGGCTGCTGGGATAGCAGGCAGGGGCACAGAGCGAGGCCACAGGGGGCGGGGCAGAGGAAGAGGTAAGTCCCTCCATCTTTGGCAAGAGCTGTTTGTTGGACTCCTGAAACAAGGTCCCAACATAAACTAAAGTTAATGCCCCCTCTAGTGTGTCAAATATGTCATAGCATTCCAGGGCCACTAACTTTTTCAGTTGGTGGCACCAGTCCATGATTTTGTCAGGAATGCATGATTCAAGATATTTTGATGTGCACCCTATTCTAGTGATTGTCATAAATATTGGGTTGACAATTAGGCTGCTATATTTTACTGTCAAAATAGGGCTCCAAAATGTTCTGACTTTTGTAGTTCAATAGAGATGAATTTGCCTACATCTTTATGTTCACTAATATCACATAGGCTAATTAATTTGGGGCTAATTCAACAACCTGAGAAAGTAGAAACTCAAAACACATGCGTTAGATCGCTAACTCTAAATAAATATAATACCTACTCCTAGTAGCCATGTATTAATCATCTATAACAGTACATTTCAGGCCTATATGCACTCAACGTGCAGCTTGCACCGATTAGACCAATTAAACATTTTACTCTCACAGCCAAGTCAAAGGGTTGCAAAATGCGACTAAATGGTTGCCGTCGGGCGCCGTGCATTCTCTGTAGTGCGCTTAATACAATTTTAATGTGCATTCAAGACGGCAAATGTTCCTCAAGGGACAATGCATTGTATTTTCTGTAGTGGAATTATTTTGTCAGTAGTGTAACTTGTTTGTCCCCCTAGGGGGAGAACGGGAGCGAGGCAGGCGAGGGGGCAGGTTTTCGGCGCAGGGCATGGGGTAAGTGAACACATCTGCTGCTCACAGAGAATGAATTATGTTCCCTCTTACCTTTTGCCATGGTCACCAGAGAGCAGGACCTGGCCCATTTTTAAAAGGCTTAATCCAATGGAGGAAGAATATAAATCGGCCAAATCATGTTGAAATGCGTGGGCTGTAGATAAACCCTTATGTAACTCAGAGTTCCTCTGAGCTCTTGTCTCTGAATATCGGATTTGCATTCAAGTCAGATATTGGTAGACCCCATACCATACATGTAACTCAATGGGTAGGCATTGAGATTGTTGCACATAGGGTTCTGCTCTCGGTGACTCTGACATGGTGTGTTCTTGTTCTTTGTCCTTCCCTTTGGGTTAAATGGAGCACCGGTTTGTGTGTGAGTTGTATGTTTTGTCTGTCAGTATGCATTGCCTCTTACCCAACCCTGGTCATTGAGCACCCTAGATGTCATATATACTATATATTTTTGATTGATTTGACGAGGCTCACAGTGACGAGATTGTAAGCAGCCCTTTAAACCGGCTTTGATAATGAGTAGTATCAAATTCCAGCCCTTTAAACCGGCTTTGATAATGAGTAGTATCAAATTCACTCAATAAGACATATTACTATATATTTTATGTCACTTGGTATATAATTAGTAACACATAGTTGGCTATATAATTCCTCTTAGGTGTTAGGGCTAGCATTAATCCCCAGTGAGATGACACAGCCTACTATTTCTAGGGTTGTCAAAGACCAGGCTTTGTGGGGTTTAGATGAGTGGGCGCTGCTAGTGTGGGCTCTTTCCCAGGGGTGCAGCAGGTTGAAACGCTTCCTCAAAGACGAACCTGCATGTTAATTCCATCCCTTTGAAATAATGAATGGTGATTTTTATGTCTGAAGCACCTGGTTTGTTGGACATGAAAGAAAGATGAACTGATCATAAAATGTGAGAATTGTGTTTTAATGGCTACTTCAACTGCATCAGTCCTTTCATTTTAACAAGTTGAAACAAATTATTATTCTACAGTTTAATAGGGATACGTTAGAGGAGAGGGCAAATGCGTTTGCTGTGGCAGAAAGGCTCCAGTCAGCCGGCGTGTATGTGTGCGCAAGTTTGGCTTGGTCTGGATAGCGACTAACCTGGAGCGCGAGTGAGCCAGCGCAATAGGCTTGCGTAGACGGACAGCCAGGCAGATTGTGTTGCGTTGTCCCCAACATGTCACTCTTAGTGTGTTGCTTCCGCTGCTGCTCTTGTGGCCTTTGGGAGCCTGTGTTTGCATGAGTGTGTTCTGTTGGTTTTAACTGTGCTTCCTCTCCTGATCATAATGCAATTATTGTTACTTATGGAACACAGTTTTCAGTGTTTGTTTGGCAGCCCTGTTTTCCCCTTTGTAGTCAACCAGCTACACCTATAGAAAATGACTGCCTCAACAATGCAGTGTTCACAGATGTGTGTTGCAAGAGTGTAGTGACTTGTCCATGCATGTGATTTCCATACATTCCTCTGTAAAATAATGAATAGTCTAAAACCACACACTGCATCCCCATCTGTCCCCGTTGTGCTGCTTGTAATCGTTGCTGTTGTTTTTCCTCTAAAGCCAGATTGATAAGGGGCCCAGATATGATTTTTCAGGAGATGAGAGGTGAGTGCACCGCCACTGGTGTTAGTGTGTCAATCTTGCTATCTGTTGGGGGGATCATTCTGCCAAATGCCATGAGGGAAGGATGGAGATAGACACACAGGAAACAGGGTATCAGGGCAGATGAAACCAAAATGAAGTGCACCCTGGTAAAACGATATGGAATTAAATGACAGCTGTCTCTTGAACATTGAGGGTAAACCTGTTGACACAAGCGACATAAGAAATCAAATGAACGTTTATTGGTCGTTTACAGAGTTTGGCAGGTGTTATAGCGGTGCATTGAAATGCCTATGTTACTAGCTCTTAACAATGCAGTCAAATGTCAATGTATAAGGGGTGGAAACAAGACAAAGGCAATAAATCAAGAATGGCGGGACTAATCCGATTTAACAACCCAAATAGCACTGTAGTAGTATCAAAATTAAATCTATGGATCTCTACACTGGGGAATTTACACAAGCTAAACTAAAATACAATGTACAGTAGTATAAATATATTACAATACGCTATGTCGGGGATACAGTATTTAAATGCACTGTGTTAAACTGGTGTGACCAGTGGTTCAATCAAGAGTCCTTCCCTGCCAATCTACAGCACCCCTGTTATCGTTGGTTCTCATCGGGAGCTAGTCAAACATGAATAGTCTGAATTCCAGTCAGATCCTGAAAACTGCTGAAGTCAGTCAATTGAACTGCACTAGGTTGTACTGCACTATTTTGTACTGCACTGTACAACTTGTGTGCCTGAGCCTGAAAGAAGCAAGAGAACAGTTATTTGAAGGATGTGTGCTTTTCTATAATTGTCTCTGAAGCCATGCCGTGAAATGATGCGTCGAAAGACATTGTTTTTTTACCACCAATCACAGTGCCAGAGAAAGAGTTGAGGAAAAATAAAGCACTGCCTGCCCATTCCTTGGTTGTCCTCCTAAAGTATCTTTGAATCTGTCATCCTGACATTTCTCAGATGAATGTTGTCTAGCTGCTACACATCAGATCTCATCAATCACTTCCTCTATCTCGCTGCTTACTTACTTCCTCCTTTTACAGTATACCCCCCCCCCCCAGTCAAATATTCCAGTTGGTAGAGGCATAGGAAGTGGTTCTGCTCAAAACCACGGCTTCTTCTCTCTCGCAGAACGTTCAACCCGGCGGACTACGCTGAGCCTACCCAGACAGAGGAGAGCTACGGCGGGGGAAGCACCTGGAACAACACGGGAAACCTGGAGTCAGAGGAAGGACCCAGTAAGGAACCCAGCTACTGCTCAGCCCCAGTCCAAAACCACACAACCTAGGCCTAGACACTTCATTTATCTCTGCAAGATGGTGTATTACCAAGATGGTGGAAAGTCCAGCTAGCTTATCTAGAGGCAGAGGAAGGAGCCATTAAGAAACCAAGCTAGTGCCTAGTCCAAAAACACCTGCCTATACACTTCCTGTAGGCCTGAAAGTATCAGAAAGATGGGTGTAGGCAAGATGGTGGAGGGTTAGACGGTGGTCTAGTTGTTAATAACTGGTAACTCTCCATGGGGTCTGATATTACTTAATTTGCTGGTCTTGGAAATGATCTGAGGGGTATAGTACAATGCAAGCTAGATCTACTCAGGGTTTTCTAAAGCTAGCCAGCTTCAGTTAGCTTAACATTCCAGCTCAGACTTCATCCGTACTACGACGGTGGATATTGCTTGTCCGCCTGCTGCTAACTCTAGCAGGCTTGTAATGGGCGTGCATGTGGCTAGTTGAACACCAAACTCTTGAGACCATGCTGAAGCATCAATTCATTGGCGACTCAGTGACACATTTTCATTTGTGCCGAAATCAAAATGAAAGAAAAGTTATCTTGCAAATTCAGCAGGCTATGGTGTGAAATAGGCTTTTAGAAGTGCCATCTTTATTTTACTACTTATCATTAATGCAGTCTTTGGTGTATTTAACAATGCACAAGCACCTTTTTCCCCACTATTGATAAAATAATTGCATTAAATCAGACAAAAGTGTTACTTTGTGTGAAGTTTCAAATGCATTCTGTCATTACTAAATGTGTAATATGATTTAATTTTAATAGGGGTGTTACGGTTCTGGATATATTGTGGGTTTTGGTACAGCGGGAAAATTAAATGCCATTCATAATGTTCAGCTTTCAAAATGTTCCTTGCATTGTCTGTTGTGACCGGATCGTTATGTTGTGCCTCAAGTTTCCACTCTCATGCTGCATTTGTAACCATGTGGGAGGTGGGAAATAACCAGTTGTGAAGTCGTAAATACAAGTTGAATGCATTCATATGATTTGAACTAGTTGAGAAACCATATGGCGCCAACGATAAACTAAAAGTACAGCTATCATGCGTGTAAACAAATTACAGTTCAAAACCAACATTAATAGATTGGTTTTTATAAATGTTTTGTTGCATTTAACTGCCAAAAATGCTGTTCTAGGGGCCATTTCCTTAGTAGGTGACTTCAGAGGTCACCATGTGGGAGAAATGGGTGCTCAGGATGATAGACGAGTTTCCCACTAGTAATTACCAGTTTGAGGGCTGTTCAAGTTGATCTTCTCAAGTCGTATGTGGTAAATTTCCACTTGGTTACGAACACACCATGACACTGTCTCCTTCAGTGTCAGATGCGCACTTGTGACTCAAAGGGGGCATGTCTGTTTTTTTTGGTAAATGTTTTTTATGTATTCATTCGGGTTCACAGTCCGAACCGAAGTCCCCTTACCGAACTGTTCGGTACGAATACGTGTACCTTTACACCTCTTTTAACGTTATTATTTTTTAAAGCTCAAAATAAAATTGGAGTAATAAAATATTTAATCAGTCTTCCTCAAATTAAGGGGATGATGACTCATTCTTAGCAGGAGGGAGGGAATCTGATTTAATTGCTCCTCAACTCGCAGCTCAGACTCTTGATTCAGAAAAAATGAAGTTAGCCTAGAGTTAGCCTGCCCTGGAGCAGGTTAGTTCTGAAGGATTCGTTGCCATAGAAATGTACTTGGCTTAAAGGTGAGCTACTTTCGTGGTACCGGTTATCCCGAGTTGAACTCAGTTTACCAAAGTTATCTCGCTAACGCCTCAAACCCGGTACGTAGTATACCCCTAGTCTTACCACGTCTCACTTCTCCTTTCTTGTAGGGATTGAGTACTCTGCGAGAGGAGAGGGAACAAATTACCAACCCAAGTTTGACTCTGCCCCTTGTAAGATTGAACCTCCATCTTATGAGGCCCTACACATCACATCTCCTTTTTTGTTTCAAGCCTGGTCGGTTTGAAACCTATTACTCAGTGTATATTTTTCTTTACATTCGTATAGGTGCCTGGAGGAGCGTGTCAGAAGAGTGGGGTACTGAGGACTGGAATGAGGACGTGAGTAACTTTACAATGCCTATTTATTGATTTGGTGGTATGCCTATTTTGTTGTGTGTGTGACTTATTGATGTACTGTCCATATTTTGGCAGATCTCATCTTTTGACCAGAAAACCCCCCAGAAAAATGACAATCACATTATGTATGTTTCTGCATACGACGACAAAGTATTCATGCACCTTGACTTATTTCATTTTTTTTTTACAGCCTGAATTCAAAATGGTTCAAATTGATTATTTTTTTTCTCTCCCATCAACATACAGTACCCCATAATGACAAAGTAAAAACTTGTTTTTAGAAATGTTTGCTCCTTTTTTGAAAATCAGTACAGAAATATCTCATGTACATACAGTACCAGTCAAAAGTTTGGACACCACCTCATTCCAGGGTTTTTCTTTATTTTTACTATTTTCTATAATAATAGTGAAGACATCAAAACTATGAAAAACACATGGAATCACGTAGTAACAAAAAAAGTGTTAAACAAATCAAAATAGATTTTTGATTCTTCAAAGTAGCCACCCTTTGCCTTGATGACAGCTTTGCACACTCTTGGCGTTCTCTCAACCAGCTTCATGAGGAATGCTTTTCCAACAGTCTTGAAGGAGTTCCCACATATGCTGAGCACTTGTTGGCTGCATTGCCTTCACTCTGCGGTCCAACCCATCTCAATTGGGTTGAGGTCGGGTGATTGTGGAGGCCAGGTCATCTGATGCAGCACTCCATCACTCTCCTTCTTGGTCAAATAGCCCTTACACAGCCTGGAGGTGTGTTTTGGGTCATTGTCCTGTTGGAAAAACACATGATAGTCCCACTAAGCGCAAACCAGATGGAATGGCGTAACGCTGCAGCATGCTGTGGTAGCCATGCTGGTTAAGTGTGCCTTTTTAAATTCTAAATAAATTACTGACAGTGCCACCAGCAAAGCACCCCCACACTATCACACCACCATCTCCATGCTTCATGGTGGGAACCACACATGCGGAGATCATCCGTTCACCTACTCTGCATTTCACAAAGACACGGCGGTTGGAACCAAAAATCTCACATTTGGACTCATCAGACCAAAGGACAGATTTCCACCGGTCTATTGTCCATTGCTCGTGTTTCTTTGCCCAAGCAAGTCTCATCTTCTTATTGGTGTCCTTTAGTAGTGGTTTCTTTGCAGCAATTTGACCATGAAGGCCTGATTTCACGCAGTCTCCTCTGAACAGTTGATGTTGAGATATGTCTGTTACTTGAACTCTGTAGCATTTATTTGGCCTGCAATCTGAGTTGCAGTTCACTCTAATGAACTTATCCTCTGCAGCAGAGGTAACTCTGGGTCTTCCTTTCCTGTGGCGGTCCTCATGAGAGCCAGTTTGATCATAGCGCTTGATGGTTTTGGCGACTGCACTTGAAGAAACGTTCAAAGTTCTTGAAATGTTCCGTATTGACTGACCATGTCTTAAAGTAATGATGGACTGTCGTTTCTCTTTGCTTATTTGAGCTGTTCTTGACATAATATGGATTTGGTCTTTTACCAAATAGGGCTATCTTCTGTATACCACACCTACCTTGTCACAACACAACTGATTGGCTCAAATGCATTAAGAAGGAAATAAATTCCACAAATTAACTTTTAACACCTGTTAATTGAAATGCTTTCCAGGTGACTACCTCATGACTCTGGTTGAGATAATGCCAAGTGTGCAAAGCTGTCATCAAGGCAAAGGGTGGCTACTTTGAAAAATCAAAAAAATCTATTTGGATTTGTTCAACACTTTTATTTATTATTTTTTTTTTTTGTAAAAAAACATTTTACTACATGATTCCATGTGTTTTTCATAGTTTTGATGTCTTCACTATTGTTCTACAAAATAAAAAATGAGTAGGTGTGTCCAAACTTTTGACTGGTACTGTAAGTATTCACCCCCCTCAGTCAATACTTTGTAGAACACCTTTGCCAGCAATTACAGCTGTGAGTCTTTCTGGGTAAGTCTCTAAGAGCTTTCCACACCAGGATTGTGCATCATTTGCCCATTTTATTGTTCACAAAATTCTTCAAACTCTGTCAAGTTGGTTGTTAATCATTGCTAGACAATCATTTTCAGGTCTTGCCATATATTTTCAATTAGATATAAGTCCAATCTGTAACTCAGCCACTCAGAAACATTCACTGTCTTCTTGGTAAGCAACTCCAGTGTAGATCTTGCCTTGCTGAGTAGTGAATTCATCTCCCAGTGCCTGGTGGAAAGTAGATTGATCCAGGTTTTCCTATCGGATTTTGCCTGTTCTTAGCTCAATTCTGTTAATTTTTTAAATCCTGAAACTCCCCAGTCCTTAACGATCACAAGCATACCCATAACATGATGCAGCCACCACTATGCTTGAAAATATGGAGAGTGGTACTCAGTAATGTGTTGTATTGAATTTGTCCCAAACAAAACACTTTGTATTCAGGAAAAAAGTTAATTGCTTTGCCAAATTCTTTGCGGTATTACTTTAGTGCCTTGTTGCAAAAATATATTTGAACTTTTTATTTATTCAGGGTAGCCCAATTGAGACCAGGGTCTCATTCCCAATGGTGCCCTGAGTACCAACATTTTCTCACACCAGGAATAATTATTTTAGATTACAATTTAAAACAATAATTAAAAAAACAAGGCACAATTTCAACGAATAAAACACTACAATTCAAAACAACTGCAATCCTCAATGAATTCATTGAACACCAGAGTCCTAAACTGCCCTAGCGGCACCAGGGAATCCAGATGCAAGGAATTTTGTAGGTTATTCCAACAGTGGGGGGCACTAAAACTAAAGGAGGATCTACCTTAATTGGTCGGGACCATAGGGACCTCGAGTTAACCAGTCCTGTGAGTTAGGTCATTTGGAAGCTTGTGTAGTGTGGCTTTGTAAACAAAAGAGTAATTAATTGATATACATGACTTTAATGAGGACCAGCCAACCTTTTTGATACAGGATGCAGTGGTGAGTATAAAAACTGTCACCAGTGATAAAACGAATGGCGCTATGGTAGACTGCATCTGGAGGTTTATGAGTAGGGGCTGCTGAAATCTGGTAAATGGTGTCACCATAATCAAGAACTGGCAGGAAAGTTGACTGTACAATCTGCTTTCTGCTATTTAGGGAGGGGCAAGATCTATTTCTAAAAATGAAGCCCATTTTTAAATCTTAGCTTTTTAACTAGATCATCCATATGTTTTTAAAACATTAAGTCTATGCCCAGATATTTGTAGGCGGGAACCCAATCAATGGGAGAACCATCCAATTAATAAATATGTAGTCCATCTGCAACTTTTCTTGCAAGAACTAGAGAACAACATGTATTTAGTCTTGCCCGCATTAAGTTAAACTAACCAGGGCTTTCTGTTAGGTAACAAGGTCAGATTGCTGCTCGAACAAAGCTTGGTCAACAGTTGCGGCAATGGCATACATAAGTGTAGTCTGCATATAGAGGAATATTACAAGTTTTAACAGACCAATATTTTTATATAAATAGTAAAGAGAACAGGTCCCAGTACCGACCTCTGCACCAGTACACCTTTTGTAATATCCAGGAAACGAGACTTAACGCCATCAGAGATCACACATTGAGTCCTGTCTGACAGATAATTTTCAAACCACCTGCAAGAAACCTGATCCAGGCCTATTTCAGTCAACTTTTGAATAAGAATGGGCTGGGCAACAGTATCGAAGGCCTTGGAAAGGTCTGTAAATAAGGCAGCACAATGATTTTTTTAATGATCCAAACAATTTAACACGTCTAAAATAAGCGTAGCAGCTGAAACTGTGCTATGTCCAGGTCTAAAACCGGATTGGTGCACATTAAGAATAGAGTGAAGTTAAAGTTCTTAGCTGAAAGTTAGTAAGGGATTCTAAAACTTTGGAAAGTCAAGATAATTTGGTAATTGAACGGTAGTTATCTAAGTCAGAAGGATCTTTATGTAGGGGGAGGATGTGCCGCTTTCCAAATCTTAGGGATAACACCAGAAACAAGTAAAAAATATGTCCGTGGTTCTGCAATAAGTAGGGCAGAGGGCTGCAGTAAGAAGGGATCAAGTGAATCAGCCTTTATGTTTTTAGCAAAGCACTACGTACATCATAGACATCAAAGGGTTGAAATAAAAATAGCATATGTGAGTCAGTGCATCATCCTCCACAATCTGTTCAGAGGTGACTAAAGGACTCTAGTGGGATGAGATGAATTTTCAGAGATTATCCATTGCTAGCTGAAACAACAAAATGCTTATTAAAAGCATCACAAATGTCTAAACCTGCTGGAGCAATGAGAGGGAGGAGTTTAAAAGATTTGACCACTTTCCAGAAATTGGCTGGATTACCACCACTGATACATAATTCAATAAATGTGTTAATTTTGCTTTTTTAACCAGGGATAGACATCTATTTCTCAAATGTCTCAAGGACTGCCAATCTAGCCTTAGCCCAAGCTCAATTTCTTTGCTGTAATTTCTCAGACAATTCATGTGTAAACCAAGGATTACATCGGTCTTTTACCCTTAGTTTTTTTGTACGATATGTTTATCTGCAACAGAGTTAAACAGGGAAATAAAACAATTAACAGCCTGATCCGAGTCGGTGATAGTTGACACAATCCCCCAGTCACTCAACCCCAGCTCAGACAAAACATTTGGATATTACAATTATTAAAAAGTCTCTTTATAATAATGCGCGAGCGAGATTTAGGTAGTATAACATCTGTTATACAAGCAATGGTCACTAAACTCGTTGGCAAATATCCCATTGGCTGTAAAATTGTGAGATGCATT
This sequence comes from Coregonus lavaretus, assembly GCF_964263955.1. Lineage (NCBI taxonomy): Eukaryota > Metazoa > Chordata > Actinopteri > Salmoniformes > Salmonidae > Coregonus > Coregonus lavaretus. The sequence continues at coordinate 35,886,668 of NC_139994.1, forward strand.
TGTTAGAATAATATCTAATAGAGGATTTTCTGGGTGTTTAAAGTTTGGGCGAGTTGGTTTAGTTATCAGCTGAGTTAGATTTAGCTCAGTACAATTATATTTCAGCCCATCAGATACTGGCATTAACCAATCTATATTTAAAATCACTCACTATCAGTAATTAGTCCAACATTTAGGACTAGACATTCAAATTGTTTAGGGACAGAGGTGGTGATGGATACAGAAACATTTTAATTGCTCTTTATGTATATGGTGACACCCCCTCTGCGAACTCTAGCAGATCTAAAACCATAATAACCTGTCAGATACACATCAGAGTCCGGCATAGACTTCTTTAGCCAAGATTCAGTTATAACCAGAATCTCTGCATTGGTTTGAGAAGCCAAAGTTACAATAAAATACATTTTCGAAATCTAACTTTACATAAATCAGTCAAAGGCCGCAGCTGCAGGATTTCAGATGAGGTGTTTTATAATACAAACATGCCATGTTCAGCAGGTAACACCCTACTAGAAAATACCATGGGATTGACTTGAATTGGAATAGGTACAGTATTGCCTAGAACTGAACCATTAGGCCTATGCCTCGAGTGAGGAAGTGGGTTTAAATGAGTCGATGGTTACTTGTAGTATGATTATAATGCTGATAATTTATGATTTGGATCACCTGAGCGGGACTTGGTGTAGGTAAGTCAATGTCTCAGCGTATCCTTGAAATGTGAGGACAGGGTCCAGGCTCCAAGATGATTTGGATGGACCCACCATCCTCTCTGTAGAACTTCTGTTTCTAAAAGGTGTCAAAGTTATCCACAAACGTAACTCCAACAGAGCTACAGTAGACTCGTAGCCAGTCGTGTAGTGCCAGCAACCTACTGAATCTTTCGAATCAGTCATGGTACTGGGCCTGAAATAATTGGACGTTTATTGGAGTCTTTCAGAGTTCCAATCGGTTATATATATATAAAATCCAGTTTCAGCTAGCCATCCTAATGTCATTAGATCCAACATGGATTACGACATCGACAGCCCCCTTCTGGCGTAAAACTGTAGGACGCACTTAGTAATATCCTGTACCCAAGCCCCAGGATAGCACAAGGTTTTTCTCCTGGAACCGAGATGTTTCTCACCATTGAGCTGCCAACTTTAACGGCTGGTGAGATGGCAGAGGAGGTCCGGCAGTTTTTGCGCCTCAAGCTGGCCGCAAACCGCATTGTGGCTGACTGAGGAGCCGGTGCGTCAGACACCCTCGAGATCAGGTGATCCGAGTCCAGAAAGAATTTGAGGCAGAATCCCCCTGGGAAGAAGTCGTGGTCCTCTGTAGCTCAGCTGGTAGAGCACGGCGCTTGTAACGCCAAGGTAGTGGGTTCGATCCCCGGGACCACCCATACACAAAAATGTATGCACGCATGACTGTAAGTCGCTTTGGATAAAAGCGTCTGCTAAATGGCATATTATTATTATAAGTCAGGATAGGGGACGATGGCGCTGGATCCTCCAAAGCCGGGAGGGCGAAGCTGTTAAACAACTGGATTTGGGTCGGGCTTCCCAACGCCAAAGAAAACCAACTTTCCACAGGCCACTTTCCTCCATTTGGCCTACGGCAGGTGACGTGCTTCCATGATTGGGCAACAGGAATGGTGACCGTATCATCCACTAAATCCATCAGAAGTGAGGGTCCTGCTCCATTTTCCAGGGAAGTGAGAGACTTTGTCAGTGAGGGGTCCCTGGAAGGCATTGGCCATTCAGTCAATGAGTGTTTTTATTTTATTTTATTTTTTAGGGGGTAGATCAGTTTTTACTTTTGTTTTAGTTTTTTGCATACAGTGAGGGAATAAAGTATTTAATCCCCTGCTGATTTTGTAAGTTTGCCCACTGACAAATAAATTATCAGTATATAATTTTAATGGTAGGTTTATTTGAACAGTGAGAGACAGAATAACAACAAAGAAATTCAGAAAAACGCATGTCAAAAATGTTATAAATTGATTTGCATTTTAATGAGGGAAATAAGTATTTGACCACCTCTCAATCAGAAAGATTTCTGGCTCCCAGGTGTCTTTTATACAGGTAATGAGCTGAGATTAGGAGCACACTCTTAAAGGGAGTGCTCCTAATCTCAGCTTGTTACCTGTATAAAAGACACCTGTCCACAGAAGCAATCAATCAGATTCCAAACTCTCCACCATGGCCAAGACCAAAGAGCTCTCCAAGGATGTCAGGGACAAGATTGTAGACCTACACAAGGCTGGAATGGGCTACAAGACCATCGCCAAGCAGCTTGGAGAAAGGTGACAACAGTTGGTGCGATTATTCGCAAATGGAAGAAACACAAAAGAACTGTCAATCTCCCTCGGCCTGGGGCTCCATGCAAGATCTCACCTCGTGGAGTTACAATGCTCATGAGAACGGTGAGGAATCAGCCCATAACTACACTGGAGGATCTTGTCAATGATCTCAAGGCAGCTGGGACCATAGTCACCAACAAAACAATTGGTAACACACTACGCCGTGAAGGACTGAAATCCTGCAGCGCCCGCAAGGTCCCCCTGCTCAAGAAAGCACATATACATGCCCGTCTGAAGTTTGCCAATGAACATCTGAATGATTCAGAGGAGAACTGGGTGAAAGTAGCTTAGTGGTTAAGAGCGTTGTGCCAGTAACCGAAAGGTTGCTGGTTCTAATCCCCGAGCTGACTAGGTGAAAAATCTGTCTGCCCTTGAGCAAGGCACTTAACCCTAATTGCTCCTGTAAGTCACTCTGGATAAGAGCGTCTGCTAAATGACTAAAATGTAAATGTAAAGTGTTGTGGTCAGATGAGGCCAAAATGGAGCTCTTTGGCATCAACTCAACTCGCCGTGTTTGGAGGAGGAGGAATGCTGCCTATGACCCCAAGAACACCATCGGAAACATTATGCTTTGGGGGTGTTTTTCTGCTAAGGGGACAGGACAACTTCTCCAGAGCGATTTACAGTTAGTGAGTGCATACAGTTAGTTAGTGAGTTTTTTTTTCTTCATACTGGTCCCCCGTGGGCAACGAACCCACAACGCCATGCTCTACCAACTGAGCTACACGGGTCTTAATTTTGGGTCAGTCACAGTGGTCAGGCATTCTGCCGCTGTGCACTCACTGTTTAGGGCCAAATAGTATTCCAGTTTGCTCTGTTTTTTGGTAAATTCTTTCCAATGTGTCAAGTAATTACCTTTTTGTTTTCTCATGATTTGGTTGGGTCTAACTGTGTTGCTGTGCTGGGGCTCTGTGGGGTCTATTTATGTATGTCAACAGAGCCCCAGGACCAGCTTCTTTAGGGGACTCTTCTCCAGGTTAATCTCCCTGTAGGTGATGGCTTTGTTATGGAAGGTTTGGGAATCGCTTCCTTTTAGGTGGTTGTAGAATTGAACGGCTCTTTTCTGGATGTTGATAATTAGCGGGCATCGGCCTAATTCTGCTCTGCATGCATTATTTGGCGTTTTACGTTGTACACAGATTGTTTTTGCAGAATTCTGCATGCAGTCTCAATTTAGTGTTTGTCCCATTTTGTGAATTCTTGGTTGGTGAGCGGACCCCAGACCTCACAACTGTAAAGGGCAATGGGTTCTAAATCTGATTCAAGTATTTTTAGCCAGATCCTAATTGGGATGTCAAACTTTGTTCCTTTTGATGGCATAGAAGGCCCTTCTTGCCTTGTCTCTCAGATCGTTCACAGCTTTGTGGAAGTTAACTATGGTGCTGCTGTTTAAGCCGAGGTAGGTATAGTTTTGTTTGTGCTCTAGGGCAGTGTTTCCCAAACTCGGTCCTGGGGTCCCCCCTGGGTGCACATTTTGGTTTTTGCACTACTCAGCTGATTCAAATAGCCAACTCATCATCAAGCTTTGATTATTTGAAAAAGCTGTGTAGTGCTAGGGCAAAAACCAAAACGTGCACCCAGGGAGGGCCCCAGGACCAACTTTGGGAAACCCTGCTCTTGGTGTCTAGATGGAATTTGTATTTGTGGTCCTGGCAACTGGACCTTTTTTGGAACACCATTATTTTTGTCTTAATGCAATTTACAGAATCTGTGCAGAAGATCTAGGTGCTGCTGTAGGCCCTCCTTGGTTGGGGACAGAAGCACCAGATCATCAGCAAACAGTAGACATTTGACTTCAGATTCTAGTAGGGTGAGGACGGGTGCTGCAGACTGTTCTAGTGCCGTCGCCAATTCGTGTGTGTGTGTACAGTTGAAGTCGGAAGTTTACATACACTTAGGTTGGAGTCATAAACTCGTTTTTCAACCACTCCACATATTTCTTGTTAACAAACTATAGTTTTAGCTAGTCGGTAGGACATCTGTGCATGACACAAGTAATATTTCAAACAATTGTTTGCAGACAGATTATTTCACTTATAATTCACTGTATCACAATTCCAGTGGGTCAGAAGTTTACATACACTAAGTTGACTGTGCCTTTTAAACAGCTTGGAAAATTCCAGAAAATGATGTAATCAAGCTTCTGATAGGCTAATTTACATCATTTGAGTCAATTGGAGGTGTACCTGTGGATGTATTTCAAGGCGTACCTTCAAACTCGGTGCCTCTGCTTGACATCATGGGAAAATCAAAAGAAATCAGCCAAGACCTCAAAAGAAATTGTAGACCTCCACAAGTCTGGTTCATCCTTGGGAGCAATTTCCAAATGCCTGAAGGTACCATGTTCATCTGTACAAACAATAGTATGCAAGAATAAACACCATGGGACCACGCAGCCGTCATACCGCTCAGGAAGGAGACGCGTTCTGTCTCCTAGAGATGAACGTACTTTGGTCCCAGAACAACAGCAAAGGACCTTGGGAAGATGCTGGAGGAAACGGGTACAAAGGTATCTATATCCACAGTAAAACGAGTCCTACATTGACATAACCTGAAAGGCCGCTCAGCAAGGAAGAAGCCACTGCTCCAAAACCGCCATAAAAAAGCCAGACTACGGTTTGCAACTGCACATGGGGACAAAGATTGTACTTTTTGGAGAAATGTCCTCTGGTCTGATGAAACAAAAATAGAACTGTTTGGCCATAATGACCATTGTTATGTTTGTAGGAAAAAGGGGGTGGCTTGCAAGCCGAAGAACACCATCCCAACCGTGAAACACGGGGGTGGCAGCATCATGCTGTGGGGGTGCTTTGCTGCAGGAGGGACTGGTGCACTTCACAAAATAGATGGCATCATGAGGAAGGAAAATTATGTGGATATACTGAAGCAACATCTCAAGACATCAGTCAGGAAGTTAAAGCTTGGTCGCAAATGGGTCTTCCAAATGGACAATGACCCAAGCATACTTCCAAAGTTGTGGCAAAATGGCTTAAGGACAACAAAGTCAAGGTATTGGAGTGGCCATCACAAAGCCCTGATCTCAATCCTATAGAACATTTGTGGGCAGAACTGAAAAAGTGTGTGCGAGCAAGGAGGCCTACAAACCTGACTCAGTTACACCAGCTCTGTCAGGAGGAATAGGCAAAAATTCACCCAACTTATTGTGGGAAGCTTGTGGAAGGCTACCCAAAACATTTGACCCAAGTTAAACAATTTAAAGGCAATGCTACCAAATACTAATTGAGTATGTACACTTCTGACCCACTGGGAATGTGATGAAATAAATAATAGCTGAAATAAATAATTCTCTACTATTATTCTGACAATTCACATTCTTAAAATAAAGTGGTGATCCTAACTGACCTAAGACAGGGAATTTCTACTAGGATTAAATTTCAGGAATTGTGAAAAACTGAGTTTAAATGTATTTGGGGAAGGTGTATGTAAACTTCCGACTTCAACTGTGTGTGTGTGTACACTACCGTTCAAAAGCTTGGGGTCACTTAGATATGTCCTAGTTTTCTAAAGAAAAGCAATTTTTTTTGTACATTAAAATATCATCAAATTGATCAGAAATACAGTGTAGACATTGTTAATGTTGTAAATGGCTATTGTAGCTGGAAACGGCTGATTTATTATATTTTTAATGGAATATCTACATAGGCGTACAGAGGCCCATTTATCAGCAACCATCAGTCCTGTGTTCCAATGGCACGTTGTTTGCTAATCCAAGTTGATCATTTTAAAAGGCTAATTGATCATTAGAAAACCCTTTTGCAATTATGTTAGCACAGCTGAAAACTGTTGTGCTGATTAAATAAGCAATAAAACTGGCCTTCTTGAGACTAGTTGAGTATCTGGAGCATCAGCAATTGTGGGTTCGATTACAGGCTCACAATGGCCAGAAACAAATAACTTTCTTCTGAAACTCGTCAGTCTATTCATGTTCTGAGAAATGAAGGCTATTCCAAACACCATTCACAGAACAGCGCAAACTGGCTCTAACCAGAATAGAAAGAGAAGTGGGAGGCCCCGGTGCACAACTGAGCAAGAGGACAAATACATTAGTGTCTAGTTTGAGAAACAGACGCCTCACAGGTCCTCAACTGGCAGCTTCATGTCTGAGATTTGTATTTTTCTTTGCAACTCTGCCTAGAAGGTCAGCATCCCGGAGTCGCCTCTTCACTGTTGACGTTGAGACTTGTGTTTTGCATGTACTATTTAATGACTGCCAGTTGAGAACCTGTGAGGCGTCTGTTTCTCAAACTAGACACTAATGTACACTGCTCAAAAAAATTAAGGGAACACTTAAACAACACAATGTAACTCCAAGTCAATCACACTTCTGTGAAATCAAACTGTCTACTTAGGAAGCAACACTGACAATAAATGTCACATGCTGTTGTGCAAATGGAATAGACAACAGGTGGAAATTATAGGCAATTAGCAAGACACCCCCAATAAAGGACTGGTTTTGCAGGTGGTGACCACAGACCACTTCTCAGTTCCTATGCTTCCTGGCTGATGTTTTGGTCACTTTTGAATGCTGGCGGTGCTTTCACTCTAGTGGTAGCATGAGACGGAGTCTACAACCCACACAGGTGGCTCAGGTAGTGCAGCTCATCCAGGATGGCACATCAATGCGAGCTGTGGCAAGAAGGTTTGCTGTGTCTGTCAGCGTAGTGTCCAGAGCATGGAGGCGCTACCAGGAGACAGGCCAGTACATCAGGAGACGTGGAGGAGGCCGTAGGAGGGCAACAACCCAGCAGCAGGACTGCTACCTCCGCCTTTGTGCAAGGAGGAGCAGGAGGAGCACTGCCAGAGCCCTGCAAAATGACCTCCAGCAGGCCACAAATGTGCATGTGTCTGCTCAAACGGTCAGAAACAGACTCCATGAGGGTGGTATGAGGGCCCGACGTCCACAGGTGGGGGTTGTGCTTACAGCCCAACACCGTGCAGGACGTTTGGCATTTGCCAGAGAACACCAAGATTGGCAAATTCGCCACTGGCGCCCTGTGCTCTTCACAGATGAAAGCAGGTTCACACTGAGCACGTGACAGACGTGACAGAGTCTGGAGACGCCGTGGAGAATGTTCTGCTGCCTGCAACATCCTCCAGCATGACCAGTTTGGCGGTGGGTCAGTCATGGTGTGGCATTTCTTTGGGGGGCCGCACAGCCCTCCATGTGCTCGCCAGAGGTAGCCTGACTGCCATTAGGTACCGAGATGAGATCCTCAGACCCCTTGTGAGACCATATGCTGGTGCGGTTGGCCCTGGGTTCCTCCTAATGCTAGACCTCATGTGGCTGGAGTTTGTCAGCAGTTCCTGCAAGAGGAAGGCATTGATGCTATGGACTGGCCTGCCCGTTCCCCAGACCTGAATCCAATTGAGCACATCTGGGACATCATGTCTCGCTCCATCCACCAACGCCACGTTGCACCACAGACTGTCCAGGAGTTGGCGGATGCTTTAGTCTAGGTCTGGGAGGAGATCCCTCAGGAGACCATCCGCCACCTCATCAGGAGCATGCCCAGGCGTTGTAGGGAGGTCATACAGGCACGTGGAGTCCACACACACTACTGAGCCTCATTTTCACTTGTTTTAAGGACATTACATCAAAGTTGGATCAGCCTGTAGTGTGGTTTTCCACTTTAATTTTGAGGGTGACTCCAAATCCAGACCTCCATGGGTTGATACATTTGATTTCCATTGATCATTTTTGTGGCTTTGTTGTCAGCACATTCAACTATGTAAAGAAAAAAGTATTCAAGATTATTTCATTCATTCAGATCTAGGATGTGTTATTTTAGTGTTCCCTTTATTTTTTTAAGCAGTGTATTTGTCCTCTTGCTCAGTTGTGCACCGGGGCCTCCCACTCCACTTTCTATTCAGGTTAGAGCCAGTCTGCGCTGTTCTGTAAAGGGAGTAGTACACAGCGTTGTACGAGATCTTCAGTTACTTGGCAATTTCTCGCATGGAATAGCCTTCATTTCTCAGAACAAGAATAGACTGACGAGTTTATGAAGAAAGTTATTTGTTTCTGGCCATTTTGAGCATGTAATCGAAGTGTTAAACAATTCCAAATATTTCATATTTCAGTTTCTTCAAAGTAGCCACCTTTGCCTTGATGACAGCTTTGCACACTCTTGGCATTTTCTCAACCAGCTTCATGAGGTAGTCACCTGGAATGCATTTCAATTAACACGTGTGCCCTCTTAAAGTTAATTTGTGGAATTTCTTTCCTTAATGCGTTTGAGCCAATCAGTTATGTTGTGACAAGGTCGGGGGATATACAGAAGATAGCCCTATTTGGTAAAAGACCAAGTCCATATTATGACAAGAACAGCTAAAATAAGCAAAGAGAAACGACAGTCCATCATTACTTTAAGACATGAAGATCAGTCAATACGGAAAATGTCAAGAACTTTGAACGTTTCTTCAAGTGCAGTCGCAAAAAACATCAAGCGCTATGATGAAACTGGCTCTCATGAGGACCGCCACAGGAATGGAAGACCCAGAGTTACCTCTGCTGCAGAGGATAAGTTCATTAGACTTACCAGCCTCAGAAATTGCAGCCCAAATAAATGCTTCATAGATTTCAAGTAACAGGCACATTTCAACATCAACTGTTCAGAGGAGACTGTGTGAATCAGGCCTTCATAGTCGAATTGCTGCAAAGAAACCACTACTAAAGGACACCAATAATAGTAAGAAGAGACTTGTTTGTGCCAAGAAACATGAGCAATGGACATTAGACTGGTGGAAATTTGTCCTTTGGTCTGGAGTCCAAAATTGAGATTTTTGGTTCCAACTGCCGTGTCTTTGTGAGATGCGGTGTGGGTGAACGGATGATCTCTGCATGTGTTGTTCCTACCGTAAAGCATGGAGGTGGTGGTGCTATGGTGTGGGAGTGCTTTGCTGGTGACACTGATTCATTTAGAAATCAAGGCACACTTAACCAGCATGGCTACCATAGCATTCTGCAGCGATACGCCATCCCATCTGGTTGTGGCTTAGTGGGACTATCATTTGTTTTTCAACAGGACAATGACCCAACACACCTCCAGGCTGTGTAAGGGCTATTTTACCTAGAAGGAGAGTGATGGAATGCTCCATCAGATGACCTGGCCTCCACTATCCCCCGACCTCAACCCAATTGAGATGGTTTGGGATGAGTCGGACTGCAGAGTGAAGGAAAAGCAGCCAACAAGTGCTAAGCATATGTGGGAACTCCTTCAAGACTGTTGGGAAAGCATTCCATGTGAAGCTGGTTGAGAGAATTCCAAGCGTGTGCAAAGCTGTCAAGGCAAAGGGTGGCTTTTTTGGAATATCTCAAATATAAGATATATTTTGATTTGTTTAACACCTTTTTGGTTACTACATGATTCCATATGTTATTTCATAGTTTTGATGTTTTCACTATTATTCTACAACGTAGAAAATAGTACAAATAAAGAAAAACCCTAGAATGAGTTGGTGTCCAAACTTTTGGCTTGTACCAGTCATTCCAGTTTAATAAAAAAATTGTATGTGTACTATTTTCTACATTGTAGAATAATAGTGAAGACATCAAAATGATGAAATAACACTTATGGAGTTATGTAGTAACCAACAATAGGTCACACATTTTACTGCGATTACACCTAACACATATGAGAGTTTGTCTATTTGTTTTGTTTTCTGTTTTTTTCTTGTTCAGTTTTTTTAATCTTTCAATCGCTCTCATCTCTAGCTGTCAGAGACCAAGATCTTCACAGCCTCCAGTGTGGCCTCCATGCCACACCCCCAGGAGAATGTCACCATCACTGCAGGACAGAGGTGGGCGAGCCTGACGCGGAATGCGAACACACCCACAGCCATTCACTACAGTCACGCTATCACACGTCTTTCTATAAATAATGGGGTCAATTTGTGACATTGGATCAATTTCTTAATGGTTCAAAAGAACATATTTTTATGCAGTTCCACATGTTTACTTGGAGGAATATATGCAAATTGGCCCATAACTCCACCTATACAACAGGCCTAGCAGATGACGGTAACAGCACATTAAGTGTTTTTATATAAATTATTTGGTTTTGCTTCGTTAAATTGTTACAACCTCCCAGTTCTGCATAAAATGTAAATATATGTTAACATGACCGCCTTACGTTAAATTAATGGGCTTAAAATGCTGTATTTGTTAGATTCCGTACATACGAATGACCATATTAAGTACCTAGTTTGCAGAAAGTAGTATAAATTGCATTCTAATTTCATAAATTGTTTCAAATAGTAACGAACTTTCAGTTTTGCATAAGGATTTGTTAATATGACCACCCTACCTTACATTTTTGATTTTAAGTTACTGTAATTATGTATTCTGTACTGCCTAATTTGCATATGAAGTGCCCCATTTATTTGAAACAACTCTGTTCTACATCAGCCCTAAAACAATATGACAACCCTTTCTTCAGCTATTGGACAAAACGTGTTAAAATTAAGAATCCAGACAGGTGATTTGGTGCCATTTTTGTCTAGAGATTAACGTTGACCACTGACCTTTCACCTTTTTCTGATCACTTGAAAATAAGATATCTCGGCAAGGGTAAGTCCTATCCTTGTGAAATGAAGTGTTCTGGGTTCCTGAGAAGCTTCTCTATAACATGGAATACAAAGTATAACACCAGAACCACCGTTTCATTTTGACCCCTAACACCCTATTAATATATACTGAACAAAAATATAAATGCAAGAAGTTCAAAGATTTTACTAACTTTTCATATAAGGAATTCAGTCAATTGAAATAAATTCATTAGGCCCTTAGCTATGGATTGCGCTTGACTGGGAACACAGATGAGCATCTGTTGGTCACAGATACCTTAAAGAAAGGTAGGGACGTGGATCAGAAAAGTATCAGTCAGTATCTGATGTGACCACCATTTGCTTCATCCAGTGCGCCACATCTCCTTCACATAGAGTTGATCAGGCTGTTGATTGTGGCATGTGGAATGTTGTCCCACTCCTCTTAAATGGCTGTGCGAAGTTGCTGGATTCAAATTGCCATTGATAAAATGCAGTTGTGTTCATTGTCCGTAGCTTATGCCTGCCCATACCATAACCCCACTGCCACCATGGGGCACTCTGTTCACAACATTGACATCAGCAAACCGCTCGCCCACCAGACGCCATACACGTGGTTTGCGGTTGTGGGACGTACTGCCAAATTCTCTAAAACGACGTTGGAGGCGGTTTATGGTCGAGAAATTAACATTAGATAATCTGGCAACAGCTCTGGTGGACATACCTGCAGTCAGCATGCCAATTGCATTCTCTCTCAATAGTTTAGACATCTGTGGTGTTGTGTGACAAAACTGCACATTTTAGAGTGGCCTTTTATTGTCCCCAGCACAAGGTGCACCTGGGTAATGATCATGCTGTTTAATCAGCTTCTTGATATGCCACAACTGTCAGGTGGATGGAATATCTTGGCAAAGGAGAAATGCTCACTCACAGGGATGTAAACATGGACATTTCCGTGATCTTTTATTTCAGCTCATGAAACATGGGACCAACACTTAACATGTTGTGTTTATATTTTTGTTCAGTTGATAATATAACGACAACTTAGACTGCCATAAATGCAAGGACAGAAAAGTAATGTTTTAATGTCACACAATTTTGGACAGTTCTGTCAAGGTAAAACAGGTTTTAAATCAACTCGTGAATTGTATTGAATATAGCTATGTTCCCCTCTTAAATCTTAAAGTAATGACATGAAAAAAATTGGCAGATTATTATCAATGACTTATCAACAGCTGTAGCAAGTTGTCCAGCGTAGGAAATCCTCACTGGTACCATAGTTTATAGAAAGACCCATATACATGCAACCACAACTCCTCATCCACTCACTGAAAGCCATGTATTTTTTAATAAGGGTGTGTATCCTGACTCATGTCCATGTAAAACACGTATCTTCAACATCACCAAACTCTGCAGTCTAGTCAAATTTCCAAAGTTTTTTTCAACTTTACTGAGAGATTCCATGTGTAGAAAATTCAAATTTGTAATTCAAGCACTTCTGGTGTTATGACTATGAATTTCAGCTCTGTATCAGGTTTCTTCCACCCCAAAACGTACTATCATATATACAATCAATTAGCTAACATGAGTCAGAACAACATCCGTTTCTCAGACCCTGTGATAGGCTAGTGTCCTGTCTAGGTGTTTACTTGTACATCAAGCTGCCTCATGCTACAGAAGCAGGAGATAGGCTCCTGCCCTATGGGCTGTTCTGGCTCGGATGAGGCGAATTACTTACTAACTCTGACCCCTGTCCCATGCAGGATTGACCTGGCAGTGCTGCTAGGGAAGACTTCCCCATCCGAGGCAGAGGCCCCGGGCCCCATGGAGGCCAGCCAGCCCCCCTCCCTCCCCCAGTCACTGGTCTTCAGCAACTCCAAGCAGGGTGGGCCGCTGTCCCAACCCACCTCCAGCAGCACCTCCTACACCCAGCACAGCATGGTGAGCCCACAGGACACACACAAAACGGTTTCCACTCTATTCTAAATGTTTTCCCCCTTCTGTTTTATTAACCCATCCACCACCCCACCCCCTCTTCGGAGGACAAATATATATATATATATATTTTTTTACAGCTTTTCTGCTACATATACATATACATGTTGCATACACATTTTACATACATGGTACTTTTATATAAAGCAGTCACATAACAATAATACATTACCAAACATAAGCTCTTTAATCCCACCCCTAAGCAACTCTCAACCCATCCCACCTATCACCATAGACCACCCTCTTTTGGTTTCCATGTGCCATATATTTTTCAATTGTGATGTTTTACATACATTTTAAACCTTTCTAATCGTATAGTGTCCAAAGATTGAGCTAAAGATGATAACCTTTCCTACGAGTATTATTATATTATTTATTGACTATGGCTTTCCAAATCACCCAACACTGCTATTTGTAAGGGTAGTTTTAAGTGAATGTTGTGATTTTTTTTTTTTACCATTCCTGAACCTGTGACCAGAAACAAGCTACATAGGGGCAATACCAGAATAAATGATCTAGTGATTCTCTCTTTGCAGCAAAATCTACAGAGCTTAGATTGTTGTATGCCCCATATACATACATACATACATACATACATACATACATACATACATACATACATACATACATACATACATACATACATAAGTATTTAGTCAGCCACCAATTGTGCAAGTTCTCCCACTTAAAAAGATGAGGCCTGTAATTTTCATCATAGGTACACGTCAACTATGACAGACAAATTGAGAAGAAAAAAAAATCTAGAAAATCACATTGTAGGATTTTTAATGAATTTATTTGCAAATTATGGTGGAAAATAAGTATTTGGTCACCTACAAACAAGCAAGATTTCTGGCTCTCACAGACCTGTAACTTCTTAACAAAAGTTTCTCTACTTTATTATATACCCTTTGTTGGCAATGACACAGATCAAACGTTTTCTGTAAGTCTTCACAAGGTTTTCACACACTGTTGCTGGTATTTTGGCCCATTCCTCCATGCAGATCTCCTCTAGAGCAGTGATGTTTTGGGGCTGTCGCTGGGCAACACGGACTTTCAACTCCCTCCAAAGATTTTCTATGGGGTTGAGATCTGGAGACTGGCTAGGCCACTCCAGGACCTTGAAATGCTTCTTACGAAGCCACTCCTTCGTTGCCCGGGCGGTGTGTTTGGGATCATTGTCATGCTGAAAGACCCAGCCACGTTTCATCTTCAATGCCCTTGCTGATGGAAGGAGGTTTTACATTTACATTTTAGTCATTTAGCAGACGCTCTTATCTAGAGCGACTTACATTATCTTTTTATTTTTTATTTTTTTATTTATTTTTTTATACTGGCCCCCCGTGGGAATTGAACCCACAACCCTGGCGTTGCAAACGCCATGCTCTACATCCCTGCCGGCCATTCCCTCCCCTACCCTGGACGACGCTGGGCCAATTGTGCGGCGCCCCATGGGTCTCCCGGTCGTGGCCGGCTACGACAGAGCCTGGATTCACTCAAAATCTCACGATACATGGCCCCATTCATTCTTTCCTTTACACGGATCAGTCGTCCTGGTCCCTTTGCAGAAAAACAGCCCCAAAGCATGTTGTTTCCACCCCCATGCTTCACAGTAGGTATGGTGTTCTTTGGATGCAACTCAGCATTCTTTGTCCTCCAAACAAGACGAGTTGAGTTTTTACCAAAAAGTTATATTTTGGTTTCATCTGACCATATGACATTCTCCCAATCCTCTTCTGGATCATCCAAATGCACTCTAGCAAACTTCAGACGGGCCTGGACATGTACTGGCTTAAGCAGGGGGACACGTCTGGCACTGCAGGATTTGAGTCCCTGGCGGCGTAGTGTGTTACTGATGGTAGGCTTTGTTACTTTGGTCCCAGCTCTCTGCAGGTCATTCACTAGGTCCCCACGTGTGGTTCTGGGATTTTTGCTCACCGTTCTTGTGATCATTTTGACCCCACGGGGTGAGATCTTGCGTGGAGCCCCAGATCGAGAGAGATTATCAGTGGTCTTGTATGTCTTCCATTTCCTAATAATTGCTCCCACAGTTGATTTCTTCAAACCAAGCTGCTTACCTATTGCAGATTCAGTCTTCCCAGCCTGGTGCAGGTCTACAATTTTGTTTCTGGTGTCCTTTGACAGCTCTTTGGTCTTGGCCATAGTGGAGTTTGGAGTGTGACTGTTTGAGGTTGTGGACAGGTGTCTTTTATACTGATAACAAGTTCAAACAGGTGCCATTAATACAGGTAACGAGTGGAGGACAGGGGAGCCTCTTAAAGAAGAAGTTACAGGTCTGTGAGAGCCAGAAATCTTGCTTGTTTGTAGGTGACCAAATACTTATTTTCCACCATAATTTGCAAATAAATTCATTAAAAATCCTACAATGTGATTTTCTAGATTTTTTTTTTTCTCAATTTGTCTGTCATAGTTGACGTGTACCTATGATGAAAATTACAGGCCTCATCTTTTTAAGTGGGAGAACTTGCACAATTGGTGGCTGACTAAATACTTTTTTCCCCCACTATATATATATATATATATAACTCTCTCACAAAAGTGAGTACACCCCTCACATTTTTGTAAATATTTGAGTATATCTTTTCATGTGACAACACTGAAGAAATTACACTTTGCTACAATGTAAAGTAGTGAGTGTACAGCTTGTATCAGTGTAAATTTGCTGTCCCCTCAAAATAACTCAACACACAGCCTTTAATGTCTAAACCGCTGGCAACAAAAGTGAGTACACCCCTAAGTGAAAATGTCCAAATTGGGCCCAATTAGCCATTTTCCCTCCCCGGTGTCATGTGAATCGTTATTGTTACAAAGTCTCAGGTGTAAATGGGGAGCTGGTGTGTTAAATTTGGTGTCATCGCTCTCACACTCCCTCATACTGGTCAGTGGAAGTTCAACATGGCACCTCATGGCAAAGAACTCTCTGAGGATCTGAAAAAAAGAATTGTTGTTCTACATAAAGATGGCCTGGCCTATAAGAAGATTGCCAAGACCCTGAAACTGAGCGGCAGCACGTTGGCCAAGACCATACAGCGGTTTAACAGGACAGGTTCCACTCAGAACAGGCCTCGCCATGGTCGACCAAAGAAGTTGAGTGCACATGCTCAGCGTCATATCCAGAGGTTGTCTTTGGGAAATCGACGTATGAGTGCTGCCAGCATTGCTGCAGAGGTTGAAGGGGTGGGGGGTCAGCCTGTCAGTGCTCAGACCATACGCCGCACACTGCATCAAATCGGTCTGCATGGCTGTCGTCCCAGAAGGAAGCCTCTTCTAAAGATGATGCACAAGAAAGCCCGCAAACAGTTTGCTGAAGACAAGCAGACTAAGGACATGGATTACTGGAACCATGTCCTGTGGTCTGATGAGACCAAGATAAACTTATTTGGTTCAGATGGTGTCAAGCGTGTGTGGCTGCAACCAGGTGAGGAGTACAAAGACAAGTGTGTCTTGCCTACAGTCAAGCATGGTGGTGGGACTGTCATGGTCTGGGGCTGCATGAGTGCTGCCGGCACTGGGGAGCTACAGTTCATTGAGGGAACCATGAATGCCAACATGTACTGTGACATACTGAAGCAGAGCATGATCCCCTCCCTTCAGAGACTGGACCGCAGGGCAGTATTCCAACATGATAACGACCCTAAACACACCTCCAAGACGACCACTGCCTTGCTAAAGAAGCTGAGGGTAAAGGTGATGGACTGGCCAAGCATGTCTCCAGACCTAAACCCTATTGAGCATCTGTGGGGCATCCTCAAACGGAAGGTGGAGGAGTGCAAGGTCTCTAACATCCACCAGCTCCGTTATGTCGTCATGGAGGAGTGGAAGAGGACTCCAGTGGCAACCTGTGAAGCTCTGGTGAACTCCATGCCCAAGAGGGTTAAGGCAGTGCTGGAAAATGATGGTGGCCACACAAAATATTGACACTTTGTGCCCAATTTGCACAGGGGTGTACTCACTTTTGTTGCCAGCGGTTTAGACATTAATGGCTGTGTGTTAAGTTATTTTGAGGGGACAGCAAATTTACACTGATACAAGCTGTACACTCACTACTTTACATTGTAGCAAAGTGTCATTTCTTCAGTGTTGTCACATGAAAAGATACTCAAATATCTACAAAAATGTGAGGGGTGTACTCACTTTTGTGAGATACTGTGTGTGTGTGTGTGTGTGTGTGTATATATATATATATATATATATATATATATATATATATATATATATATATATATATATATATATATATATATATATATATATATATATATATATATATATATATATATATATATAAAAAAAACACACACACACACACACACACACACACACAGTGGGGAGAACAAGTATTTGATACACTGCCGATTTTGCAGGTTTTCCTACTTACAAAGCATGTAGAGGTCTAATTTTTATCATAGGTACACTTCAACTGTGAGAGACGGAATCTAAAACAAAAATCCAGAAAATCACATTGTATGATTTTTAAGTAATTCATTTGCATTTTATTGCATGACATAAGTATTTGATACATCAGAAAAGCAGAACATAATATTTGGTACAGAAACCTTTGTTTGTAATTACAGAGATCATACGTTTCCTGTAGGTCTTGACCAGGTTTGCACATACTGCAGCAGGGATTTTGGCCCACTCCTCCATACAGACCTTCTCCAGATCCTTCAGGTTTCGAGGCTGTCGCTGGGCAATACGGACTATCAGCTCCCTCCAAAGATTTTCTATTGGGTTCAGGTCTGGAGACTGGCTAGGCCACTCCAGGACCTTGAGATGCTTCTTACGGAGCCACTCCTTAGTTGCCCTGGCTGTGTGTTTCAGGTCGTTGTCATGCTGGAAGACCCAGCCACAACCCATCTTCAATGCTCTTACTGAGGGAAGGAGGTTGTTGGCCAAGATCTCGCGATACATGGCCTCATCCATCCTCCCCTCAATACGGTGCAGTCGTCCTGTCCCCTTTGCAGAAAAGCATCCCCAAAAAATGTTTCCACCTCCATGCTTCATGGTTGGGATGGTGTTCTTGGGGTTGTACTCATCCTTCTTCTTCCTCCAAACATGGCGAGTGGAGTTTAGACCAAAAAGCTCTAATTTTGTCTCATCAGACCACATTACCTTCTCCCATTCCTCCTCTGGATCATCCAGATGGTCATTGGCAAACTTCAGACAGGCCTGGACATGCGCTGGCTTGAGCAGGGGGACCTTGCATGCGCTGCAGGATTTTAATCCATGACGGCGTAGTGTGTTACTAATGGTTTTCTTTGAGACTGTGGTCCCAGCTCTCTTCAGGTCATTGACCAGGTCCTGCTGTGTAGTTCTGGGCTGATCCCTCACCTTCCTCATGATCATTGATGCCCCACGAGGTGAGATCTTGCATGGAGCCCCAGACCGAGGGTGATTGACCATCATCTTGAACTATTTTCTAATAATTGCGCCAACAGTCGTTGCCTTCTCACCAAGCTGCTTGCCTATTGTCCTGTAGCCCATCCCAGCCTTGTGCAGGTCTACAATTGTATCCCTGATGTCCTTACACAGCTCTCTGGTCTTGGCCATTGTGGAGAGGTTGGAGTCTGTTTGAGTGTGTGGACAGGTGTCTTTTATACAGGTAATGAGTGGAGAACAGGAGGGCTTCTTAAAGAAAAACTAACAGGTCTGTGAGAGCCGGAATTCTTACTGGTTGGTAGGTGATCAAATACTTATGTCATGCAATAAAATGCAAATTAATTACTTAAAAATCATACAATGTGATTTTCTGGATTTTTGATTTAGATTCCGTCTCTCACAGTTGAAGTGTACCTATGATAAATATTACAGACCTCTACATGCTTTGTAAGTAGGAAAACCTGCAAAATCGGCAGTGTATCAAATACTTGTTCTCCCCACTGTGTGTGTGTGTGTGTGTGTGTGTATATATATATATATATATATATATATATATATATATATATATATATATATATACTACCATTCAAAAGGTTGGGGTCACTTAAACGTCCTTGTTTTCTAAAGAAAAGCACTTTTTTTTGTCCATTAAAATGACATCAAATTGATCAGAAATACAGTGTAGACTGTTAATGTTTGTTGATGGCTATTGTTGCTGGAAATGACTGATTTAAAAAAAAAAATGGAATATCTACATAGGCGTACAGAGGCCCATTTATCAGCAACCATCAGTCCTGTGTTCCAATGGCACGTTGTGTTTGCTAATCCAAGTTTATCATTTTAAAAGGCTAATTGATCATTAGAAAACCCTTTTGCAATCATGTTAGCACAGCTGAAAACTTGTGCTGATTAAAGAAGCAATAAAACTGGCCTTCTTGAGACTAGTTGAGTATCTGGAGCATCAGCAATTGTGGGTTCGATTACTGGCTCAAACTGTCCGGAAACAAATAACTTTCTTCTGAAACGTGTCAGTCTATTCTTGTTCTGAGAAATGAAGGCTATTCCATGCAAGAGAGTGCCAAGAAACTGAAGATCTCGTACAATGCAGTGTACTACTCCCTTCACAGAACAGCGCAAACTGGTTCTAACCAGAATAGAAAGAGGGGTGGGAGGCCCCGGTGCACAACTGAGCAAGAGGACCAATACGTTAGTGTCTAGTTTGAGAAACAGACGCCTCACAGGTCCTCAACTGGCACCTTCATTAAATAGTACCCGCAAAACACCAGTCTCAACGTCAACAGTGAAGAGGCGACTCCGGGATGCTGACCTTCTAGGCTGAGTTGCAAAGAATAAGCCATATCTCAGACTAACCAATAAAAAGAAAAGATTTAAGATGGGCAAAGGAACACAGACACTGGACAGAGGAAGATTGGAAAAAAGTGTTATGGACAGACGAATCGAAGTTTGACGTGTTCGGATCACAAAGAAGAACATTTGTGAGACTCAGACCAAATGAAAAGATGCTGGATGAGTGTTTGATGCCATTTGTCAAGCATGGGTGGAGGCAATGTGATGGTATGGGGGTGCTTTGGTGGTGGGAAAGTGGGGGATTTGTACAGGGTAAAAGGGATCTTGAAGAAGGAAGGCTATCACTCCATTTTGCAACGCCATGCCATACCCTGTGGACGGCGCTTGATTGGAGCCAATTTCCTCCTACAACAGGACAATGACCCAAAGCACAGCTCAGCTCCAAACTATGCAAGAACTATTTAGGGAAGAAGCAGTCAGCTGGTATTCTGTCTATAATGGAGTGGCCAGCACAGTCACCGGATCTCAACTCTATTGAGGCCAAATCCAAGATGGCGTAGCAGTGCGTCATGTTTTTTTTCTGTGTCCTTGTATAAATAGCCTGTTTTTTTTGTCTATTTTGTATACCGTATTTTCCGCACTATAAGGCGCACTTAAAAGCCTTTAATTTTCTCAAAAAACGACAGTGCGCCTTATAATCCGGAGCGCTTTATATATGGATCAATTGGTTAATTGGTTGATCCATACTGGTTGTACACGGCGCTCAAGGTGCTCTGTCAAAATGTTTCAGTATGAAAAACCAATAAAAACAATTTAATAATAATGAAATGTTTCAGTACGACTGGTAAACTACAAAGCCGCACCACTTGCAGCATTACGGTAGCCAGTACACACCGGTATTGTGCTTACTCACAGTCCCACACCACTTGTGTGTGTATAAAGACCCCAAAATGGCACCTTTCAAGAGACACGCTTACGACGCAGAGTTCAAGCTCAAGGCTGTCGGTCATGCAGTAGAATATGGGAATAGAGCAGCAGCGAGAGAATTCAACATTAATGAATCAATGGTACGGAAGTGGAGGAAGCAAGAAGATGACCTGCGCCAAGTAAAGAAGACTAAACAGAGTTTCCGCGGGAACAAAGCGAGATGGCCACAGTTAGAGAACAAACTCGAACAGTGGGTTGTTGAACAGAGAGCAGCAAGTAGAAGCGTCTCTACAGTCACTATTCGAATGAAGGCAACAGCGCTAGCACGGGACATGACAATCGATGAATTTCGAGGCGGTCCTTCTTGGTGCTTTCGTTTTATGAAAAGACGTAATCTCTCCATCCGCACACGAACTACCGTCTCGCAGCAACTGCCAAAAGATTACCAAGAAAAGCTGGTCACTTTCCGCGCATACTGCAAAAAGAAGATCACTGAAAAGAAGATCCGGCCAGAGCACATCACCAACATGGACGAGGTTCCACTCACCTTTGATATTCCCGTGAACCGCACTGTGGAGAAAACGGGGACCAGTACGGTGTCTGTACGTACCACAGGGAATGAGAAGTCATCCTTCACTGTAGTTCTCGCCTGCCAGGCTAATGGCCAGAAACTTCCACCCATGATTATTTTCAAGAGGAAGACCTTGCCAAAAGAGAACTTTCCAGCCGGCGTCGTCATCAAAGCTAGCCCGAAGGGATGGATGGATGAGGAAAAGATGAGTGAGTGGCTGAGAGAAATTTACGTCAAGAGACCGGGTGGCTTTTTCCACACAGCTCCGTCCCTATTGATCTACGACTCAATGCGCGCCCATATCACCGATGCTGTCAAAAAACAAGTGAAGCAAACTAATTCGGAGCTTGCCGTCATTCCGGGTGGATTAACTAAAGAACTCCAGCCGCTAGATATTGGTGTCAACAGGGCGTTCAAAGCTAGACTGCGAGCTGCGTGGGAGCAGTGGATGACAGAAGGCGAACACACGTTCACCAAGACGGGGAGACAGCGCCGGGCGACTTACGCCACTATCTGCCAATGGATCGTGGATGCCTGGGCTGATATATCGGTCTCAACTGTGGTCAAAGCTTTCACGAAGGCAGGAATAATCTCTGAACTGCCAGGCAACAGCAGCGACACTGACTCGGATAATGACGAGAGGGAGCCGGGCAGGTTGGATGCCGTAGTCGCCCAACTGTTCAATTCGGACACTGAAGAAGAAGAATTCGAGGGGTTCGTGGATGGGGAATGAACTGAAAAAGTGAGCTTTACGTGTTATATGTAACTGAACAATGTTGAGTTATGCACTAACGTTTGATTTAGTGGTATCAGACTGTTTCTTTTACTACGTGTTTACTGAATCAGGGAAAGGTTCCCCTCCACGTTTGGGAGAAGAGTGAGCAAGGCTGGGAGATATTGTTAATATGCACATTAACGTTTGAACAACATTACCATGGGAGTGAACGGAGTTGTCAGAACGCTTAATAAAGTTTGACTTTATCTGACTGTTTTGTTGACATTCCTTTTAGCACAGCTCCATCTAGTGGATGCATAACGCAACCCCAGTCAATTCGTTTGACTACAGTATCTTCTATTCTATGCGCCTTATAATCCGGTGCGCCCTATATATGAAAACAGTTCTAAAATAGGCCATTCATTGAAGGTGCGCCTTATAATCCGGTGCGCCTTATAGTGCGGAAAATACGGTATATTTCTCAATTTTACTTTTCATTCTTTAACTAAATATACTTTCCTGCAATCCGCCTCACCCAACATGGAAAGGATTCTATTATTTCTTTATAACTTTTATCAAGAACCTTAAGCTGAAACTAGCCTAGCTGCAACCGAATGGCCACTTGCTATTAGCCACCCTTAGCGTCTTCACCATTGTCCGTGGCCTGCACTACCAGCCAGCCAGCTCTAGCTCTAGCCTGGACAATTTGTCGGCCAGTCTGCACAGCGTGCTATCGACCCAGAGCATATCGGATTTTCTGCCGCAATCACTGGACCCTAGCGCCGGATCATCGCAACCAGCTAGCTGCAACCAAATGGCTGTTGTCGTTGGCTAATTACCATTGCCCTTTGGCAAGCACCAGTTAGCCTTGAGCTAGCCTCTAGCCAGGCCCATCTCCCGGCTATCTACCTCTCTGTCGATCGGACGGGACCTCCTAGTGTTGACACGGAGCCCCGCCGATCCAACACGACTGGTTTGCCGATGAAATCGTCTGATGTGGTTTCAACAGGCTTCCCGCATCCTGTTTGTTTAGCCTCAGACCAAACTTTGTCACCATTACAAGCTGTTGTCTTGGCCCGGGTATCATGGATGGATATTGACCTCATTCCGTCAGTAGAGGATGCCTGGTTGTTCTTTAAAAGTGCTTTCCTCTCAATCTTAAATAAGCATGCCCCATTCAAAAAAAGTCTGAACTAAGAACAGATATAGCCCCTGGTTCTCCTCAGACTTGACTGCCCTTGACCAGCACAAAAACATCCTGTGGCGTACTGCATTAGCATCGAACAGCCCCCACGATATGCAACTTTTCAGGGAAGTCAGGAACCAATATACACAATCAGTTAGGAAAGCAAAGGCTGGCTTTTTCAAACAGAAATGTGCATCCTGTAGCACTAACTCCAAAAAGTTTTGGGACACTGTAAAGTCCATGGAGAATAAGAGCACCTCCTCCCAACTGCCCACTGCACTGAGGCTAGGAAACACTGTCACCACCGATAAATCTACAATAATCGAGAATTATGCTTTCCACCTGGCTACCAGTACCCCGGTCACCAGCTCTGCACCCTCCGCTGCAACTTGCCCATGCCCCCCCCTCTTCAAAAGGGGGTGACACTCTAGATCACTAAAGACAGTACTGCGCAGCCGTCTTCATCGACCTGGCCAAGGCTTTCGACGCATTCTTATTGGCAGACTAAATAGCCTTGGTTTCTCAAATGACTGCCTCGCCTGGTTCACCAACTACTTCTCAGATAGAGTTCAATGTGTCAAATCGGAGGGCCTGTTGTCTGGACCTCTGGCAGTCTCTATGGGGGTGCCACAGGGTTCAATTCTCGGGCCGACTCTATTCTCTGTGTATATCAATGATGTTGCTCTTGATGCCGGTTACGCTCGGATCCACCTCTATGCGGAAGACACCATTTTGTATACATCTGGCCCTTCATTGGACACTGTGTTAACAAACCTCCAAACGAGCTTCAACGCCTTACAACACTCGTTCCGTAGCCTCCAACTGCTCTTAAACGCTAGTAAAACTAAATGCATGCTCTTCAACCGAACGCTGCTTGCACCCGCCCACCCGACTAGAATCACTACTCTCGGCGGGTCTGACCTAGAGTATGTGGACAACTACAAATCCCTAGGTGTCTGGTTAGACTGTAAACTCTCCTTCCAGACTCACATTAAGCATCTCCAATCAAAAGTTCGGCTTCCTATTTCGCAACAAAGCCTCCTTCACTCATGCTGCCAAACATGCCCTCGTAAAACTGACTATCCTACCGATCCTTGACTTCGGCGATGTCATTTACAAAATAGCCTCCAACACTCTACTCAGCAAATTGGATGTAGTCTATCACAGTGCCATCCGTTTTGTCACCAAAGCCCCATATACTATCCACCATTGTGACCTGTACGCTCTCGTTGGCTGGCCCTCACAACATATTCGTCGCCAAACCCACTGGCTCCAGGTCATCTATAAATCACTGCTAGGCAAATCCCAGTCTTATCTTAGCTCACTGGTCATCATAGCAACACCCACCCGTAGTATGCGCTCCAGCAGGTATATCTCACTGGTCATCCCCAAAGCCAACACCTCATTTGGCCGCCATTCCTTCCAGTTCTCTGCTGCCAATGACTGGAACGAACTGCAAAAATCTCTGAAGCTGGAGACTCTTATCTCCCTCACTAACTTTAGGCGTCAGTTGTGAAAGCAGCTTACCGATCACTGCACCTGTACACAGCCCATCTGTAATTAGCCTATCCAACTACCTCATCCCCATATTGTTATTTATTTTGCTAATTTGCACCCCAGTATCTCTATTTGCACATCATCTTTTGCACATCTATCAGTCCAGTGTTAATACGAAATTATAACAATTTTGCACTATGGCCTATTTATTGCCTTACCTCCATAATTTTCTACATTCGCACACACTGTATATATATTTTCTGTTGTATTTTTGACTTTGTTTTGTTTACCCCATATGTAACGCTGTGTCGTTGTTTTTATCGCACTGCTTTGCTTTATCTTGGCAAGGTCACAGTTGTAAATGAGAACTTGTTCTCAACTTGCTTACCTGGTTAAATAAAGGTGAAATAAAAAATAAAAAAATTGAGCTGTTGTGGGAGCAGCTTGACCGTATGGTACGTAAGAAGTGCCCATCAAGCCAATCTAACTTGTGGGAGGTTCTTCAGGAAGCATGGGGTGAAATCTCTTCAGATTACCTCAACAAATTGTCTGTCTGTGACCCCAAACTTTTGAACGGTTATGTGTGTGTGTATGTATGTATGTATGTATGTATGTATATATATATATATAGAGAGATAGATAGATAGATATCTCAGCAACAAAAGAAACGTCCTCTCACTGTCAACTGCGTTTATTTTCAGCAAACTTAATGTGTAAATATTTATATGAACATAACAAGATTCAACAACTGAGATATACACTGAACAAGTTCCATAGACATGTGACTAACAGAAATGGGGTAAAGTGTCACTGAACAAAGGGGGGTCAAAATCAAAAGGAACAGTCAGTATCTGGTGTGGCCACCAGCTGCATTAAGTACTGCAGTGCATCTCCTCCTCATGGACTGCACCAGATTTGTCAGTTCTTGCTGTGAGATGTTACCGCACTCTTCCACCAAGGCACCTGAAGTCTGGGGGGAATGGCCCTAGCCCTCACCCTCCGATCCAACAGGTCCCAGACGTGCTCAATGGGATTGAGATCCGGGCTCTTCGCTGGCCATTGCAGAACACTGACATTCCGGTCTTGCAGGAACTCACGCACAGAACAAGCAGTATGGCTGGTGGTATTGTCATGCTGTAGGGTCATGTCAGGGTGAGCCTGCAGGAAGGGTACCACATGAGGGAGGAGGATGTCTTCCCTGTAACGCACAGCGTTGAAATTGCCTGCAATGACAACAAGCTCAGTCTGATGATGCTGTGACACACCGCCCCAGACCATGACGGACCCTCCACCTCCAAATCGATCCCGCTCCAGAGTCAGGCCTCGTTGTAACGCTCATTCCTTTGACGATAAACGCAAATCCTCCGACCATCACCCCTGGTGAGACAAAACCGCGACTCGTCAGCGAAGAACACTTTTTGCCAGTCCTGTCTGGTCCAGAGATGGTGGGTTTGTGCCCATAGGCGACGTTGTTGCCGGGGATGTCTGTTGAGGACCTGCCTTACAACAGGCCTACAAGCCCTCAGTCCAGCCTTTCTCAGCCTATTGCGGACAGTCTGAGCACTGATGGAGGGATTGTGCGTTCCTGGTGTAACTCTGGCAGTTGTTGTTGCCATCCTTTACCTGTCCCGCAGGTGTGATGTTCGGATGTACCGATCCTGTGCAGGTGTTGTTACACGTGGTCTGCCACTGCGAGGACGATCAGCTGTCCGTCCTGTCTCCCTGTAGCGCTGTCTTAGGCGTCTCACAGTACGGACATTGCCATTTATTGCCCTGGCCACATCTGCAGTCCTCATGCCTCCTTGCAGCATGCCTAAGGCGCGTTCACGCAGATGAGCAGGGACCCTGGGCATCTTTCTTTTGGAGTCAGTAGAAAGGCCTCTCTTAGTGTCCTAGATTTTCATAACTGTGACCTTAATTGCCTACCGTCTGTAAGCTGTTAGTGTCTTAACGACCGTTCCACAGGTGCATGTTCATTAATTGTTTATGGTTAATTGAAAAAGCATGGTAAACAGTGTTTAAACCCTTTACAATGAAGATCTGTGAAGTTATTTGGATTTTTACGAATTATCTTTGAAAGACAGGGTCCTGATAAAGGGACGTTTCTTTTTTTGCAGAGAGATATATATATATATATATTCCCAATAAAAGGAAATATATATATATATATATATATATCCAATAAAGAATATATATATATATTCCCAATAAAAGGAAATATATATATATATTCCCAATAAAAGGAAATATATATATATATTCCCAATAAAAGGAAATATATATATATTCCCAATAAAAGGAAATATATATATATTCCCAATAAAAGGAAATATATATATATATATATTCCCAATAAAAGGAAATATATATATATATTCCCAATAAAAGGAAATATTTTTTGCTCATATGATTTTTTTAAACAAGTCGTTTGCAGTAGGCAGTGCCGTTAGTAAGTTAACTGTGATATGATCAAAGTTAATCAATGTGATTTTTCCATAAATAGACATTTAGTTCTCCATGGAATCTTATCTATTTTTGCAAACTTTCTATTGAAATTGATTGTGGTAAGTTCATTTATATTTTTTGAGATGTGAATACCAAGTATGTCTACTTCACAATCTGCCCATTTTATTGGTAAATTAGTAGTAGTGTAAACACTGTCTTTTAACGATCAATACGTAATATGGTACAGTTGTCATAATTAGGTTTTAGTCCAGAGAGGCTAGAAAAGTGATCAAGATCGTCAATTAGACTGCAGGGATCCAGATTGCGGACTTAAGAAAAAAACTTCAGTCATCACATTGACACTTGTTTTTGTTTTTATCCCCTGGATTTCTAACACCTTGATGTTCTTGGTGGATCTAATTTTAATAGCTAGCATTTCAATGGCCATAATAAATAGATATGGAGACAACGGACAGCCTTGTTTTACTCCTCTTAAAAGCTCAATACTTTCTGAGAAGTAACCATTATTTACTATTTTACATCTGGGGTTGATGTACGTAACTTTAACCCATTGTGTAAGAGATTCACCGAAATTAAAGTAATCCAGGCATTTATATATAAATTCTAGTCTTACTTTATCAAACGCCTTTTCAAAATCTGCTATGAAGACCAGGCCTGGTATCTTTTGATGTTTCATAATGTTCAATTGTTTCAAGTAATTGTCGTATATTGTCCAGGTAAAAAACCTGTCTGATCAGGATGAACAATATCTGGTAAAACCTTTTTTATTCTGTGCTATGCATTTTGCCAGGATTTTCGCATCACAACATTGAAGTGTAAGAGGCCTCCAGTTTTCTTCAGTTTTAGTGACTACTTAAGTGTTGTAGCTAATGTTGCACGGTATTCCGGCGCCACGGTAATATCGCGGTACCAAAATGTCATGATACCTATGATAGCAACTTTTTTATATACTGTAGTACAGTTTCATATGATACTACTAAATTGTTCTGCCCTACCAATCTAAAGAACCCGCTAAATGTTTTATAAAGTCAGTTTTGTTTATACATTCAGTTAAACAAATTTAAGCAACAGCCACTAGTCTCTTGTATGCGCCGGTCCAGTAATATCCACTTCACTTTCATACACATATCGTATCACGTGTGGGAGCTGTAATCAGCCAGCCATCATCCTCTTCTTGCCATCACTCACCTGCTTCTCTCTGTCCGCTCTTCATGCACATCTATTCCTCAATCAGTTTTTAAAATATAATTTAGCTGTGATGGCGAGTGGGGATGCAGTTACATTTGTGTATTTGATACATTGGAACAGCATGCAGAGCGAGCAAAGTTGATACTTTGTATAATTTCAACCCTGGTATAACCAAGAGCACAGGCCAGTTTCAGTACGCTTTGCAAGTACGCTGTCACGCAGCCTCTGAGTGCCAGGGAGGACAAATGGAGCACAACAGTGCGACAGGCATGCTTGTCTCTAGCTCAAACGGTAAAAAAATATATGACCCATATTACCAACACTATCTTTTTTTCTTCCTGTGCGATTTCGCACGCATTTGATGTAATTTCACAAACCATGTTGCGGGCTGTTTTTTTAAACTAATCCAGAGTTTGCTAATTAGAATAGCCATGGAGTAGTCTTGTTGTCTCGGAACAGTTGGTTATCAATGTACATTTAATCGAATACAAGAGGTACACGTTTCCCTTTAAGTCTATTCACCTTGAAGAGTGTGTACAGAACTTTGCGCCATTCTGCAATTTCTTTCGGGAACTGATCATTCATTCCTATTTTCGTGCCAGCAAGTCTTTTTAAATCCAGGCTTTAAACATTATTTTAGCTTTAAAGAATGCAAATTTGGCAACTATTGGGCGCTCGCATCGCTGTCCTCTTTGTCCGAAATGGTGTACACGTTCGTGTTTAATTTTGTCGACAGTATCGCCTGGGATCTGTAGCACTTTTTAAGAAGGAATTCTTTCACCACGCTTTCAGGGTCTTCACCCCAATTTTTTTTAAATACCAGTAAGTACCAGATTTTCTCGCATGGATCTATTCTGTATTCATAGAAAGGCTTCTCTCAGAAACATGCTCTCCTTTTTAAGTTCTTTAACGTCCGTTTCAATAGTATTGACTCTTTTAGCTTGTTTCTTTCTCCATTGTCGCAGCTTTTTCGTCACTCATTTCGAGGCTCGCCTTCATCTCCTTTATTTCTTTACTTTAGTTCAAGTACGCCCAATTTATCATTTATTGATTTTAGCAGGTCGGTTTCCACTCTTGGCGTACCAGGTGGTGAAAAGCATAAATCATCGGTGTCTATCGAGGAATCACGTAGCCTTCTCTTGGTTTGGTTCTCTATTTCTTTTTTTTGTGTTCCTTTCCGACATGTTTTGGCTTTGACTGTGTTCGTAATATTCAGCAATAAAGTTCTCTAGCCTTATACGTTTTTTGGGGTTATTGTCCAGCTTGAATGTTATTGCCCACGAGAAAATAGATCAGTGTTGTGCTACTATTTAGTCAGTTTTAGAGATAATGAATATTGCGATTTCTCATGAGGCATTCTGCACCACTATCTTCAGTCCACCATCACTGCCACAACCTTACGAATGTAAGGTGTTAGTAAAATGTTGGTATCGTGACAACACTAGTTCTAGCTATAAACCAGCACAGCTGTTCTATTCTGTTTGACGCTCATTCCTAAAACGTGCAGAATTTCAGTTCCTCCTCTTTTGTTCCCATTGCAGGTGAACATGCTGCGGAAGGGCTTCGGGGAGGTGGGGGACCCTAAAGGAGGCAGCACAGGGACGACCAGCGGCTCCCAGTTCTTGGAGCAGTTTAAGACGGCCCAGGCCTTGGCCCAGCTGGCCGCCCAGCAGTCCCAGACAGGACAGCCCAACCCCACCCCCTCTTCCTGGGACACCAGCTCCGCAGCGCTAGGCCAGTATGGTAAGAGGAGATATACTGGGACCGTAGGGGTAGTTTGTATGGTTTTCAAGTAAAGTAGGGGGTGTACATAGAGGCTATACTAATTTGGGTTTGCAGAGCATTTGAAATGCCTACATGACTGGTATTGTTTCTGGTTATGAAGAGGAGATATCTTAAATGCCCTATGCAGGGTTCAGAATCTGATGTTAAAAAAAAAAACAAATGTTTTATAGCCATCAGGTGCAGGCCCTACCTTCCTTTCTCCCATCCCCTTCTCTCCCCCCAGACATGAAGGCCCAGCCGGAGCCTGCGGTCCACAGCCCCTTCACCAAGCGCCATCCCTACCAGCCCACCACCTCTGTGTTGGATGCCTTCCTCCCCCCTTCCTCAGTCTCCTCCTCCCTGCCCTCACAGAGCACCCCATCGTCCCACATGGCGCACCCCGCGTCTGCCCTCCCGAAGATGACGGTGCCCCCCCTGCGGCAGCAGGTGTCACCTGGCTCATCGGACGCCCAGGGCTCCAGCCCCCTGCCATTGCAGCAGCACAAGCTCAAGCAACAGAAGAAGAGGACCTCCATCACCACCAAGGTAACAGCTCAACACTGATACAAGGACAATGTAAACCGAGTGAATGGCCGGTCACGCTGCGCCCAACTTCGAATTATTTTCGATAGTTAACACTTGCTCACTCACAGCAAACAGTGAGCACACATTCACTTTACTTTCATCACTCTGTTAGCCTAACACCTATGTATCCCTCCCTACCTCTCTTTACTTTTTCATAACTTAATTACCTTGCTGTCCCTGACATTAACCATATCTTTATGATATTTGATTCCAGATTCCAGCGATGGCGGTGGAGATGCCTGGCTCGGCAGACATCTCTGGGCTGAACCTGCAATTTGGAGCACTGCAGTTTGGCTCTGAACCTGTGCTCCAGGAGTACGACAGCACCCCAACCACCACCACACCAGGAAGCCAGGTTCAGAACAGCCTCTACACAAGCCCCAGCTGGTGAGCACACATCTGTCATACCAGACACTGCAAAATTGGTGTAAGATATGGGTCTTCTACAACTACAACACCACACACAGACCCATGTGTAGCATCTCTGTCACTTGGGCCCACTTGAGCTTTGACACTGGACACCTTCTCTTTTCTCAAAGTAGCCCTATGGCTTTATCTAATCTCCCTGCTTCTTCTCCTCCAGTGATGCGATTCCCTCCCTCTCCAACCCCAGTCAGATGGACATGTACGACCAGAGGGCTCCCCAGGCCCGGCGCTACCCCACCCCCGTCTCCTCCCCGCAGAAAGACATGCAGAACAAGGTGAGCCTCCATTCATTCCTCCATTCATATTGCTCTGCCTCCTTGAGATTCATTCCTCTATTCATATTGCTTTGATTCTTAGAGAAATAAGAAATAAAGTAATTGCTCTGTTTTTCACTTTTCTTTGATTGGCTCCCTCTGTTATTGAATGAACTGTTGCTATGGAAACTACTCCCCTAAATTAGTGTACCCTAACAAGCCCACCTGAACTTGTGTTTTTTCAGAATGGATTCAATTCAATACAGACGCATTCTGTGGAAGGTGAGTCATTTTGGTAGCTGTGTGGGTTTGCAGTGAATGAAGTCTGAATATGTGGTGGTCATGGCAACCGTGTGACGTGGTAATCCACTAACAAGCATTGTAATGCATTTCAAAAATCTAATCACATTTTATTTGTCACATGCGCTGAATACAACAGGTGTAGACCTTAACGTGAAATGCTTACTTACAAGCCCTTAACCAACAATGCAGTTCAAGAAATAGTTAAGAAAATATTTACTAAATAAACAAAAGTTTAAAAAAATTATCAAAAAGTTACACGTAAATTACATAACAATAACGGGGCTATATACAGGGGGTATACCGAGTCAAAGTGCAGGGGTACAGGTTTGTCGAGGTAATTTGTAAAGTGAAAATGCATAGATAATAAACAGGGTGACTGGAGTCTTTGACAATTTTTTGGGCCTTCCTCTGACACCGCCTAGTATATACACTACCGTTCAAAAGTTTGGGGTCACTTAGAAATGTCGTTGTTTTCGAAAGAAAAGCAATTTTGTTGTCCATTAAAATAACATCAAATTGATCAGAAAATAGTGTAGACATTGTTAATGTTGTAAATGGCTATTGTAGCTGGAAACGGCTGATTTTGATTTTTAATGGAATATCTACATAGGTGTACAGAGGCCCATTATCAGCAACCATCAGTCCTGTGTTCCAATGGCACGTTGTTTGCTAATCCAAGTTGATCATTTTAAAAGGCTAATTGATCATTAGAAAAACCTTTTGCAATTATGTTAGCACAGCTGAAAATTGTTGTGCTGCTTAAAGAAGCAATAAAACTGGCCTTCTTGAGACTAGTTGAGTATCTGGAGCATCAGCAATTGTGGGTTCGATTACAGGCTCACTGCCAGGTCTCTGACCTCCAAACTTGATAATGGTGTTGGAGTCATGCTTGGCCACGCAGTCGTGGGTCAACAGGGAGTACAGGAAGGGACTAAGCACGCACCCCTGAGGGGCCCCAGTGTTGAAGATCAGCGTAGCAGATGTGTTGTTGCCTACCCTTACCACCTGGGGGCGGCCCGTCAGGAAGTCCAGGATCCAGTTGCAGAGGGAGGTGTTTAGCCCAGGTTCCTTAGCTTAGTGATGAGCTTTGTGGGCACTATGGTGTTCCTGGATGTAGGTTAAGTACTCGGGAACCATGCCTGTTATTTTGTGGTCCTCTATTAGTATTTTACGGCTATTCATTCAGTGTCCCTTAAAGCGGATACAGTTTGGAATGGCAATCTGCCCAATTAGACAGTGTGTATTGTAGAGCTGTCGTCCATTTGGGTTGGCACTAATCCCAGAATCTCTCTCTATATTTCTCTCCCTCTATGTCCTTTCTGTCTCTCTGTCCAGCTGCAGCAGGCTCTGCAGTGTCTGTGAAGTTGGCCTCTGATTCGGCCACGCCCGCGTCAGTCTCCATGGCTACATTGACGGACAGTGGCTCAGGGCCCGCGTCCTTGTTGAGCACATCCAATCAGTCGTCGCACAGCACTCTGGGGCACAATGAAGACTTGCCCCCGAATACCATGCCCCCGCCTCAGCACAGCAAGTAAGATGGCACCCTGAATGGTTTGAACGAAGGGCTTGAGTGATTTGAAGAGTTTGGATTGTAGTAGTGCCAGTGGATAGTGGTTCTTTATTCAACTAAATTGATAATGGACGATCGGTTGTTCTTTCTCCAGTTCCCTTTCTACACAACAGAACAGTCTCGCTCAATCCCAAGTCCGCACATCCAACGCCAGTCTAATGGTGAGTGTGTGTGAGATAGAAGAGAGTGCATTTCCTATGATGGAGGATACATCAAATACTTCTTAATCTAACCTAGTGGGTATTTAATCTTGTTTACCATAACCATCTCCTCTTCTCTCCATTCATCCATCCTGACAGCACCAGAGAGTAGACGACTCCAGCTTGCACTCTTCCTCCTTCCCTTCCTCTGTCTCGGTGGTCCCCTCTTCCTCGGTCCCCTCTTCCTCGTCGGTGGTTGCAGCAGCGCATCAGGTCTCCATGGGGGCCCCTCAGCCCTCTTCAGTGAACACAGTGTCTCAGTCAGCCCCCTCAGGCCTGGGCCCCGTCAGCAGCCTAGCAGCCATGGGCCTCCACACAGCAGCCTCCATGGGACCTCCAGCTGTAGCCTCGGCAGCCATGTCCACAGCAGCACAAGCCCAGGCTATCGCTTCCTCCGCCTCCTCACGCAGCTCTGCAGTCTCCTCAGGTTAGAGGGGTTGTTGGTTAAGGGGATTGCGTCCCAAATGGCACCCTGTTCCCTATATAGTGCACTACTTTTGACTGGAGCCCTATGGGCCCTGGTCTAATGTAGTGCACTATATAGGGAATAGGGTGCCATTTGGGATGCAGCCGGGGGTCTGTGGTTTAGATTTGAGATGTGATGGGGTGTGTTGTATATGTTTAGTTTTTTCTAATACAATAATTTCCATCCTATTATTTCATATGTTTTGTCTTTTGTTTCTGCTGGTCTCTTTACAGGGAAAGCACCTCCTAACCTTCCTCCTGGAGTGCCCCCTCTGCTGCCCAACCCATACATTATGGCCCCCGGACTACTGCACGCCTACCCTGTAAGTACTCCTCACTGTCTCTGTCAACTAAACCTGCCTTTAGGTCATGGAAATCATGAGGTCTATCTAAGTGTGAGTGACCGCCTATATCTGCGCATATCGTCCAAAATTCTATATTCTGTTTTTTACACTTTTTATAAAAGTTCATATTTAGAGCTTCGTAATGGTATACTGCAATTGGAGGGAAAATCCCAACTTTTTTTCTCCCTTTCTATTGTCATCTCACCGCCTTGTGTGTCTCAGCCTCAGGTGTACGGCTATGATGACCTACAGATGCTCCAGACTAGAATACCACTGGTGAGTCTAAGCTATCTGGATGTAACCCGTCCATGTGTGGACTGGCCAAATATGACTTTTACTAGTAACTCTAACAACAGCTGCAAACTGTTATTTGAAGAAGTGAACAACTGTTCTTGGAACTCTCATTTGTTTCCAGGAACTTTGCTATGTTGCGACGTGATGAAAATGGGATGTAGTCTGATAGTCCTTTCGTACTAGTAAAAACTGAGCCTCTTCTGTCTTCTCAGGATTACTACAGCATCCCGTTTGCCACCCCCAACACAGCACTGACTGGCAGAGATGGCAGCCTGAGCAACAACCCTTACTCTGGTAACCACCACTCTAACCCCCATCTATGATGTCTTACTCTACTTTCCTAATCTATGGATTATGTACAGAGTGCTAACACAGTGAATGGAGGGGTTTGGTGTTGGGAACAAACACGCATCAGTTGACCCTGTCCTGCGTCTCCATGGCGATGCAGGGGGACAGTGGCGTGTTAGAACAATGTGCAGCCGGCACCAGATACAGTCAGACCTTGTGACTGACTGGAACTGATACGCTGCTACGTTATTGTCCATTGTACTGCTGTAATAACTGATCTCAGTGAATCGCATTACCGTTGCTTGAACACAATGGACATTATTGTCACATTTTCTCACTCATCTCCTCCTTCCCCTCATCCCCCTTTCACTCACCTTTTTCACACTTTACCTTTTTCTTTGCCATTCCCCTCCGGCAGGTGACTTATCAAAGTTTGGTCGAGGTGACGCGTCGTCCCCGGCGCCGGCCACCACGTTGGCCCAGCAGACACAGCAGAACCAGAGCCAGACGCATCACACCACGCAGCAGCCTTTCCTTAACCCAGCGCTTCCCCCCGGCTACAGCTACACCAGCCTGCCCTACTACACCGGCGTGCCGGGCCTGCCCAACACCTTCCAGTATGGCCCCGCCATGTTCCCGGTGAGATTTCACATGCTTTGTCTGGGTGTTGTTTTGGATGTTTTTTTAAAAATTATATTAAGTTTATGAAGTTAACAAGAGTATGTTCTCCTGATACATGTAGAAATGCATGTTGTGCAAATGCATTTTGTAATATGACATGCAAACTGTCCTAATTTATAATTGGGGCACAAATGTACTACAAACAGTTTTTCACTTCAATTGTGAGAATTCAGTATGCTGTAAAAGGAATTGAAATAGCATGTGATAGCAGCTGATATTTTAAATACGCTAGACAACTAATTATATTAGTTTCACCTCTAACCTGTCTGTGTGTTTCTAGGTGGCTCCTACCTCGTCGAAGCAGCACGGTGTGAACGTTGGAGTCAATGCCTCGGCAACTGCCTTCCAGCAGGCCAGCGGCTACGGTTCCCATGGTTACAACACTGGTATGACTCAACACACACCCCGAGGACACACCCTGTGGAACGGCATCTGTTCAGGGGTCTTTCAGTTCAACTCTTTACACTGTACATACTGATAGAATGGCTATCAACACTGCATGCAACTGACAGTCAGTTTAGTTGACAATGTGTGCTTTCACGTTTATATTTAATAAGCCTCTCACATTCAAAGGTTTGTTGGGTTTGAATGCAACATTTGCCTGTGCCTAAGCCTGCTAAGGCTGACATTGCCCACATTACCTGTCTACATCAACCGCTCTTCAACATGGTTAGTGGATGAAACGGCACTAACTCCAACCTTTCTAATCAGGCATGCATAGCCACATCAGGGTTTCCGTTAGCCGGTAATAGCCGGCTTTTGGCCGTTCAAAAATGGAAAAGCTGATGAATAAAATTAGCAACGGCCAATTGTCCGGGAGAAGAGAAATCCCACTGTTAAGTAATGTTTTTTTGCCTATTCATTGATGGAAATGCCAGTTGATGTAAATACATTTGACCGGTCATGCTTATCGGTCTATGGGTTAATT
The DNA here is from genome assembly GCF_964263955.1 of Coregonus lavaretus. Lineage (NCBI taxonomy): Eukaryota > Metazoa > Chordata > Actinopteri > Salmoniformes > Salmonidae > Coregonus > Coregonus lavaretus. The sequence continues at coordinate 35,922,929 of NC_139994.1, forward strand.
TGCATAATTATGTAGAATAAAATTGGCGTGTGTGTATATTCGTTATGTATCTTATCACATGCAGAGACAGCATACAGATACAGAGCCTTTGAGCGGAAAATCTGTCAGACAGCTCTTTTATAAGCCCACTGATTGCGCAACAATTCTAAATGCAATCGTGTGTTAAATTTTTTTTGTTGGGCCACGATTTAAGAGCAATTTTTATTTCTCAACTGGTAATTGAAGCGCGCTTCGCTTTGAGCTGGAGGCAGTATGCATTTTGAAAACATATATAGTTACTTAATTGTTTGAAATCTGAACATTTTACTACAAATTTATGAGGTATGTTTTACCTTGCTTCAAAAGTAGCCTAGGCAAAATCCGACCATATCCGTGGAGGCAATTATTTTATAAAGACTTCCATATGACATTGAAACCAGTAGCCTATTTCTCTCATGTTCTATTGGTTTTCAACTTTCTTTCATTGTCCGGTAGCCAAATGTTCATTCGCGCGTTGCCTACTGCCTGGTGCGCATTGCTGTGCTAATAATGTTAAGAAATTGTGTATCAACATTTTAAGCTAAACGTTCAGATCTGTTGCATCAGATTCATTGCTTTAAAAAAGTATATATGTTGCCGAGGCCTACTGGTTGTATGAACTTTGGATCTATCGTCCCACAACTGTCCCAGGGTCTGATTGGCCTATTTCTTTCTGGACAAGTGAAACTTTTCTACTATGGGGACTAGTAGATTGACATGGCTCATAAGCGGCGCATCCATAAGCCTAGGGGAAGCTTTCCTTAAGTACATTTGATTCAATTGCCAAAATTATGTAGCCTAATTAGCCTACTCCTGTCTATACAGAAAGAAATAAAATCATTCAAAATATGCTACTAAAGCATGAACATACAGTGGGGGAAAAAAGTATTTAGTCAGCCACCAATTGTGCAAGTTCTCCCACTTAAAAAGATGAGAGAGGCCTGTAATTTTCATCATAGGTACACGTCAACTATGACAGACAAATTGAGTAAAAAAAATCCAGAAAATCACATTGTAGGATTTTTAATGAATTTATTTGCAAATTATGGTGGAAAATAAGTATTTGGTCACCTACAAACAAGCAAGATTTCTGGCTCTCACAGACCTGTAACTTCTTCTTTAAGAGGCTCCTCTGTCCTCCACTCATTACCTGTATTAATGGCACCTGTTTGAACTTGTAATCAGTATAAAAGACACCTGTCCACAACCTCAAACAGTCACACTCCAAACTCCACAATGGCCAAGACCAAAGAGCTGTCAAAGGGCACCAGAAACAAAATTGTAGACCTGCACCAGGCTGGGAAGACTGAATCTGCAATAGGTAAGCAGCTTGGTTTGAAGAAATCAACTGTGGGAGCAATTATTAGGAAATGGAAGACATACAAGACCACTGATAATCTCCCTCGATCTGGGGCTCAACACAAGATCTCACCCCGTGGGGTCAAAATGATCACAAGAACGGTGAGCAAAAATCCCAGAACCACACGGGGGGACCTAGTGAATGACCTGCATAGAGCTGGGACCAAAGTAACAAAGCCTACCATCAGTAACACACTACGCCGCCAGGGACTCAAATCCTGCAGTGCCAGACGTGTCCCCCTGCTTAAGCCAGTACATGTCCAGGCCCGTCTGAAGTTTGCTAGAGTGCATTTGGATGATCCAGAAGAGGATTGGGAGAATGTCATATGGTCAGATGAAACCAAAATATAACTTTTTGGTAAAAACTCAACTCGTCTTGTTTGGAGGACAAAGAATGCTGAGTTGCATCCAAAGAACGCCATATCTACTGTGAAGCATGGGAGTGGAAACATCATGCTTTGGGGCTGTTTTTCTGCAAAGGGACCAGGACGACTGATCCGTGTAAAGGAAAGAATGAATGGGGCCATGTATCGTGAGATTTTGAGTGAAAACCACCTTCCATCAGCAAGGGCATTGAAGATGAAACGTGGCTGGGTCTTTCAGCATGACAATGATCCCAAACACACCGCCCGGGCAACGAAGGAGTGGCTTCGTAAGAAGCATTTCAAGGTCCTGGAGTGGCCTAGCCAGTCTCCAGATCTCAACCCCATAGAAAATATTTGGCCAAAATACCAGCAACAGTGTGTGAAAACCTTGTGAAGACTTACAGAAAACGTTTGACCTGTGTCATTGCCAACAAAGGGTATATAACAAAGTGTTGAGAAACTTTTGTTATTGACCAAATACTTATTTTCCACCATAATTTGCAAATAAATTCATAAAAAATCCTACAATGTGATTTTCTGGAGAAAAACAATTCTCATTTTGTCTGTCATAGTTGACGTGTACCTACGATGAAAATTACAGGCCTCTCTCATCTTTTTAAGTGGGAGAACTTGCACAATTGGTGGCTGACTAAATACTTTTATTCCCCACTGTAAATTCTCAACTTAATTGAACGAAAAACAGTCGGCCTTTTGTTATTGGCACCAGTGGAGAGCATTGGCCATATCCCCTGTGAGTGCGCACTGCACATATTTACTCCTTATCCTTGTTCGACTTAAGTTTGTTTTTGGACAATAATTTCCTCCTCCAGTTTAGATGGACGTCATATTCTATTTGTCTCTTCTCCTCGTAGGCCTATTATATGGACAACGTTGTTTTTATTGGTATGTTTGTCAGTGTTAGCAGAGTAGGCTATCCTGTAATTTGTCGTATTAAAACATAGTTTTAATGTCTCCAGTCATATAAAGTGTAGTAGAATTTGCATGAAATGTGTTTTTCCCGTGCAAAGAAAGAAACGTATCTACTATAGCGCAGGCCTCTACGCTATACATGCTCAGCCATGCATTGAAGTCTTTTTTGAGAACAGTGATTGAGTTATATTATTAGCCTAAATTACGACTGTCCAATCTACTCATCACATTACAAATAGTAGGCCATCTTACATAAGTCTGCAAATGCGATGATACATGGGATGCTTTATTATAAAGGTGCATTTTTATGGTGAAAATTTGCTTCCCCAAACTTGAAACTCAAGCGCGCCTATGCATAGTCTAGGGATTTTGCTGTTCGTTACTCATCTTGTTGGCTGAGGAAAAGTAAATAGTTATTCTAACATGTTCATTCTAACAAGGACACACGTCGTTGCATCTTTGACTTGCATGTTATGTTAAGATTAATTACCATAATATACATTTGATTTCTGTCATTTTGAGCACCGTGGGTGGACACCCTAATCAGGTTATGCCCCCAATGCATATGGGTCCTTCTAAACGTATCAAATGTCCGGTAAATAAAAATGCTCCTGGTCAATTGTCCGGCACCACATTTTCATAACGGGAAACCCTGAGCCACAGTCACTGATGTTGTTGACCAGCTGGTATGGAGCGGTTTCTGTTACTTGGAGACAAACTGCCTGCTGCCGTTGTTACCAACAAACCATTCTAACCCACCAAACCTGGGTGCTGTCTGGTATGGGCCAGCTAAAGAGTGATCAGGGACCAATATTGATTATTACTTCGAGCGCTCCATGTGATTTCTTGGGGATTCTTTTGATTTTTTTTGCAGGGTGTGCATTTGTGAAAACTTAAAAAGTTTCAAACTCTGAAATGGGAGTGGAAATGGGAGTTGTATGATTCTACAACTCTCACCATTCTTTTGAATGGGGAAGGATATCTAGTTTACCCTTGTTTGTACCTTTTGTTAGTACAGTAATATGTTCTATTTGAGTTGTTTTCGAGTGGAAAAGTGGACTGTATCGATGGCCCTCCTACTACATATATTACGGGGGAGTAGGGTGGTGGGTGTTCTGTTGCTGTTGCCTATCATTGCATGCTTCTGCTCATTCAACAACTGGAGTTGGGCTTCTGGCTATACCTTCCACCCCATCCCACATGGAGGTCATCTTAAACTTCCATGTCTCCACCCCCATTTCTCCAACGCTATCCTTCCATTGTCCTATCTCTCCCTCTATCCACTTGGTCACACAGCACCTCTGTTATCTGCACCACCTTTTGCTTCCTGCCTCCGCCCGACCGACCGCCCACCCCCCCTGCCTGACACCCCCGACCCCTAACCTTGCCTGGTGTGTCTAACGCTGTGGGCTGCGGCTGTGTGTCTGACTGTTTCAGGCTATGAGGATATGGGCCAGGCTTCAGGGAGTGGGGATTTCTGTAAGGGTGGATACGGCACTGCCGTGGCCGCCGTCGCTTCTGCGCAAAACAAGCAAGCCAGCTCTGTCAGCGGGCCTGGAGTCGGTGAGTGCCGCCACACACCAACCCTCCCCTCCTCCTTCCTCCCTCGCGCCGTCATCACCTCCATCCTCCTTAACCTCATCGCTGCTTACTGTCCGCACCACACAAATGCCCAATAAGCAGTCAACTGCCACCCTCTGTCTGCCTCCATGCCCCAGTACTAATCATCATTGGGCACCAAGGTGCTGTAGCACTTCACAGAAGATTCAAATAATCAAAGCTTGATGATGAGTTGTATTTGAATCAGCTGTGTTGTGCTAGGACAAAAAATAGTGTGCACCCCTTGGGTCCCCAGGACCAAGTTTGGAAAACACTGCCATAGAGGCTAACTGAGTGTTTATGTTCAATTCTTACATTTCTAAAGCAGTGCGAGCAAGCTAATGGAGCGCTAACTAGCTAGCTGCTAACCAATGAACAGTTGATGAGTAGCCCTGGTCCATGCACTCTGTGCTGCCAGCTTTCCACCCACGTGTGCTTGCTTAAATGTGTTAGTGTCAGAAGTACCTCTCTACCCACTGTCCTGTGTGGTTGACACAGGATACACACCCCAAGGGTGGTGAACGAGTGACAAAATGGAGGCCCTGCCTGTTGAACTGCCATGCTCTGAAATGGGGACAGGAGACTATGGGGTGTGAAGGTAGCATGTTTACAAAGTGATACTCTCCCTCAAACTCAATATATTCTGTCTCAACTACAGCAGATAAAAACGAATGTATTTTTTTATGTAGATAAAGTGAATTTCCTGAGTTTGATGTTAATGCTAGGTATCGGTAAACTGGAGTTGTCGTGTGAGTCACCGCCTGAGGTTAGAATGTCAGGGTTTAGTTGACCCTGTCCTGCGATTCCATGGCGATACAGGGGGACTAACATAATGTAGCAGGCGTGAAAGAAACGCCTGACTGGGTTCGGAAGAAACCGGAAGCATCCGGTTTTCAGGCTTGCGCCTCTTCTCTGCGTTTCCCCTGAACCGGATGTTTCCAGTTTCTTCCGTCAGCAGAGCGTGCAGGGGGACAGTTGTGTGCTAGAACAATACGTAGCCGCCACCAGACAGTCAGACCCTCATCGCCGTTGCTGACTGGAACTGATACACTGACACATCTTTCTTTGTATCCTCCTTTTCGTTTTCCTCTCCTCCATCTCATCCTGCCTTTTTTTGCTCTCCTTCCCTTACATTGATGCATCTGATACTGTATATTAGCATCTAGTGACCATCTTCTCGAAAGTGCTGTATTGCTCCTATACAGCCTTGTACTGAGTTTCAATCCAAGGTGTATAGATGGAGATGGGTTACCTGACAACATCACAAAATCAATGTCTGAGTTTTAGGAGCAAATCAAACCATGTACAATGCATCCTATAGGAGCGATAATGGTAGCCTATAAGAGCAAATCATGTGCAAGCCATTATAGCTATAGGAATGGTATTAGAGCAAATCATGTACAAGCCTTTTTGTTTCTGTGTGGAGTTTCTCACCCAGTACCTAATTAGAATGTGATGTATGTTTGACAGAATTACTTTCCATCTAGAAACTGCTGCCTTAATCCCGGACCACTCTGTGGCTCTGACTCCCAGGGGTTTCCATGCCTCTCCTGCAGGGGTTGTGACCTGTAGACATGTGAAGTAAATGTGTCCGAACCCCTTTGTTTCCTCTGCAGGAGTCTCGGTGACGTCAAGCAACACGGGGGTCCCAGACATTTCAGGGTCTGTTTACACAAAGACACAGCAGGTGAGAATGATGCTACAGTGGTATAAACACTATAATAAAATATTATGTTCTGAAACATACGGAAAGGATATGACAACCAGTGTCTGTATAAAATGTTGTTTGTACAAAAACAAGTGTAAAAACCGCAGACTAGAAAAGTCAGGCGTCCGACCTTGTTGTGTTAATCCCTCCAGCAGCAGTCTTTTGAGAAGCAGCAGGGTTTCCACGCTGGTACACCGGCAGCTTCCTTCAGCCTGCCCTCTGCCCTGGGCGGCGGTGGTCCCATCAACCCGCCAGCCGCGGCTGGTTACGCTCCAGCTCCCTTCATGCACATCCTGGCACCGCACCAGCAGCCCCACTCGCAGATCCTGCACCACCATCTGCAGCAGGACGGACAGGTACGGTGTGTGTGAAGGCGCGTGTGTGTCACACTGTATCTTGGAGAGAAATATTTGGCACAGGTTACCTTGCATTATGGTCTCTTCCTATCTTCTCTTCTAACAGAGTGGTGGCACTGGACAGCGTAGCCAGAATGCTTCGCTTCAACAGAAGACCCAGATCAACAAGTCTGCATACAACAGCTACAACTGGGGGGCCAACTAACACCCACCCATCATCCAGCCCCCTGTCCCCACAAATGGTCTCCATATAACCCCCTCTCCTACAGAGATCCCCTCCCCATTCTCTCGGCTCAGCACACGGCAGTACTCACCACTGCCACGGGTGGCGCTGTGCTGAGAGGGAAAGCACTAGTGTGGCGAGGAGAGTAGGGGGACAGTCTTAAAAGAGAGGGGGGTGGAGTTAAATGGTTATAGTAACAGATCGTTAAGAGCGGAGTATTGTTTGGAATTTTGTATTGTGTTCAACCCCCCTCCCTTTCACTCTGTTGTATTTAACATAGAACTGTTTTCTAAAAGAACGAATGTTTTTGTTTTTACTGAAGGTGGGGGACAGGCTGGTTTTCTATTTCTCACCCTCTCCCCTCACCCCCTTATTCCCACCCTATACCCAAACACAGATTATGTTTTTCCTTTGTTTCCCATTTGGTTTTTACAAAATTTTAGTTTCACTAATGGATTCTCTAAATTGACAGAGCAGTTGTGAAGTTTATTTTTTACCATAAAGATATATAGATCTGGATCTAAATATAGATATCTATATTGTGTGTGTACACTGGGGGTCCCTCAAACTCATATCATGTGAAATTATTTCCCATTTTATGTTGCAAAGTAGCTTTACCCCTGATTTAAACGTTTTTTACATTTGTAGATTCTGGAGTACAAAATTACATTGTACGAGAGGCCAGGGCACACCCTTACCTACCTATAAGTTGAGTTATTTTTCTAATCCCCATTACACGCTCACTCCACCACCTGTCCCCCCCAATATATTATTAGGAAACCTGCAGAAATGATTACTGATGGACAGTTTTACTGTTAGTTTTTTTGTCAGTGATTTTCTTTTTGTACTGTGTGTTTTAAAATGTTTTTTTTTTTTTTATGGATGAGTGTGTGTACATATACACTACATGGCCAAAAGTATGTGGACACCTATTCATATTATTGGATTTGGCTATTTCAGCCGCACCCGTGGCTGACAGGTGTATAAAATCGAGCACACAGCCATTCAATCTCCATAGACAAACATTGACAGTAGAATGGCCCGTACTGAAGAGCTCAGTGACTTTCAATGTGGCACCGTCATAGGATGCCACTTTTCCAACAAGTCAGTTCGTAAATTTCTGCCCTGCTATAGCTGCCCCGGTCAACTGTAAGTGCTGTTATTGTGAAGTGGAAACATCTAGGAGCAACAACGGCTAAGCCGCGAAGTGGTAGGCCACACAAGTTCACAGAACGGGACCACAGAGTGCTGAAGCGCGTACACATAAAAATCGCCTGTCCTCGGTTGCAATGCTCACTACTGTTCCAAACTGCCTCTGGAAGCAACGTCAGCAGAAAAACTGTTCGTCGGCGCTTCATGAAATGGGTTTCCGTGGTCGAGCAGCCGCACACAAGCCAAAGATCACCATGCGCAATGCCAAGTGTCGGCTGGAGTGGTGTAAAGCTCGCCGCCATTTGACTCTGGAGCAGTGGAAATGCGTTCTCTGGAGTGATGAATCACGCTTCACCGTCTGGCAGTCCGACGGACAAATCTGTGTTTGGCGGATGCCAGGAGAACGCTACCTGCCCAAATGCATAGTGCCATCTGTAAAGTTTGGTGGAGGAGGAATAATGGTCTGGGGCTGTTTTTCATGGTTTGGGCCACTTAGTTCCAGTGAAGGAAAATATTAACGCTACAGCATACAATTACATTCTAGACGATTCTGTACTTCCAACTTTGTGGCAACAGTTTGGGGAAGGCCCTTTCCTGTTTCACCATGACAATGCCTCCGTGCACAAAGCGAGGTAAATACAGAAATGGTTTGTCGAGATCAGTGTGGAAGAACTTGACTGGCCTGCACAGAGCCCTGACCTCAACCCCATCGAACACCTTTGGGATGAATTGGAACGCCGACTGTGAGCCAGGCCTAATCGCCCAACATCAGTGCCCGACCTCAATAATGCTCTTGTGGCTGAATGGAATCAAGTCCCCTCAGCAATGTTCCAGCATCTAGTGGAAAGCCTTCCCAGAAGAGTGGAGGCTGTTGTAGCAGCAAAGGGGTGACCAACTCCATATGAATGCCCATGATTTTGGAATGAGATGTTCAAGCAGGTGTCCATATACTTTTTGCCATGTAGTGTATATCACTCACAAGTACTGTAGTCCTTGTTTGTTCAATGGCTTTCCCCCTTCTCAAATCACAGACTTGTTAGCTTTTTTGTTTCAAATGTTTTTTATTTTGTAAAAAATATATAAATATTAAGTAAATAAACAGGAAAAATACATTTTCATCATTTTGGCTTGTATCGTGTGGCTTGTAAATACAGCAGTGTCTTTTTCAAATTAGTCAGTTAGCTAAACACAGTGGTGCCCAGCCTTGGTCTTGGGGCTGTCATTCTGCAAGTTTCCCTTTATCACCTTTCTATATAGAACAATTTTTATATAATTTGGTTGAATACAGTACTTCAAAAGGCATGAATTGAAGGGAACCCTCAAGGACAGCCTTATGTTAACAGGATTGGACATCACTGCTCTGTAGTTATCCAAGGGAGTGGGTGCGGGGTGGGCTGGGCTGGGTTGTTCTTACAGCAGTATCAAATAAAACTCACAAATCGGTGATTGTTTCTCTGTAGAACTATGCATGGTGCATACTTGGTGCTAGGGCTGTTATGGTGACCGTATTACCGCCACACCAGCGGTCACGAGTCATGACGGCAGTCAAATTCTACGTGACCGTTTAGACACGATAATTAGGCTTCTCCATGCTCTGATGCTGCTGATGGTCATTAGTAGCCTACCAAACTTGCTAACTGCCTGGTACTCAGCACTCTATTGTCCCTCTAATCACTCTGACATCAATGCACATGTAATGGAAAATCTAATCAAACACTCCCCGAGAGCTCATGTTGCACAACATTTCTATGGGCTATGCAATTGCGTGAGAAAACAGAGTGATGGCCTCTATTAAAAGGAGGAGGATCCCATTAGCTTTGTATAGGCTAGGCCTACTATATTTCTCAACTTTCCTAATATTAGGCACATTGCTTCTCTTTACAACATGAGTATAGCCTACCTGGCTGGCATGAAAATGAAGCACGGGAAAAGCGTCCTCCATTCGCTATTTAAGTGCATACATTTACATTTACGTCATTTAGCAGACGCTCTTATCCAGAGCGACTTACAAATTGGTGCATTCACCCTATAGCCAGTGGGTTAACCACTTTACAATTTTTTTTTTTTTTTTTTTTTGCATAGTTGACATTTATATTTTTTAACCCCCTGACCCTGTTTCGAGACAGGTGCATGATAATGGTCCATCTAAATCAAAACACATATTATTTAGTTTATGTAAAGATTAAATCAAGAACAGTCTGATGGGGTGACAATATTAGCTTGTGTGCAGTAAGGCAAACAGCGCATACCTTTTTTTTGCTACTTTTTCAAATCATAGTCGCACAACTCATGTATTCTAGCCCATAGGCCTATCTGTTTATCACAACTAAAGTGGCCAAATAACTACTTAAAATTAAGCACATTAATACACTTTACAACGGGCGTAGAGGCTAACTGGCATACATACGCAGCGAGTGAGTTTCAAGTTTGGGGAAGATAATTTTCACCATAAAACTTCACCTTTATAATAAAAGTATTACATGCGTAATTGCATTTGCGATCATTTTTGAGAATGGCGTTCTCCCGCTAATTGATTGCATTTGGAACATTAACGCTTATAGCCTACTGCCATGTGTGCATTGAAGCGCTTATGTGAAGAAATAGTCTAATAGTTTATCAATATTTTAAGCTAAACGTTCTGATCTGTTGCGTCAGCCTTATTGCTTGTCCCAGACTGTTTGGAATATTTATTTCTCCTACAGAATAAAATAGGTTGACTTTTATACTATGGGGGATAGTAGATTGACATAGACAGCTATCCCCCATAGTACGAAAGTTTAATCTTGTTGGCTGACAAAGTACATGTTCTTCCAATATCTTCAATGTGCACCTCGGAAATTGGATAAGGACGCGCGCAGTTGCGTCCCTGATGTGTCTGTCTTCACTTGTAGCCTGTGAGAAAGACCCGACTGCGACCCCGAGTGGCGCAGTGGTCTGTGCCACTGTGCGATGCAGTGCTAGCTGTGCCACTAGAGATCCTGGTTCGAATCCAGGCTCTGTCGTAGCCGGCCGCGACCGGGAGACCCATGGGGCGGCGCACAATTGGCCCAGCGTCGTCCAGGGTAGGGGAGGGAATGGCCAGCAGGGGATGTAGCTCAGTTGGTAGAGCATGGCGTTTGCAACGCCAGGGTTGTGGGTTCGATAAAATAATGTATGTGCTAACTGTAAGTCGCTCTGGATAAGAGCGTCTGCTAAATGACTAAAATGTAAAATGTGATGGGCATTGGCTATTAAGAATTGAGACATGTGAGGGAGAGGTGCTTCTGAGCACACAACCGGGAGAAGGGAATTATAATTATTATATTCAGCACAAAGGCCACTGGCCGCCAAAGGCATGGATTTTTTTAGGGGGCGTTACGGCCACACAAAGGGGATGCCGCCGGGAAATTCGAGGCATTATCAAGTGCTTGTGAAATTGTGAATGAGAGGCTGATGAAATGTGTGCAGCCTGCGCAAATAACAAAGCATAGCTTATGCCTTTCTTGCGACTTTTTTCTAATCATCATTAGTCGCATCATGCAGCCTTAGAATGTACAACAAAATCTAAACATATAGCCGAACGTTTGTATCACAACTAAAGTTGCATAAATAGCTCCAAATTAATATACAGTGGGGGAAAAAAGTATTTAGTCAGCCACCAATTGTGCAAGTTCTCCCACTTAAAAAGATGAGGCCTGTAATTTTCATCATAGGTACACGTCAACTATGACAGACAAATTGAGAAAAAAATATCCAGAAAATCACATTGTAGGATTTTTTTATGAATTTATTTGCAAATTATGGTGGAAAATAAGTATTTGGTCACCTACAAACAAGCAAGATTTCTGGCTCGCACAGACCTGTAACTTCTTCTTTAAGAGGCTCCTCTGCCCTCCACTCGTTACCTGTATTAATGGCACCTGTTTGAACTTGTTATCAAAATTGTAGACCTGCACCAGGCTGGGAAGACTGAATCTGCAATAGGTAAGCAGCTTGGTTTGAAGAAATCAACTGTGGGAGCAATTATTAGGAAATGGAAGACATACAAGACCACTGATAATCTCCCTCGATCTGGGGCTCCACGCAAGATCTCACCCCGTGGGGTCAAAATGATCACAAGAACGGTGAGCAAAAATCCCAGAACCACACGGGGGGACCTAGTGAATGCCCTGCAGAGAGCTGGGACCAAAGTAACAAAGCCTACCATCAGTAACACACTACGCCGCCAGGGACTCAAATCCTGCAGTGCCAGACGTGTCCCCCTGCTTAAGCCAGTACATGTCCAGGCCCGTCTGAAGTTTGCTAGAGTGCATTTGGATGATCCAGAAGAGGATTGGGAGAATGTCATATGGTCAGATGAAACCAAAATAGAACTTTTGGGTAAAACCTCAACTCGTTAGTTTGGAGGACAAAGAATGCTGAGTTTCATCCAAAAAACACCATACCTACTGTGAAGCATTTCCTGTATTTATGTTAAATTCTTTGGAATACATTCACCACACTAAATCATGTTCACACGCACAAACAAATAATTTATTTCAAGATTTAAAGTTTAAGAGAGTGAGTACTCAATTGGACGACATTTCATTGTTACATACCTAGTCTCAGCTCAGTTTATTATCAGACTTCTTGAGGTAGTGACCGTTTCAACTCCTGTTGTCTTTCGCAGCAATAGTATCTCTTCTTCTGTCACTAACTTCGGGGTGCAGCGCATATGGTTCAGTGGCGCTCATCAGCGCCATCTACCGTCGGGGAGTTTGAAAAAAGGAACGAACGAGTCTCTGATCTTGTCAATATCAGCATTTTGCTCTACTTACCGTGAAGTAAAATCATAATAGTCATCATCATAATAGTAGTACATTAAAGTATATATTTGAGTAAAATAGTACAATTTAAAGGGAGTATGTCAGGGTCAATTACTGACAAATGAGAACACACTAATCCTCAGGGGTCATTTTGGGGCAAAACGCACCACTTTGTGAAGGTTTTGTTTTGATTGAAGAGCAAGAAAAGTATTAATTGGTTCCACTTCTTTCCCTTCTAAATGCGTTTGCCTAAGGACAGCCAGTATGCACATATCAACCATACATTTTCATGACAGTGTTCCTAATCTGCAGTAGGCAAAGCAGTTGAAAATCGGTAGGTTAACACCAAACCGTGAAGTGATTATGAATTCAGAGCAGTCGGATTAGGTCATAGTCAAATACATTTGAACAAATGAACAACAATATCACACGGAAAGTGATGTGAGCATTGCATTGTGGAAAGCAATGACTTTACAAGAACATGTATTGCAATGCGAAGCATGTATTTCTAGATTAAACACTGATTCAGTGTGGTGAACAAGTACCTGTATGATTTGGTGTGCTCTACTTGAACATGTGTTTAGAGTTTTGAAACCACTGCCTATATGATGAGCTGTTGTATTTTTTTTTTTACCACATACTTATGAAAATTGCACCGGTTGAGAGATGATGGCTCTCTGAGCCTACGGTGAAGAGTACTTCTGATCCAGCAGGTGGTGCTAAGATCCCTCCCTATATTACTTGAATGATGAGTTGACTTATTCCTTATAGCTCCTAATGATTTTAAGGCCAGTGTTGGCAAACATTACTTCTGCTCCAGCAGGTGGCCATGAAATCCCTCCCTATATGACTTGACTGACCAGTTAGTTGATGGACTCCTTATAGCTCTTAATGATTTTAAGCAGAGTGTTGGCCACATGACTTCTGGTCCAGCAGGTGCCTTTTATTTCAACGCCTCAGGCAAGTAAAACGTGCAATACGTAGCTTTTAGACGGGTTAGTTAACAACATACATGGTGAGAAATGTAGAGGTGCGCGTATATAATAAGCCATTTAACAGACGCTTTTATCCAAAGCGACATACAGTCATGTGCGCATACATTTTTACGTCCCGGGGATCGAACCCACTACCCTGGCGTTACAAGCGCCATGCTCTACCAATTTAGCTACAGAGGACCACGAATAAATTTATCAATTGTGCCTTTTTGATGGAAATATGGAGGTGGGATTTTGGAGATCAAGTCATAATTTACGCGCGCTCTCTGCGAATAAGGCGGGCCAGCTGGATGTCCTAGGACACGATGGTCACCCTCTTTGCGTGGATGGCACACAGTTTGGTGTCCTCGAACAGACCGACCAGGTAAGTCTCGCTAGCCTCCTGCAGGGCCATCACGGCGGAGCTCTGGAAGCGCAGGTCGGCGATTTTTCTCCACAGGCGCTGGAAGGGCACAATGCGGATGAGCAGCTCAGTGGCCCTTTGGTAACGACGGATCTCTCTGAGACACGGTGCAGGGCCTGTAACTGGGAGGCGCTCCTGCGCGCAGACTTGGCGTTGAGCTGCTTCCTGTAGGCTTTGCCAAGGGTAGATTTGCAGTCGGAGTATAGCCTCGAAATGCCCATGTGAAATGTATAAAGCCGGCAGTGGCATCTGCTGATTGGACACCATCTCCCCACCACCCCGATTGGCCCATTGCGGAGGACTCCTCTGTCGGTTACTGGAAGGGATGCTTTGCTTCTTTTTTTTAGGACCGCGCGCCCAACACAATACACTGGGCGCCCAAAACAATAGTACACTAAGCGCGTGCGTACAATAGCACACTGCTGGCCCTTTGCGCGCAATAATAGTCGTCAAAGTCAAGAGTGAAATCTTGTGTTATATTTTAATGCTAGCCTGTTATGGCAAACGAGGCCAATTGTACACTGCCTGCACACAACTACACACTGCGCGCCGGCAAAAGCACACTGTGCGCGCGCAACAGCACACTGACGGCCCTTTATGCGGAATAATAGTCTCCAAAGTCCAGAGTGAAATCTTGTGTTCTAATCTAATGCTTGCCTGCTATGGCAAACGAGGCCTAGTAGGTGTTATTGTTCATTCATGGCCTCATGTGGGAACATGATATAGTGCCTTGTATGTAAGAAATAGTCGACATAATTGTGTATACACTCACTCAATTGGTTGGCTCTTAAAATAGCCTTTGGAGGTTGAGTTGTCAAGTTGAAGCCGCAGTAGCGAATTTACTTGGCTTTGACGGTCTTCTTGGGGAGTAGGTAATGGGGAATGATGTGAGGCTTCTTGTTTGCACGGGCAATGTCTCCGGCCAACTCCAGGATCTCAGCAGTCAGGCACTCGAGCACGGCAGCCAGGTAGACTGGTGCGACAGCACCCACACGCTCGGCGTAGTTGCCTTTGCGCATCTTGATTTAAATGTTCATGTAAAATTTGTTCCCAACATTGAAAGAATGTCTGTGTTTGTGTGTTATTTTTTTCCCAGCAAGATGAAGGGGGTGATGTCCTGCAGGACCTAGCACAACATGTAAGGAAAATCGTTGTGTACTAACCTGGGATATTTACGTTAAGGATTATGTTGACCAATAGATGACAGTATTGACTCAATACGGGGTTTGCTTTCCGTTATCCGTCGCCGTTTAAATGTCTGACATATAACCGTGCTCGAGAAAACCACAGGTAGCGTAATGTATTTCAGCAGATTTCGTGCGTTTCTGTGTGAAAAGACACGAATGTATGTGCTACTTAATTCGTGCGAAAAGACACCAATTTAACCAGTAGGCTACACACAACAACCATAAACGGATAGCCTATTTTTCTTTATTTTCTTTATTATGGCTAATTAAACGTTATGAATATACAGAAATGTTGTCTTTATTTAATAATGTTTCAAACATTGTAGTTGTATGCCTATGTACTGTTTGAGATTTTCTGAACATCATTTGTGAGAAAATACACACATTTACGTGCAACGTAATTCGTGGGAAAAATTGTTTTATTAATGCTAACGCTGTTTTTTATGCTTGATTTCGATTAATACTTTGGGATACTGGTGCACTTTTGGTCAGAAAGGCCCCTTTTCCGTGTAGGCAACAGTACACGATTTTCTTCATAATGCATTTAATACATGTTAAAGAGGTTAATGTAAAAATAAGGAAATATGTCGGCTTTCACTTATGGCACTTCCAAGGCCTTTCAATTATGGTTATGTCAATCATATTATATACTTAGGCTATTGTAACGCGTTCAACCAGTTAGCAAGTCAGAAATGTCCGTTTCCTAGTACCGACTAGCACTTGAATGCTGTATTATGCCAACTTCACATTCTCGTGGAAAATGGGAAGTTGTAACTCCGACATGATTGTGTTCAAGTGGTTTTGAAGTCAGAACAATTCTTAAACCAATAAGATTGGCAACAACATTTTCACTATTTCTCACTTGTAATTCCTACTTGGAGGGTCATTCAAGTGAAACTTTCCAGTCGGAACTAGGTATTTCCGATAACTCTGATAGCACCCTGAACACGACATTAATATGTGTGATCGACAACAGTAGGGTCTGGGTCCCGGCGTGTCCCCATACCCATTCCATAGCAGTGAGTGTCAGTAGTCTACTATATGTCCGTGCTATGTGAAGTAAGTATGGTGATTATTATTAAGGTTCTGGTCGTCTGAGATACCAACAAGTAAGGCTATACAACATACAATATCAATAAATACATATTTTCTCCTATTCGTGTATTTGAGTTTGTTCTGTCGTTTCTGGATAATTTAATTGAAATTGCAACCAACTTTCTATGGCTTGTTTTAGATATAGTGATATTTGAGAGATGATTTCATTTCAAATAACTGAAAGTGAGAGGTTGTAATTTGAATAAAGGGGGGAAATGCCATTATTGAACATGTGGTGATTAGAACAAAAGATTTCACTCTTGACTTTGGCGAATATTATTGCGCGGCAGTGTCCTAATGCCTGCGCGCAGTGGACTATTGGCATCGTTTGCCATAGCAGGCTGGCATTAGATTAGAACATAAGATTTCACTCTTGACTTCAGCGACTATTATTGCGCATAAAGGGCCGGCAGTGTACTGTTGCGCGCACATTATGCTTTTGCCTGCGCGCAGTGTGCAGTTGCATCCGCGCAGTGTACTATTGGCCTCGTTTGCCATAGCAGGCTAGCATTAAATTATAACACAAGATTTCACTCTTGACTTTGGCGACTATTATTGCGTGTAAAGGCCGGCAGTGTTCTATTGTTTTGGGCGCGCAGTGTATTATTGCGGGCGCACGCAAAGTGTATTGTTTTTTGGCATACAGTGTGTTGTTTTGGGCGCGCAGTGTATTGTTTTGGGCGCGCAGTGTACTGTTTTGGGTGCGCGGTAAAAAAAAAAAAAGAAGCAAAGCATCCCTTCCGATAGCCGACAGAGGAGGCCTCCGCAACGGGCCAATCGGGGTGGTGGGGAGATGGTGTCCAATCAGCAGATGCCACTGCCGGCTTTATACATTTCACATGGGCATTTCGAGGCTATACTCCGACTGTCTAAGAAGGAAGCTAGCGCCATGGCCAGAACCAAGCAAACCGCTCGCAAATCCACCCGTGGCAAAGCCAAGGCTGCGCGCAGGAGAGCCTCCCAGTTACAGGCCCGGCACCGTGTCTCAGAGAGATCCGTCGTTACCAAAGCTCCACTGAGCAGCTCATCCGCAATGTGCCCTTCCAGCGCCTGGGGAGAAAAATCGCCCTGTTCTTCAAGACCGACCTGCGCTTCCAGAGCGCCGCGGTGATGGCCCTGCAGGAGGCCAGCGAGGCTTACCTGGTCGGTCTGTTCGAGGACACCAAACTGTGTGCCATCCACGCAAAGAGGGTGCATATCGTGCCCTAGGACATCCAGCTGGCCCGCCTTATTTGCAGAGAGCGCGCGTAAATTATGACCTGATCTCCAAAATCCCACCTCAATATTTCCATCAAAAAGGCACAATTGATCTATTTATACGTGGTCCTCTGTAGCTCAATTGGTAGAGCATGGCGCTTGTAACGCCAGGGTAGTGGGTTCCATCCCTGGGACCACCCATACGTAAACATGTATACGCACATGACTGTAAGTCGCTTTGGATAAAAGCGTCTGCTAAATGGCATATTATTATTATATACGCGCACGTCTACATTTCTCACCATGTATGTTGTTAACTAACCTAAAAGCTACGTATTGCACGTTTTACTTGCCTGAGGCGTTGAAATAAAAGGCATCAATCCAAATGGATTATCTACAATAGTCAAAGTCGCATGGCCAAATCAGGAAGGCTCCGCGCATGCGTTGCTGTATTCAGCATGGTTGGATGCATTCAGAGTCAGAGGTTGAGGTTGTGTCTCTCTGGTGGGAGGTAAGCTTGGCTTATATACATACAGAGGTGGGTAGAGTAGCCAAAAATTGTACTCAAGTAAAAATACTGTTACTTCAGAATAATATGACTCAAGTAAAAGTAAAAAGTAGTCATCCAAATAATTACTTGAGTAAGAGTAAAAAAGTACTTGGTGAAAAAACTACTCAAGTACTGAGTAACTGTTGAGTTACTTGAGTTTATTTTTTAACACAAGACAACAATCAGACAGACAAAAATACAAAATAATCATCTTTAGGCAAATTATAGTTCATCCAATTAATTAAATAAATGAAAATGAATTACAAAATAGCTTAAATTAAAATAATTCAGGTAAATTCAAGTACTTATCAAATAAAATAATAATAATAAATAAAAAATAAATAAGCACAAGTAACACAAATTTCCAAACGTTTATACTTTTTTTACCAGGCAGAACTAGAATGAGGCAGCCCATAAACTGTGTATGTGTGTGTCTCCACAGTGACAGAACAACATTTACATTTACATTATTTAGCAGACGCTCTTATCCAGAGCGACTTACAGTTAGTGCATACATTATTCTTTTTTTTTTTCATACTGGCCCCCCGTGGAAATCGAATCCACAACCCTGGCGTTGCAAACACCATGCTCTACCAACTGAGCTACCTCCCTGCCGGCCATTCCCTCCCCTACCCTGGACGACTTGTGCGCCGCCCCATTGGTCTCCCGGTTGCAGCCGGCTACAACAGAGACTGGATTCGAACCAGGATCTCTAGTGGCACAGCTAGCACTGCGAAAACTGCACACCAGAAGGAAGCGGTCAACATAAAATAATCAATAGGTGTTGATTAGGCCTACTCAGTACCTTTGTATTGCATGGCAAGCAACAGCCCTTTTTCTGTGTGCCTAGAAATTAATACTCTGATCTGTGATTAGGCCACACTGCACATCTCACTGAGCAGAGGAAAAGAGCAGCAATACACATCAACTGAAAAAGCACCAGTCCATGATAGATGGCCAAATAAAACAATATTGCAGGCCTAGTATCCCAGAACACAAATTAAGCTGAATGCATGTTCTCTAAAAGGCATCAGAGGAGAGTGATGTAGTTGTAGATGGGGTATTATGTTTACTTCCAGCTCCAATATCTAACAAGAAAAGTCAGCAAAAAAAAAGTCACACTTGTCCCCACCCCCCCAAGATAAGCAGCATAAAGCATGTATGATGTGTCTTTACAATGGAGTTATACATTAATAGCTCTGTGCTCTCTAGCACAACCATTACACAGTTAAGGGGATTAAACGCTTTGCTCAAAAGCAGCTGAGAGAGGAGCAGCTTCCCCCATCTAGACTCCCAGTGACAGACAACAGATTTGGCAATATTCTAACCTTTAGGCTGACACTGGCCCTTTGACTGGTTGACTTCAGTCAACACTCCAGGAACTCTTTGGCACAGTAACATGAAAACCCTTTTATATTGAAGGCCCCACTGGGAGTTTGTGTGTGTGTGTCAAAACATGCAGAAACAAACTATTTCACCAAATCGCTCAGTGATGTCACTATTAAGCTTCAACAGTAGCTGGCTCTCAAGGTTCTTGCTGTGAAGCTGTGATCGTTTAGCAGTGAACAGGAGTCCTGCATGACTGAAAAGTCTCTCACAGGCTGCAGATGCAGGAAGACCTGTGTTGACTTTGAGTGACAGCTTCTTGATGCGAGGAAAGGTGTGGAGTAGATCCATACCTGCAGGGGACAGACATGAAAGGTACCTCTCCAGCTCTCCTACTTGTGATTTTCCCAACTCCATGGATGCAAAGAAGTCGTCTTCATCAGAGAGGCCGCTGTTTGTGCTGGTGACATCATCCAAGTCGGTGTTGAGGTGATTTCTGATGTAGTCAAGGCCTGTGGGTTTTAGGGCAAGATAAATCGTTTTTCAAACGAATTAAGTCTGCACATTATTCTTACCCTTCTACTGTATAGGCTGTCAAGCTGCTGATGTTTGACATTAAAAGCTACCTGAGCTTCTAACTATATTGCCACCCTGTGGTTTCCACTGACACACTATAATCCTAAATTACAGTAATATTATACAGAGTTATATAGGTCAATGTCTACTGGTTCACATTTGAATTGATAAACAAGTATATTTACCAGCATTTAAGATGTTCTCTGTGGTCCAGGATGTTCTGAATCTTGGTAGGAGTATTGCTGCTGCAATCAGCTCAGGCTCTTTCATGACGTCTCCAAAACGTTTCTGGATCCCTTGCTGCAGGGCGTGAACAAGAGGTGTACACATTTTGCAAGTTGACTCCAACCTCTTCAGCTTGTCCCGCAACTGGTAAGGTGTTGGCAGCAGGAGGCCCATATGCACAGATGATTCCCCTTGGAGGATATTAAGGACCATGGCAACAGGCTTCATCACAGCAGCATACTCGACCAAAAACCCAATTTCAGCTGGATTGAACCTATAAAAGATGTAACGATAAAAAAATTACTTATAGCTATTTCTGGTACAATGTCTTTATTATGCATTGTACATGTTAAATACACAAATAAATAAAAATAAAATAAATTAGTTAAATTATTTCATTCAAGTCATCCACAATTGTCACACCACCATGCAAAGAAAACTTAGTTACTTGAGACAAGTGGATTCACCCATTAATCAGCAAGGCTTATTTATTTTTATTATTCTTTTAAAACAAAATATACATTTTGTCAACTTACATCTTTATCTTTAATGCTGTGCAGACATTGCGAATTGCTTGTTCTCCTTGCTCTCGGTGAATGCGCACAATCCTTTCTACAGCGAGGAACAGGGAGCTCCAGCGTGTCTGATTGGGTCGGAGAAACAGCAGCTTGCATTCACGTTCCACTGTTTCATGAGCCATGGTTGACCTGCTGGTTTTATTCCAAAGAGCATGACATTTTGCAAAAGCAGACCGAGACAGCCTCTTGTAGGTTTCGTTTGCAGCTCCTCCTGCAGCAGTGGCATCAACTGTGGATATAAGATTGAGGAGATGGCATGCACACTTTTGGTGCCTTGGAAGTTGGTACTCAAGGCCTGTGTTGTCATCCAGAATAGCAGACACATCTTGACACTCCACCTCTGACTCACTCTGATCTTCTGTTGCATCATCAAGGGTGGAGTCACTCTCCTCTTGTACATTGATGGCTTCCTCCTTTTTCTCCTCACCATATAATCGAAAGGCCTTCAGGAAGTTTGAGCCACTGTCTGTTGTCGCCCTGGTCACTTTTTCCCTGATGTGGTACTCAGAATGTATTTCCTCTAATGCAGCAGCACGGACATCAAACGTGTGCGAGCCTTTGACAGGTCTACAAGCCAATGCAGCGGAGTGCCTCTCCAGTGAGGTGTTGTCTATCCAGTGACAGGTGACACCTAAGTAGCTACGTTGTCTGGCAGACCAGCAGTCTGTTGTGGTAGCAACATAGTTCACAGCACTCAGCTTTTTGATGATTATGCTCTTCTTGTGTTTTGCAGCTTCTTGTATTCTTGTGCATAACGTTTTCCTTGTCATTACTGTTTGAGGTTGCAAGGTTTCTATCAAAGTCTTGAAGGATGGCGTCTCAACCACAGAAAATGGTTGGTTGGCCTCACATACAAAATTTAGCACCAGCTTGTCAAGCGTTGCTTGTGTTACCCGTCCTGGGGCAGCGAAGGCTGTGATTTTTGCATTTTTCACAAGAGGAGGACTTACGCTTTCTGTGGTTCTCTAGTAAGTCTGTGTACTTTGCCAGTTTGTTGGGGAGAACCCTCTGTGGATAAAAAAAAAATCTGTAATTTTCATCATACACGTCAACTATGACAGACAAATTGAGAATGTTTTTTCCAGAAAATCACATTGTAGGATTTTTTATGAATTTATTTGCAAATTATGGTGGAAAATAAGTATTTGGTCACCTACAAACAAGCAAGATTTCTGGCTCTCACAGACCTGTAACTTCTTCTTTAAGAGGCTCCCCTGTCCTCCACACTCGTTACCTGTATTAATGGCACCTGTTTGAACTTGTTATCAGTATAAAAGACACCTGTCCACAACCTCAAACAGTCACACTCCAAACTCCACTATGGCCAAGACCAAAGAGCTGTCAAAGGACACCAGAAACAAAATTGTAGACCTGCACCAGGCTGGGAAGACTGAATCTGCAATAGGTAAGCAGCTTGGTTTGAAGAAATCAACTGTGGGAGCAATTATTATGAAATGGAAGACATACAAGACCACTGATAATCTCCCTCGATCTGGGGCTCCACGCAAGATCTCACCCCGTGGGGTCAAACTGATCACAAGAACGGTGAGCAAAAATCCCAGAACCACACGGGGGGACCTAGTGAATGACCTGCAGAGAGCTGGGACCAAAGTAACAAAGCCTACCATCAGTACCACACTACGCCGCCGGGGACTCAAATCCTGCAGTGCCAGACGTGTCCCCCTGCTTAAGCCAGTACATGTCCAGGCCCGTCTGAAGTTTGCTAGAGTGCATTTGGATGATCCAGAAGAGGATTGGGAGAATGTCATATGGTCAGATGAAACCAAAATATAACTTTTTGGTAAAAACTCAACTTGTCGTGTTTGGAGGACAAAGAATGCTGAGTTGCATCCAAAGAACACCATACCTACTGTGAAGCATGGGGGTGGAAACATCATGCTTTGGGGCTGTTTTTCTGCAAAGGGACCAGGACGACTGATCCGTGTAAAGGAAAGAATGAATGGGGCCATGTATCGTGAGATTTTGAGTGAAAACCTCCTTCCATCAGCAAGGGCATTGAAGATGAAACGTGGCTGGGTCTTTCAGCATGACAATGATCCCAAACACACCGCCCGGGCAACAAAGGAGTGGCTTCGTAAGAAGCATTTCAAGGTCCTGGAGTGGCCTAGCCAGTCTCCAGATCTCAACCCCATAGAAAATCTTTGGAGGGAGTTGAAAGTCCGTGTTGCCCAGCGACAGCCCCAAAACATCACTGCTCTAGAGGAGATCTGCATGGAGGAATGGGCCAAAATACCAGCAACAGTGTGTGAAAACCTTGTGAAGACTTACAGAAAACGTTTGACCTGTGTCATTGCCAACAAAGGGTATATAACAAAGTATTGAGAAACTTTTGTTATTGACCAAATACTTATTTTCCACCATAATTTGCAAATAAATTCATTAAAAATCCTACAATGTGATTTTCTGGATTTTGTTTCCTCATTTTGTCTGTCATAGTTGACGTGTACCTGTGATGAAAATTACAGGCCTCTCTCATCTTTTTAAGTGGGAGAACATGCACAATTGGTGACTGACTAAATACTTTTTTTCCCCACTGTTGGAGGATCTGTATTTTTTTTTATTTATTTATTTATTTTTTTTGGGGGGGGGGGATGGATCAGCTTAATATTGCAGATAGATTGTATCTTCTATCAATGTAATTGTCTGCATCACTTCCAATCCCCCATGTTTATTTTTATTTTTTATATATATATTCCCCTTTATTACTTTTCAACCCCACCATCCTTTCCCTACTTGGAGTAAATTAGTGAACAACAACGCCCAGGCCTCTACTTCCGGTCTATACTTACTATCTACACCTTATGGACAGAGTTAATTTTACGATAATTCTATATCTATATATATATATATATATATATATTTTTTTTTTTGCTCCTGAACTTCTTCTACTCTCAACCTATCCGATCATTTTCATGATGTCCATCCGGTTTGCTTCTAAATGCCATATCTTTCTAACTGTGCTCTTTCCCAAAAGCTCCCAACATACAACCTATATACTTATTATGGACACAGTATGCTTACATTATTAGCTATCTTTGTTATTATTTGTTGTTATTTGTTATTAGTCCCATCCTTCAACTCTATTCAATACCTCCCATCTATCTCTTAACACCATCCATATAGGATTTCTATTTGCCATATATATTTCGACTGTACTATGATGTTTTACAAAAGTTCTGAACCTTTCTATTCTCATTGCTTCTACAGATTGTGAATTAAAAATAAACATTTTTGCTAAAAGTATTATTATATTATTGATTGATTGACTATGACTTTTCAGATCACCCAGTAATGCTATCTGCAAGGTTAGTTCCAGGTAAATATTGCAATCCTTTAGCCATTCCTGGACCTGTGTCCAAAAACAAGCTACAAATGGACAGAACCAAAACAAATGATCTAATGATTCTATCTCTTCACAGCAAAATCTGCAGAGCTGGGAAGATTGTATCCCCCATATAAATAACATTCTATTGGTAGCAAGAATTTTATATAATAATTTAAATTTAAAGATTCTAATTTTTGAATCCGGTGTCGTTTTGCGTGTCAGTTCATAAACACTATGCCATGGGATCGGTACGTCAAAGATCTCTTCCCAACTATTTTGCAATCTATATGGGACGGCTGTCAATCCTTTGGTCCTTAAGTGAAACTGATATACTTTTTTATTTATCACAGTTTTCCTTAACCAATTATGTTCTTTAATGCAAGGCCGACAGACAAGTTCCTTACTTTCTCCCCCTTCAACTTTCCTCTTCCACTTTTGCGGTAAGGCTGCAATTATTTGGTTGTAATTCTGGGTAGAGCAGACATTTCCATATGTTTTTGTTAGCTGCATGTGCGACATAACTCCACCAGTCCTACCGATGATATCATTTACGAAGATTATACCTTTTTTAAACATTCTGTCAAAAAATAAAGGTTTTTTGTCAATTAGTATATTTGAATTTAACCACAATATTTGTTGCATTATTTGTTCTGTCGTTTCTGGAGGATTAAATTGAAATTGCAACCAACTTTCTATGGCTTGTTTTAGAAATAGTGACATTTGGGAGATTATTTCCTTTTCAAATAACTGAAAGTGAGAGGTTGTAATCTGAATAAAGGGAAAAAGGCCTTTCTTGAACAGTGGGTGAGACAATCTTACTAATTTGCTTGAGAACCAGTTCGGATTTAAGTATAACTTTTGGATGACTGAAGATTTTAGTGATAGGTCTAATGCTTTAATATTTAATAATTTCTGTCCTCTGAATTCATATTCATTATATAAATATGCTCTTTTAATTTTGTCTGGCTTGCCGTTCCAAATAAAATTGAATATTTTTTTCTCATATAATTTAATTTGCTAGGCGTAGGCAAGACCATAAGCAAATAGGTAAACTGGGATAATACTAAAGAGTTAATCAGGGTGCTTTTTCCACAAATTGACAGGTATTTTCCTTTCCATGGTAATAAGATCTTATCTATTTTTGCTAACTTTCTATTAAAATTTATTGAAGTGAGATCATTTATTTCCTTTGGGATATGTATTCCGAGTATATCTACATCACCATCAGACCAATTTATTGGTAAACTACATGGTAATGTAAAAATTGTATTTTTTAGTGATCCAATACGTAATATAGTACATTTGTCATAATTTGGTTTTAATCCAGAGAGGTTAGAAAATGTATCTAGATCCTCTATGAGGCTGTGGAGGGATTCTAGTTGTGGATCTAAAAGAAAACATGAATCATCTGCGTACAATGACACCTTTGTTTTTAAGCCCTGTATTTCTAATCCTCTGATATTATTATTGGATCTGATTTTAATAGCTAACATCTCGATGGCCACAATAAATAGATATGCCGATAGTGGACAACCTTGTTTCACTCCTCTTGACAGTTTAAAACTTTCTGAGAAATAGCCATTATTTACTATTTTACACCTAGGGTTACTATACATGATTTTGACCCATTTTATAAGAGATTCTCCAAAATTGAAATGCTCCAGGCATTTATATATAAATTCCAGTCGAACTTTATCAAATGCCTTTTCGAAGTCTGCTATGAATAGCAGGCCTGGTTTCCCATATTTTTCATAGTGTTCTATTGTTTCCAATACTTGCCTTATATTATCTCCAATGTATCTTCCATGTAAAAAACCTGTCTGATTAGAATGAATAATATCCGAGGATCTGTTTCTTTGTTAACCAATCAACACAAAATAGCCACGTGTGCACTTCCTCAAATAGTTTTGAGAAAATATCCTTTCTATTTTATTCAGCTATGTTCAATTGAATTCTAAATAATATAAAATAATGCAACGAAATCCTAAGCAAATCTTGTCTGCTAAATGAACTAGTGTAGCCCACAGCCATATGGAATAGCCAAATCAGGGCCTAACATAAGGGCAACTCAGAGTATTCTATTCTGAAATAGACTACATTTTATTCATATAATGTTTTATATGATTTATATGTAATTTAGACCTGTCTAAAATAATTGATTTATTGTGATGCTGTAGGCTATATTACATGGATTTATTAGACTTTTTAAAATGTAATGTTCCAAAGGTCTGCAATTAGACTTGTAGTCTATGTGTGGAAGCCAGGAGATGGTAAATGTGTTTATAGTAATTAACGACCGGCAATTATTTGCTTGACAATCACCGGCTGACAAAATGTAATGACCGCTACAGCCCTACTTGGTGCATACATGTTGGTGAGCTAAAAGTAACATTTCTTCAAGAGTCATATTTAATTGATGAGTCAAATTTGTGCATTGATAGAATGTATTGACAATAGACTGACTAGCCTGTTGCACTTGAAATTCAAAGCATATCTCATTTGTTAGATAAATTAATTGTATTGGCCTGAATATTTTTTTTTTGCTACGCATCATTTTGAGGGGACAAAGGCCAATCACTCACAACAGTGCTGCTGCTGGTTCTCTTGAAGTGAAAATCTAGGTACAAAAAATATCTGCACAGTAAGCCATGCATTACAGTAAACTACTGGGTGTGTTTTTTTTTCAGGGAAACGTCTAGCGCTTTACGGCAATGTTGATGTCGTCCTTCGACTGTAGTTCAGCATGAAGTAGCCAAGTTTTACATCAAACGATTGATTTAAATGAGTGAATTTGGATCTATTTCGTTGATTTATTATGGTACCTGGAGGCCACTCGTGGGGAGGGCCGAGGGTGAGATACCTAAAGACAGCTTGCTTCAGGCTGGATCGCAGAAACTAAAGCAAGAACAGCTGTCAGTTACTAGCTAGCTAGCTAAATTAGCCACTTGGCTAGCTAACTATACTGAAGAAAAATATAAACTAAACATATCACGTCCCATGTTTAATGAGCTGAAATAATAGATCCTAGAAATGTTTCAAATTCACAAAAAGCTTATTTCTCAAATTCTGTGCACAAATTTGTTTACATCCCTGTTAGTGAGCATTTCTCCTTTGCCAAGATAATCCATCCAGCTGACCGGTGTGGCATATCAAGAAGCTGATTAAACAGCATGGTCATTACACAGGTGCACCTTGTGCTGGGGACAATAAAAGGTCACTCTAAAATGTGCAGTTTTATCACACAACACAATGCCATAGATGTCTAAACTATTGCGGGAGAATGCAATTGGCATGCTGACTGCAGGAATGTCCACCAGAGCTGTTGCCAGAGAATTTAATGTTAATTTCTGTAACATAAGCCGCCTCCAATGTCATTTTAGAGAATTTGGCAGTACGTCCAACTGGCCTCACAACCGCAGACCACGTATAACCACGCCAGACCAGGACTTCCACATCCGGCTTCTTCACCTGTGGGATCGTCTGAGACCAGCCACCCAGACTGGGTTTGCACAACTAAATAATGTCTGCACAAACTGTCAGAAACCGTCTCAGGAAAGATCATCTGCGTGCTCATCGTCTTCACCAGGGTCTTGACCTGACTACAGTTCTGCGTCGTAACTGACTTCAGTGGCAAATGCTCACTTTCGATGGCCACTGACAGGCTGGAGAAGTGTGCTCTTCACGGACTAATCCCGGTTTCAACTGTACCGGGCAGATGTAAGACAGCATGAATGGCGTTGTGTGGGCGAGCGGTTTGCTGATGTCAACGTTGTGAACGGAGTGCCCCATGGTGGCGGTGGGGTTATTGGACGGGCAGGCATAAGCTACGGACAACGAACACAATTGCATTTTATCGATGGCAACTTGAATGCACAGAGATACCGTGACAAGATCCTGAGGCCCATTGTCGTGCCATTCATCCACCGCCATTACTTAAAATCAAATGTTATTTGTCACATGCACCGAATACAACAGGTGTAGACCTTACAGTGAAATGCTTACTTACAAGCCCTTAACCAACAATGCAGTTTTAAGGAATAACAAAAAAAAACACACAAAAAAATACAATATAAAATAATATGAAATAAAAGTAACAAATAATTAAAGAGCAGCAGTAAAAATAACAATAGCTAGGCTATATACAGGGGGTACCAGTACCGAATCAATGTGCGGGTAGTCTGGGTAGCCATTTGATTAGATGTTCAGGAGTCTTATGGCTTGGGGGTAGAAGCTGTTTAGAAGCCTCTTGGACCTAGACTTGGCGCTCCGGTACCGCTTGCCGTGCGGTAGCAGAGAGAACAGTCTATGACTAGGGTGGCTGGAGCCTTTGACAATTTTTAGGGCCGACTTCTGACACCGCCTGGTTTAGAGGTCCTGGATGGCAGGAAGCTTGGCCCCAGTGATGTACTGGGCCGTACGCACTACCCTCTGTAGTGCCTTGCGGTCGTAGGATGAGCATTTGCCATACGAGGCAGTGAGCTTTGAGGGCACTATGGTGTTGAATGCTGAGCTGAAGTCAATGAAAAGCATTCTCACATAGGTGTTTCTTTTGTCCAGGTGTGAAAGGACAGTGTGGAGTGCAATAGACATTGCATCATCTGTAGATCTGTTGGGGCGGTATGCAAATTGGAGTGGGTCTAGGGTTTATGGGATAAAGGTGTTGATGTGAGCCATGACCAGCCTTTCAAAGCACTTGATGGCTACAGACGTGAGTGCTACGGGTCGGTAGTCATTTTGGCAGGTTAACTTAGTGTTCTTGGGCACAGGGACTATGGTGGTCTGCTTGAAACATGTTGGTATTACAGACTCCGACAGGGAGAGGTTGTTAATGTCAGTGAAGCGCATGCTCGGAGTACACGTCCTGGTAATCCGTCTGGCCCTGCGGCCTGTTTGAAGGTCTTACTCACATCGGCAACGGAGAGCATGATCACACAGTCGTCCGGAACAGCTGATGCTCTCATGCATGTTTCAGTGTTACTTGCTCGAAGCGAGCATAGAAGTAATTTAGCTCATCTGGTAGGCTTGTGTCACTGGGCAGCTAGTGGCTGTGCTTCCCTTTTGTAGTCTGTAATAGTTTGCAAGCCCTGCCACATCCGACGAGAGTCGAGCCGGTGTAGTACGATTCAATCTTAGTCCTGTATTGACGCTTTGCCTGTTTGATGGTTCGTCAGAGGGCATAGCGGGATTTCTTATAAGAGTCCGGGTTAGAGTCCCGCTCCTTGAAAGCGGCAGCTCTACCCTTTAGCTCAGTGCAGATGTTGCCTGTAATCCATGGCTTCTGTTTGGGGTATGTACGTACAGTCACTGTGGGGACGACGTCATCGATGCACTTATTGATGAAGCCAGTGACTGATGTTGTGTGCTCCTCAATGCCATCGGAAGAATCCCGGAACATATTCCAGTCTGTGCTAGCAAAACAGTCCTGTAGCTTAGCATCTGCTTCATCTGACCACTTTTTTTATTGACTGAGTCACTGGTGCTTCCTGCTTTAGTTTTTGCTTGTAAGCAGGAATCAGGAGGAGATAATTATGGTCAGATTTGCCAAATGGAGGGCGAGGGAGAGCTTTGTATGCGTCTGTGTGTGGAGTAAAGGTGGCCTAGAGTTTTTTTCCTCTGGTTGCACATTTAACATGCTGGTAGAAATGAGGTAAAACGGATTTAAATTTCCCTGCATTAAAGTCCCCGGCCACTAGGAGCGCCCCCTCTGGATGAGCATTTTCCTGTTTGCTTATGGCCGTATACAGTTCATTGAGTGCGGGCTTAGTGCCAGCATCGGTTTGTGGTGGTAAATAGACAGCTACGAAGAATATAGATGAAAACTCTCTTGGTAGGTAGTGGGGTCTACAGGTTATCATGAGATACTCTACCTCAGGCGAGCAAAACCTCGAGACTTCCTTAGATATCGTGCACCAGCTGTTTACAACATCAGAGGCTGCTGTTCTATCCTGCCTATACAGTGTATAACCCGCCAGCAGTCTTCGTTCAGCGACGACTCAGTGAAACATAAGATATTAGTTTTTAATGTCCCATTGGCAGGATATACAGTGGGAAGTATTTGATACACTGCCGATTTTGCAGGTTTTCCTACTTACAAAGCATGTACCTGTAATGTATCATAGGTACACTTCAACTGTGAGAGACGGAATCTAAAACAAAAATCCAGAAAATCACATTGTATGATTTTTAAGTAATTCATATGCATTTTATTGCAGTATTTGATACATCAGAAAAGCAGAACTTAATATTTGGTACAGAAACCTTTGTTTGCAATTACAGAGATCATACGTTTCCTGTAGGTCTTGACCAGGTTTGCACACACTTCAGCATGGATTTTGGCCCACTCCTCCATACAGACCTTCTCCAGATCCTTCAGGTTTCGGGGCTGTCACTGGGCAATACGGACTTTCAGCTCCCTCCAAATATGTTCTATTGGGTTCAGGTCTGGAGACTGGCTAGGCCACTCCAGGACCTTGAGATGCTTCTTACGGAGCCACTCCTTAGTTGCCCTGGCTGTGTGTTTCGGGTCATTGTCATGCTGGAAGACCCAGCCACGACCCATCTTCAATGCTCTTACTGAGGGAAGGAGGTTGTTGGCCAAGATCTCGCGATACATGGCCCCATCCATCCTCCCCTCAATACGGTGCAGTCGTCCTTTCCCCTTTGCAGAAAAGCATCCCCAAAGAATGATGTTTCCACCTCCATGCTTCACGGTTGGGATGGTGTTCTTGGGGTTGTACTCATCCTTCTTCGTCCTCCAAACACGGCGAGTGGAGTTTAGACCAAAAAGCTCTATTTTTGTCTCATCAGACCACATGACCTTCTCCCATTCCTCCTCTGGATCATCCAGATGGTCATTGGCAAACTTCAGACGGGCCTGGACATGCGCTGGCTTGAGCAGGAGGACCTTGCGAGCGCTGCAGGATTTTAATCCATGACGGTGTAGTGTGTTACTAATGGTTTTCTTTGAGACTGTGGTCCCAGCTCTCTTCAGGTCATTGACCAGGTCCTGCCGTGTAGTTCTGGGCTGATCCCTCACCTTCCTCATGATCATTGATGCCCCACGAGGTGAGATCTTGCATGGAGCCCCAGACCGAGGGTGATTGACCGTCATCTTGAACTTCTTCCATTTTCTAATAATTGCGCCAATAGTTGTTGCCTTCTCACCAAGCTGCTTTTCTATTGTCCTGTAGCCCATCCCAGCCTTGTGCAGGTCTACAATTTTATCCCTGATGTCCTTACACAGCTCTCTGGTCTTGGCCATTGTGGAGAGGTTGGAGTCTGTTTGATTGAGTGTGTGGACAGGTGTCTTTTACACAGGTAACGAGTTCAAACAGGTGCAGTTAATACAGGTAATGAGTGGAGAACAGGAGGGCTTCTTAAAGAAAAACTAACAGGTCTGTGAGAGCCGGAATTCTTACTGGTTGGTAGGTGATCAAATACTTATGTCATGCAATAAAATGCAAATTAATTACTTAAAAATCATACAATGTGATTTTCTGGATTTTTGTTTTAGATTCCGTCTCTCACAGTTGAAGTGTACCTATGATAAAAATGACAGACCGCTACATGCTTTGTAAGTAGGAAAACCTGCAAAATCGGCAGTGTATCAAATATCTAACGGGACTGCCCTGTGAGAGCTCCTGACAGACGTTCACTATGGTGCAAGTTTGTTGGATCCTCTCCAGTTAACTGATAATAA
Source organism: Coregonus lavaretus (assembly GCF_964263955.1). NCBI lineage: Eukaryota > Metazoa > Chordata > Actinopteri > Salmoniformes > Salmonidae > Coregonus > Coregonus lavaretus. The sequence continues at coordinate 35,954,600 of NC_139994.1, forward strand.
ACGATGATTCTTTTAAGATTGACTTTGAGTGTCCCTGTGTAGAATTTCCACGACAATTTGGCGTCAATGAACAGGATGATTTGATTCTGCCTGCGGAGCATTCCAGTGGGGGTCTGCGAGGAAAACCGGTGGCGCATTCTATGAAGTGTGAGGGAAATTCCTGTCTGACCAAAAGACGACGAGACCCACTCAGACCAGACCCTTACTGTGAACTGCCCAGGAGAAGACAGATCATCCGCGAACAATTGAGGGACGGCAACTGATTTCAGTAAGTCAATTTAAATGAAACTGTATAAAAATTAAAATAAAAATGATAAAAAATCAAATCAAGGCGAGTAACGCATAAAAAGGTACCCATAGTCTTATAGAGAAAAGGCTATTCACTAGTTTTATGAGAAGACTAGAGCAAGGGTGTAACCATGGAAAGCCCCGCTGACAGCTGTCTGTAGGCATTTATAGGAGAAGTGTCTACGTGGTCTGCAGCCACTACAAATAACACAAGGTGTTTTTGAATACTGGGTGTTATTTATATGAATAGGAATTAGCGGCAAGAGAACCATTTAAGATACATATGGTGCATAGCAAGTAACGACAAGAGAATCGTTGAAGATGCACATGGGGTAATAAGGGAGATTACCGAGTGTGTTTGGGAATAGTACTAAGTGAATGTGGATGTGAAAGTTGTGTGATTGTGAGATATGACATATGACTGATTTGAAATTTGGATAATAAATGTATTGAAATTATTAATATTAAGATTGGAATTTGGATATTAAACGGATTTGAAATTTGGATAACAAGATTGAAATATGGATAATAAGCTGATTGAAATTTGGATAATAAGAGATAGAAATTTAGCTATAACGTACTGAGTGAATGAGAGCTGTCAGGGGACTAGCTCCAGTGTGAATGTGAGCTGAGTTTTCCAGTTCTGTGTGAGTTTTTCCATCTATAACGTTATCTAGGGGTTCTGTCCACCACTGCCCATCGTAGTCGGGGACTACTAATAATAGCACGTGGTGTCATTGAACACAGTGTTGTTATATATGTATAGGAAGTAGCGGTCTATAGGCATTTCTGAATTGTCTATGTGGTCTGGGACCACTGTCTCTGGGAGGCTAGAACCGTTTAAGATACATATGGTGTATAGATGCACATGGAGTGGTGTGGGTGTGAATACCTAAGTATAGTTATATAGGGAAAATAATGAATACCCCAACCAGTTCTGTGTGAGCTGAGTTTTTAGATCTATAACCTTATCTTGGGGTTCTGTCCACCACCGGCCATCGATCTACAGGTAGTGAGCACTGAAAGGAGAAGCATTGAAAGATTTGTGTACCTCTCGGGCTGCTGCGCTGTGATCGGTGTGGAGGTGAAAACCTAATGATTTATAACGTTACAAAGGGATTCTGTATGGAGATATGAAAGAAGAGAGTATTATTCCCGAATATGCTGTTAAATAGAACACTAGAGTGAATATTTAATCCCCTGTATGAATAGAACACTGGTGTAGAGGAGGAATTTGTGATGTAACACAACGATGAGACAGCCTATAGGGAGGAGGTCAGAGACCTGGCCGTGTGGTGCCAGGACAACAACCTCTCCCTCAACGTGACCAAGACAAAGGAGATGATTGTGGACTACAGGAAAAAAAAGAGGACTGAGCACGCCCCCATTCTCATCGACGGGGCTGTAGTGGAACAGGTTGAGAGCTTCAAGTTCCTTGGTGTCCACATCACCAACGAACTATCATGGTCCAAACACACCAAGACAGTCGTGAAGAGGGCACGACAAACCCTATTCCCCCTCAGGAGACTGAAAAGATTTGGCATGGGTCCTCAGATCCTCAAAAAATTCTACAGCTGCACCATCGAGAGCATCCTGACTGGTTGCATCACCGCCTGGTATGGCAACTGCTTGGCCTCCGACCGCAAGGCACTACAGAGGGTAGTGCGTACGGCCCAGTACATCACTGGGGCCAAGCTTCCTGCCATCCAGGACCTCTATACCAGGCGGTGTCAGAGGAAGGCCCTCAAAATTGTCAAAGACTCCAGCCACCCTAGTCATAGACTGTTCTCCCTGCTACCGCACGGCAAGCGGTACCGGAGTGCCAAGTCTAGGTCCAAAAGACTTCTCAACAGCTTCTACCCCCAAGCCATAAGACTCCTGAACAGCTAATCATGGCTACCCGGACTATTTGCACTGCCCCCCCACCCCATCCTTTTTACGCTGCTGCTACTCTGTTAATTATTTATGCATAGTCACTTTAACTCTACCCACATGTACATATTACTTCAACTAGCCGGTGCCCCCGCACATTGACTCTGCACCGGTACCCCCCTGTGTATATATAGCCTCCCTACTGTTATTTTATTTTACTTCTGCTCTTTTTTTCTCAACACTTTTTTTGTTGTTGTTTTATTTTTACTTTTTTTGTTAAAAATAAATGCACTGTTGGTTAAGGGCTGTAAGTAAGCATTTCACTGTAATGTCTGCACCTGTTGTATTCGGCGCATGTGACCAATAAAATTTGATTTGATTTGATTTAATGGGTTCTACCAACTGAGCTACAGGGGACTTAAAGCATTGTACGGGACTTGAATTACCCCTAACCAATAAAACTATAAACGCTTATGAGATTTCTTCCACCCTGGAAATACATTTTGAAATAAGCCCCATACCCTGTTAAATAGAACCAATGATTTTCTGTATTCGCCTACTCAACCGTTTAACGTGCTAGGTAGAGACTTATTATGGACAGAGCATGCCATCTAAAGGGAACTGATAGACAGTGCCAGCCCAGTTAATACATATTGATCCCTCCAATGCATTACATGTTATTATTAAAATAATATATATTTAATAAGTGTGAAGCAGAAAGTGAATATCCAACAGAAATGTGAAATGAATATATAGAGTAACATTGTTAGGGTAGACTTAAATGAAAACAACTTTCTCCATATTGGAAGGCATTATCATGTTTGTTTTGACTGATGGAATGTACGCTACCAAGTTTTTAAAAACAGGTCTATCAATGATTCTGTCTCTCTCCCTTTGAAATGCTTCTTAAAGCAAGTGCCTTGGGAAAGCAGTTAAAGGTTCCTGGATCCAGCTATAAAGGGAGCTCCCAAATTAAGTAAGGCCTGGCTATTTTGTTAGTTTTTACCCTACGATTTTTACCACACACACACCAGCACCAACACACAAACCCACCTGTTAATGAATACATCTTAATCTTTTATTTTTATTGGCCAGTCTGAGATATGGCTTTTTCTTTGCAACTCTGCCTAGAAGGTCAGCATCCCAGAGTCGACTCTTCACGGTTGACGTTGAGACTGATGTTTTGCGTGTACTATTTAATGAAGCTGCCAGTTGAGGACCTGTGAGGCGTTTGTTTCTCAAACTAGACACTAATGTATTTGTCCTCTTGCTCAGTTGTGCACCAGGGCCTCCCACTCCTCTTTCTCAGTTGTGCACCAGGGCCTCCCACTCCTCTTTCTATTCTGGTTAGAGCCAGTTTTCTCTGTTCTGTGAAGGGAGTAGTACACAGCGTTGTATGAGATATTCAGTTTCTTGGCAATTTCAAGCATGGAATAGCCTTCATTTCTCAGAACATGAATAGACTGACGAGTTTCAGAAGAAAGTTATTTGTTTCTGGCCATTGTGAGCCTGTAATCGAACCCACAATTGCTGATGCTCCAGATACTCAACTAGTCTCAAGAAGGCCAGTTTTATTGCGTCTTTAATCAGCACAACCGTTTTCAGCTGTGCTAACATAATTGCAAAAGGGTTTTCTAATGATCAATTAGCCTTTTAAAATGATAAACTTGGATTAGCAAACACAACGTGCCATTGGAACACAGGACTGAGGGTTGCTGATAATGGGCCTCTGTACGCCTATGTAGATATTCCATTAAAAATCAGCCATTTCCAGCTACGATAGCCATTTACAACATTAACAATGTCTACACTGTATTTCTGATCAATTTGATTTTAATGGACAAATAAATTGCTTTTCTTTCAAAAACAAGGACATTTCTAAGTGACCCCAAACTTTTGAACGGTAGTGTATATATTTAAAATAATATATATTTATAAAATAAATATGGGGGATTGGAAATGATGCAGACAATTACATTGATAGAATCCACAATCTAGTTGCAATATTAAATCTGATCCACCCCCAAACCCCCCCCCCCCCAAAAAAAAAAAAAGATTTAAAAAATACAACATAACTAACTTGGATAAATATTGGGGTTAAGTGGGTTTAAGTCTTCCTAGAAACAACTTGACGAGGGACATGTCAAGATTTATTTATTTGTCCATGTGGTCTATATTAAAGGGCTCTTAATTCAATATTGCTGCACAATTCCTACTTAAAAGGGACGCAAAATGTACTCTATCCATGGAACGACCCACAGAGTGATAACTCCTCTACATACACAAACCTCAGCCATGCCATAAAACAAGTGACGTAGACGATTGCGGTATGAGTGCAAGCCTTCTCAGTCTGTGTGAACTTGTTAATAGTCAGCCGGAGAGGAAGAGTTCACTGTCCAAGTTACGTAGTAGTACTGATGAGGACATTATAGATTCGAAAGCTTCCTTTTTGGTGTCCAAAACACTCTGGATACTACAGGGATGGACCGACTGCTAAATAAATTTCGAATCAGGAGTAGCCTTGCCAGAGAGTGTTTGGCTGAGTGTTTGGGGGTCTACATCATGATTGTGAGTGCCTTTCTAATTCTGGGCAGTTGGAAGTGTTCTGTTTAGATTTTAAGCAGGTACAATGTTTTCTATTATTCTAATTTGAATCTCCAGTCCTTCCACACGCTATCTCGCTCTGATCTTGTTTCGAATTGTAAGTGCTTGCAAAAACCCATTTGTTGCTATTAGTGGATCGTCACAATGGCTAACCAAGGACTTTGACCCCCGAGAGGGAGTGAGAGTGGAAGGAGAGGTGTGGGAGGGAGTTCCTAAATCAGTAGATTGATGTGTGTAATTTGGAAAAGAGAATGATGTTTGTACATTTCGGTTTGCAATATAATGAACGTTCTGCCCTATTGAACATGCCCCAAGCCTTGAGATGAATGCCTTGTTGCTCCTGCCAGGGTCAATTAAAATTATAGCGCACAACAAAATCATAAAGCAATACACTTCATCAGAACAGATGACTGTAAAGACTGTCCTTGGCCTACCAGCCGAACATGCCTAATCTTGAATGGTACTCTAAGGTTTCCCTACTGTTTGAGTAGACGACAATGGGGAACCACTTTCAACTGATATTTGATATAGGCCTTCCTGGTTACCTGATTTATTATCCATGACAGTAAATTCTGAGATTATTTGACATTTCAATTCAAGCAGTAGTTTAGAAAATGGGGATATGTGCATTACACCCTCACTGCCTATGATACATTAGGGATGGTACTCCTCTGATACAGGCCTTGTTTTGTTGTGTCATGTGACTGCAGCTGTTTGGATGTGGCTCCGTTGCCCAGGTAACGACATCTGAGAACAGTAAAGGTCACTACCTGTCAATCAATCTGGGTTTCGCTCTGGGAACCACCTTTGGAGTCTATGTTTCCCGTGGGGTGTCAGGTAAAGTTTACGAGTGTAAATCTATACGTGTGGATGAGGGAGAGGACAGAAAGAGGCCATATCTTGATGAAATAATTGATACATTATCAAATAATGGTTGTATTGTTCTCTTGAAGGTGCTCACCTGAACCCTGCAGTGTCTCTCAGCCTCTGCTTTCTGGGCAGGCATCCTTGGACACGCCTGCCTTTCTACGTCTTGTTCCAGATACTGGGGGCCTTTATGGCTGCTGCCACCGTAGCCCTGCAGTACTATGGTAAGGACAAAATGTAGAATATCAATCCTGAATACTAGAATCAAAAGTTATGGCTGGAGCATGATAGTGTGTGTGTGCGTTTCCATTCACAGATGCTATACAGTTATACAGTGGTGGTCACCTGACCGTGAGCGGTCCCAAAGCCACAGCAGGCATCTTCTCCACGTACCCTGCTGACTACCTGAGCCTGTGGGGGGGCATCATTGACCAGGTCAGAACCACCTGAACCCCCTTCTGGGTTTACATGAATATAGGATAACTCATGTAAAGACATAGGAAATGTATTTGTACCTGGAAGACTCAATCAGCTCTTTTACTAAGGGCTGTATTCTGATCAAGAATTTGGGAGAGGTTGAATGACGCCTCAGCCTTCATAGTTAGTCTTATCATGGTGTCACTGCTCTGTAGTAGTTAACCGGCTCACCACCTCCAGGTGGTAGGCACGGCTGCTCTCATGGTGTGTATCCTGGCTCTGGGGGACGGGAGGAACAGCCCGGCACCTGCAGGTCTGGAGCCGGTGCTAGTGGGGGCGGTGGTGTTGGTGATCGGAGTCTCCATGGGCTCCAACAGCGGCTATGCCCTGAACCCAGCCAGAGACATCGGGCCTAGACTGTTTACATACATCGCTGGCTGGGGGGACGAGGTGTTTAGGTAAGTCAGTTCTGCTACATATTGACACTCTTAATGCCCTTGTTTAAGTAAACCAAACAAGTGCTTTAATATGTTAGGCATTTGTACATGGGGGATCTTGAAATTACTCACATGAGGATCTTAAGCTGAACTCAAATAATTTTACTTTGTGTAGTCTACGCTGATACAGATAGTAACATCTCTTACCTGCTGTTTCTCTCTTTCCCTCTCAGGGTGGGACGTAGTTGGTGGTGGGTGCCTTTAGTGGCCACTTGTGCCGGCGCTCTGGTAGGCACATTGATCTACGAGCTCCTCATTGAGGTCCACCATCCAGAGAAGGGGCTCATCTCGGAGTCCTCAGCCCAGCGACAGGCCACTGAGAGCAGGCAGGCAGTGGAGCTGGTACATCCAGAAAAATGTAATCCCTAAGGATGGACTTGATGGAGCCATCATGTGAAAGGGGAGGATCCAGTAGTGGGATTTGGGATTTTAAACAGTTATATCCTAAAGGACTATAGTGTCTTGCAAAGGGTGTAATCTTAATGTCTGTGTCACGATTATGAACAGAGGAATGAGGTATTTCTGTATAAAATACTGTAGTTGTACATAATGTAAACTTGCCTAAATTAATTAATACTATCCCTAAACAGTTCTATAAAGTTCCTTCAATGACTGGACAGAAATAAAGACTTGATAAAGCAAAGTACTCCCTTAAACATTTATTTTGAAACGGCACCAAAAAATGTATGGCAATTCAGCACGTAGACCACAATCAAGATGGAAAATAAAAACACCACACTCGCAATCATTATTTAGCTATATATATATATATATATATATATATATATATATATATATATATATATATATATTCAGATGCCTTGACTTTTTCCATATTTTGTTATGTTACAGCCTTGTTCTAAAATGGAGAAAATAATTTTCTCATCAATCTACACGCAAAAGTTTTTCCATTGATCATCCTTGAGATGTGTCTACAACTTGATTGGAGTCCACCTGTGGTAAATTCAATTGATTGGACATGATTTGGAAAGGCAAACACACACCTGTCTATATAAGGTCCCACAGTTGACAGTGCATGTCAGAGCAAAAACCAAGCCATGAGGTCGAAGGAATTTACAAATCATGTCCAATCAATTTAATCTACCACAGGTGGACTCCAATCAAGTTGTAGAAACATCAAGGATGATCAATGGAAACAGGATGCACCTGAACTTAATTTCAAGTCTCATAGTGAAGGGTCTGAATACTCAGTACCAGTCAAAAGTTTGGACACAGCTACTCATTCAAGGGTTTTTCTTTATTTTTACTATTTTCTACATTGAAATAACAGAATCATGTAGTAACCAAAAAAGTATTCAAATAGCCACCCTTTGCCTTGATGACAGCTTTTCACACTCTTGGCATTCTCTCAACCAGCTTCATGAGGTAGTCACCTGGAATGCATTTCAATTAACAGATGTGCGTTCATAAAATTAAATTTGTGGAATTTCTTTCCTTCTTAATGCGTTTGAGACAATCAGTTGTGTTGTGAGGGGGGGGGGGGGTGAGGGGGGGGGGGGGGGTTCAAGTAACAGACAAATCTCAACATCAACTATCCAGAGGAGATTGTGTGAATCAGGCCTTCATGGTCAAATTGCTACAAAGAAACCACTACTAAAGGACACCAATAAGAAGAAGAGACTTGCTTGGGCCAAGAAACATGAGCAATGGACATTAGGAGGTGGTGTGATGGTGCTTTGCTGGTGACACTGTGATTTATTTAGAATTCAAGGCACACTTAACCAGCATGGCTACCACATCATTCTGCAGCGATACGCCATCCCATCTGGTTTGGGCTTTGAATTCATTCATTTGTTCATTCATTTGTTTTTCAACAGGACAATGACCCAACGCACCTCCAGGCTGTGTAAGGGCTATTTGACCAAGAAGGAGAGTGATGAAGTGCTGCATCAGATGACCTGGCCTCCACAATCCCCCGACCTCAACCAAATTCAGATGGTTTGGGATGAGTCGGACCGCAGATTGATGGAAAAGCAGCCAACAAGTGCTCAGCATATGTGGTACTCCTTCAAGACTGTTGGAAAAGCATTCCAGGTGAAGCTGGTTGAGAGAATGCCAAGCGTGTGCAAAGCTGTCTTCAAGGCAAAGGGTGGCTATTTGAAGAATCTCAAATATAAAATATATTTGGATTTGTTTAACACTTTTTTGGTTACTACATGATTCCATATGTGTTATTTCATAGTTTTGATGTCTTCACTATTATTCTACAATGTAGAAAATAGTAAAAATAAAGAAAAACCCTTGAGTGAGTAGGTGTCCAAACTTTTGACTGGTAGTGTATGTAAATAAGGTATTTCTGTTTTTAATTTTTTATACATTTGCTAACATTTCTAAAAAGCCGTTTTTGCTTTGGCATTATGGGTTATTGTGTGTAGATTGATGAGGATTTTTTTGTATTTAATCAATTTTAGAATAAGGCTGTAATGTAACAAAATGTGGAAAAAGTCAAGGAGTCTGAATACTTTCTGAATGCACTGTATATATACACATATACAGTATTTGATATCAGGTGACCCCAAAAAAGGAAACCCCCCAGAGAATTTGGCCTTCACGTGATAAGAGATTATTGAAACAGATACAAAAGAAAGTGGGGTACAGCAAGCACTGATTCTGCAGTTAGAAAACAATCATATCAAAGAGATAAACATCCATACACATTAAAACACAATACAACCCCTCGCACTCTCCCTCTGCTTATTTGTGAGTGGCAATATATAGCTAGCTAGCTACCATAAAAATCCTATTCAATTTAGTTTCAAATTGGTTGAAAAACAAAACATTTACGAGTACAAATACTATACTTAAATTCACATTTTCATAACAAGTAACAAAACCCGAATGCTTTCTTTTAGTGTATAATATGTACAGTGCAACATATACCCATGTAAACCACTGGTAAAATCTCTGAACTCTTCTTGTCCTGGCTAGAATTTTGACGACACAATGGACCACTCGAAACAAATGGGTTACAATAATCTACACTGAACGAATATATAAACGCAACAATTTCAAAGATTTTACAGTTCATATCAGTCAATTTAAATTCATTAGGCCCTAATCTATGGATTTCACATGACTGGGAATACAGATGTTGGTTACATAACTTAAAATAAAAGGTAGGGGTTTGGATCTGAAAACCAGTCAGTATCTGGCGTTACCACCATTTGCCTCATGCAGTGCGAGTTGATCAGGCTGTTGATTGTGGCTTGTGGAATGTTGTCCCACTCTTCAATGGCTGTGCAAAGTTGTTGGATATTGGCGGCAACTGGAACACTCTTTCGTACATGTCGATTCAGAGCATCCCAAACATGCTCAATGGGTGAGATGTCTGGTGAGTATGCAGGCCATGGAAGAACTGGGACATTTTGAGCTTCCAGGAAGTGTACAGATCCTTGTGACATGGGGCCGTGCATTATCATACTGAAACATGAGGTGATGGCGGCGGAAGAATGGCACGACAATGGGCCTCAGGATCTCAACACGATATTGATAAATGCAATTGTGTTCGTTGTCTGTAGCTTATGCCCCCCTCCCATACCATAACCCCACCATGGGGCACTCTGTTCCCCAAGTTAACATCAGCAAACCACTCGCCCACACAACGCCATCTGCCCAGTACAGTTTAAACCGCGATTCATCCAGCGAGCCAGTGGCCATCGAAGGTGAGCATTTGCCAACTGACGTGGTTACGACTCCAAACTGTAGTCAGGTGAAGACGATGAGCTTCCCTGAGACGGTTTCTGACAGTTTGTGTAGAAGTCCTGGGCTGGCGTGGTTACACATGGTCTGTGGTTGTGAGGCCAATTGAACGTACTTGCCAAATTCTCAAAAACGACGGAGGCGGCTTATGGCAGAGAAATTAACATTACATTCTCTGTCAACAGCTCTGGTGAACATTCCTGCAGTCAGCATGCCAATTGCACACTGCCTCAAAACTTGAGACATCTGTGGCATTGTGTGTGTCAAAATTGCACATTTTAGTGGCCTTTTGTCCCCAGCACAAGGTGCACCAGTGTAATAATCATGCTGTTTAATCAGCTTCTTGATATGCCACACCTGTCAGGTGGATGGATTATCTTGGCAAAGGAGAAATGCTCACTAACAGGGATGTAAACAAATTTGTGCACAGAATTTGAGAGAAGCTTTTTGTGCATCTGGAACATTTCTGGGATATTTTATTTCAGCTCATGAAACATGGGACCAACACTTTACATGTTGAGTTTATATTTTTGTTCAGCATATGTAACCGTCTCCTACAGAAATGTGTATCGAACAGATAAATAAATCTCACCTCTGTATGTGGCATACATTTCAAACTACTTTTACCATTACATCTTGCTATAAGATTGGCTGCAAATGACTCACAAACAACAACAATGTGTTTCATATAAATAAATAGAACGTCAGTACTTAAAATCAGTGTTTGAGAAAAGTTTTATCTAGCCCTCACTAAAGAGATGGACCCATACAAACTGATGTAGGACCAACAAGAGTGCTTTCTTTGTACAGTTGGTCTGTGTGGATGCGAGTTTGACGATGCAATGCAAGACAGAATACCTTTCAAGACACATGGCTCTGGAAATGATTTTAGTAAGAAAGAGTGAAAAGAATACAAGTACAAATTATAGAAAGATAATACAGAAGGAAATGCATGTAGAAAAGATAGTATGGTTCACATTACGATAGACAAACAATATTAAATGGCAGAAAAACGTATTGTCATGGAAAAGTTGATGGACAGATATGGCTGATGTCAATGCTATGATCAGGTGGTCTTGACCCTCAGAACTCCCATCCTCATGCGTGTCCAGGCCAATGCTCAGTATGATGATCAGCATGGGAGTATGACTGCACAGTTAGTGACAAAGAAACACAGAGCTCAAGTGGCTCAAAACTGCACAGAAGTACATCTGGGTTGGCTCTCATCCATCCACATTCAGCTCCCCTAGAATGATTCCAAGTCAAAACACCTCATCTCCCAGGCCTGTCCGTCACTCCGAGGCCTCACCCCTCCTTTCCATACTGGGGCTTGTCTGGCTCTGGGGTGATGTTTCCCAGAGTTACAGATCTAGGATCAGCTTCCTCTCCCCAATCCTAACCTTAACCATTAGTGGGAGAAATGCTAAACTGACCCAGGATCAGCATCTAGGGGCAACTTCACCCTACTGGGGCTTGTCCGTCTTGTGGGCGGAAATGAAGGCCATGCCGTGGGTCCTCAAGTGGGTGTTAAGGTCGGAGGCCCTGTCGAAGTGCCGGCTGCACACCCTGCAGCTCATGCTCCCCTTCCCGTCCTCTCCCTCCTGTGGGGAGGAGGGTAAGCCGTCCGGGGAGGAGGGGGTGCGGGGTGGCCTGTGGTTGGACTCCCCCTGGGGATCTCTCACACGGTGGGTGATGAAACGGTGGCGTCCCAGGGAGCCAGCCGAGGCGAAGCACACGCCACATTGTAGACACTGGAAGGAGGCGGCGTCAGCGCGATGCTGAGGGATGTGGCGCTGGAACTCGGCGCCATCCTCCGTGGCGAAGCCGCACGGCACGCAGCGGAATACGCTGTCATCCTCCTCGGGCTCGGGAGGCGCCGACGCTCGTGTTCTCTTCACGGGATTGCTGCCCTCCTCGCCCCCCTCCTCTGTGGCCTCTCCGCTGTCCGTGCCTTCCTCGTCCCCTGGTGGCCCCCCCTCCCCGTCAGGTTCAGATGAGCTGCCTGGGCCGGTACCCGGGGCTGAACGCTTCCTGGTCTGAGGAGAGCCCTGCAGGGGGACAGAGGGGCGATGGGAAAAAGAGAGAACGTCAAAAAAGCATTCTTGATTTTTGGTTTAACATACTGAGATCCAAGTCACCACACCATGGGTAACATTACAGACCGAAGATGCAGAGAGCACACAGAAAACAAGAGTACAGTTATGATTGAACTGTACCGCCACCAAGTGATGGAAATAAGAATGGATTCTAACTGACCTGTTCGTCAGTGGCTCTGACCCCGTGATGATGGACCTGGATATGTTTCTCCAGTATGAGCTGACTGCTGAAGGTCCGTTTGCCCTGTGTGCAATATCTGCAAACACACAAGTACAGGCTCTAATGACGCTGTCCACTTTTCCTAGGTGGGCTGATATTCGACTGAACTTAACATTCGAAATGTCCCTGCTAATTGTCTCGTCACATCCACTCTACAGACATTTTCAAATATAATAAATGCCACTTAGCAGATGCTTTTTTCCAAAGTGACTTAGTCATGCATGCAGAATTTGTTTTTACGTACGAGTGGTCCCGGGAATCGAGCCCACTATCCGTGCTCTACCAACTGAGCTACAGGGGACAAAATAGGGTGCTTTTGTGGATGTGTAGATGAGTATGGGGTTCACTCACTGGCAGTGGAAGACTCTCTTGTTGCCCTCGTGGATGATGCGTACATGGCGCCGTAGGCTGGAAGAGGTGGAGAATGAGCTCTCACACACACAACACGGGAACTTCTTCATAGCCTACAGAGGCAGATACACAAACAAGGTCAAAAAGAGAGAGTGAGTCCTCTGTGTGTGTGTGTGTGTGTATACACACAGACACCGACATTACACTAAGGTCATACAGATTTTAGTTGTTTTCATAAAAGTGACATGATCTAAGAATAAAACCTCTTCTAAAAATACTAAACAACCTTGGTACAACACCTAGCGACCTCAGCAAGAGATTCTACCTTTGTATAATGGTTTGGGAATGACAGTCAGTGACCAGGGTTTGAGTCCCAGTCAGGGTAATTACCTACATTGGTGTCACGTGTTGGATAACATCTCTAACCACGTTTCCATCCAACCATTTCATGCGGATGAATTACCTGATGCATGAAAATAGTCACGACCGGGGCTGATGGAAACTGGATATGGCGGTTACATTTTATAAATGCCGCCAGATTTTTTTTCATTCGACATGGTGGGATCTTTTTGTATCTGTAAAATTAATTATGCGAGAAATTGCGGTGGAAATGTCTTAATGTGCAAATATTTATATAATAACCATCATATCGAAGTAAACTTGGAGTCACGCGATATGTTGTGTGGTCCTCCCACTACAACTTGGGAACCATGCAGTTTATTAGGCTACAGATGAAATAAGTTATGAACTTCACAGGATGGTGAAAGTGCACGTGATGAGCTTAATGCTCCTTTCCAATAAATATTGAGGGTCTTATTCTTGTGACATGATGATCGATGCTTGGCTGCCGTTTGACAACAAAAAATATTGCTCTTATCCATAATAATCTCAATGTAGGTTGCCTACATCTGCAAGATGCTGGCTAGAGTGCACGTGCCAAGACCAGAGTGGGCACATTTGCTATGTAACGCGACGTTTTTTGTGACAAAACCATCAGTAGAGTTGAAAATGCAATGGAAACCCATTTAACTTGTATTTTTCATTCGGTACATGGGAATTTAACTGCAAACATTATTTTTATGTGCACGACATCATCACGCACAGACTTTTATGTCAGTTTGATTGAAACATCTCTAGTGGGAAAATGTGCATATTATTTTACGCAGATTTTTTTTATATTCACATGAAAATCGGTTGCAAATTGTATGGAAACCTAGCTACAGCAAGCATGTCCCAGACAAATTAGTCACAGTTCATGAAATAACATTTTATTTGTCACATGCACCGAATACAACAGGTGTAGACATTACTGTGAAATGCTTAAGAGCCCTTTCCCAACAATGCAGAGTTAAAAAGTAAGAAACATTTGCTAAATATTGATGTTCCAGCTGAAATACAGCGTTCTACTAAAGTAAATCAGACCAATTTTTACTGTATTGAACTGCTTTAGCTTCTATTAAGCTTGACTTCTACATTTAACACATCTCCCACTACCGTAACCATACAAAGATTTTTTGACAGCTGAAGCAAGCACACAGTGTTCAGGAAATGTATATATTCTAGTTTAGTCAGATTTATCTTACGTTAGAAGTGTTCACTGCAGGCTGACTGGCAACTATCGAGTTGCAATGCCCAAATCAACTTAAAGTATCTTCCAAAAGTTTTACAGCAACATAATCCAAACGGAAGACTACTAAATTCACAAATTATTATTTGATTCCCATGATTCAATTCACCGCGATCTAACCGAATCCCAAATAGTACAATGGCAAAGCGAATCATTCGATTTGTCAAAAAGAATTGTTTAAAAAGAATCGATTCACATTCATATTTTTTATGATGTGGGGCATCTGTTATACAGATAATTACATTTGTACGGCCTTACCTTTCCGTGCTCTGTCTTCATGTGAGAGATGTAGTCGTCACTCTTTGTGAAGCTCTTCTGACATTGCTGGCAGCTCCATTCTGAGGTGGTCCCACGATGGCTGCCTACCCCCACAGAACTAGACTGATTCTCAGGTTCCTCATAGTCCTCATCCCCCTCTTCCTCTCCCCCCTCCTCCTCCTCCTCCTCCTCCTCCTCCTCCTCCTCCTCCTCCTCCTCTTGGTCTCGGCCCCAGTCCTCCCCATCGGAGTTGTCCTTTTTTGCAGAGGGCTTGGATTTTGGGAGGGAGGGGGCTGAGGGGTTGGTGGGGGCTGAGGTGTTGGTGGGGGCTGGGGCAGGGGCGGAGGCATTGGATTGGCCCTCCTGTTTGACTGACAGCCTTCTGTGAGCAGTCTGGATAAGAGGAAGTAAGAAAGGAATGACCAATCAGACAAGAGAGAAGTGAAAATGGAAGACAATATTGACAAATGAGCTAACATAAATTACTATTTACCAACCAGGGGATTGATCAACTAACATATCACTTTCCTTTACTGCAATCATATGTTTACCTGCGAGTTAGAATGTAACTAAACAAACCTTTGTGTGTTCCATCATGGAACCTTTCTGCGCGTAGAGTTTGGTGCAGTCAGGACACTTGAACACATGCACTTTCTGCTTGGCCAGGTGGGTGTCGAAATGCATGTACAGTAAGGGTTTCTGGGTAAAAACTGTATCGCACATCACACACTTGTAGATCAATCTGCAAATACAGAGAAAGAGGGAAATAGTGGAGTGAATGTAGCGTTTTTATCAGGGTTCAAATTGTGACAAAAACAGACGAGACACGCTTTAAAAATCCATTAAACCAGTGTTTCCCAATCCTGGGGACCCAAAGAGGTGCACATTTTTTTGTTTTAACACACCTGAACACAGATGACTTAAGTGTGTTAGTGCTTTAGCACTAGGACAAAAATGTGCACCCCTCTGGGTCCTCAGGACCAGGATTGCAAAACAATGCTCTAAACCTAAAGAGACATAACATGGTTCAGTGACTGTGGGGCACTTACTTGGCCTGTCCCCCGGTGAGGGTAGGGTGCTGGGTGCTGATGTGTCCCTGTGCACTTGGGGCAGACTTGAAGGCCATAGGGCAGCTGGGGCACTTGTGGAACACCTCGCAGTGGGCCGTCTGGATGTGGGACTTGATGGAGTTCAGACCCCCAAACACCACCTGGCAACTGGAGCACCTGGGGAACAGATATGAACAAAAACAAATGTTATACACATAGGTTTAATAGCTGTTGTCACTGATGCTAATATAGACCGTCCGTTGACAATTGGGTGGCTTGATTGTGATGCAACTACGGCAAAAATCTTCAACCATGTGTCTTTTCACATATATCTTTGAGTGAGATATGTATTTGCATTTGATTACTGTAGGCATCTCACTTGCATGTATTTGTGGCACGTTTACCTATCAGTGCAGATGACCTACACACTGAAGGAGGCTGCTTAGCCGAAACATCTGTATAGGCTAGTGAAAATACTTTTGCGACATCCTTTTGTGTGCAGACTTATTACATTTGTTGCCGACTTATTACATTTACATTTTTTGTCATTTAGCAGACGCTCTTATCCAGAGCATACATTATTTTTTTTTTTTTTCATACTGGCCCCCCGTGGGAATCGAACCCACAACCCTGGCATTGCAAACGCCATGCTCTACCAACTGAGCTACATCCCTGCCGGCCATTCCCTCCCCTACCCTGGACGACGCTGGGCCAATTGTGCGCCGCCCTATGGGTCTCCCGGTCACGGCCGGCTACGACAGAGCCTGGATTCAAACCAGGATCTCTAGTGGCACAGCTAGCACTGCAATGCAGTGCCTTAGACCACTGCGCCACTCGGGAGATTATCAGTGCAGACACTCTCTCTTCACCTGTATCCGATGCGGCGGGCGAAGTGCAGACAGGCCTCCTCCAGGTGGGTCTGGAAGCTGGCCTGCCGGGCGATGCCCCCACACTCTGGACAGACGTGGGGTGCTCGGTGCTTATGAATCCTCTGGTGAGCCGACACACTGCACCAGTTAGGCAGCATCATGGGAGGGGAGCACAGGGTACAGGTCTGGGCAGGAAGATGAGAGGTTTAACAATTGACATACAGCACACACGTTGAGGCATTAATCATAACTCGTTTTCATAGTAAACATTAGCAGCATCATTGGAGGGGAGCACAGCGTACAGGTTTGGGAAGGGAGGAGAGAGTGGGAGAAAAGGTTTAAAAGTTGCCTAAGGCATAACACTATGAATACACTACTACTTCTAATACTGCAAAACTTCTACTAAAACTAGTACTGTGTATACCTTAGTCAAAGGGAGAGAGAGAAATGGTTTAACAGTTAATTAGGTGTATTGAGGCATTACAAATAAATAGCTTGTTTTCATAGTAAACACTAGTATTGCGTAATAGTATTAACTAATACATAAAGTAAAACAGTCCATTGAAAGTGCTCCTTAGTCCAGGACAAGGCTTAATCTGTGTCTGGGAAATCACCTTATTCAGTCATTACGTATGACTAAGATTTGACACTAGTAGTTCGTCATTACCATGTGAGTAATGCATACCCACACTTCAGGCTCTGTATCAAAGGACTCACCGAGTTGGGGGTAGCTCTGATCTGCTGGAAGTGGGCGACCAGTTCGGCCTTGCCAGAGAACTGGGCCTGGCACTCTGGACACTTGAAGTTGTGGTACTGCAGCACCTCGCCCTTCTTGATGGGGAGGGGCATCAGCGCCTGGGCGCTCTGGGGCGCATGGCGGACCGGTCTCAGCTGGGCTGCGGAGGGAGACTGTGTGTCCTTCATTGGGCTGGAACTAGATGACACGGCGGGGGCTCCGGACGTGGTGGAGGGGGAAGAGACTGGAGGAGGAGGAGAGGAGATTGAAGAAGGGGAACACATGCCTGGTCAACAAAGCAAGAAAGTAAAGCAAGAATACAAAGATGTAAGTCAATTGAACTTATTTACAGGTGCATGATGGTATCTCTCATCTCTCTCTTGTATTGAACGCAATAACATGTACCACATCCTGACAGAAATAAAGCTTTGTTTATGAAGCCACATTGTATGCGTCCTAAATTGCTTAAACCTTTTGGCACAAATTTTGACCAGAGCCCTATGGGATGCAGACATTTTCACTAAACTCTTCCCGAAAGACCCGCCTTACCGATGGGTGTGGTGTCCTGCTGGCCAATCATCTGCTCCACGGTGACAGGCCTCATGACGAGGTGAGAGCACTGCATGACTAGCCCTCGTTCCTTATGCTCCCTGGCGTGGAGCAGCAGGCTGCACTTGTTGAAGAAGGCCAACCGCTTGGCACAGTGGTTGCAGGTCACCTCGATGCGCAGCGAGCGCCTGTCATAGTGGCGGGCCAGGCTGCGCTCCAGGGCGAAGGCATCGCCACATTCCAGACAGCGGTAGCCCGTGGCAGGCAGAGGGAGCCCCCACTCTGGGGGCGGAGCCGCCGAAAGGTCCGGCTTATAACTGGGCAGCAGGTTCTTGCTGTTGAGGATCTTGTTGAAGGCCTCCACCAGGCTAGACTGGCTGCGGGAGATGACGGCGCCCGTGCTGTTCACAATGGAGGCAGGCTTGTTTGGCTGGTGAGTGCCGGCTAGGACGCTGGCGCTGCCTCCGTTAGTCGTTTTAGCACCGACAGGACGTACACTCATCCCACCAGTGGCTACTGAGAACTTAGGAGAGGAGGCAACCGAGGGAGTGGCAGGCAGGGCGGCAGATTTAGTGATGCTAACAGCAGTGGCAGATACCTTTGCCTTGTCCGAGGAGGCAGCCATCTTGCTCTGAGCCTTGGTTGCAGCGGCTAGCATAGCAGTACTGGCTGCTAGTGTAGACACGGGTAGTGTTTTGAGGCTCTTTGCTTTCTGTGGCTGGGAGGCTGCCATACGACCAGAGGCAGTGTCAGGTTTCCAGGCCCTGTTGGCTGGGGTCTTGCGCCCCCCTGGTGGAGCTTTGCTGGGCTCCAAACCCTTTGCTCCAGCAGCACCTGCTTTGGGTGCGACCCTGGTAACAGTTCTGGTGATTCCACCAGTGGAGGTTTTGATGGTCTTTATCCGCACTTTGAGGGGCCGGGCAGGAGCCGCAGGCCCTCCTGGAGTTGAGGTGCCACCTTCAGTGGTTGGAGGTTTAGACTTGCAATCATCCACCTCCATTTTCTCCTCTCCTGTTCTTGCACCCTCTTCCTTTCCAAAATCTGCCTTGCCATCCATAGCCTTCTCTATTCCATTCCCCACCTCCATCTCCTCCTCCTCCTCCTTAGGCTCCTGTAGGTCTGAGGGGGGTGGCGTGGAGGCTACTGCAGGGCTGGAGCACCTCTTGGCGGTTACTGGTGATGCCGATTTGGGTATCTCAGGCTCAGGACTTTCAGGTGAGTCCCGCTCTTCTATAACATGCTCTGGGTGTTTGTCTTCCTGTGGTAGACTCTTGGTGGAGCCTGACTGAGGGGTTGAGGAGGTCACGCTAGAGCCCGAGGGAGTGTCCCCTGGTTTGGGGTGAGCTGCCGATGAGGCCATGGGACGGGTGGAGTCAGAGCTGCCAGCAGGGGACCTAAAACTACAGATCAGTTTGGGAGGGGTGCGGGAGGGGGAGTCAGGGTGTTCCTGGATCAGCAGCGGGGGCCCTAGGTCTGGATCGGAATCATCCCCCTGTGAGCCTTGGGGACATAATAATGCCGGGCCGGCTTTAGGTGCCCCGTTAAACGGCTGAGATGAGTGCAGCGGGTGTGAGGAGAGGGCTGATGGCGGGGACGGGAGCAGAGGCTTGGAAGGCAGGAAGAAAGGAGAGGACAGTCCTACTGACACTCCTGGGACAAGAGGTGCAGACACGGCAGATGAAGAGGAGGATAACGAAGCTTTGCCCTCATCTCCTCCTTCTTTGTCTGCCTCTTGCTGTGTGTGCTGCTGCTGGTGCTGTAGGAGCTGCATCTTCCTCGCCCTCCCTACAGGGTCTCCCGACCCTTGCGCCATGAGAGGCTTCAGTCTGTTGAATATATTGCCAACCTGCTTGACAGATTTAGTTGATCCAGCACCGCCTCCTCCGCCCTCTGTTTTGGGGGTACACACTGACCATGGTTCCTCATTAGATTGGGCCTGAGCCTGGGTTAGAGGCAGGGTCACACCAGCAGCCGCAAACCCATTGTGGTTGAGTGGTTCAGATTCCGCCATGCCTGGGGCACAGGCACCGAGCCGTGGACCCACAGCGACCCCAGCAATGCTGTCCATAGTGTCCTGGTCTGTGTCCCCATCCCCTCCACCCATGTTGTCGGGTCGTACGCGGTTCTTTACGATAACGCTGACAATAGGGGTGTCAGCCTGGGGGTCCGGGGGGCTAGATGGTCTCAGAGACGGCCCTACACCAACCCCACCGTCTGGCTTTCCCAGAGGTGCACTGCCTGGCCCGTGTGGGCCCTCAGCCTCATCAGCAGACTGGATGGCCTCTTTAGCATCGATGTCGGGAATGTCAAATGCTGCCAATAGGTCATCGAAATCTGGGGTCTTCATGTCCCCCATGCCGGGACCAAATCCTGCAAGAGAGGGTACACCCAGAGAACAGAGAACCAAGAGGACAGAGAATGAGTGATATGATTGCAAGATTAAAATATCATGTTTCTCATTGTCGCAATTGTAGCTAAATCATGTATACAAAAGCTAAAATAAAAAAGGAGATAAAAACAGCACCCAATTTTGCATTACATCTAGGATTAAAAACCTGCAATATATGCAGCAGTACTAAAATTGCTAAATTGATTGCCAGCTGGCTATCCTTACATGTTGCTGTTCAGTAAAGGTAGCTAGCTAGTTAGTAGCTAAGCAAGTTAACAACACAGATCCAAGTCGATTGACAACAGAGCAGGATTTATTTGACCGAGCAGTGTGGTAGCTAACTAGCTACGACTGTTAAGCCGACACGAACATTAGCCAGCTTCTCAAATCATTGCATACAGTAAACATTGCGAGAGGGGGGCTGCTATATTACCTAGCTAGCTAACATGAACACAACGCAGTTTGACACAGACAGCCCGTCTCGCTACGATTATGTCAACAACTAGCTAACGCTAGCAAAAAGCTAAGGCGAGACTTGCAACAACAGATAGCTAACTAGCCAAAAATCAAATTCTGTTGATCTGTTCAATAGATTCATTCACTGAATGTGGACGTTAAATTCAGCTTCCGATATACTTTACATATGGATGGCTTCACAATGATTAATTATTTAAAACCACAAACGTCTCGCAGCTGTGAGTTTATTTTCGGCTTCCCCCGCCAGGCTGGCCCGGCCGCGCTGAGCCCAAGCCAAGCCAGCGGGAGAGGTCCTTTAGCGGAGGCCATTCCATACATTCATAACCGGTTACTGGAAATAACCATGGATCATTGTCACTGTGGACAATTGGTGGGACCGGTATTTTGATTCTCAAATGCACATATTTATAGTTTACCTGAATCTGTGATTCCACTATAGTCGCTCGCTCCAGATGAAGAGCCTTTACTTCCTGTCACATGATGAAGAGGTCCTATCAGATAATTGTATCAATGCAATTTACTGCCGAAGCTACAAAAATATATTGTCAAGGGAATGGTGCCACATAGAGACAAATGTAATTTGTTAATTTCTAAATGGAAACACAAACCTGGTCTACAGTTTGTATACAATAAAACCAGATATGTTATCAAGATATGTTAATTCTTGCCACAATAGATCACACACACCGCTCTCTTATTAAGCTTTCCTGTTCTAGCTATTTGGGGTTGAGAGGGGAGTGGGGACTGGGCAAGCAATCAATGAGACAGGCATACATACCAACAAGCATCATCCATCATTTTTATTGCTATAGAAAAAACAAAGGAAAAAAAGGAGGATACTGTTTAGTTTACATTGCCAGTCAGTCAGCGAGTCAGTCAGTGAAGATGGGGTAAATCAGTGGGAAACCGGAAAAGATGGATATTCCATTTTTAGATTGTATGCCGATATGACAATCCTACCCAATTCCATGACAGTAAAGACAGATGGCATCCCGGTTTGGTCTTATTGTCTGGTCTGTTTGTGTGTTTCTTGTGGATGTTGTCGACTGTCCATCATCAGTAAGTCATGTCATGCATTAGTGTCCGTCCAACTGTCTTCCTGTCTGTAGCCTTGCATTAGTCTGTCGGTGTCAACTACCCTACCAGAGCCCTGTCAAAAGTAGTGCACTATTTAGGGAAAAGGGTGCCATTTCGGACGCAACCCATGTGTGTCGTCAATTTGTCTGTCCCCGTGCCTCATTTCTTCTTCTCCTCGTCCTTCTTGCGGTTAGGCTTCGGTGGGCCTGTCTGGGAGGCCAGTGAGCCCATGGCGTTTCGGATGGCCTCATTGTTAGGGTCGACACCTGGCAGGTTCTCCAGGACGCTTTGGAGGAACTCTGGGTCCTGCATCACATCATAGTCATCCTCCTCCTGAGGAAGAGCCACAAGGCACATCATTAATAAGGCCACTGATTATATATTCTGTTTGTTGTCAGCACCATTTCGGCAGGTCAAATTCCTGGTACATGTACTTAGCAAATTAAGGTGATTCTGATTGGAAGGGAGATGGAGAACTTACACATGAATGAGATAAAACAAATACAATTTTATTTGCCACATGCGCCAAATACAACAGAATATATACAGTGAAATGCTTACTTACAAGCCCTTAACACTTATTCTTCTTAACTGCATTGTTGGTTAAGTAAAACAATAGATAAGTACAAAAAAAATAAAAAATAAAGAGCAGCAGTAAAATAAAATAACAGTAGCGAGGCTACAGTTGAAGTCGGAAGTTCACATACAGTGGGGAAAAAAAGTATTTAGTCAGCCACCAATTGTGCAAGTTCTCCCACTTAAAAAGATGAGAGAGGCCTGTAATTTTCATCATAGGTACACGTCAACTATGACAGACAAAATGAGAAAAAAAAATCCAGAAAATCACATTGTAGGATTTTTAATGAATTTATTGGCATATGATGGTGGAAAATAAGTATTTGGTCAATAACAAAAGTTTCTCAATACTTTGTTATATACCCTTTGTTGGCAATGACACAGGTCAAACGTTTTCTGTAAGTCTTCACAAGGTTTTCACACACTGTTGCTGGTATTTTGGCCCATTCCTCCATGCAGATCTCCTCTAGAGCAGTGATGTTTTGGGGCTGTCGCTGGGCAACACAGACTTTCAACTCCCTCCAAAGATTTTCTATGGGGTTGAGATCTGGAGACTGGCTAGGCCACTCCAGGACCTTGAAATGCTTCTTACGAAGCCACTCCTTCGTTGCCCGGGCGGTGTGTTTGGGATCATTGTCATGCTGAAAGACCCAGCCACGTTTCATCTTCAATGCCCTTGCTGATGGAAGGAGGGTTTCACTCAAAATCTCAAGATACATGGCCCCATTCATTCTTTCCTTTACACGGATCAGTCGTCCTGGTCCCTTTGCAGAAAAACAGCCCCAAAGCATGATGTTTCCAACCCCATGCTTCACAGTAGGTATGGTGTTCTTTGGATGCAACTCAGCATTCTTTGTCCTCCAAACATGACGAGTTGAGTTTTTACCAAAAAGTTATATTTTGGTTTCATCTGACCATATGACATTCTCCCAATCCTCTTCTGGATCATCCAAATGCACTTCAGACGGGCCTGGACATGTACTGGCTTAAGCAGGGGGACACGTCTCGCACTGCAGGATTTGAGTCCCTGGCGGCGTAGTGTGTTACTGATGGTTGGCTTTGTTACTTTGGTCCCAGCTCTCTGCAGGTCATTCACTAGGTCCCCCCGTGTGGTTCTGGGATTTTTGCTCACCGTTCTTGTGATCATTTTGACCCCACGGGGTGAGATCTTGCGTGGAGCCCCAGATCGAGGGAGATTATCAGTGGTCTTGTATGTCTTCCATTTCCTAATAATTGCTCCCACAGTTGATTTCTTCAAACCAAGCTGCTTACCTATTGCAGATTCAGTCTTCCCAGCCTGGTGCAGGTCTACAATTTTGTTTTTGGTGTCCTTTGACAGCTCTTTGGTCTTGGCCATTGTGAAGTTTGGAGTGTGACTGTTTGAGGTTGTGGACAGGTGTCTTTTATACTGATAACAAGTTCAAACAGGTGCCATTAATACAGGTAACGAGTGGAGGACAGAGGAGCCTCTTAAAGAAGAAGTTACAGGTCTGTGAGAGCCAGAAATCTTGCTTGTTTGTAGGTGACCAAATACTTATTTTCCACCATAATTTGCAAATAAATTCATAAAAAATCCTACAATGGGATTTTCTGGATTTTTATTTCTCAATTTGTCTGTCATAGTTGACGTGTACCTATGATGAAAATTACAGGCCTCTCTCATCTTTTTAAGTGGGAGAACTTGCGCAATTGGTGGCTGACTAAATACTTTTCTTCCCCACTGTACACTTAGGTGGGAGTCATTAAAACTTGTTTTTCAATCACTCCACAAATTTATTGTTAACAAACTATAGTTTTGGCAAGTCGGTTAGGACATCTACTTTGTGCATGACATAAGTAATTTTTCCAACAATTGTTTACAGACAGATTATTTCACTTATAATTCACAATCAATCACAATTCCAGTGGGTCAGAAGTTTACATACACTAAGTTGACTGTGCCTTTAAACAGCTTGGAAAATTCCAGAAAATGATGTCATGGCTTTAGAAGCTTTGATAGGCTACTTGACATAATTTGAGTCAATTGGAGGTGTACCTGTGAATGTATTTCAAGGCCTATCTTCAAACTCAGCACCTCTTTGCTTGACATCATGGGAAAATCAAAAGAAATCAGCTTCACATGTCTGGTTCATCCTTGGGAGCAATTTCCAAACGCCTGAAGGTACCACATTCATCTGTACAAACAATAGTACGCAAGTAGAAACACCATGGGACCACGCAGCCATCATACCGCTCAGGAAGGAGACGCGTTCTGTCTCCTAGAGATTAACGTACTTTGGTGCGAAAAGTGTAAATCAATCCCAGAACAACAGCCAAGGACCTTGTGAAGATGCTGGAGGAACAGGTACAAAAGTATCTATATCCACAGTAAAACGAGTCCTATATCGACATAACCTGAAAGGCCGCTCAGCAAGTAAGAAGCCACTGCTCCAAAACCGCAATAAAAAAGCCAGACTACGGTTTGCAACTGCACATGGGGACAAAGATCGTACTTTTTGGAGAAATGTACTCTGGTCTGATAAAACAAAAATAGAACTGTTTGGCCATAATGACCATCGTTATGTTTGGAGGAAGAAGGGGGATGCTTGCAAGCCGAAGAACACCATCCCAACCGTGAAGCACGGGGGTGGCAGCATCATGCTGTGGGGGTGCTTTGCTGCAGGAGGGACTGGTGCACTTCACAAAATAGATGGCATCATGAGGAAGGAAAATTATGTGAATATATTGAAGCAACATCTCAAGACATCAGCCAGGAAGTTAAAGCTTGGTCGCAAATGGGTCTTCCAAATGGACAATGACCCCAAGCATACTTCCAAAGTTGTGGCAAAATGGCTTAAGGACAACAAAGTCAAGGTATTGGAGTGGCCATCACAAAGCCCTGACCTCAATCATATAGAAGAGTTGTGGGCAGAACTGAAAAGGTGTGTGCGAGCAAGGAGGCCTACAAACCTGACTCAGTTACACCAGCTCTGTGGGTGAAGTTAAAGTGACTATGCATAGATAATAAACAGAGTAGGAGCAGAGTAAAAGAGGGGATGGGGTGAGGGGACAATGCAAATAGTCCGGGTAGCCATGATTAGCTGTTCCGGAGTCTTATGGCTTGGGGGTAGAAGCTGTTAAGAAGCCTTTTGGACTTAGACTTGGCGTTCCGGTACCGCTTGCCGTGCGGTAGCAGAGAGAACAGTCTATGATTAGGGTGGCTGAAGTCGTTGACAATTCTTAGGGCCTTCCTCTGACACCGCCTGTTATAGAGGTTCTGGATGGCAGGAAGCTTGGCCCCAGTGATGTACTGGGCCGTACGCACAACCCTCTGTAGTGCCTTGCGGTCGGAGGATGAGCAGTTGCCATACAAGGCAGTGATGCAACCAGTCAGGATGCTCTCGATGGTGCAGCTGTATAACTTTTTGAGGATCTGAGGACCCATGCCAAATCTTTTCAGTCTCCTGAGGGGGAATAGGCTTCGTCGTGTCCTCTTCACGACTGTCTTGGTGTGTTTGGACCATGATAGTTTGTTGGTGATGTGGACACAAGGCACTTGAAGCTCTCAACCTGTTCCACTGCAGCCCAGTCGATGAGAATGGGGGAGTGCTCAGTCCTCTTTTTTTATTACTGTAGTCCACAATAATCACCTGTGTCTTGATCACGTTGAGGGAGAGGTTGTTATCCTGGCACCACACGGCCAGGTCTCTGACCTGTCTCATCGTTGTCGGTGATCAGGCCTACCACTGTTGTGTCGTCGGCAAACTTAATTATGGTGTTGGAGTCGTGCCTGGCCATGCAGTCATGGATGAACAGGGAGTACAGGAGGGGACTGAGCACGCACCCCTGAGAGGCCCCCGTATTGAGGATCAGCGTGGCAGATGTGTTATTGCCTACCCTTACCACCTGGGGGCGGCCCGTCAAGAAGTCCAGGATCCAGTTGCAGAGGGAGGTGTTTAATCCCAGGGTCCCTATGGTGTTGAACGCGGAGCTGTAGTCAATGAATAGCATTCTCAGGTAGGTGTTCCTCTTGTCCATGTGGGAAAGGGCAGTGTGGAGTGCAATAGAGATTGCATCATCTGTGGATCTGTTGGGGCAGTATGCACATTGGAGTGGGTCTAGAGTTTCTGGGATAATGCTGTTGATGTGAGCCATGACCAGCCTTTCAAAGCACTTCATGGCTACAGACGTGAGTGCTACGGGTCTGTAGTCATTTAGGCAGGTTATCTTAGTGTTCTAGGGCACAGGGACTATGGTGGTCTGCTTGAAACATGTTGGTATTACAGACTTAGTCAGGGACATGTTGAAAATGTCAGTGAAGACACTTCCAGTTGGTCATCGCATGCTCGGGAGTACGCGTCCTGGTAGTCCGTGTGAATGTTGCCTGCTTAAAAGTCTTACTCACATCGGCTATGGAGAACGTGATCACAGTCATCCGGAACAGCTGATGCTCTCATGCATGCTTCAGTGTTCCTTGCCTCGAAGCGAGCATAGAAGTGATCTAGCGCGTCTGGTAGGCTTGTGACACTGGGCAGCTCGCGGCTGTGCTTCCCTTTGTAGCCCTGCCACATCCGACGAGCGTCAGAGCCGGTGTAGTACGATTCAATCTTAGTCCTGTATTGACTCTTAGCCTGTTTGATGGTTCGTCGGAGGGCATAGCGGGATTTCTTATAAGCGTCCAGGTTAGAGTCCCGCTCCTTGAAAGCGGCAGCTCTACCCTTTAGCTCAGTGCGGATGTTGCCTGTAATCCATGGCTTCTGGTTGGAAAATGTACATACGGTCACTGTGGGGAGGACGTCATCAATGCACTTATTGATGAAGCCAGTGACTGATGTGGTGTCCTCCTCAATGCATTCTGAAGAATCCCGGAACATATTCCAGTCTGTGCTAGCAAAACAGTCCTGTAGCTTAGCATCTGCGTCATCTGACCACTTCCTTATTAACCCAGTCACTGGCGCTTCCTGCTTTAGTTTTTGCTTATAAGCAGGAATCAGGAGGATAGAATTATGGTCAGATTTGCCAAATGGAGGGAAGGGAGAGCTTTGTACGCGTCTCTGTGTGTGGTGTAAAGGTGGTCTAGGTTTTTTTCTTCCCTCGCTGCACATTTAACATGCTGGTAGAACGGATTTAAGTTTCCCTGCATTAAAGTCCCCGGTCACTAGGAGCGCTGCCTCTGGATGAGCGTTTTCCTGTTTGTTATGGCCTTATACAGCTCATTGAGTGCACTCTTAGTGCCAGCATCGGTTTGTGGTGGTAAATAGACAGCTACGAAACATATAGATAAACTCTTGGTAAATAGTGTGGTCTACAGCTTATCATGAGATACTCTACCTCAGGCGAGCAAAACCTTGAGACTTCCTTAATATTAGATTTCGTGCACCAGCTGTTGTTTACAAATATACACAGACCGTTCTATCCTGCCGATGTAGCGTATATCCCGCCAGCTGTATGTTATCCATGTCGTTGTTCAGCCACGACTCAGTGAAACATAAGATATTACAGTTTTTAATGTCCGTTTGGTAGAATATCCGTGATCGTAGGTCGTCTATTTTGTTTTCCAATGATTGTACGTTGGCTAATAGGACTGATGGTAGAGGCAGTTTACTCGCTCGCCGTCGGATCCTTACAAGGCACCCCGACCTACGTCCACGATATCTCTGTCTCGGTCTCATGCGAATGACAGGGATTTGGGCCTTGTCGGGTGCCTGTAGAATATCCTTCGCATCCAACTCGTTAAAGAAAAAATCTTGTCCAATACGAGGTGAGTAATCGCTGTCCAGTGACTAAATCGAGAAAGGGCATGTTTCGTAAACTGCAACTGGGAAATGTTTGTGGACAGACACCACACGACTCTATTGAATAACAAACTATATAGTTTCTGATTTCATTGATCATGCAAGTTACCTACCTTGGCAGTTTCAGTGTCCATGGGGGCACCTGTGTCCATAGCCATCGCATCTCCATACTCTAATCACAGGGACGGTTGGCAGGGAACGGAGGGAGAGAGTCAAAATAAAATACAATTTATATATCATATGGAAACTCAATATGTATCTGGCAATGTCAAGTGGCCGCATCTGTCCCTTTGTTTTGGTTTGCGGTGTGTCAGTGTAACTATGACAGTCCAGGTCATTGGTAGGTCCCAAGCTTTAAAACAAAACGGTCAAAAAAATACCTACCTATGGTCCATTTTTAATCATCCACACCGCAATGTGTGTGTGTGTCAGTGGGTGTTATTCAGAAAGCATGAGTGTGGATGGTGATTATAACCCACCCTCTCCGGCCAGGGACATCCGCATGGCGTATGCAATCTGCTCCTCCTCTGTCATATTGCTGAAGTCAGGCAGAACTGCAGCACCACCCGTCTCAGGCTGAGACACTGACATCTTTAGCAGGGCCTCCTCGGATTCTGAGAGAGCGAGTCAATTCAACCATTATACAGTGCAAACATCTGTATTCTCTTCTTTTATACCCTACATACTTTAGAAATTAGAATGGTTAGGCATAAATAATACATCAGACAAAGCGATACACAAAACCTACTCACTACATATACACACACACACACACATATCTATCCCTACCCTCCCTCTCCTTACCGTCTGCTGTGGTTGTGGTGACATCGGCTGCAGAAGCAACAGCCACCCGGCGAGCCTCCTCCTCCTGCCTCTGTCTCTGCTCCTCCATGGACACACGCAGAGCCTGAGTACAGAGGGACACGCGGTTAGAGTTTGAGGCCAGAGAAACTGTATGCTGGTAACTCTGGTTCACTGACTATGTCACTCTGGATAATAGCATCTGCTAAATGACCTAAATGTAAAAAATGTCACTTTAAAGGAACCCTATTGCCTTTTTACCAGAGCAAGCTCGGGGTCGGCACTGGGGTCCACGCCAAACTCAAAGTCGCTGGCGCCCAGGCCCATCATGGAGCCTCCCTCTCCAGCCAGGATGGGGGAGGAGAGCAGGGCGTCAGCCAGGCTAGGCCCTGGGGGTACAGTCACCAGGTGGGAGCCCGTCCCCTCCTTCCCATTCAGAGTGTTGATAAAGGCGGTCAGCTTCTCCGTATTGAACTCCTGGAGGAAGATGGAGGGAGAGAGACACAATAGAGAATATGGGAGAAGGGGAGGGAGAGAATGATCCATTCAGAAGTTAATACTGTATTATCTATGAAAACGTATAAAATAAATGTATGTATTTAGCTCGGACTGGAAACAAGCAGGAATTGTGTTACTCTCACACACACACCCTTTGGAAAGTATTCAGATCCCTTGACTATTTCCACATTTTGTTAGGTTACAGCCTTATTCCAAAATTGATTAAATAATTTGTTTTCCTCATCAATCTACACACAATACCCCATAATGACAAATCGAAAAAAGGTTTAGAATATTTTGCAAATGTACTATCATGAGTTAGTACTAAATTATTCCATGTGTTATTTCATAGTTTTGATGTCTTCACTATTATTTTACAATATCGAAAATTGTAAAAATCATGAAAAACTCTTGAATGAGTAGGTTGTCCAAACTTTTGACTGGTACTGTACACACATACACACAGTAGAAGTCGGAAGTTTACATACACCTTAGCCAAATAAGTTTAAACTCAGTTTTTCACAATTCCTGACATTTAATCCTAGTAAAAATTCCCTGTCTTAGGTCAGTTAGGATCACCACTTTATTTTAAGAATGCGAAATGTCAGAATAATAGTAGGGAGAATGATTTAATTCAGCTTTTATTTCTTTCATCACATTCCCAGTGGGTCAGAAGTTTACATACACTCAATTAGTATTTGGTAGCATTGCCTTTAAATTGTTTAACTTGGGTCAAACGTTTTGGGTAGCTTTCCTCAAGCTTCCCACAATAAGTTGGGTGCATTTTGGCCCATTTCTCCTGACAGAGCTGGTGTAACTGAGTCAGGTTTGTAGGCCTCCTTGCTCGCACATGCTTTTTCAGTTCTGACCACACATTTTCTGTAGGATTGAGGTCAGGGCTTTGTGATGGCCACTCCAATACCTTGACTTTGTTGTCCTTAAGCCATTTTGCCACAACTTTGGAAGTATGCTTGGGGTCATTGTCCATTTGGAAGACCCATTTGTGACCAAGCTTTAACTTCCTGACAGATGTCCTGAGATGTTGCTTCAATATATCCACATAATTTTCCTTCCTCATGATGCCATCTATTTTGTGAAGTGCAAAGAGGCACTGAGTTTGAAGGTAGGCCTTGAAATACATCCACAGATACACCTCCAATTGACTCAAATTATGTCAATTAGCCTATCAGAAGCTTCTAAAGCCATGACATAATTTTCTGGAATTTTCCAAGCTGTTTAAAGGCACAGTCAACTTAGTGTATGTAAACTTCTGACCCACTGGAATTGTGATACAGTGAATTATAAGTGAAATCATCTGTCTGTAAACAGTTGTTGGAAAAATTACTTGTGTTATGCACAAAGTAGATGTCCTAACCGACTTGCCAAAACTATAGTTTGTTAACAAGAAATTTGTGGAGTGTTTGAAAAACGAGTTTTAAATGACTAAGTGGATGTAAACTTCCGACTTCAATTGGACATACATACATATATACAGTGGGGGGAAAAGTATTTAGTCAGCCACCAATTGTGCATGTTCTCCCACTTAAAAAGATGAGAGAGGCCTGTATTTTTCATCATAGGTACACGTCAACTATGACAAACAAAATGAGAAAGAAAAAATCCAGAAAATCACATTGTAGGATTTTTAATGAATTTATTTGCAAATTATGGTGGAAAATAAGTATTTGGTCACCTACAAACAAGCAAGATTTCTGGCTCTCACAGACCTGTAACTTCTTCTTTAAGAGGCTCCTCTGTCCTCCACTCGTTACCTGTATTAATGGCACCTGTTTGAACTTGTTATCAGTATAAAAGACACCTGTCCACAACCTCAAACAGTCACACTCCAAACTTCACTATGGCCAAGACCAAAGAGCTGTCAAAGGACACCAGAAACAAAATTGTAGACCTGCACCAGGCTGGGAAGACTGAATCTGCAATAGGTAAGCAGCTTGGTTTGAAGAAATCAACTGTGGGAGCAATTATTAGGAAATGGAAGACATACAAGACCACTGATAATCTCCCTCGAACTGGGGCTCCACGCAAGATCTCACCGCAGGGGGACACGTCTGGCACTGCAGGATTTGAGTCCCTGGCGGCGTAGTGTGTTACTGATGGTAGGCTTTGTTACTTTGGTCCCAGCTCTCTGCAGGTCATTCACTAGGTCTCCCCGTGTGGTTCTGGGATTTTTGCTCACCGTTGTGATCATTTTGACCCCACGGGGAGACCTAGTGAATGACCTGCAGAGAGCTGGGACCAAAGTAACAAAGCCTACCATCAGTAACACACTACGCCGCCAGGGACTCAAATCCTGCAGTGCCAGACGTGTCCCCCTGCTTAAGCCAGTACATGTCCAGGCCCCTCTGAAGTTTGCTAGAGTGCATTTGGATGATCCAGAAGAGGATTGGGAGAATGAATCATTTGGTCAGATGAAACCAAAATAGAACTTTTTGGTAAAAACTCAACTCGTCATGTTTGGAGGACAAAGAATGCTGAGTTGCATCCAAAGAACACCATACCTACTGTGAAGCATGGGGGTGGAAACATCATGCTTTGGGGCTGTTTTTCTGCAAAGGGACCAGGACGACTGATCCGTGTAAAGGAAAGAATGAATGGGGCCATGTATCATTAGATTTTGAGTGAAAACCTTCCATCAGCAAGGGCATTGAAGATGAAACGTGGCTGGGTCTTTCAGCATGACAATGATCCCAAACACACCGCCCGGGCAACGAAGGAGTGGCTTCGTAAGAAGCATTTCAAGGTCCTGGAGTGGCCTAGCCAGTCTCCAGATCTCAACCCCATAGAAAATCTTTGGAGGGAGTTGAAAGTCTGTTTTGCCCAGCGACAGCCCCAAAACATCACTGCTCTAGAGGAGATCTGCATGGAGGAATGGGCCAAAATACCAGCAACAGTGTGTGAAAACCTTGTGAAGACTTACAGCAAACATTTGACCTGTGTCATTGCCAACAAAGGGTATATAACAAAGTATTGAGAAACTTTTGTTATTGACCAAATACTTATTTTCCACCATAATTAGCAAATAAATTCATTAAAAATCCTACAATGTGATTTTCTGGATTTTTTTTCTCATTTTGTCTGTCATAGTTGACGTGTACCTATGATGAAAATTACAGGCCTCTCTCATCTTTTTAAGTGGGAGAACTTGCACAATTGGTGGCTGACTAAATACTTTTTTCCCCCACTGTATATACACACACACACACACGTATAAATACACTACCGGTCAAAAGTTTTAGAACACCTACTCATTCAAGGGTTTTTCTTTATTTTTACTATTTTCTACATTGTACAATAATAGTGAAGACATCAAAACTATGAAATAACACATATGGAATCATGTAGTAACCAAAAAAGCATTAAACAAATTGAAATATATTTTATATTTGAGATTCTTCAAATAGCCACCCTTTGCCTTGATGACAGCTTTGCACACTCATGCAAAACACCAGTCTCAACGTCAACAGTGAAGAGGCGACTCCGGGATGCTGACATTCTAGGCAGAGTTGCAAAGAAAAAGCCATATCTCAGACTGGCCAATAAAATAAAATAAATGAAGATGGGCAGTCTGAGATATGGCTTTTTCTTTGCAACTCTGCCTAGAAGGTCAGCATCCCGGAGTCGCCTCTTCACTGTTGACGTTGAGACTGGTGTTTTGCATGTACTATTTAACGATGCTGCCAGTTGAGGACCTGTGAGGCGCCTGTTTCTCAAACTAGACACTCTAATGCATTTGTCCTCTTGCTCAGTTGTGCACCGGGGCCTCCCACTCCTCTTTCTATTCTGGTTAGAGACAGTTTGCGCTGTTCTGTGAAGGGAGTAGTACACAGCGTTGCACAAAATCTTCAGTTTCTTGGCAAGTTCTCGCATGGAATAGCCTTCATTTCTCAGAACAAGAATAGACTGACGAGTTTCAGAAGAAAGTTCTTTGTTTCTGGCCATTTTGAGCCTGTAATCGAACCCACAATTGCTGATGCTCCAGATACTCAACTAGTCTCAAGAAGGCCAGTTTTATTGCTTCTTTATTCAGCACAAGTTTTCAGCTGTGCTAACATAATTGCAAAGGGTTTTCTAATGATCAATTAGCCTTTTAAAATGATAAACTTGGATTAGCAAACACAACATGCCATTTGAACACAGGACTGATGGTTGCTGATAATGGGCCTCTGTATGCCTATGTAGATATTACAAATCAGCCGTTTCCAGTTACAATAGCCATTTACAACATTAACAATGTCTACACTGTATTTCTGATCAAGTTGATGTTATTTTAATGGACAACAAAAATGCTTTTCTTTCGAAAACAAAGGACATTTCTAAGTGACCCCAAACTTTTGAATGGTAGTGTATGTACACACACGGAAAGTATTCAGACCGCTTCACTTTTTCCACATTTTGTTACAGCCTAATTCTAAAATTGATTAAATAATTTGTTTTCCTCAATCTACACACAATACCCCATAACGACGAAGCGAAAAAAGGTTTAGAATTTTTTGCAAATGTATTACAAATAAAAAAACTGAAGTACCTTACTTACATAAGAATTCAGACCCTTTGCTATGAGACTCGAAATTGAACTCAGGTGCATCATGTTTCCATTGATCATCTTTGAGATGATTGGACATGATTTGGAAAGGCACACACCTGTCTATATAAGGCCCCATAGTTAACACTGTATGTCAGAGCAAAAACCAAACCATGATGTTGAAGGAATTGTCCCTAGAGCTCCGAGACAGGATTGTGTCGAGACATAGATCTGGGGAAGGGTACCAAAACATTTCTGCAGCGTTGAAGGTCCCCAAGAACACAGTGGCCTAGAGCTGGCCGCCCGGCCAAACTGAGCAATCGGGGGAGAAGGGCATTGGTCAGGGAGGTGAGACTGGGAGACTAGTCAAGATAGAGGGAAAGATGAACGGAGGAAAGTAGAGATCCTTGATGAAATCCTGCTCCAGAGCGCTCAGGACCTCAGACTGCAGCAAAGGTTCACCTTCCAACAGGACAACGACCCTACGCACACAGCCAAGACAACGCAGGAGTGGCTTCGGGACAAGTCTCTGAATGTCCTTGAGTGGCCCAGCCAGAGCCCGGACTTGAACCCGATCTAAAATCTCTTGAGATACCTTAAAATAGCTGTGCAGCGACACTCCCCATCCAACCTGAGAGCTTGAGAGGATCTGCAGAGAAGAATGGGAGAAACTCCACATATGCAGGTGTGCCAAGCATAGCGTCATACCCAAGAAGACTCGAGGCTGTAATCGCTGCCAAAGGTTCTTCAACAAAGTACTGAGTAAAGGGTCTGAATACTTACTTATTTCTAAAAACCTGTTTTTGCTTTGTCATTATGGGGTAATGTGTGTAGTTTGATTAGGAAAAAAACAATTTAATCAATTTTAGAATAAGGCTGTAACATAACAAAATGTGAAAAAAGTCAAGGGGTCTGAATACTTTCCGAATGCACATACATACACTACCACTCAAAAGTTTGGACACACCTACTCATTCAAGGGTTTCTTTATTATTATTATTTTTTACATTGTAGAATAATACTGTAGACATCAAAACTATGAAATAACACATGGAATCATGTAGTAATCAAAAAAGGTGTTAAATCAAAATATATCTTATATTTGAGATTCTTCAAATAGCCACCCTTTGCCTTGATGACAGCTTTGCACACTCTTGACATTCTCTCAACCAGCTTCATGAGGTAGTCATCTTCAATGCATTTCAATTAACAGGTGTGCCTTCTTAAAAGTTAATATGTGAAATTTCTTTCCTTCTTAATGTGTTTGAGCCAATCAGTTGTGTTGTGACAAGGTAGGGGGGGTATACAGAAGATACCCCTATTTGGTAAAAGACCAAGTCCATATCATGGCAAGAACAGTTCAAATAAGCAAAGAGAAAGGACAGTCCATCATTACTTTAAGACATGAAGGTCAGTCAATACGGAACATTTCAAGAACTATGAAAGTTTCCTCAAGTGCAGTCGCAAAAACCATCAAGCGCTATGATGAGACTGGCTCTCACGAGGACCGCAACAGGAATGGAAGAACCAGAGTTACCTCTGCTGCAGAGGATAAGTTCATTAGAGTTACCAGCCTCAGAAATTGCAGCCCAAATAAATGCTTCACAGAGTTCAAGTCACAGACACATCTCAACATCAACTGTTCAGAGGAGACTGTGTGAATCAGGCCTTCATGGTCGAATTGCTGCAAAGACACCACTACTAAAGGACACCAATAAGAAGAAGAGACCTGCTTGGGCCAAGAAACACGAGCAATGGACATTAGACCGGTGGAAATCTGGAGTCCAAATTGGAGATTTTTGGATCCAACCGCCATGTCTTTGTGAGACATGGTGTGGGTGAACAGATGATCTCCACATGTGTAGTTCCCACCGTAAGCATGGAGGAGGAGGTGTTATGGTGTGGGGTGCTTTGCTGGTGAAACTGTCTGTGATTTATTTAGAATTCAATGCATACTTAACCAGCATGGCTACCACAGCATTCTGCAGCGATACGCCATCCCATCTGGTTTGGGCTTAGTGGGACTATCATTTGTTTTGCAACAGGACAATGACCCAACACACCTCCAGGCTGAAAGCATTCCAGGTGAAGCTGGTTGAGAGAATGCCAAGAGTGCGCAAAACTGTCAAAGGCAAAGGGTGGCTATTTTAAGAATCTCAAATATAACATACACTTGGTTACTACATGATTCCACGTGTTATTTCATAGTTTTGATGTCTTCACTATTATTCTACAATGTAGAAAATAGTACAAATAAAGAAAAACCCTTGAATGAGTAGGTGTCCAAACTTTTGACTGGTACTGTATGTATGTATGTATGTATGTATGTATGTATGTATAAATAATTGGGCTAATTAAAAATACTGGCATAAGGAAACAATTCTTACCTCTTCCCCAAAATTGATAATATCCACATTGACCTTCTCTTTCTTCAAGCGCTTGGCCATTTTAACAAGCTGTGGGGGCGATAGATTGGGAGAGGGAGAGAAATACCAGTAACCGTGGTGACAAGCTGCATGTCTATTGTTGAAAACACACCTTGTGTGGGACCAGCTATACCGTACATGAATTTTATACAAATATTGCATGTGACAGAGAATAGTACCATTGTGAGAAAAATTACATAACACTCTGTTAGGCTAGTTGCTACATCAAAGTGAGAGAAATATATTTTTTGAGAAGACACTGGTAGGTGGCAAACTCACATCCTTGTCACTGTCTTCCACAGGGCTGCCCACAAAGGCAATTATCCTCATCTTATGGTTCTTCCCCTGTCTGTGCTTTAGGGCCAGCTACACAGACACAGAGAAAAACCCATTATGCATGAACACACACAACACTAGCCTGCTCAATTGTACACTTTGTGTAACTCAGAATATTGAAAATAAAATAATAATTAGGCTTATGACATTTTCAAAGACATTTCCTGCAGGGGTAATGACACTCACATGGGCCACCCGGATGCCAGTGCAGAAGCAGATCTTGCCTTTGGGTTGGATAGCGTGCAGTTTGGACAGGATGCGGCCCGTGTCCGGGGTCAGCGTGGTCAAAACCTCACAGTTACTGCAGTCAAACATAAAAAGTCAAACCAAACAGCATTAAAACAGGGACTGTGTCAGTCAAGGCATCAGTTTCCATCTAAACACCACTATTTGACATCAGAGGACTCCAATTTATTTTACAGGCCACACAGTTCAATTTGTCTCAGACTCAATGTTCCGGATGAAACACTCGTTTCAGAATAGTTTTGTTCTCCCAGTTCTCAGTCAGACAACTCATATTTTGAACACACAAAAAACACAAGCTTACTTAGCCATCGAGATGAGGCCGACATTGTTCTCAGGGTTTGCCCGAGTTTTGGAGTGACAGACGATGTTGACCGCATCTTGCTGGGCTTGTAGTCTAGTGGGCAGGAAGTCTCCATTGCGCATATACTCACTATTGTCCACACTGGAGATGAGAGAGGGACATAAATGAGTCTGACTGAAGAACATAGCAGCATTAACCATTCTGATAATGCTAAGTAGAGTTGGGATGATAAACTGAAAATGATCGACACTGATCATACCAATCACTTATTGCAGGCATTTTGCTGATAACGTTAATTACGATAAGTAGCCTATACTAGAGAATTGTGAAGTTTGAAATGAAATAAGTGTGCTAATATGGGTGATTGTTAATGGGACAATTGATGGCTACTACAACCATCAAACTACTGGTAATAGTAGTTTAAATTATAATTTTAAAATGCACATGAATGTTTTAGACTTATCGTTCCATTTATCATCGCATCAATTCAGGCAATGTATAGCGATATGCACCTGTTTTCACAATGGTGACACTGCAAAATGTAAAAGGGTAGCTAATGAAAGATAATGTAGACCGCTAGAGAAATTAACAAATGCCATTCTTATGCCTATCTGGACTGTGCAGACAAGAATAGTTTGGATGGCAGTTGAAACGTTCAAGATAAATTGGTCATGTGAACATGTAGGATACAATGGCAGCGCCTGCCCCCCTTTAGAACGCTGGCCTCGGATCAAATTGAGAGACCGGGGTAATAAATATTCACAGGGCCAGGGACTCTAGCCAAGTAGGTAGAGCACCCAGAAATATTACATTTGTAAAGAAGCATCCGGAAATATGAAGAACAACTAGGCTGAATAAATTGCAATCAGAGACTGAAACTGTTAGCTACAGGTAGCTTAGTGGTTAAGAGCGTTGTGCCAATAACCGAAAGGTCGCTGGTTCTAATCCCCGAGCCGACTAGGTGAAAAATCTGTTGATGTGCCCTTGAGCAAGGCACTTAACCCTAATTGCTCCTGTAAATCGCTCTGGATAAGAGCGTCTGCTAAATGACTAAAATGTAAATCTAATGTCTGTCTTGCAAGCA
This sequence comes from Coregonus lavaretus, assembly GCF_964263955.1. Lineage (NCBI taxonomy): Eukaryota > Metazoa > Chordata > Actinopteri > Salmoniformes > Salmonidae > Coregonus > Coregonus lavaretus. The sequence continues at coordinate 35,993,148 of NC_139994.1, forward strand.
ACTAACGTTAACGTTAGGCAAGTGCTGTTGTGATTAGCATATAAGATAAAGCTAAATGGCAGGCAAAGCTAGTTAATAACATTATATATTAGTAGGCAAACGGGCACCATTGTTACCCATTTGTTCAAAGTGACAAGTATGTGATAATGAAAAGTGTTGACGAATTGTGCCCCTTGATGCATCAACGTTAGCTACCTAGCTAATGACTCAGCCAGGACAGTCAGTCCAGTAATCTCCCTATTTCACTGGTTTAGCTAGCATCAACAATTTTACCCCAAGAAGTATACAATTGCGTTGTCATTTCCTACCCTTCATTGTATAACGAAATCCTTTATGAAACAGATATAAATCAAACAAGATGTGTGTTATTCTTACCAGACCATAGTACTTTCGAGACCCATTTTGAAAACTTTCTGGTCGCTCTCTGACGACAATATAAGAACGTCGCTGTCTATTGGACAGAAGAGGTTAACAAGAAATGTGATTGGCTAATAGATGTTTTAGCGGTCAACGTCACGAAGACGATGTGCAGAAGTCCGTGAGTTGTTTTAATTCTGGATGGCCAAATAGCTACCAACAATGACAAGGAACTGCCTGCCATGCGGGGAATCGTAAGTGACTCGTTTCAGCTAGTTTCATTCTTGTTCTTGATACCATGTCTTGTTTTGACTGATTTCATGTCAATGCTATTATGGGCAACTGCAATATAGTTTACATGTTGTCAACAATCTAAGCCAAGTCTGTTTTGCCCCATAGTTGCGCACACGTCGGTTTTGTTACTATACAACCAACCCATCTATGGCACTTCATATCAAAGACCCTTGATTTTTTCTGATACCCAAATGTATAATCATTCCTCCAAGCATATTCATCATAAAATGTTGAATAATATAAACAGCACATAATGTAAATTATGCAAAAATATTTTCCCTACATCATATCTTACAAGACAGAATTATTAATTATTCTTTAATGAATTCAGGTAGGAATACATTATGAAAACATGCCAGTTTTTGCAATTGACAGCATATAAAAAGGCATTTCTGTGATTCCTATATATATATATATATATACTACCGGTCAAAAGGTTTAGAACGCCTACTCATTCAAGGATTTTTCTTTATTTTTACTATTTTCTACATTGTAGAATAATAGTGAAGACATCAAAACTATGAAATAACACATATGGAATCATGTAGTAACCAAAAAAGTGTTAAACGAATCAAAATATAATTAATATATTTGAGATTCTTCAAATAGCCACCCTTTGCCTTGATGACAGCTTTGCACACTCTTGGCATTCTCTCAACCAGCTTCATGAGGTAGTCACCTGGAATGCATTTCAATTAACAGGTGTGCTTTCTTAAAAGTTAATTTGTGGAATTTCTTTCCTTCTTAATGTGTTTGAGCCAATCAGTTGTGTTGTGACAAGGTTATGGTGTGGGGGTGCTTTGCTGGTGACACTGTCTGTGATTTATTTAGAATTCAAGGCACACTTAACCAGCATGGCTACCACAGCATTCTGCAGTGATACGCCATCCCATCTGGTTTGGCCTTAGTGGGACTATCATTTGTTTTTCAGCAGGACAATGACCCAACACACCTCCAGGCTGTATAAGGGCTATTTGACCAAGAAGAAGAGTGATGGAGTGCTGCATCAGATGACCTGGCCTCCACAATCCCCCGACCTCAACCAAATTGAGATGGTTTGGGATGAGTCGGACCGCAGAGTGAAGGAAAAGCAGCCAACAAGTGCTCAGCATATGTGGGAACTCCTTCAAGACTGTTGGAAAAGCATTCCAGGGGAAGCTGGTTGAGAGAATGCCAAGAGTGTGCAAAGCTGTCATCAAGGCAAAGGGTGGCTATTTGAAGAATCTCAAATATAAAATATATTTTAATTTTTTTGGTTACAACATGATTCCATATGTGTTATTTCATAGTTTTGATGTCTTCACTATTATTGTACAATGTAGAAAATAGTAAAAATTAAGAAAAACCCTTGAATGAGTAGGTGTTCTAAAACTTTTGACCGGTAATGTGTGTGTGTGTGTGTATATATATATATATATATATATATATATATATATATATATATATATAGTACCAGTCAAAAGTTTGGACACACCTACTCATTCCAGGGTTTTTCTTTATTTTTACTAGGTCATCTGATGCAGCACTCCATCACTCTCCTTCCTGGTCAAATGGCCCTTACACAGCCTGGAGGTGTGTAGGGGCATTGTCCTGTTGAAAAACAAATGATAGTCCCAAACCAGATGGGATGGCGTATCACTGCAGAATGCTGTGGTAGCCATGCTGGTTAAGTGTGCCTTGAATTCTAAATAAATTAGACAGTGTCACCAGCAAAGCACTCCCACACCATAACACCTCCTCCTCCATGCTTTATGGTGGGAAATACACACGCAGAGATCATCCGTTCACCCACACCGCGTCTCACAAAGTCACGGCGATTGGAACCAAAAATCTCAAATTTGGACTCCAGACCAAAGGACACATTTCTACAGGTCTAATGTCCATTGTTCGTGTTTCTTGGCCCAAGCAAGTCTGTTCTTCTTATTGGTGTCCTGTAGTAGTGGTTTCTTTGCAGCAATTCGACCATGAAGGCCTGATTCACGCAGTCTCCTCTGAACAGTTGATGTTGAGATGTGTCTGTTACTCGAACTCTGTGAAGCATTTATTTGGGCTGCAATTTCTGAGGCTGGTAACTCTAATGAACCTATCCTCTGCAGCAGAGGTAACTCTGGGTCTTCCATTCCTGTGGCGGTCCTCATGAGAGCCAGTTTCATCATAGCGACTGCACTTGAATAAACTTTAAAAGTTCTTGAAATGTTCCGTATTGACTGACCTTCATGTCTTAAAGATGGACTGTTGTTTCTCTTTGCTTATTTGAGCTGTTCTTGCCATAATATGGACTTGATCTTTTACCAAATAGGGATATCTTCTGTATACCCCCACCTTGTCACAACACAACTGATTGGCTCAAACGCATTAAGAAGGAAAGAAATTCCACAAATTAACTTTTAAGAAGGCACACCTGTTAATTGAAATGCATTCCAGTTGACTACCTCATGAAGCTGGTTGAGAGAATGCCAAGAGTGTGCAAAGCTGTCATCAAGGCAAAGGGTGGCTATTTGAAGAATCTCAAATATAAAATATATTTGGATTTGTTTGACACTTTTTTGCTTACTACATGATTCCATATGTGTTATTTCATAGTTTTAATGTCTTCACTATTATTCTACAATGTAGAAAATAGTAAAATAAAGAAAAACCCTGGAATGAGTAGGTGTGTCCAAACTTTTGACTGGTACTGTATACAGTGAGGGAAAAAAGTATTTGATCCCCTGCTGATTTTGTATGTTTGCCCACTGACAAAGAAATGATCAGCATATAATTTTAATGGTAGGTTTATTTGAACAGTGAGAGACAGAATAACAACAAAAAAATCCAGAAAAACGCATGTCAAAAATGTTATAAATTGATTTGCATTTTAATGAGGGAAATAAGTATTTGACCCCCTCTCAATCAGAAAGATTTCTGGCTCCCAGGTGTCTTTTATACAGGTAACGAGCTGAGATTAGGAGCACACTCTTAAAGGGAGTGCTCCTAATCTCAGCTTGTTACCTGTATAAAAGACAACTGTCAACAGAAGCAATCAATCAATCAGATTCCAAACTCTCCACCATGGCCAAGACCAAAGAGCTCTCCAAGGATGTCAGGGACAAGATTGTAGACCTACACAAGGCTGGAATGGGCTACAAGACCATCGCCAAGCAGCTTGGTGAGAAGGTGACAACAGTTGGTGCGATTATTCACAAATGGAAGAAACACAAAAGACCTGTCAATCTCCCTCGGCCTGGGGCTCCATGCAAGATCTCACCTCGTGGAGTTGCAATGATTATGAGAACGGTGAGGAATCAGCCCAGAACTACACGGGAGGATCTTGTCAATGATCTCAAGGCAGCTGGGACCATAGTCACCAAGAAAACAATTTGTAACACACTACGCTGTGAAGGACTGAAATCCTGCAGCGCCCACAAGGTCCCCCTGCTCAAGAAAGCACATATACAGGCCCGTCTGAAGTTTGCCAATGAACATCTGAATGATTCAGAGGAGAACTGGGTGAAAGTGTTGTGGTCAGATGAGACCAAAATCGAGCTCTTTGGCATCAACTCAACTCACCGTGTTTGGAGAAGGAGGAATGCTGCCTATGACCCCAAGAACACCATCCCCACCGTCAAACATGGAGGTGGAAACATTTTGCTTTGGGGGTGTTTTTTGCTAAGGGGACAGGACAACTTCACCGCATCAAAAGGACGATGGACGGGCCATGTACCGTCAAATCTTGGGTGAGAACCTCCTTCCCTCAGCCAGGGCATTGAAAATGGGTTGTGGATGGGTATTCCAGCATGACAATGACCCAAAACACACAGCCAAGGCAACAAAGGAGTGGCTCAAGAAGAAGCACATTAAGGTCCTGGAGTGGCCTAGCCAGTCTCCAGACCTTAATCCCATAGAAAATCTGTGGAGGGAGCTGAAGGTTCGAGTTGCCAAACGTCAGCCTCGAAACCTTAATGACTTGGAGAAGATCTGCAAAGAGGAGTGGGACAAAATCCCTCCTGAGATGTGTGCAAACCTGGTGGCCAACTACAAGAAACGTCTGACCTCTGTGATTGCCAACAAGGGTTTTTCCACCAAGTACTAAGTCATGTTTTGCAGAGGGGTCAAATACTTATTTCCCTCATTAAAATGCAAATCAAATTATAACATTTTTGACATGCGTTTTTCTGGATTTATTTGTTGTTATTCTGTCTCTCACTGTTCAAATAAACCTACCATTAAAATTATAGACTGATCATGTCTTTGTCAGTGGGCAAACGTACAAAATCAGCAGGGGATCAAATACTTTTTTTCCTCACTGTATATATACACACACAAACACACACACGTACACAGTTTATACAAAGTAAAAAGAAAAGCAATCATACCAGGTTGTAGAACTCTTGACATTAAGCATTAACAGAAAAAACTGGAATATTACAGATGTAATAATCTGTATAAAATAATAATAAATACGGCACAGAATTGTTTTTGAAAAGCTTGACAGTTGAATGTTAGTTTCATTACAAGAAATGCAATCTACCCCGTCCAACCTCTTACCTAATATTGCATACAACCCCGCTGTACATAATACATTTTTGGAGAAGGCATGTTAAGACAGAAGGAGATAATAAATAATGAGAAAAGATTAATATATATGTCTATTTACAAACCTGGTTCATAGGCTAGTTGCTCTAGAGCAGGGGTGTTAAACTCATTCCATGGAGGGCCTAGTGTCTGCAGTTTCTTCTTCTTCTTCTTCTGTATTTTGACGATCACACAATTTAATGTGCATCCCACCACCTACTATGCGGGACGGAAACAGGATTCCCCCAAAAAACGGAACTACCAAAAAACTACAAAAAAAAATAAAAAATCAAACAACTTTTCTGTTAAAAATAAATAAATAAAACAGATCTGATCCCTACACAGGCTCAAGGGGAACCTGTGAGGGCGGGTCTTCCGGCGCTAGTACTCCTTGCAAGTTTTCCCGATGTAAAATCCTTGAGTCCCAGAAACTTTTCTGCTGCAGCCACAATAATGTCTAGTTTCTTCGACTTCTTTGAGACTTGTGCTGTACAGTTTATAACTGCAACACAATCCACCTTTTTAACACACAGGGTATATTTTGTCTGGCAGCAAACATTTCCTAACATTTTCTACAGGCTGTGGTGTATCCACTACCATCTCTTCACTGGCATCACTTGTTTTCTCACTAGGAGATTCGATTGACCACCAACTTTTGCCACCTCAATTTACTTCACCCTTACAGGGCACTCCAGGAACTCAGGATCATGATCCCCACCGCAATTGCAACACCGTCTTCCTTCTACACACTGTTCTTCAGTATACTCTGTTCGTCTGCACACTCTTGAAACATGGCCAAATCCTTTACAATTCTTACACTGCAGTGGTTTGGGGATGAAAGCTCTTACGGCGTATCTTACAAGCTTCACATGCGTAGGTAATTGCTCTTTATCAAAAAACAACAGGACCGACAGACTTTCTTCTTTTTCTCCATTCACCCAGTGGGTCAGACGCCGGGCACCAACCACACCAGGAATTCTCTTCAGGTATTCAACCTGAACATCCGTCGTCACCCCTGAGATGACTCCTTTGACGGGTGCTCTACTCCGAAGTTTAACACACAAAACTCTGGATTCTTTTGAGGCCCACTGCAATCTTCCTCTGCTCTTCAGAAATACAATTAATCAAAATAAGACCACTCCTGGTCACTCTGACAGACTCCACTTTTCCAAGCGCATACTTCACCATTTGACACCACAAACGGGTTTCCCACATTTGCATCCTTACTCAACAAACGCATCCCAACAAGAAGCGATTCATTATAATTTACACAAGTATCCTCCACTCCAATTTAAGACAATTTCCTTTTTGTTCCAGTTTTCGATATTACTGTTGTCCATTCAGGACATTCGTCTTCACCAAATTTACTTGACGCGCTGCTTAATTCGAACTCATCAACCACTTCCGCCATCTTCCGACCCCCTGCAGGTTTTTGTATTTTTCCTTTCAATTAAGGCCTAGAAAACCAGGTGTGGGGAGTTCCTTACTAATTAGTGACCTTAATTCATCAATCAAGTACAAGGGAGGAGCAAATACCCGCAGACACTAGGCCCTCCGTGGAATGAGTTTGACACCTGTGCTCTTGAGATTTAAAATGTGATGCAGATGTACACTAAAATAATTCGCTCATTTCTTCAATTTAGGGACAATGCATTGTCTGGCAGAATGATAATGAATATGGTAGTTAGTCAATAAAAAATACTACCCTTTACTGAAAGTATTTAAATTGCCTTGATCCAGCTGGTTGGACTCACTAATGTAAAAAATAAATAAAAATAGACTAATCGACTGGTTCAAGAGTCTTGAAGCTGATCGTATGATACTGAAATCCAGGGTGTAGAGAAAAAATGAAAAAGGTGAATGGTTCAATCCCTAAAATTGAGTACATGGCCCATTTCATAGAGCCTGGTGTGCAGGGTGTAACCCTGACAGTGTCAAATCACTGCAATTCAGATCCCTAGTTTAGTCTACTACCTTATTAAACAAAAAGGGTAAGACTCAGCCAGCTCATGGACACTGTTAGAATAGGTATACTTCAATACAATAATATAAATCACTGCATCTCTGTTGGAGGGGTACAACCAAGTATTGCATGGCATGTTCTGCAACCCAAACCCATACGCTCATGATTCTAGGTGGGCTGTTTCATCTCACTGCATTGTCTCTTGTTGTGTGTATGTACTGATGTGTGTAGCTGATAGATGCACACACACACACTACATGTTAATGTTTTTAAATGTATGTAAATTGTAAAGTCATTTTTTTGTCTGTAATGTGTTTTTCGTTATGTGTCGTACCCCAGTAAGAATAGCTGTCGCTAATGGGGATCCAAATAAATCAATTTTACACATCAAACAACCCTTCACCATTTTAACTGATTTTGAACAAGCCCCAAAGGCCAACTCTTCATTACAAGGGGGAAAAAGCCTGAAGATCTGGCAATGTCTTCAACCATTCAATAAAAATTCTAGGGCTTCTCTAGCGCTATATACCTCTATGGCTGAACCCGTCATACTGTTTAAAATGACACCTTTATCATTGGGGGATCAAGGAAATATCAAAAGGGGACAACATTCCACACCTGAACCCTCAAGTATCACCTACAGGGGTGCTGTGGCTGCTTCCTGTTATAGAAGGGTATACATAGGGATTATAACGGTGTACAAGTTATAAAACAAATATAGGGGATCTTTGTATTATTCTTTCATACCCTGAAAATAATCCTGTTGAGAGAAACTATTTGTTGATCCTTGTACAGCGTATTCGGAAAGTATTCAGAACCCTTGACCTTTTCCACATTTTGTTACGTTACAGCTTTATTCTAAAATGGATAAAAAATTAAAAAGTCCATTATCAGTCTACACACAATACCCCATAATGACAAAGCAAAAACCTAAATATCACATTTACATAAGTATTCAGACCCTTTATGCAGTACTTTGTTGAAGAACCTTTGGCAGCGATTACAGAGTATGACGCTACAAGCTTGGCACACCTGTATTTGGGGAGTTTCTCCCATTATTTTCTGCAGATCCTCTCAAGCTCTGTCAGGTTGGATGGGGAGCGTCGCTGCACAGCTATTTTCAGGTCTCTCCAGAGAGAGTTCAATTCTGGGCTCTGGCTGGGCCACTCAAGGACATTCAAAGACTTGTCCCGAAGCCACTCCTGCGTTGTCTTGGCTGTGTGCTTAGGGTTGTTGTCCTGTTGGAAGGTGAACCTTCGCCCCAGGTCCTGAGTGCTCTGGAGTAGGTTTTCATCAAGGATCTTTCTGTACTCTGCTCCGTTCATCTTTCCCTCGATCCGGACTAGTCTCCTAGTCCCTGCCACTGAAAAACATCCCCACAGCATGATGCTTCACCGTAGGGATGGTGCCAGGTTTCCTCCAGACGTGACGCTTGGCATTCAGGCCAAAGAGTTCAATCTTGGTTTCATCAGACCAGAGAATCTTGTTTCTCATGGTCTGAGAGCCCTTTAGCTGCCTTTTGGCAAACTCCAAGCGGGCTGTCATGTGCCTTTTACTGAGGAGTGGCTTCCATCTGGCCACTCTACCATAAAGGCCTGATTGGTGGAGTGCTGCAGAGATGGTTGTCCTTCTGGAAGGTTCTCCCATCTCCACAGAGGAACTCTGGAGCTCTGTCAGAGTGACCATCGGGTTCTTGGTCACCTCCCTGAGCAAGGCCCTTCTCTCCCGATTGCTCAGTTTGGCCGGGTCGGCCAGCTCTAGGAAGAGTTTAGGTGGTTCCAAACTTCTTCCATGTAAGAATGATGGAAGCCACTGTGTTCTTCGGGACATTCAATGCTGCAGACATTTGAGCTCAATTTCGAGTCTCATAGCAAAGGGTCTGAATACTTATGTAAATAAGGTATTTCTGTTTTTGTGCAAAAATATATAAAAACCTGTTTTCACTGTCATTATGGGAAATTATGTGTAGATTGATTAGGGAAATGTTTTATTTAATCCATTCTATATTAAGGCTGTAATGTAACAAAATGGGGGGAAAAGGGAAGAGGACTGAATAGTTTTTATTTTTTACATATGTATTTTTTACTTAACACTTTTTTTTATTTATTGCATTGTTGGTTAAGGGCTTGTAAGTAAGCATTTCACTGTAAGGTCTACACCTGTTGTATTCTGAGTGGCGCAGTGGTCTAAGGCACTGCATCGCAGTGCTAACTGTGCCACTAGAGATCCTGGTTCGAATCCAGGCTCTGTCGCAGCCGGCCGCGACCGGGAGACTCATGGGCGGCGCACAATTGGCCCAGCGTCGTCCAGGGTAGGGGAGGGAATGGCCGACAGGGATGTAGCTCAGTTGATAGAGCATGGCGTTTGCAACGCCAGGGTTGTGGGTTCGATTCCCATGGGGGGCCAGTATAAAAAAAAAAAAAAAATGTATTCACTAACTGTAAGTCGCTCTGGATAAGAGCGTCTGCTAAATGACTAAAATGTCATTTAGAGTTTTTATAGTGGAAAGGTCTGAGAGAATGCATTTCCCTTCCTCACCTCTTGGGGGTGCTGGCGTCCTGCTCTGTGCTGGCTGGCTCGTGCACCTCCTCTTCCACTGACCTGTGAGAGGACAGATTAATGAAAGCTTGATTAATTAAAGCATTATTCAACCGTATAAACATGACACAGATGTGATGAGACCATGGGAAATTACTCAATACAACAGCATAACAGGACAGCTTGGTGAAAGACACACACGCACACACTCGTTCACACACATAAACCTGACGGAAGGAGCCGTGGTAGCGAGCCCCGAGCTTCCCAACGAGGAGTTGGATAGGGTTGTTTCACCAGAGTTACTGGTGACATCATTGTGTGTGGGGGTCTTGGGGAGTAGGTCAGGGTGTCCTGACTGCACGCCTGAGTGTAGGGGGGGAAACATTAATCATTAGTTTTTTACAAGGCGTCAACCATTGGTATGTGCTCTCAACTGCAACTTCCAATGACCACAATATGCTTAATAACAAACCAGCCACAATTTCCCATCATCCACATTAATCTCTTCCCAAAACTCCCCTCCCTTTCCTAAACCCTCCCTTCTAACATTGCTCACCGCTGTCTCTCTCAGTCTCGGGCTGTGTACTTTGGGAGTGTGGGACTCCTAGGCTGCTGCTACTGCAGGGCTGGGGGAAAGGAGAGTGTCCGGAGCCTGCAGTGTTGGCCTCCCTGTGTTCCGATTCTCTACCCTTCTCAAGAAGTGTGTACTCGTTCACGCCCCATTATGCATTTAAAGCATTGTATTGGTTCAAGCATGGCTGGAAGGAGTTTCCACCATATTCCTTTTAAAACATGACAGTGAGTTCACACTTCCATACAGTGAGGGAAAAAAGTATTTGATCCCCTGCTGATTTTGTACGTTTGCCCTCTGACAAAGAAATGACCAGTCTATAATTTTAATGGTAGGTTTATTTGAACAGAGAGACAGAATAACAACAACAAAATTCAGAAAAACACATGTCAAAAATGTTATAAATTGATTTGCATTTTTATGAGGGAAATAAGTATTTGACCCCCTCTCAATCAGAAAGATTTCTGGCTCCCAGGTGTCTTTTATACAGGTAACGAGCTGAGATTAGGAGCACACTCTTAAAGGGAGTGCTCCTAATCTCAGCTTGTTACCTGTATAAAAGACAACTGTCAACAGAAGCAATCAATCAATCAGATTCCAAACTCTCCACCATGGCCAAGACCAAAGAGCTCTCCAAGGATGTCAGGGACAAGATTGTAGACCTACACAAGGCTGGAATGGGCTACAAGACCATCGCCAAGCAGCTTGGTGAGAAGGTGACAACAGTTGGTGCGATTATTCACAAATGGAAGAAACACAAAAGACCTGTCAATCTCCCTCGGCCTGGGGCTCCATACAAGATCTCACCTCGTGGAGTTGCAATGATTATGAGAACGGTGAGGAATCAGCCCAGAACTACACGGGAGGATCTTGTCAATGATCTCAAAGCAGCTGGGACCATAGTCACCAAGAAAACAATTGGTAACACACTACGCCGTGAAGGACTGAAATCCTGCAGCGCCCGCAAGGTCCCCCTTCTCAAGAAAGCACATATACATGCCCGACTGAAGTTTGCCAATGAACATCTGAATGATTCAGAGGAGAACTGGGTGAAAGTGTTGTGGTCAGATGAGACCAAAATCGAGCTCTTTGACCCCAAGAACACCATCCCCACCATCAAACATGGAGGTGGAAACATTATGCTTTGGGGGTGTTTTTCTGCTAAGGGGACAGGACAACTTCACCGCATCAAAGGGACGATGGACAGGGCCATGTACCGTCAAATCTTGGGTGAGAACCTCCTTCCCTCAGCCAGGGCATTGAAAATGTGTCGTGGATAGGTATTCCAGCATGACAATGACCCAAAACACACGGCCAAGGCAACAAAGGAGTGGCTCAAGAAGAAGCACATTAAGGTCCTGGAGTGGCCTAGCCAGTCTCCAGACCTTAATCCCATAGAAAATCTGTGGAGGGAGCTGAAGGTTCGAGTTGCCAAACGTCAGCCTCGAAACCTTAATGACTTGGAGAAGATCTGCAAAGAGGAGTGGGACAAAATCCCTCCTGAGATGTATGCAAACCTGGTGGCCAACTACAAGAAACGTCTGACCTCTGTGATTGCCAACAAGGGTTTTGCCACCAAGTACTAAGTCATGTTTTGCAGAGGGGTCAAATACTTATTTCCCTCATTAAAATGCAAATCAATTTATAACATTTTTGACATGCGTTTTTCTGGATTTTTTTGTTGTTATTGTGTCTCTCACTGTTCAAATAAACCTACCATTAAAATTATAGACTGATCATTTCTTTGTCAGTGGGCAAACGTACAAAATCAGCAGGGGATCAAATACTTTTTTCCCTCACTGTATATATATATATATATACATATATACATACATACATACATACATATATACACATACATGTACATATCCTTTAAAAAAATATATTTCCCTTTATTACTTTCCAACCCCACCACCCCTTCCCTAATTGGAGTAAACTAGTGAACAACAATGCTTAGGCCTCTATTTCCAGCTTATACATACTATATACATTTTGGCAGAGTTACTCAATACCCAAACCAGACGAAACTGGTTTCAAGTGGCCATGAGACGTCATGTGATCTCCTACTGCTATGTTGTGGACAAACTGGGAATTGGACAGGGGTGTACAAAACATTAGGAACACCTTCCTGGAAAGAATGGCGCTGGAGGAGATGGCCGCCGTTTTACCAATTGTGCTATTTTGTGTGTTTTTTCACGTTGTTTGTAACTTATTTTGTACATAATGTTTCTGCCAGTTTCTTATGACCGAAAATAGCTTCTGGATATCAGAACAGCAATTACTCACCTCGAACTGGACAAAGTTTTTTTCTTTAACGAGTCGGACTCAAAGGATTTACTCCAGATACCGGACCAGGCCCAAATCCCCGTCATTCGCATGAAGAAAAGACGCCGATACAGGGAACGCAGGTCCGGGTGCCTTGTGAGAATTGGTCGGCAAGTGGGTAACCCGCCGCTACCATCCTTCCTATTGGCCAACTTGCAATCATTGGAGAATAAACTGGATGAGCTCCGTTCAAGACTATCCTACCAACGGGACATTAAAAACTGTAATATCTTATGTTTCACAGAATCGTGGCTGAACGACGACATGGATAATATACAGTTGGCTGGTTTTTCAGTGCATCGGCAAGACAGAACAGCTGCCTCCGGTAAGACAAGTGATGGTGGTCTGTGTCTATTTGTCAATAACAGCTGGTGCGTGAAATCAAATATTAAAGAAGTCTCTAGGTTTTGCTCGCCTGAGGTAGAGTGGGTGTCTATTTACCACCACAAACCGGTGCTGGCACTAAGACCGCACTCAACGAGCTGTATAAAGACATAAGCAAACAAGAAAATGCTCACCCAGAGGCGGTGCTCCTAGTGGCCGGGGACTTTAATGCAGGGAAACTTAAATCAATTTTTACCTCATTTCTACCAGTATGTTACAACCAGAGGGAAAAAAACTCTAGACCACCTTTACTCCACAACAGAGAAGCTCTCCCTCGCCCTCCATTTTGCAAAGCTGACCATAATTCTATCCTCCTGATTCCTGCTTACAAGCAAAAACTAAAGCAGGAAATACCAGTGACTCGCTCAATACGGAAGTGGTCAGATGACGCAGATGCTAAGCTACAGGACTGTTTGCTAGCACAGAATATGTTCCGGGACTCATCCGATGGCATTGAGGAGCATACCACTTCAGTCACCGGCTACATCAATAAGTGCATCGATGACGTTGTCCCCACAGTGACCGTACGTACCCCAACCAGAAGCCATGGATTACAGGCAAGATCTGCACTGAGCTAAAGGGTAGAGCTGCCGCTTTCAATGAGCAGGACTCTAACCCGGACGCTTATAAGAAATCCTGCTATGCCCTCCGACGAACCATCAAACAATCATGGTCCAAACACACCAAGACGCTATTGAGGGTAGTGTGTGCGGCTCAGTACATCACTGGGGCCAAACTTCCTGCCATCCAGGACCTCTATATTACAGGCAGTGTCAGAGGAAGGCCCTCAAAATTGCCAAAGACTTCAGCCACCCTAATCATAGACTGTTCTCTCTGCTACCGCACCGCAAGCGTTACCGGAGCGCCTAGTCTAGGTCCAAAAGGCTTCTTAACAGCTTCTACCCCCAAGCCATAAGACTGCTGAACAGCTAATCAAATGACTACCTGGACTATTTGCATTGACCCCCCCCCAACCTACTTTTTTCAACGCTGCTGCTACTCGCTGTTTATTATCTATGCATATTCACTTTACCCCTACCTACATGCACATATTACCTCAATTACCTTGACTAACCTGTACCCCCGCACATTGACTCGGTACCGGTACCCCCTGTATATAGCCTCGTTATTGTTATTTTATTGTTGCTCTTTTATTTTTTACTTTAGTTTATTTAGTAAATATATTTCTTAAACTCTTATTTTTCTTAAAACTGCATTGTTGGTTAAGGGCTTGTAAGTAAGCATTTCACGGTAAGGTCTACACCTGTTATATTTGGCGCATGTGACAAATACAATTTTATTTTATTTGTTGGAGTTGCACCCCCTTTTGCCCTCAGAACAGACTCAATTCGTCGGGGCATGGACTCTACAAGGTGTCGAAAGCATTCCACAGGGACGCAGGCCCATGTTGACTCCAATGCTTCCCACAGTGTCAAGTTGGCTGGATGTCCTTTGGGTGGTGGACCATTCTTGATACACACGGGAAACTGTTGAGCATGAAAAACCCAGCAGCGTTGCAGTTCTTGACACACTCAAACCGGTGCTCATGGCACTTATTACCATACCCCATTCAAAGGCACTTAAATATTTTGTCTTGACCATTCACCCTCTGAATGGCACACATACACAATCCATGTCTCAGTTGTCTCCAGGCTTAAAAATCCTTCTTGAACCTGTCTCCTCCCCTTCATCTACACTGATAGAAGTTCATTTAACAGGTTACATTAATAAGGGATCATAGCTTTCACCTGGATTCACCTGGTCAGTCTGTCATGGAAAGAGTGTTCCTAATGTTTTGTACACTCAGTGTATTTACATCAAATTAAATTTGTCACATGCTTCGTAAACAACAGGTGTAGACTAACAGTGACATGCTTACTTACAAGCCCTTCCCAACAATACCTATCCACCTCTCAATGGATAGGTAGAGGCTCATACACTGAAGTCGGGCACTGATATTGGGCGTTTAGGCCTGGCTCGAGGTAATCTGGAGGAGGTCAGAGCAGAGAGCGAGATTGAAGAGGTGAATAGAAAGGAAGCGGTATTTCCCAGGTTGATCATATGCACATGTTAAACTCAGCAGAGGAGTGCTCTTTGAATTTGAAGTGCATGCCTGGGGTGCACACCGTAGCAAACCGCAGCAAAATGCCACGGAAAATGTTTTCTTTTTATGAAAACGAGTGTCTCTATTAGACAAATTCAGGTATGTCCCTCCCCGTTTCATCCCGTTTGACTCCTAGCTTTCTAATCAGCTGCGACACAACCATACACGCACTGTCCGTTGTTAGCTCAAGACTATGAACTCTTTAAATGTGAACATGAATAGCTGAGACATTTAGAAAACAGCAGACGTATTATCTTCACAAGACTAAACACTAAATGTGTTTGGCAGTTATGTAATTAACTGACAACAGGGACTGAATACATTCATAACAGACATGGGAGAAAAAAACATAAGTAGGAAAACCCTGGCTGCCATACAAAATTAGATGATGTCTGTTACAATGACCTTCTTGTAGGTGGTCTCAAGCCCACGGTGGCCAATAGTCTTCTTTATAGTTTGAGATGAGCTTGAGGACCCTACGAGTGGAAGAGCGGGAGAAGAGGTGAGTCACAGGGAGAGACAAAGGACATAACGTATCCTTTGGGTGAGACTACTTTATATACATGAGTGTGATTACTGAAGGCATAAAATATTGGGGTGGAAACCACACTACATTTTCATCTTCTCACCTCTAAAGAAGCCATCTTCCGAGTCCCAGTTGAGCCTACAGAAAAATAGATGAAAAGTGAGGGACAGAAAGAATGTGTCACGATCGTCTAACAGAGATGAGGACCAAGGCGCAGCGTTGCAGGCAAACATACTATTTATTTAGCGTCAAATGACCAAAACAACAAAACGATATCGTGACAGTTCACGGTCTAACACAAACCGACTGGAAACAAAATCCCACAAACACGAATGAAAAACAGACTGTATAAATATGGCTCCCAATCAGAGACAGCCAGCAACACCTGACACTCGTTGCCTCTGATTGGGAGCCACTCTGGCCAACATAGAAATAGCACCCATAGAACAAAACACATTGATCTACACACCCTGGCTCAACATAACAGTGTCCCCAGAGCAGGGGCGGTGTGTTCAATAGGGCGATATGGGCGACGCACTGCCAAACGGGAAAATTTTTCTAATCAATTATATCACGGCAACAGTAGTTATCAGTGTTCTAATCTGATCTGACTGCCACTAAATGTCAAATCAGGCTAAAGTCGTGCTTCAAATGGCCCCGCCCGTTTTTGGGGCGATTTCAGTCATGTTGAAAATCGCCCAGAAGTCTGTCATAGACTCCCATGTAAAATCTATTTTTTTTAAATTTCAAAGCTTTCAATACAATCTCTATGGGTGTCTGTGGGCTTGCACTTACGCGCTTTCGTCATACGTGACGTAACCATGAACGTAACTAAGAAAATAGCGGCTAGCAGCGTCTCTGTTGCGACCTGCAGTGTGGCGTTATCTTATGTTTTTAATTTGTACACTTAGTGGCGTTATTTTATGTTTTTAATTTGTACACTTAGTTTACAAACATTCTGCCAACCATGGATTTCCAGTGGTGGGTTTTGGACTGATCTTGTTGATCGTGTACATACCCGCTACGAACGGACTAAATAATGAAAACGCTGCTGGCAGCGGAATCCAATACAGCTGGGAGACTTGGCTGGATGACAGAGTCCCGGACAGAGAAGTGGAGCCGGCCGGCTTCACCCTGGTCAGAGCGGACCGCGATCTGACACAGTCACAGGGAAAATCGATCCTGGTAAGAGAGCGACTCTGTACCCCCGACATTGAACTGCTTTCTGTGTCACTGCGACCTTACTATCTGCCCCGTGAGTTCCCCCAATTGTTTGTTACCGTTGTGTACTGTTGATAATCACAAGTTTACTGGAGAACTGAGACCAAGTAGAGACTTTGGACAGGGTGGATATGGTATAATAAAGGCAGTTTATTCAGAGGTAAAGATATCTGGAATCGCGTGCACGGACTCGTTCGTCAAACTCTTAGGGAGCTATCTGAAGAGAGCCCCGAAAACATTGTGTGCAGACATTTTATACAATAAATGATGTAGGTTGAATCTAGTAGTTCTGATCTTCTGATTGGTCCTGATGAGTTGGGCGAGGTCCCCTCCACTGTTGCATTGGCTCTGAGTCGGGTTCTCTGTCTTCAAATGTTCAGCCTAAAGAGAGTGTGTGTGTGTGTGTGTGTGTCCTCAGAGCAAGAACTCGTGAGTTGGAAGAACTGAGAGACCTATGGCGTGGGTGTTGTCCTTGGCCACCTGCTGACAAGGCTGACAAGATAGGACTCTTTTGTCCATTGTTATAGGATAGGAACAGCATTGATTGAAAACAAACGCCCAACACAAAATGGGTCATGCACAAGATTTTAGTCAGACCAAGCTATAACATTATATATTTACTACGACAGTACATTCAACCAAAAGCTAATATAACAAAGGCATCAGAGATTATTTATAATCTGTCACAGAAACTGGAATCCATCTCCCCAGATCAGTCAATAAATGCTTCTGGTATTGACTTATATGCTGCCCCTGTCTTCATGTTGTTGCTGGACATATCTTTTTTAAAATGTGTGTAGGTCACCTAAATCATCAGAAAAATTGCCCCTCCTGAGAATTTTTTCAGGAGCCGCCACTGCCCCAGAGCCAGGGCGTGACAGTACCCCCCCCTAAAGGCGCGGACTCCGACCGCGTCAACCAAATACCACAGGGGAGGGACCGGGTGGGCACTCCGCCTAGGCGGCGGATCCGGCTCCGGGCCTGATCCCCGCTCCCTCTCCAACCCCCCAAAGTACCCCTGGTCCGGTCTGGCCCCGCTGGCCGGAGCTGGACTGCACACTGATGGAGCGGATTGCTCTAGCTCCGGCGTAAAACATCTGACCCGTGCCGAACCAGGCACCAGTGGAACAGGCACGGGCCGTGCTGGACTGACAACGCACACCACTGGCTTGGTGTGAGGAGCAGGAGTGAGCCGAACCGGGCTGACGAAACGCACCACTGACTTGGTGCGGGGAGCAGGAACGGGCCGAGCCGGGCTGACGAAGCGCACCACTGACTTGGTGCGGGGAGCAGGAACGGGCCGAGCCGGGCTGACGAAGCGCACCACTGACTTGGTGCGGGGAGCAGGAACGGGCCGAGCCGGGCTGACGAAGCGCACCACTGACTTGGTGCGGGGAGCAGGAACGGGCCGAGCCGGGCTGACGAAGCGCACCACTGACTTGGTGCGGGGAGCAGGAACGGGCCGAGCCGGGCTGACGAAGCGCACCACTGACTTGGTGCGGGGAGCAGGAACGGGCCGAGCCGGGCTGACGAAGCGCACCACTGACTTGGTGCGGGGAGCAGGAACGGGCCGAGCCGGGCTGACGAAGCGCACCACTGACTTGGTGCGGGGAGCAGGAACGGGCCGAGCCGGGCTGACGAAGCGCACCACTGACTTGGTGCGAGGAGCAGGAACAGACCGGACCGTACTGGGGACACACACCACTGGCCCTACACCGGGATCTGGAACGGGCCGGACCGGACTGGTAACACACCCCAGTACCTCTCGCCGTGCCTCTACACCTTCCATCCCCTCTTCGACCAGTGGCCCCCGTAACCTGGCGGCCTCCTCTGCCAACCCGCTGGACCGCTCTATCGCGGCCTCCTGCTGCCCCGACGTCGTGAGCCCCCCCCTAAAAATTTTCTGGGGGTCTCTCCTCCCCGTGGGCCAGGCCTCTATAGTTCTCGCCCAACTCTCGCTCTTCTGCTTCCAACTCCCGCCATTCAGCTCCTCAATTGGCTTGACCCAGTCGAAGCTCTTCCTCCACTGTTCCCAAGTCCACCCTCTCTGCTCCTCACTAGGCTTGACCCAGTCGAGGTTGCCACGGAGATCTGCCAGCGATTCCCCTGGCGATGGCTCCTGGACACGCTGCTTGGTCCAGTTTTGGTGGGATTTTCTGTCACGATCGTCTAACAGAGATGAGGACCAAGGCGCAGCGTTGCAGGTAAACATACTCTTTATTTAGCGTCAAATGACCAAAACAACAAAACGATATCGTGACAGTTCACGGTCTAACACAAACCGACTGGAAACAAAATCCCACAAACACGAATGAAAAACAGACTGTATAAATATGGCTCCCAATCAGAGACAGCCAGCAACACCTGACACTCGTTGCCTCTGATTGGGAGCCACTCTGGCCAACATAGAAATAGCACCCATAGAACAAAACACATTGATCTACACACCCTGGCTCAACATAACAGTGTCCCCAGAGCCAGGGCGTGACAGAATGAAAAGACAGAACAAGCAAAAAGATTTGAGAGCCGTTGGTTACTGCAATAGATCATAGAGCTGCCGTTGTGAACTGTTGCCGTTGGTCATGCCAATCCCAACCAGTCTAAAAACACACACAAAAACATACTTAGACCCAGTTTACACTAAGGTGTTTTGGCCATGAATACGATCAATGGTGTCAAGATACCACATTCTGTAGCCTAAATCTCTGAATGAATATGAATGCAAAATGCCATAGCCCAAGGAGTAGGATGCGTACATGTGATGTCATCAGTGACCAATTGTCCCAGCTTTGGGCAGCTGAATCAGTTCAAGGCAACAAGGCATGCAATCATCCACAGGCCTAAATTGACAGAACCTGAATAGTTCATGTCAACCAGTGCATTTATCTGTGGCTTGCAAGCTCACACACTACTATTTTGTAATTTCCTGTTGACAGTAAAAGGCGTGATGTAAATAACAAAACTGTATGTACATGTACATACACCACCACAAACATGGGAGAAGACAGTAGCTGTGTTTTCACACAGACACACTTCGGTACCTCTGAGAATAGTCTCCTCCAGAACTGGGTCTGCACATCTGTGGGATGGCATGGGCGGTTAAACGGTTATGGTCACTTTTGCCAGTTAGTAGCTACTATGTTGTGTACATGGCAAAGGTGGGTTTGTCACCAGGCTGTCTTTAAAGCTCAATCCACATACTACAAGATTGAGTCTCAAAGACATATGATCTCCAAAACGGGTAGCTATCAGGTGGTGTAGAGCGAGAATTTACACTTACCAGTGGAACTCGCTGGACCTGAGGAAACTGTTCCAGCTGTGGCCATTTCTGAAATGTGCACTGTTCTTGCTAAGTGTCAACAAGTTAGCTGCCTAAATTGCATGGTATATTTTTGTCGAAGCAATTGTTCTAGTGCGTTTCCACACAACTCTGATCCAGGGTCGTCAAGCCAAACAAGCTGGACCGAGTGACTTCGCCAAATTCTGGCTACCCCACATTGGCAAAAGTCTCTCTGCTTGTTTCGCAGGGGTGAGCTGAAGAGTTGGGTTACTCCCCTGAAAAGAAAACCTAGTTAGCTAGCAAGATGGCTCCCCTGACATTGACAAACTCATGGCAAATTGTAGACGTGTTGTTGTTAGATTCACCGGTCCTGGCTGGTTATTGTTAGCCAATATGAACTAGCTAGCTAGCTACCTTGGCTAGCTAACATTTACAATAGATTTACATTTTAGTCATTAGCTGACGCTCTTATCCAGAGCCACTTACAGCTAGTTTAATTTAGCTAGTTGGTTCAAATTTGCAAGCCACGTTGGCTTCCTAATCCTAGCAATGAAAATGGCTATTTCGGATATTTCACATGGCTAACTAGCTAAGCAATATACGTTTTGTTTTAGAATGACTAGCTAGCTGCACTTAATGACACCATCTCCCATCTCACCTTTTTTGGAATAGTTTTCAAACAACCAAGGTAACCTAGCCTAATTTGCTAACGTTAGCCAAGATTAACGTTAGTCTGGTAGTGCTAGCAACTAATCTTGATGACAATGGATTTCTCTGCTTAGCTATCAAGTTAACATATACATTAGTGGATGCCTATCTGGGCATCATCTCAGATTTGATTCGGTGGTGTTTCTGTTAGTTTCCCCGGAGATTGTAAAGATAGCTAGTGCTGCCCAACCCCGCATCGAAAAACACACTGCCCCGACATGCACAGCCAGCTGTGGTGTTTTATTATCATCACCACACCAACCGAACCGGGAAAAACTAAAGGCCAAGGAACCAGTGCAGGGAACGAGAGACGGGCAGCAATCCAAACTGGTCCCTCCACCGCCTCCTTTCACCTGAAAAGTGTAAGTAAATGACGGTTACGTATGTAACCACGGTTATGTGAGTTATTGGATCGCTCCAATAGGGTATCCTTCCATGTGGCAGGATACATTCCGAGTAAGAATTTCAGATTAGTCCCGTGTACCGGCTAGTGCTGCGGCTGACCCCCTAAATAGCTGCCGCTGCACTACTTCCACCTCGTGTCTTTTTCGAGGCGCCGTAGATCACAGACAAAGAGGATTGGAGTTATCCAATAGCTCACATAACCGTGGTTACATACGTAACCTTAGTTATGTAGCACTATATTGGATCACTCCAATATGGTTTCACAATACCAGATGAATCGGTGAACTAGGTAAGGGCCAGACCGAGAGCAACAATGACTCGATAGTACTTAGAGAAGGGTGCTAGACGATGCCCAACTGGCCGAGGCACAAATGTCATTGAGGGGAACTTCTTGGAGCAGTGCCCACGATGTAGCTCCTCTAGTAGAATATGCCACTACAGCAGACGGCAGAGGCCGGCTGGCCAGCTAATATGTTGTAGTAATAGTGTCCACAATCCAATGTGAGAGTCTTTGTATTGATAGGCTCTGGCCCAGAACTCTCTAACCATAGCAAATGAATAGCCGAACAGACTGTCGAATTGTCTGTGTCTGTGTAATGTAAGTGTCCAACGCCTTGACCCGGGCAGAGCACACTTGGGGAAAAAACACCCAGCTCACCCACAGCCGCGGGAGGAGCATATGCGGACAAATGTAAGGGCTGGTTCACATGTCTGTCAAACAGGACCTTCGGCAAGAATGAGGGGTTAAGACGGAGGGTGACACTCATCTTGTCTGGGCCCATTCTGAAAAACATTCAGTGCTCACTGAAAAGGCATGAAGTTCACTCACCCTCTTAGTGGAGGTAATAGCCAACAGGAATGCCACCTTTATGGATAGGTGCTTCAAAGTCATTGACTCTAGGGGCTCGAGGGCGGCTTAGCAAGCGCTGACAGCTCCACGTCAATGTTCCAGTTTGGCACAGAGCGGGCCATTGCTGGACACAGACGTCGAACTCCCTTCATAAATTTGGAGAGCAATGGGTAGCCAGCCATGGGTCCTTCTTGGCCTTCATCATGGCATGCCGAGATAGCGGCTAAATACACTCTCAATGTGGATGCCACTCATCCTGCATCAAGCAGTGACTGTGAAAACTGTAAAACCGTTTACACATATGGCTCTCAAACCAGGTACAGAATATGCCCAACCGCATTTGATATGACGCATTGGTGGAAGAAACCGTGGCGCTCCACAACATGTTCACAACACATTGTGCTGAAGGCCTAGACTGGTCCACTAACACCTCTCAGAGGCCAAGCCCGAAGCTGGAGGTAGTGCGGGTCCGGATGCCACAGTGTCCCCCCAGCCTGAAGAGAAGGTCGGGCCTCATGGGCAGCTGGTCCCCGAGAGGAGAGACAACAGAAGGCTGAACCATGGTGGTCTCGGACAGCATGGAGCTATCAAGAGCTGCTGGTGGCCAATCAAGATGACCCTGTCTAGTGTAACTGTGATCAGGGGACATGATCGGAAAGCGTAAAGCGGCGTTGCTGGCCAATCATGAGCGAGGGCGTCCAGACCCATAGGGTCCGACATAGAGATCCAGCTGGGGAAATTTGTGCTCTTCCAAACCTGTCCCAAAGCTGTAGCACCACCTGAGGGTGTAGACTCTAGTAACCCGTGCCGGCCATGGGAGTTGAACCATCGCTGGAGTGGCTTGATGGAGAATGCCCAGCGGAACCAACAGTGAAGCCACTGTCAGTAGGCCGAGTAACTGTTGGCACTCTAACACCGACATGGCTTGTCCGAGCCGGAAACGGTTGAGGTACGATAGGATTTTGTTACTCTCACCTGAGGGAGACGTGCCCTCATGATAATCGAGTCTATGGACATCCCAAGGTAGATCACTTTCCGTGAGGGGGACAGGTGACTCTTCTCCTTGTTTAGGGTGAGGCCCATAACTCGAATGTGGTTCAAGAGGGTCCTTGTGTCCGTTGTGGCCTGTTCCCTGGATTGGGCAGACTATCCAATCGTCCAGGTAAGGCAGTTACTCCTCCAGTAGAATGTGCCACCACAGCAAAAGGCAAAGGCTGACGGGCCAGCCGAAATGCTGCAGTAACAGTGTCCACCATGCAAGTCCGGTCGGATAGGCCCTGGCCCAAAACTCTCTCACCATAGTTAACGAAAACTGACAAAGCTTTCGTATTGCCTGTGTCTGTGAAAAGTGTCTATTGCCCTAGCCGGGCACAACGCACTGGGGGAGGCCCCTAGTTCACCCGCAACAGCAAGAGAGGCGTGTGTGGACAACTGTAATGGCCGTTTAACGTGTGTCAGACAGAACTATTGGCCAGAATGAGGTTTGGATGTAGGTTGACACTCCATCTGAACTCATTCGGAAATATTCAGTCAACCAGGGCATCAACACTAGAAGACCCTGAGACATTTGAGGCGCCAGAACTATAGCGGTGGCCAGCGTTGGAGTTCGTAGCCTTCCATCACCACACTGCTTAGATGTGGGCAGGGACACCTCGCATTTCTCAAGGCAAAAAGCCATACTGGAAATGGTAGTTTCTCTCTGTGGGAAGAAGAGATGGGTAGTATACCCTGCAGTATAACAAATTAATATGGCAACCCCAGCTACACACTGCGTAAGACCAGCAGTGTAATCTAGCTGTTATGTGAGTTTCTAAGGGAAACTAGGATAGTTACTGTCAGTACTGTAAACTAATGTAACAAAACTATAGTAAACCCATCTATATACTGAAACCCTCAGCATAATAGATCTGAGATGTACGTTTCCAGGGGAAACTAGGATAGTTACTGTCTTAACTGTAAGTACAACAGAACTAGTAACCCCAGCTACACACTGTGCAAGACCGCAGTGTAATAGCTGAAAAGTGCGTTTCCAAGGGAACCTAGCATAGTTACTGTATGTAGCCTACTGTAAGTAGTGCAACAGAAAAACTATAGTAAACCCAGATACACTGTGTGAAAAAAACTGTAGTGAAATAGAGCTGTCAGTTTCCAATTAAGGAATAGTTTACTGTCTGTACTGTAAAGTAGTGCAACAGAACTATAGTAAACATCTACACACTGAATCCCTCAGTGTAATAGAGCTGAGATGTGAGTTGCCAAGGGAAACTATGATAGTTACTGTCTGTACTGTAAAACAACCCGGCCCGAAGGTAACAATGCCAAAAATACAAATTCAGTCAATTTGTTGGAACAACAGCGACACTAGGCAGTGGTAGTAGATATGTGCAACTAGTTATCATGACAATAATAAAGAGGGCTACAAAAGGTTTTGCATATTATTTTTATTTTTCAGTGGCAAGAGAAGCAGTGCAAACATGAAAAAGTACACAGAAAAGGTAACATTTAATTTGGATAGCATAGTCCCCCTAGGTGTACAGATCAACTAATTATTCAATTAATTATAAACACACTTACTAGCTCTAACCACAACCCTTTAATATACCATCTAAATAAAGTCGGCCCAGAGATAATAATAATCTAATAATCGATCATTAGATTAAACATGAAGTGTTGTTAGACTAAAGCTCAGGTTATAAAAAATATTGTAGTCATGTTGCCTCTAACATGTGTTTGGCTTCCAGGTGAACCCTGGTTCAGGAGGCATCTGGGGGGCCGTGTAGCCTGCAGTGGGCTCGTAAAAGGGGTTTGGGAGTTCGTCATCAAAGCAGCTCCACCTGGCCTCTCCACTCTTCCTGCAGCACGGGTATGCCCTGGTCATTACGGCAAACTCCTCGACACAGAACTTGGCGAGTGCATTCTGCCACTGCAAGGAGAGAAACATAGAGACAAGTATAGAATAACTTAAAATAAAGGATTCCAATATGCAATATATTCATAAAAAATACACACACTCATCATCGACTCACAGCTTGCTGAGCACAGCACAGGATCTGGACGTTTTGCTGGGCTACTTCTCCACTGCAGCACATGCTGTACCAAGACTCCAAACGATTTATGGCTTTTCCACAGCGCCGGAAAAAACTGACACCAGAGCGAGGAAAGAAGCTAGGTGGATACCGGGGTCGACTCTGTCCATAGCGACATATGGCAGCAAGATTCTGTAGGGTAGGGAATGCAGGAGGGAAAGGGACGTCAGGCTCCTGCAGAGAGCCAAAATTCTGGGTACCTGTGAATATAATAAAATGTATGGGGAAAAAGAGGGAGCATGATAAAATATGATACATTCAGACAATCTGTTTCATAGCAGACAAATAATAGATTTGAGTGTAATCCCTTTCGAAATTGTATGAAAACATTATACAATACCTCCAAGTTTTGCACAATCAAGAGTCAGTAGTGCAAGTAACCAAGAACGTGCAAAAAATCCAGCCGAAATCATGTTTTGTTTGTTGTTGTTGGAAGGAAAAAAAACTCAGTTCTCCTCTTCTGTGAGGTTCTGCATGGGAGATAGAAGTCTTCTGCTTTCCTTCAAGTTTGTCCAAGCTTTACTGTCCTCATCTTCAACCTGCTTTTATCCAACAGATGGTAGGGGGAGTGAGTCCCGGGGCGTGCCACTCTCCTGAATGTGAAATGATGCGAGCAGGGTGTAGATACTGGAAAAGGAAGGACAGCAAGTACTGAGTACGTCACAGATGAGTACCTGTAATCAAATGAGTGCTGCTAGGTCTTTCCTTATAATCTTGGAAATCATTGCAAATGTTTGCGATGTTAACCTTTCCTCCATTTATCTGGTCAATTTGTCAGTATATGTCTGTTGTTTGTAACAGTGTGTTATATGTGAAAATGTGATTGTATTATAAATTGTATTTGAATGTTTAAGGACTCTTGGAAGATTAGTCCAAATGAGGACTAAAAGAGATCCTAATAAAATCAAATCCGTCGGGTCATATATCCACTCCTTTGGGCATGACTTCATAAATAACATGTAGGCCTTTTGCCATATGATGATCAGATGTAGCCAGTTAGCCTATCATTCATACCTGTTGACCTTTTAGGACTACGCTCTTTTAGATTTGTTCCTAAAGGGGTACAAACGCTTGTCACTGGGGTGGTACCCTGTAAGGTACATCCGTTGTACGTTTAGTTATAGGTACATAATTGTACCCCAGTTCATACCTCAGATAGTACCTTTTTTTACATATAGTCCACAGGTACAAAAGCATGCTTTTAGAAAGGTACATTTAGCCTTTATAGAGAACCACCACAGTGACAAAGCCATTTGTTCCTTGAAAGTGGTACAACACTTCCACTAACGGGTGGCCAAAAATAACTAACTGGAAACTAAGCCACACCTCCAATATAATTTCCCAGTGTGCCTTCCAACTGGGCACAAACTGGTCGACTCAACATTGTTTCAAAGTAATTTGTCAACGTATTGTGACATGGAAAATACATTGCAATCGAAAAAAGTTATAAACTGTTGTTTTGAGGGTGAAATTTAAACCACAGGATTATGTCATCATTAACCAAATTTCAACATAGACAAATCTGTATAAAATATGTTGAATTTGCACCTTTAAAACTTCAGATTTTCAACGTTATATCCACTCTGAGAAAATAACAATAGGCTGGGCAGCACCTACTGGAGAATTGATCGAGGCACTGGTCGAGGCACTGGGAAACTCCTGCTGCATCCATTTTCGTTTGGTGTGTGATTCTGTGACGAGTACTGAGTATACGAAGAGGCAGGCCGCAGACGCAGGAATTAACAAGGTCAAGGTTTTCCTTTTCCATTCCCCCCCCAAAAAACAACAAAAATAAAACAAGGTCAAGGTTTTCCTAACAATGAGAAAGAGAAATAACAAAGATAGCGTAAACAACATGAAGCTTAACAATCACACACAACATCATACAGAACAGTCCAGGGCTAAATAGGGGTGGTGATGAGATGATGAGGTGCAGGTGCGCTGGAGGTGATTAGGGTGCTTTGGGTATCCATTCCGGTGTTGCCGAGGTGGTGCGCTCAGACCGGTGGCTCAGTAGACCGGCAAATCAGAGCGCCAGAGGGGAGCAACGGGAGGAGACGTGACATAGATTAATATCTGCCTTGGCTTTTAAAAAAGTGTCTTTATTTTCTCCTTCCTATTTCTGCTCAACTAAAAGCCATGTAGATTATACTTCAGGATGTTAATTTGGTGTGGCATCATAAAAAAATATAGGGTGACATACTATGTAGGGCTAGGTTTCATATCTTTGCATTACCTGGTTTTAACCAAGCCCTGCTTATATTTGTCACTGACTATTACCAATGTGCTATCGTGAGAATGATTGTTGAGAGATCTCCACTTAAAAACTAAATAGATTGACTTTTGCTACCGAAGTCACTCCAAAGGGTAGGTTTAAAAGAGCAAATTAAATGTGACCATGCTTTATCACTCATATGGTGCCTTCAGAAGGTATTCATACCCCTTGACTTATTCCACATTTTGTTGTGTTACAGCCTGAATTCAAAATGGATGAAATCAATATTTTTCCTCACCCATCTACACGTAGTGGCAAAGTGAAAACATGTTTTCAGAAAGTTTTGCAAATGTATTGAAAATGAAATACAGAAATATCTCATTTACATAAGTATTCACACACCTGTGTCAATACTGTGTAGATCACCTTTGGGAGCGATTACAGCTGTGGGTCTTTCTGGGTAAGTCTCTAAGAGCTTTCCACACCTGGATTGTGCAACATTTGCCCATTATTATTTTCAAAATTCTTCAAGCTCTGTCAAATTGGTTGTTGATCATTGCTAGACAACCATTTTCAGGCGGCAGGTAGCTTAGTGGTTAAGAGCGTCTGCTAAATGACCAATTTATTTTTTATTTATAGTTTTTCAAGTAGATTTAAGTCAAAACTTTAACTCGGCCACTTAGGAACATTCACTGTCTTCTTGCTAAGCAACTCCAGTAGATTTGGCCTTGCGTTTTAGGTTATTGTCCTGCTGAAAGGTGAATTCATCTCCCAGTGTCTGGTGGAAAGCAGACTGAACCAGGTTTTCCGCTAGGATTTTGCCTGTGCTTAGCTCCATTCCGTTTATTTTTTATCCTGAAAAACTCCCCAGTCCTTAACTATTATAAGCATACCCAGAACATGATGAAGCCACCACAATGCTTGAAAATTTGGAGAGTAGTACTCAGTAATGTGTTGTATTGGATTTGACCCAAATATAACACTTTGTTTTCAGGACAAAAATGTAATGGCTTTGCCATATTTTTAGCAGTACTACTTTAGTGCCTTGTTGCAAACAGGATGCGTGTTTTGGAATATTTTTATTATGTACAGGCTTCCTTCTTTTCACTCTGTCAATTAGGTTAATATTGTGGAGTAACTACAATGTTGTTGATCCATCCTCAATGTTCTCCTATCACAGCCATTAAACTCTATCTGTTTTAAAGTCACCATTGGCTTCAAGGTGAAATTCATGAGCGGTTTCCTTCCTCTCCTGCAACTGAGTTACGAAGGATGCCTGTATCTTTGCAGTGACTGGGTGTATTACTACACCATCCAAAGTGTAATTAATAACTTCACCATGCTCAAAGGGATATTCAAAGTCTGCTTTTTTTTACCCATCTACCAATGGGTGCCCTTCTTTGTGAGTCATTGGAAAACCTCCCTGGTCTTTGTGGCTGAATCTGTACAGATAATTGTATGTGTGGGGTACAGAGATGAGGTGGTAGTCATTCAAAAATCATGTTAAACACTATTTTTATTTTTGTATTTTACCCTTATTTTACCAGGTAAGTTGGCTGAGAACACATTCTCATTTACAGCAACGACCTGGGGAATAGTTACAGGGGAGAGGAGGGGGGATGAATGAGCCAATTGGAAGCTTGTATCGATGCAACTTATTATGTGACCTGTTAAGCACATTTTTACTCCTGAACTTATTTAGGCTTTACCATAACAAAGGGGTTGAATACTTTGACATTATGGGGTATTGTATGTAGGCCAGTAAAAAAAACAAAGTAACATTTAATATATTTTAAATTCAGGAAGTAACACAACAAAATTTGGTGTCACGGATTCAGCCGAGGTTGCTCCTCCTCCTTGCTCGGGCAGGCTTCGGCGTTCGTCGTCACCGGAGTACTAGCTGCTACCGATCGATGTTTCTATGTTCTACTTGTTTTGTCTTCATTGTACACACCTGGTTCCCATTATGTCTATGATTTGTTCCCTATTTAACCCTCTGGCTCCCACTGTGTTGTGTGCGTGTTTGTTCTATGTTTGGTGTTATCGACTGGTGAGCGGGATTGTCCTCCCTGCGTGGAGTTTATGTTCATTTGTTATTTACGAGTAAAGTACGTTGTCTACTAGCTCTGTGTCCTGCGCCTGACTCCGTCCTACCGCTACACACTGACGCCTGACATTTGGAGAAACTCAAGAGGTGTGAATACTTTCTGAAAGCGCTGTATATCATAAATTATGCTATTTAGGCCTATAATAATATAATAGCCATATTTAGAAAAAACTAAGTTCCAAAGACTGGACCTATAAGTGTGTATAAGCGATCATACAAGAGGTTTTGCAATGATTCCCATGTCGAAGATGTGAAAAATATTTGTTGGTCTGATGTGTGTAATGAGGAACAATTTGAAGCATTTATGAAATAGCTTCTTCCGACTACTGATAGGCATGCGCCCATCACGAAACTGACAGTAAGAACTGCCAAATCCCCATGGATAGATGAGGAATTTAAAAACTGTATGGAGAGTGATAAGGCAACGGGAATAGCAAATATGTCTGTCAACACACCAGATTGGCAAACATACAGTAAATTGAGAAATCATGTAACTAAACTAAACAAAAAGAAGAAGAAACTATACTATGGAACAAAGATAAATAGTATACAGAATGATAGTAAAAAGCTCTGCAGTAGGCCACCTTAAAAATTACAATAAAAAGCTCCATCCTGAGCTCCATCTTTCATTGAGGCAGATGGCTTGTTCATAACAAAACCCTTTGATATTGCCAAACACTTTAATAACTTTTTTGTTGACAAGATTAGCAAACTTAGGCATGACATGCAAACAACAAATGCTGAGCCTTCATATTCATGCATAACCAACCAAATAATGAAAGACAAGCACTGTAGTTTTGAATTCCGCAATGTTAGTGTGGGAAAGGTGAACAAATTATTGCTGTCTATCAATAAGTACAAACCACCTGGTACCAACAACCCGGACAGCCGACCAATCAGCCTGTTACCGGTGCTTAGCAAACTTTTGGAAAAAATGGTTTTAGACCAAATACAATGTTATTGTACAGAAAACTAATTAACAGACTTTCAGCATGCTTATATGGAAGGGCACTCAACATGCTTGGCACTGACACAAATGACTGATGATTGGCTGAAATAAATTAATAAGAAGAAGATTGTGGGAGCTGTTTTATTAGACTTCAGTGCAGCTTTTGATATCATTGATCATAATCTATTGCAAAAAACGTGTGTTATGGATTTACATTCTCTGCTTTATTTTACATTTTAGTCATTTAGCAGACGCTCTTATCCAGAGCGACTTACAGTTAGTGAATACATATTTTTTTTATACTGGCCCCCCGTGGGAATCGAACCCACAACCCTGGCATTGCAAACACCATGCTCTATCAACTGAGCTACATCCCTGCCGGCCATTCCCTCCCCTACCCTGGACAACGCTGGGCCAATTGTGCGCCGCCCATGAGTCTCCTGGTCGCGGCCGGCTGCGACAGAGCCTGGATTCGAACCAGGATCTCTAGTGGCACAGTTAGCACAGCGATGCAATGCCTTAGACTACTGCGCCACTCAGGAGCCCCTTTATCATGGATTGAGAGTTACCTATCTAATAGAACACAGAGGGTTTTCTTTAATTTAAGCCTCTCTAATGCACATTTCGGTTGAGTGTGGTGTACCGCAGGGCAGCCGGCTTGGGCCAGTATTGTTTTCTGTTTTTACTAATGACCTTCTACTGTGTCTATGTACACTGATGACTCAACAGTATAGACGTAAGCTACAACAGTAAAATAAATAACTGACACCCTTAACATAGAGCTCCAGTCAGTTTTAGAATGCGTAACTAGCAATAGGCTGGTGCTAAATATCAAAAAAACTAAAAGCATCATTTTTGGGACAAATCACTCACTCAACACTTAACCTTATCTAGATCTATTATTGAATAATGTGACGATTGAGCAAGTTGAGGAGACTAAACCGCCGGGTGTAAACCCTAGAGAGCAAGCTGGCATGCTCAAAACAGGCCTTAGTTTTGTTGCACCTGGACTACTGCCCAGTTGTGTGGTCAGGTGCGGCAAAAAAGGACAAAGGCAAATTGCAGTTGGTCCAGAACAGAGCAGCACATTTTGCACTTAGATGTACACAGAGGGTGAATGTCAATAACATGCACGTCAATCTCTCCTGTCTCAAAGTTGAGGAGAGATTGACTGCATCACTATTGGTCTTTGTGCGAGTTGTTGAAGGTACCGAACTGTTTGTTCAAGCAGTTGGCACACAGTTTGGACACTCATCGGTACCACACAAGACATGCAACCAGAGGTCTCTTCACAGTCCCCAGGTCCAGAACATTGTCTGGAAAATGCACAGTATTAAATAGAGCCATGACTACATGGAACCTTCTGCCACCTCAGGTAACTCAAGCTAGCAATAAAACCTGATAAAGAAATTGATAAAATAACACCTTATGGCACAACAGGGACTGTGAGGAGACACACAAAATGTTTTATGTATTTTGCATTGCATTATGTATTGCGTTATGTGATGTGTGGTTGTCTCGCCTGGCTATCTTGAGATGAATGCACTAGCTGTGGGTCGCTCTGGATGGGAGCATCTACTAAATAACTAAATTGTGATTTAAATGTAGTGCTATGTGTATTTTATGTATTTTATCTGTTGTGTTTTGATTTTTGCTTTGACCTCGTGGTTGCGTTGACAACCAAAAACGATTCAATATCACTTTTGAAATATAAGAAATAGCCTATTACCTTGTTAACAAATTCTATTTTTTACATTTTAGTCATTTAGCAGATGCTCTTATCCAGATCGACTTACAGTTAGTGAGTGCATACATTTTCATACTGGCCCCCCGTGGGAAACGAACCCACAACCCTGGCATTGCAAGCGCCATTCTCTACCAACTGAGCTACAGGGGACTATATGTTGGATTCATGTCTCCAACTCAACCGAAAATACAAGTCAAAGAATGGGAAGCTAGTATGCTCATATGGAACTATCCAAGCAGTAGATACATCTCCTTTAAATGTTGGTATTTGGTTATGCTGTCAACCAAACACAATTCAAAATTACTTTTGCAATACAATAAATAGCCTAAAGTTAAGGCTATCTTACAAACTAATGTAACATTCAACCTTAAAGTGAGTAATACATCCATGGCCACATTTTGAGGTTACTGTAACTATCGATTTCTTCTTATGTAATTAAATAAAGCTATGTTCAAGATAGCATGCATAGGTCATCGAAGGTCTGTTGAGATCTTCACAATTGCTGTAATAATCTGTGCAGAATCTCAAACGCCATTGGTCACTTGCACCATATACTTTGAATGTAATCTAACTGCATTCCAGGTCAACCTCCCGAGTGGCGCAGTGGTCTAAGGCACTGCATCGCAGTGCTAGCTGTGCCACTAGAGATCCTGGTTTGAATCCAGGCTCTGCTGTAGCTGGCCGCAACCGGGAGACCAATGGGGCGGCGCACAATTGGCCCAGCGTCGTCCAGGGTAGGGGAGGGAATGGCCGGCAGGGAGGTAGCTCAGTTGATAGAGCATGGCGTTTGCAACGCCAGGGTTGTGGGTTCGATTCCCACGGGGGGCCAGTATGAAAAAAAAAAGATGAATGTATGCACTAACTGTAAGTCGCTCTGGATAAGAGCGTCTGCTAAATGACTAAAATGTAATTTGGATCTGCTATTAGATGAAGCACTGTGATAACACATTCATCTAATGCAAATGTCAAACTCATTCCATGTTGAAATTACGTAGTGTGCCCAGCATCTTCGAGTGAACTGTATAGTTACCACCCATGACTGTATTTGTTAGTGACAAAGACATGGTTGTTGTATTCTTTCATTTCCAGTCCTGTGGCCAAGACCAAATGAGTTCCTAGGCTAATGTTATCATTAAAATTGAACTCTTTATGACAATCCATTACATATCTCATAAGGCCTTATTTTACCCTAACACAGTGGCCTGAACCTAATGGTTTACAGGCCACATCAGGCCTGCAAGTGGGGTTGCAAAATTCCAGTAACTTTCCCCAAATTCCCAGAAATCCTGGTTAAAAGGATTCTGGATTTACTACGTCAATTTCTCTCATTTCCAGGAATATTCTAACTGGGATTTCTGGAAAACCTGGGAAATTTGGGAAAGTTACCAGAGTTTGAAACCCTACCTGCTGGCTTGCAAAGTGATGTGTAATTCCTATCAGAATCCAGCCAGTTAAGATATCCAACAGTTGGAATTTTTATTCACCCACAACCTGCATTAAGAATGACTGCCAGGGTTAGGACCAATGTGAGGAGACGACCTAAGCCATTTAAACTGGAACAACCATTTCAGTAATGGGTGCAACAAAAAATCTAACTAACTGATCAGATTAGTTTAGACAAATGTATGTTATTTATATTTGTGCAACATAAGATTAATCAATCAATATACATGCAAAAACACATATCAAAAACATATTTTTAAAACAATCTACCTGCAGTAGAGCATGCTGGGAAATATGATAATGATTATGGTTCAAATTTGCCTTTTTAGGGTACCAGTGACAAAGCCGTTCGTTTATTTTAGGTCGCA
Source organism: Coregonus lavaretus (assembly GCF_964263955.1). Taxonomy (NCBI): domain Eukaryota; kingdom Metazoa; phylum Chordata; class Actinopteri; order Salmoniformes; family Salmonidae; genus Coregonus; species Coregonus lavaretus. The sequence goes on from NC_139994.1 coordinate 36,027,143, forward strand.
AAAATTCATAGTTGTACCTTATGGTAGATACAAATATGTACCTTTCTTCAATACATAGCTTTTCTGCTAAGCAAAGGTACAGATCAGTACCATCGAGTTGAGGGTACACAAAATACGTTTGTACCCTGGGAAAGAGAAATGTATTGTAAATTGAGAGTGAGAGTGTGATGATTGTACCTTTTTTATATAAAAAATATTGGGTACAAACATGTACCATTATACTAGATTATCCGCACATGTCCCCTAAAAGGTACCGAACAGTACCGTGTGAGATCATATGTGTACCTCTGAAGGTACATTATGTGTATTTTGATGTTATTGTACCCCAGGGAACAATACTTGACCCTTATTTCTAAGAGTGTACAGATCGGACATATTTGTAGGCCGTACTTACATATTGAATGCCTGTGATATACAAGAAATACTGCCTCATGATATCTCAGTCACAAAATTACCTGTTTCCACTTTGTCACACTCCTGTCCATCACCACCATTGCCTGATTGGCAACATTGACCTTGATGGTTAGCCCATCAATAGCATCCCTTTTATTGTTGTAGTCCATATGTTTCTTCATTGCCAACTTGTCAAACATGAGCGCCACATTTCTCTCATTCCTCATCAGTCAACCTGGTCTCAGAGCATTTTATATTATTCTGTACGTAAATCTGAGATACTCCATTTAGTATGATGTTACGTTTCGTATGATATGTATTCATTTGTGGATGTCAATCACCCATTTCGCATGATATGTTACGAATTACAATTCGTATTATATGTTACAAATTAGCAAAACATACAATATGTTACAAATTTGCAAAACGTGTGATATGTTACGAATTCTAGCTAAGTGGCTAGGTGGCTAATGTTAGCTAGGCTAGGGGTTAGGGTTAAGTTTAGGAGGTAGGTTAAAGGGTTAAGTTTAGGGTTAAGGGAAGGGTTAGCTAGAATGGTTAAGGTTAGGGTTAGGTGAAAGGTTACCTAAAAGGGTTAGGGTTAGCGGAAGGGTTAGCTAACATGCTAAGTACAGCGCATACACTTTATCCACATTTTGTTACGTTATAGCCTTATTCTAAAATGGATTAAACAGATGTCTTTCCTCATCAATCTACACACAATACCGCATAATGACGAAGCAAAAACTGTTTTTTAGAAATGTTTGCAAATGTATAAATAAATAAAAACTGATATCACATTTACATACAGTGAGGGAAAAAAGTATTTGATCCCCTGCTGATTTTGTACGTTTGCCCACTGACAAAGAAATGATCAGTCTATAATTTTAATGGTAGGTTTATTTGAACAGTGAGAGACAGAATAACAACCAAAAAATCCAGAAAAATGCATGTAAAAATTTTTATAAATTGATTTGAATTTTAATGAGGGAAATAAGTATTTGACCCCTCTGCAAAACATGACTTAGTACTTGGTGGCAAAACCCTTGTTGGCAATCACAGAGGTTGGACGTTTCTTGTAGTTGGCCACCAGGTTTGCACACATCTCAGGAGGGATTTTGTCCCACTCCTCTTTGCAGATCTTCTCCAAGTCATTAAGGTTTCGAGGCTGACGTTTGGCAACTCGAACCTTCAGCTCCCTCCACAGATTTTCTATGGGATTAAGGTCTGGAGACTGGCTAGGCCACTCCAGGACCTTAATGTGCTTCTTCTTGAGCCACTCCTTTGTTGCCTTGGGTGTGTGTTTTGGGTCATTGTCATGCTGGAATACCCATCCACGACGCATTTTCAATGCTCTGGCTGAGGGAAGGACGTTCTCACCCAAGATTTGACGGTATATGGCCCCGTCCATCGTCCCTTTGATGCGGTGAAGTTGTCCTGTCCCCTTAACAGAAAAACACCCCCAAAGCATAATGTTTCCACCTCCATGTTTGACAGTGGGGATGGTGTTCTTGGGGTCATAGGCAGCATTCCTCCTCCTCCAATCACGGCGAGTTGAGTTGATGCCAAAGAGCTCCATTTTGGTCTCATCTGACCACAACATTTTCACCCAGTTCTCCTCTGAATCATTCAGATGTTCATTGGCAAACTTCAGACGGGCATGTTTATGTGCTTTCTTGAGCAGGGGGACCTTGCGGGCGCTGCAGGATTTCAGTCCTTCACGGCGTAGTGTGTTACCAATTGTTTTCTTGGTGACTATGGTCCCAGCTGCCTTGAGATCATTGACAAGATCCTCCCGTGTAGTTCTGGGCTGATTCCTCACCGTTCTCATGATCATTGCAACTCCACGAGGTGAGATCTTGCATGGAGCCCCAGGCTGAGGGAGATTGACCGTTATTTTGTGTTTCTTCCATTTGCGAATAATCGCACCAACTGTTGTCACCTTCTTACCAAGCTGCTTGGCGATGGTCTTGTAGCCCATTCCAGCCTTGTGTAGGTCTACAATCTTGTCCCTGACATCCCTGGAGAGCTCTTTGGTCTTGGCCATGGTGGAGAGTTTGGAATCTGATTGATTGATTGCTTCTGTGGACAGGTGTCTTTTATACAGGTAACAAGCTGAGAATAGGAGCACTCCCTTTAAGAGTGTGCTCCTAATCTCAGCTCGTTACCTGTATAAAAGACACCTGAGAGCCAGAAATCTTTCTGATTGAGAGGGGGTCAAATACTTATTTCCCTCATTAAAATGCAAATCAATTTATAACATTTTTGACATTGACATGATTTTTTTGTTGTTATTCTGTCTCTCACTGTTCCAATAAACCTACCATTAAAATTATAGACTGATCATTTCTTTGTCAGTGGGCAAATGTACAAAATCAGCAGGGGATCAAATACTTTTTTCCCTCACTGTAGTATTAAAGGGAGTGTTCCGGATCTACGTACAGAATAATACTAAATACTCTGTGACCAGGTTGCATCAGTAGTTCCATCATTTCAATGAATGAACAAGAGGAAAAACTAATATCTTATCTTATGTCCAGACCAGTGGAGGCTGCTGAGGGGAGGACGGCTGGAATGGAGTGAATGGAATGGGATCAAACCATGTGTTTGATGTATTTGATACCATTCCACTCATTTCGCTTCAGCCATTACCACAATGTCATCCTCCCCAATTAAGGTGCAACCAACCTCCTGTGGTCCAGACCATTTACTCATGTAGGGGGCCACCAATAATATTAAACTGGTTATGGTGGTCACTCAGGGATACAATAATAGGGTGAAGTACCAAGAATAAAGTCTGCCACAAACTCCATTATTTAAGTACAAAGTTAGCTGTGTCAGTGAATAATAGCCTGTTCTGCTGACAAAGGAAAATAACTGGGGGAGGTTGCTGTGCACAGCACAGAATACACATTCTATGGCCTACCTAAAGCGTTAGTCAGTCGAGCGTTCCTTGTCTTCATTACAAGAACATTCAGTCATCATACCCCTAAAACAAAACAAAATGTTCACTTTGTGCCAAAATGCCCAGTTTTCTATTGCACCATGACAACTTTGGTAAGCACACAGGCTTTAGTTTACACAAGCACTAGCACACTCACATGGTCTCCATGCAGATAGTATCCCACAGGCCTCATTCAAGAAACTGGCATCCTGTCAAGGACACATGATGACATGAGCAAATGTTTCATGTTACAAAAATAGCTCTTGCAAACCCACATTTTTATGTTGAAGGTTATTATGACAACACATTGTGATTAAGCCTACTGGATTGGCCTTATCAAAATAAAACAAAAAACAAAATAAGAATTCTTGTTTTGCCTCTTGACAAATAGAAAAATATGCTTTATTGTCACGTACAACGTATAGGTGCCGTGAAATGTGTTGTTATAAATAGTTTACCTGTCCATGTTGAACTTGTAACCTGAGAAAGTGGATCTTGATTGCAATAACTTTCCCTTTTATCTACCTAATGTCTGTGAAACAATGAAATGTGTGTTCTGCACAATGTTAATTTTTACTTTTAACAATGTCAAACAATGTCTCCATCCATCATTTGATAATTTGAGTGTGTTGTGTTTAAAGTTCCTGTAGGGTGTGACTAAAGCCATGTTTTCATTCACCACCCTGAACATAAATAATGTAAATGTTATTCAATAGCATTGCATACAATTTCCTCAGTAGCGAATCAGATAAAGACCATGACTCACCAGCTCTGAAAACCAATAGGTTAGAGGTGAAAATTGTTGGGAAACATAGCAATAAAAAAACATAAAACATTGGTTCCACATCCTTTGAAATGAATGCATAAAGAGATTATGTAACCATCACATGATTATGTTAAACAACACATTTGTGAGGAGATGCATTAGCCAAGCGGGTTTGAACCTCAGCGGTAGGGGAGAGTGGGGTAAGTCGTGCCAAAGGGTTAGTTGTGCCACCCCTTGATTCTAGGAAACCATACACCAAATTAATAATGTAGAGGTCATCATTGCATTGAGTCTGTGAAGGCAGAAACCACATGGAAAATGTGGTAAGCAAGTTAGGTCTAAAAAACGGATTTAACCTAGTCAAAATAATGTATTGTGTTATAGGTTTCATGATGCTTGTATCTCAACCAAAGTAGATAGTTTTAAGACTGTTTTGTACATCAGTTGGGATCTCTATAAGCTACAATATGAGGTCCTAAACCTAGCATGAAAGCAGAGGCAGCTGGTGGGAGGAACTATAGGAGGATGGGCTCATTGTAATGGCTGGAATGGCATTAATGGAATGGAGTCAAACAAATGGTTTCCATATGTTTTTTTAGTACTATTATTATTAATTTTTTTAGGGGGTAGATCAGCTTTAATATTGCAGATAGATTGTAACTTCCATCAATGTAATTGTCTGCATCACTTCCAATCCCCCTTATGTTTTTTTCCCCTCGCAAATATATATATACATACATTTACATTTTAGTCATTTAGCAGACGCTCTTATCCAGAGCGACTTACAGTTAGTATTGTATATATATATATATATATATTTTTTTTTTTTCATACTGGCCCCCCGTGGGAATAGAACCCACAACCCTTGCGTTGCAAATGCCATGCTCTACTAACTGAGCTACATCCCTGCCGGCCATTCCCTCCCCTACCCTGGACGACGCTGGGCCAATTGTGCGCCGCCCCATGGGTCTCCTGGTCGCGGCCGGCTACGACAGAGCCTGGATTTGAACCAGGATCTCTAGTGGCACAGCCTTAGACCACTGCGCCACTCGGGAGACGTACATACACATCCTTTAAAAAAATATATTTCCCTTTATTATCTTCCAACCCCACCTCCCATTTTAGTCATTTAGCAGACGCTCTTATCCAGAGTGACTTACAGGAGCAATTAGGGTTAAGTGCCTTGCTCAAGTGCACATCGGCAGATTTTTCACCTAGTCAGCTCAGGGATTAGAACCAGCGACCTTTCGGTTACTGCCACAAAGCTCTTAACCACTAAGCTACCTGCCACCCCTTCCCTATTTGGAGTAAACTAGTGAACAATAACGCTTAGGCCTCTACTTCCATTTTATACATACTATATACATTTTCCTCTACTTCCTCTACCCTCAACCTCTCCGATCATTTTCATGATGTCCATCCGGTTTGCTTCTATATGCCATATCTTTCTAACTGTGCTCTTTCACAAAAGCTCTCAACCTATAACCTATATACTTATTATGCTTATTATGGACACAGTATGCTTACATTATTAGTTATATTGTTGTTATTGCTTGTTGTTTGATGTTATTAGTCCCATCCTTCAACTCCATTCAACACCACCCATCTATCTCTTAATACCATCCATATTGGATTTCTATTTGCCATATATTTTTCAACTGTACTGTGTTGTTTTACAAAAGTTCTCATTGTTTCTACAGATTGTAAATTGAAAATAAACATTTTTGCTAAAAGTATTATTATATTATTGATCGATTGACTATGATTTTTCAGATCAACCAGTAATGCTATCTGCAGGGTTAGCTCCAGGTAAATATTGCAATCCTTTAGCCATTCCTGGACCTGTGTCCAAAAACAAACTACAAATGGACAGTACCAAAACAAATGATCTAATGATTCTGTCTCTTCGCAGCAAAATCTGCAGAGCTGGGAAGATTGTATCCCCAATAAAAATAACATTCTCCCAATATAAATAACATTCTATTGGTTGCAAGAATTGTATATAATAATTTAAATTGAACAATTCAACATTTTGAATCCGGTGACGTTTTGCGTATCAGTTCATAAACACTATGCCATGGGATCGGTACGTCAAAAATCTCTTCCCAACTATTTTGCAATCTATATGGGACGGCTGTCAATCTTTTGGTCCTTAAATGAAACTGGTATACTTTTTTATTTATCACAGTTTTCTTTAACCAATTATGTTCTTTAATGCAAGGTCGACAGACAAGTTCCTTACTTTTTCCCCCTTCCACTTTCCTCTTCCATTTTTGCTGTAATGCTGCAATTATTTGGTTGTAATTTTGGGTAGAGCAGACATTTCCATATGTTTTTGTTAGCTGCATGTGCGACATGACTCCACCAGTCCCACCGATGAGATCATTTACGAAGATTTTGAAACATAAAAAAAAAGCAGGTTTTTTATTCATTAGTATATTTGAGTTTAACCACAATATTTGTTGCATTATTTGTTCTGTCATTTCTGGAGGATTAAATGTAAATTGCAACCAACTTTCTATGGCTTGTTTTAGAAATAGTGATATTTGGGAGAGGATTTCCTTTTCAAATAACTGAAAGTGAGAGGTTGTAATCTGAATAAAGGGTAAAAGGCCATTCTTGAACATTGGGTGAGACAATCTTACTAATTTGCTAGAGAACCAGTTCGGATTTAAGTATAACTTTTGTATGACTGAAGCTTTTAGTGATAGGTCTAATGCTTTAATATTTAATAAATTCTGTCCTCCGAATTCATATTCATTATATAAATAGGCCCGTTTAATTTTGTCTGGCTTGCCGTTCCAAATAAAAGGAATATTTTTTTCTCATATAATTTAAAAAACTGTTCACTGTTCAATAGGTAAACTGGGATAATACTAAAGATTTAATCAGGGTGATTTTCCCACAAATTGACCTTTCCATGGTAGCAAGATCTTTTCTATTTTTGCTAACTTTCTATTAAAATGTATTGGAGTGAGATAATTTATTTCATTTGGGATATGTTATTGGTAAACTACATGGTAAATGTACATTTTTAATTTTTTAGTGATCCAATACGTAATATAGTACATTTATCATAATTTGGTTGTAATCCAGAGATGTTAGAAAATGTATCTAGATTTTCTATGAGGCTGTGGAGGGATTCAAGTTAAAAGAAAACATGAATCATCAGCGTACAATGACACCTTTGTTTTTAAGCCCTGGATTTCTAATCCCTTGATATTATTGTTGGATCTGATTTTAATAGCTAACATCTCGATGGCCATAATAAATAGATATGCCGATAGTGGACAACCTTGTTTCACTCCTCTTGACAGGTTAAAACTTTCTGAGAAATACCCATTATTTACTATTTTACACCTAGGGTTACTATACATGATTTTAATCCAATTTATAAGAGATTCTCCAAAATTGAAATGCTCCAGGCATTTATATATAAACTCCAGTCGTACTTTATCAAATGCCTTTTCGAAGTCTGCATGTTTGTTTCCATATGTTTGATGTGTTTGATATGGTTCCATTAATTCCATTCCAGTTATTACAATGAACCCGTCCTCCTATAGCTCCTCCCACCAGCCTCCACTGCATGAAAGTGAATCTTTGCTTTAGGTAAATTGTGCCATTTGGCCAGGGTCAAGTTGAGCCAATGGCTAATCATGCTTACCCAGTCCCTATGCTCAATTTACCCCATGCCCAGGGTTAGTTGCGCCATTTTTTGGGACAAGCTATGTTTTCAAAACTGTTATGTTTACATTTACATTTTAGCAGACACTCTTATCCAGAGCGGCTTACAGTTAGTGAGTGCATACATTTTCATACTGGCCCCCCGTGGGAAACTAACCCACAACCCTAGCGTTGCAAGCGCCATGCTCTACCAACTGAGCTACACGGGACATGAGTTCTGATTATTTCCAGGAATACACAACATCCTGAAATACACTGAGTGTAAAACATTAGGAACACCTGCTCTTTCCATGACATAGACTGACCAGGTGAATCCAGGTGAAAGCTATGATCCCTTATTGATGTAACCTGTTAAATCCACTTCAATCAGATCAGATGAAGGTTAAAGAAGGATTTTTAAGCATTGAGACAATTGAGACATGGATTGTGTATGTGTGCCATTCAGAGGGTGAATAGGCAAGACAAAATATTTATGTGTCTTTGAACGGGGTATGGTAGTAGGTGCCAGGCGCACCAGTTTGAGTGTGTCAAGAACTGCAATGCTGCTGAGTTTTTCACACTCAGCATTTTCCCATGTCTATCAAGAATGATCCACCACTCAAAGAAATCCATAAACCAGAAAATATTCAGAAAAATATTAAATCCACCGTTTGCACAGAATGATAAAATGGATACAATTATTATTTTTCCTCATCAATCTACACACAATACCCCATAATGACAAAGCAAATGTATTACAAATAAAAAACAGAAATACCTTATTTACATAAGTATTCAGACCCTTTGCTATGAGACTCGAAATTGAGCTCAGGTGCATCCTGTTTCCATTGATCATCCTTGAGATGTTTCTACAACTTGATTTGAGTCCACCTGTGGTAAATTCAATTGATTGGGCATGATTTGGAAAGGCACACACCTGTCAATATAAGGTCCCACATCTGACAGTGCATGTCAGAGCAAAAACCAAGCCATGAGGTTGAAGGAATTGTCCGTAGAGCTCCGAGACAGGATTATGCCAAGGCACAGATCTAGGGAAGGGTACCAAAAAATGTCTGCAGCATTGAAGGTCTCCAAGAACACAGTGGCCTCCATCATTCTTAAATGGAAGAAGTTTGGAACTACCAATACCCTTCCTAGAGCTGGCCACCCGGCCAAACTGAGCAAACGGGGGAGAAGGGCCTTGGTCAGGAAGGTGACCAAGAACCCGATGGTCACTCTGACAGAGCTCCAGAGTTCCTCTGTGGAGATGGGAGAACCTTCCAGAAGGACAACCATCTCTGCAGCACTCCACCAATCAGGCCTTTATGGTAGAATGGCCAGACGGAAGCCACTCCTCAGTAAAAGGCACATGACAGCCTGCTTGGAGTTTGCCAAAAGGCACCTAAAGGACTCTCAGACCATGAAAAACAAGATTCTCTGGTCTGATGAAACCAAGATTGAACTCTTTGGCCTGAATGCCAGGTGGCACCTGTCCTAGCAGGTGGCACCTGACAAAGGTGCCAGATCTGTACTGATTGGCTCCTATCTGGAAGCCAAACCTAATATAGGGCCATGCACCCATTTTTGTAAGTTTGTTGGCTAGTAGGTCTAGTCCTGTAGGTCTGAAATTGGCTGGTACGCTAGCCTACCATATGTAGAATCCATTTCGCATACCCTTAAGATGTGTTTTACTGCTTTTTCCTGTCCTTCTCAAAGAGAAGCTGTCAGGGATAACCATTTGTACTTTTTTTGTCATAAGGATGAAGGGGTCACTGCAATGCTTCACAGTTCTTCTGCTTGGTGGTAAGTACTAGATAGTGAGCAAGCAATCTTTTTTTCTTATTGAGACCAAAATATTTTGTGTAGACAAAACTGGAGGATAACAAGGTCAGGTCCTGTTATTGTCCGGAATAACAATGAATTGCACTGAGGGAGAGTTTCAGGTTTTCCCACATGAAAACATACTATAGTATAATATGGTATAAATATTGTAGTATTACTATATTTATATACTGTAGTATTTACAGTAATGTTTTTGCGGACATGACTGTAGTATACTGTAGTATTTACTGTAGTGTTTTTGCTGACTTGACAGTAGTGCACTGTAGTATTTACTGTTGTGTTTTTGCGGACATTACTGTAGTCTACTGTAGTATTTACTATAGTGGTTTTGTTTTATTATCTTTGACATAGTAGTGGAGGCTTCCTACTTGAGGAAACTTACTCGACAAATACTAAAAGAGCACATTTTCCATAACCTGTAGGATTTGCGTCTGAACAGATAGTTGAGCACTTCTGCTCTTTTCTATAACATGTAGAGAACACAATACAGTGAGGGAAAAAAGTATTTGATCACCTGCTGATTTTGTACGTTTGCCCACTGACAAAGACATGATCAGTCTATAATTTTAATGGTAGGTTTATTTGAACAGTGAGAGACAGAATAACAACAACAAAAATCGCATGTCAAAAATGGTATAAATTGATTTGCATTTTAATGAGGGAAATAAGTATTTGATCCCCTCTGCAAAACATGACTTAGTACTTGGTGGCAAAACCCTTGTTGGCAATCACAGAGGTCAGACGTTTCTTGTAGTTGGCCACCAGGTTTGCATACATCTCAGGAGGGATTTTGTCCCACTCCTCTTTGCAGATCTTCTCCAAGTTATTAAGGTTTCGAGGCTGACGTTTGGCAACTCGAACCTTCAGCTCCCTCCACAGATTTTCTATGGGATTAAGGTCTGGAGACTGGCTAGGCCACTCCAGGACCTTAATGTGCTTCTTCTTGAACCACTCCTTTGTTGCCTTGGCCGTGTGTTTTGGGTCATTGTCATGCTGAAATACCCATCCACGATCCATTTTCAATGCCCTGGCTGAGGGAAGGAGGTTCTCACCCAAGATTTGACGGTACATGGCCCTGTCCATCGTTCCTTTGATGCGGTGAAGTTGTCCTGTCCCCTTAACAGAAAAACACCCCCAAAGCATAATATTTCCACCTCCATGTTTGACGGTGGGAATGGTGTTCTTGGGGTCATAGGCAGCATTCCTCCTCCTCCAAACACGGCGAGTTGAGTTGATGCCAAAGAGCTCGATTTTGGTCTCATCTGACCCAGTTCTCCTCTGAATCAGATGTTCATTGGCAAACTTCAGACGGCCCTGTATATGTGCTTTCTTGAGCAGGGGGACCTTGCGGGCGCTGCAGGATTTCAGTCCTTTAAGAGTGTGCTCCTAATCTCAGCTCGTTACCTGTATAAAAGTCACCTGGGAGCCAGAAATCTTTCTGATTGAGAGGGGGTCAAATACTTATTTCCCTCATTAAAATGCAAATCAATTTATAACATTTTTTTTGTTGTTATTCTGTCTCTCACTGTTCAAATAAACCTACCATTAAAATTATAGACTGATCGTGTCTTTGTCAGTGGGCAAACGTACAAAATCAGCAGGGGATAAAATACTTTTTTCCCTCACTGTAGAACATACACCAACAATGTGTTGTGATTACATTACACCAGAAGAATATGTACCACCAATACACATTATTGTCAGATATATAATTCAGAAAATACTTGTATACTGTAATGTACAGTAGTTTATCGTAAATGTATAGTCCAAGAAGGTATTATTCAATGTAAATTCATAGATATACTGCATGTTCCTATATTATAAGAACTGCATCCTTATAACACTGCCACAATAACAATGTACTGTACCTATTTCTCTCCCTCAGATTGGTGAGTCTGTGTTGTCAGAGGATTGCCTCATGATCATTTCTTTGTCAGTGGGCAAACGTACAAAATCAGCTGGAGATCAAATACATTTTTCCCTCACTGTATATGGTCTATACTTGGCATGTAGCTTTCTCACCCATGGGTGGCACAAATTGGCATATGGGGGAGGGGAATGGGTGGGGTATATGCAAATTCAATACTGTAGTATTACTATAGATTTAAAAATGTAGTGTTTTTGCAGACACTAGTGTTTTTGCAGACATTAATGTAGTTTTTTTGTGAATAATATTGTAGTATTTACTATAGTATTCTATAGTATACTACAAAATTATATAGTAAGTACTACACATGATCGAGGGATACTACAGTGTTTTGTGTATTCTACAGCTTACTACAACATCAGTAAGTACTACACATGTTAGAGGGATAGTACAGTATGTAGTATAGTATTCTACAGTATACTACAAAATGATATGGTAGCACTACACAATCGAGGGATACTACAGTGTGTAGTATAATATTCTACAACATTCTATAGTAAGCACTACATGATTGAGGGATATTACAGAGTGTAGTATAGTATTCTACAGTGTACTACAATTTACTACAGAATGCTATACCATTCTATAGTACATACTATAGTATACTATATTAAACTGTAGTATGTTTTCATGTGGAGTGTTTTTCCCATGAAATTTACCAAGGTTGTCTTTCTCTACAGACTAAACAAAGTCAGATAACAACGTTTTTCTCCCTCACCAAATCATAATATTGTCATTATCTAGCACTACTTTAACTGCACTATCAAGTTTAACTTCAGAATTTATGTTGCATCAGAAATAGATATTGTGTAATGTTGGTGGCTTACTTATCCTAAGTGAACTAAACGTGTTTTCCATAGATTTGATTTAAAAAATTTAAACAAATGGTTTCTGCTGGGCCGGCAGGGAAAGAGTTTGTCGCAGCCTTCATGCAAAATTATATTGAAGACTATAAGGGCTCAAGCTTTAAGATTGAAGTGGCAGCTCACCCCCACCTCCCTCCACCTCACTAAGGTCAAGGTAACTGCCCTTGGGAAGGTCTACGAGAAGACAGTTGGCCCTGGTAAAGGCGTGACCTTTGACCTACCCGAAGGAGTGGAGATGATTGGCAGCAAGAAGAACCTCCCAACTGTCCTGATTGAAGCTTCCCAGGAGGTCACAGTGTTGTCCTTCAACTAGAAGAAGGAAACAGCTGACACCTCTGTCGTCTATCCCGTGAAGGACTGGGGAACAGAGTACTTCATCTTCACCCCCAAGTCAATCGCTGGTGATACATTCTCCAAAGAGTTTTCCATCACCAACAAACAAAGAGAATAACTTTAGGGTTTAGGTTTATCTGACTTCCCCGGTGACATTCCAAAGGCAAACGTATCATGAGAGTGTACAGATTCAGAGCCAGTTTGATCTGAGTGGCTCCAAGGTGATCTCTATGCTCCCAGTAGGAGTCTTATCAGGACACAGCTGTACTGAGAAATATACTGGCTGCAACCACATCTATGAGCAGCTCCAGCTCATTAACAGTTGGGGGAATGAATTAATTGTTGCACCACTACCTTTCCATAAAGACATCAACAGATATGATAATCTTTACATCCAAACATCTCAGTTCACTCAAGTTAAACTGAGTCAAACTGGTCTTGATTCCATTATGCTACCAATGTTCCCAGGACAAACGTTTGAGCTCTTTGTCACCTGGCCAAATTCCTATTAATTGAACGCTAACAAAGGCATTCAGGTCCTGTTTGAGTTCAACGGAGGTGATGGAGGTGACGTAGGAAAGAAGCAATACTACGACCCTTTTCTGTTCACCATTCTACCAACTGATCAATTCAGCACTTCATACTCTCTAGAGGCGCAAGTTGGCTTCAACAACATGTTCGTAATGATGGCTCGCACCAAGGACCTGGGTGGGTTCACGGTAGACAAGTTTCCAATGCCCATTAACATTGAGTGGCACAAAGTGGACAGAATCGTGTACTCATGGGCTGAGGTCTTGTATGGTACTGGAGCTAGCTTCCTCCAGATAGCCCATGCTAACTCCCCATTTGCTATCTACAGCATTGGTGGGGCTTATACCAATGGCTACGGGTCCCCTGCCTCTGGTAACCCAAGTATGTCAATCAAATGTGTCATATTGTGTATCAAGCAACAGCGATTCTCCCAAGGGTGACTATTTAACACTAGCTGTGTGACTGTGTAACCATAGTTTGATTCTCTACCGTTAACTTAATCAGATCTATGCCTTGCCTTCTAATGATGCCCTTATGTCCCTAATGATGCCCTTATGCCCCTGAATGCCCAGAGAACAGCCACTATGAGGTGTGTGGAAGGGGCTTCCCTGCCACCTGTGAAGACCCAGAAGGTCCCTCTATATGCAAAACCAGTTGTGTGAAGGGCTGTACCTGTGACAAGGGCTATGTGCTTAATGGGAACAAGTGTGTGCCCAAATCCCAGTGTGGATGCCTGTACAGCGGTCGCTTTGTGAAAGCTGGAGCGTCCTTCCGGGGGGATGAGCAGTGCATAGAGAGGTGTACATGCAACCCATCCAGCTTGAAAATTGAATGCAAGAGCACTGTCTGTCCTCTTGAGCAGGAGTGCCAGATGGTTGATGGGAAGAGAGACTGCCACCCGATGGCCTATTCCACATGCATGGTGTCTGGTGACCCAGAGTACTGCACCTTCGATGGCCACCATTACAGCTTCCAGGGCACCTGTGTGTATCAGATGGCTGGCATTTGCCCTTGAGCACTTTGATGTCCTAGTGAAAATGACGTCCGTAGTAAAAAACCGGGCTCCAGCACTAAGTTGGTGGAGGTCGTTGTTTATGGACACACCATTGTCATCAGCAAAGAACACAAAGTTCTGGTGAGTTATGCTGGGATATATTCACTTTTATTCACTGTTTGTTGTAAATAGATATATCTGTATTTCTTCTTTATTCATCCATTCCAACCAATATTCAGACATTCTACATTTTCTCTACAGGTAGATGAAGAGCTTACCAACCTCCCAGTCAAACTGTTCAAAGGTAAGGTGCAAATGGACCTGAGTAGTGGCTTTGCAGTGGTTCACACTGACTTTGGGGTGAAAGTGTTCTACGACTGGCACTCCACATCATTTGTCACCGTCCCCCACACTTACGCTGGTGTAATGTGTGGCATGTGTGGTAATTACAACCTCAAACTCAACGATGAAATGCAGATGAAGAATGGAAAGCAGGCTGCCACACCAGAGGAGCTTGGTCAGAGCTGGAGAGTTGCAGAGATCCCTGGTTGTGTCTATGGCTGTAAAGACAATAACCATTGTCCTAACTGTGACATCACACAGAAAGAGAATTTTGAGACCAATGAGTTCTGTGGTAAAATCCAAGACCCCAAGGGTCCCTTCCACAACTGCCACGCCAAGGTGGATCCCAACAGCTTCTTTGATGACTGTGTTTACGATGTATGCCTTAACAATGGCAACAAGAACACACTATGCAGTAGCCTCCAAACGTACACTACAGCATGCCAGCAGAAAGGAACTGTGGTCTTTGCATGGAGGTCCAAAGACTTCTTTGGTGAGTCAGACATTCCATATTTCATATTGACCTTATATCAATATTATTCTTTACAGAGTTTTTCCCCCAACATTTATTAATCAAACTTTAATCAATTCCAGAGTTCAAACACCCTGCGAACAGTCACTATGGGATTTGTGCCAATGGTTGTCCTGCTACTTGTGATAGCCTGTCTGCCCCCACCAGCTGTAAGGCTCTGTGTCAGGAAGGATGGGTTTGTGATGCTGGTTTCCTTCTCAGCGGAGACCAATGTGTGCTCCTCTCCCAATGTGGTTGTCTTTAAAACGATAGATACTACAAAAATTGACAAGTCTTCCATCCCAATGGACTCTGCCAGGAGGAGTGCACATGCAATGGCAAGGTAGGTTTACATTGGTATTAGTAAAGCATGCCTATGCATTCAGTAAATAATTCAAATGTAGCTAGCTGTATGTGTATTAACATTTTGGATTGATGGATGCATGGTTTAGTTTGTCAATTAAAATATTTGAGCAAAGAAACAAATCTGTTGACCCTTGAGCAAGGCACTTAACCCTAATTGCTCTGAATAAGAGTGTCTGCTAAATGACTAAAATATTGATCAAATCAAGTGTTAATCTATACACCCAACAATACATGTTTTTATGTGAAGGCTATTTTCATGGCTTAACTAAGTATTTCTTATGTTATTCATCAGGTGAAGTGTGTGAAGTTCAGCTGTGGCCCCATGACAAGTGTGAGGTGAAGAATGGTGTCAGGGCTTGCCAGGCTGTTGGAAAGGGAGTCTGCACTATCTCAGGCGACCCACATTACAACACCTTTGACAACAGCACCTATGACTTCCAAGGCACCTGCACCTACACTGCAGATCAAGGCTGCCATCTAGAGGGCACACACCTCAAGCCCTTCTCTGTGGTGGTGGAGAACGAGAAGTGGTACGGCATGTCAAACCATCCAAACGTATCCGTTGCCAAGCTTGTGGCTGTAGAAGTCTATGGTAACACCATGGTTCTAAGGAAGAATCAAGCGGGAATGATAATGGTTAGTATTTCATTTTACTGGTATGACAAATATATACATACCATTTTTGTGTTTGATTAATTAATATGAGACAATTCCATCATAATTTTAAGATAATAAATGAGGTCATAAAATAAAACTTTATAACTAACCTATTGGATATAATTAGGTAAGGCGTGATACTGACCCTTTGGCATTGTCATATTTCATATGTCATTCATCCAGGTAAATGGAATTATGATGAGCCTCCCTGTGACTCTAAACAACGGAGCAGTGCAGGCCTACCAAGAGGGCACCTATGATGTCATCACAACAGACTTCGGCCTGAGAGTCACCTATGACCTTGTATACCACCTCATTGTCACCGTCCCTGGCAACTACAGGGACAAGACCTGTGGTCTGTGTGGCAATTTAAACGACAACAAGAATGATGAGTTCCAACTGCCTGATGGGAATATAACCAAGGACCTCATGACCTTTGGGGCAGCCTGGAAGATCAGTGTGCCGCATGTGGTTTGTGAGGACGGCTGCAGCGGAGAATTCTGCCAAGTGTGACGCTAAGAATAAAACCATATTTGAGGCCGACTGTAGTCTCATCACAAACCCTAAAGGTCCCTTTGCCTCCTGCCACAATGTGATAGACTCCGCCTCTTACTTCAGAGATTGTGTCTATGATGTCTGCTTATCTGAGGGAGACCGTAAGGTTCTCTGTGACAGCATATCAGCATACATGATCGACTGTCAGGACTTTGGGGTGAACATCAGTAACTGGAGAACACCAACCTTCTGTCGTAAGTATTCAGTAAACTGTGGATTGGGACAGATGTCTTTGGCTTTTTCTATATATTCTGTCTGTATATTCTGATTATTGTTGTCAGCACCATTTCATCAGGTCAAATTCCTGGAACATGCAAATGTACTCGGCGAATAAAGGGGATTCTGATTCCTGCAGTCTGGAGTATTGAGTGTTAAGGCTGGACACAATATCGCATGTCTAATCTATTCCTCTGCAGCCCTGGACTGTCCTGCCAACAGCCACTACTAGACCTGCTCTGAGATCTGTGCCACCCCATGTCCCGGCCTCTCTGACATTATCACCTGCCCCACCACCTGTGCGAGGGCTGTGCATACAATGCAGACTACTACTTCAATGGGACAGGCTGTGTTAAGTGGGACCTGTGCAGCTGTTACCACAAATGACGCACCTACAAGGTGGGGTTTACCTACAGTGAGGGAAAAAAGTATTTGATCCCCTGCTGATTTTGTACGTTTGCCCACTGACAAAGAAATGATCAGTCTATAATTTTTATGGTAGGTTTATTTGAACAGTGAGAGACAGAATAACAACCAAAAAATCCAGAAAAACGCATGTCAAAAATGTTATGAATTGATTTGCATTTTAATGAGGGAAATAAGTATTTGACCCCCTCTCAATCAGAACGATTTCTGGCTCCCAGGTGTCTTTTATACAGGTAACGAGCTGAGATTAGGAGCACACTCTTAAAGGGAGTACTCCTAATCTCAGCTTGTTACCTGTATAAAAGACACCTGTCCACAGAAACAATCAATCAGATTCCAAACTCTCCACCATGGCCAAGACCAAAGAGCTCTCCAAGGATGTCAGGGACAAGATTGTAGACCTACACAAGGCTGGAATGGGCTACAAGACCATCGCCAAGCAGCTTGGTGAGAAGGTGACAACAGTTGGTGCGATTACTCGCAAATGGAAGAAACACAAAAGAACTGTCAATCTCCCTCGGCCTGGGGCTCCATGCAAGATCTCACCTCGTGGAGTTGCAATGATCATGAGAACGGTGAAGAGTCAGCCCAGAACTACACGGGAGGATCTTGTCAATGATCTCAAGGCAGCTGGGACCATAGTCACCAAGAAAACAACTGAAAACCTGCAGCGCCCGCAAGGTCCCCCTGCTCAAGAAAGCACATATACATGCCCGTCTGAAGTTTGCCAATTAACATCTGAATGATTCAGAGGAGAACTGGGTGAAAGTGTTGTGGTCAGATGAAACCAAAATGGAGCTCTTTGGCATCAACTCAACTCGCCGTGTTTGAAGGAGGAGGAATGCTGCCTATGACCCCAAGAACACCATCCCCACCATCAAACATGGAGGAGGAAACATTATGCTTTGGGGGTGTTTTTTCTGCTAAGGGGACAGGACAACTTCACCGCATCAAAGGGACGATGGACAGGGCCATGTACGGGGCCAAAAACCATCATGACCCAAAACACACGGCCAAGGCAACAAAGGAGTGGCTCAAGAAGAAGCACATTAAGGTCCTGGAGTGGCCAGTCTCCAGACCTCAATCCCATAGAAAATCTGTGGAGGGAGCTGAAGGTTCGAGTTGCCAAACATCAGCCTCGAAACCTTAATGACTTGGAGAAGATCTGCAAAGAGGAGTGGGACAAAATCCCTCCTGAGATGTGTGCAAATCTGGTGGCCAACTACAAGAAACGTCTGACCTCTGTGATTGCCAACAAGGGTTTTGCCACCAAGTACTAAGTAATGTTTTGCAGAGGGGTCAAATACTTATTTCCCTCATTAAAATGCAAATCAATTTATAAAATGTTTGACATGCGTTTTTCTGGATTTTTTTGTTGTTATTCTGTCTCACACTGTTCAAATAAACCTACCATTAAAATTATAGACTGATCGTGTCTTTGTCAGTGGGCAAACGTACAAAATCAGCAGGGGATAAAATACTTTTTTCCCTCACTGTAGAACATACACCAACAATGTGTTGTGATTACATTACACCAGAAGAATATGTACCACCAATACACATTATTGTCAGATATATAATTCAGAAAATACTTGTATACTGTAATGTACAGTAGTTTATCGTAAATGTATAGTCCAAGAAGGTATTATTCAATGTAAATTCATAGATATACTGCATGTTCCTATATTATAAGAACTGCATCCTTATAACGCTGCCACAATAACAATGTACTGTACCTATTTCTCTCCCTCAGATTGGTGAGTCTGTGTTGTCAGAGGATTGCCAGGAGCTCTGTACCTGTACTGCCTCTGGTGATGTGAAGTGTAAGGTGAACAAGTGCAAGGCTGACAAAAGATGCCAAGTCAAGAATGGTCACCGGGGCTGCGATCTCAAAAAGTGTTTGATGGAGGCTGATAGCTCCTTCACCCTGTTCAATGGAAGAGGTGGTGAAATCACAGCCATTGGGACCTACGAGATAACCAAAGATTGTGAAAATGCTCTGGTGGAAGTGGTTCAGAGTGGTGGTGAAGTTGCAGGCCTGTGGGAAGACTGGCCTCAAGAGCGTTGTTGCTGTGTACGTCTACTTTAATGACCTGATCGTCACTGTCAACAGCAAGCATGAAACTTGGGTGAGTTCATAGATGATGTACATTCATTTATAGATTATTAAAGATTGTTTATGGATGACACCAGTTCCCTTCGGTATCTAGGATTGTGAGATTGTATACTATTCCATCCGTGTTACTTTCTTTTTCAATGTTGTTCACAGATCAACGGTAAGAAGGTGACTCTACCCCGCCTGCTGAGTAATGAGGTCTCAGTGAAGGTCTCTGACAAGACACTGACGATTGAGAGGATGTCAGGCCTTCAGGTGTCATACAGCCTCTCTCAGGAGATCACAGTGACAGTGAGTGCCAATATGGCTGACAAGGAGACAATAGTCTCCACCTGACTATGCCGAAATACATGGACGGCTGGATCGCACCGGACTTTCTCACCTGCAGGTGAGTTATCGATCTGAAACTGATTCAAATCTGAAAAGCAATCAATAACATTCAAGTTGTGAAAATGTATGCTTAATTTGGGGGAAAGCTACCTCAGTTTTATGCTCTTTGACCGTTTACAGAAAACCCACATGATTTCACATGTGGAAAATCACATGAAATTCATGTTTTTTCCATAAGGCTACAGTATGTGAAAATGTGATTTAACATTTTGCTTCCTCGCTGTGGACCTCAATTTCATTCTGTGCTCTGTGTGTGGTGACAAAGTGAAAAATGCGGTGCTCATAGTTCTCTTAATAAATTGTGTATCTTGTTTCAGTGGCGGCCTGTGAACACCTTGGACCGTTCTTTCATCCACAAGACAATTTAAAGGGAAACTGACAGCATTTTAGCAACATAAAATCTTATTCAAATCTGTTCATATACACACCTAGCACGTAGATATGGTCATTTTCACGTTTTCATAAACTCTTAGAATGTTTGGGAATTACGTATACAAAGGCATTTGTGAAAACTATATAGTAATAGAGAGTGGGAAAGCATCCGTGTGTTAGGACAATTAATAGACACTGCAGTAAATAAAACATCTGTCTCGTTCAGCAACAGAGTCTACTCAGACCGGTGCACCATAGCCAACCAGAGATACATTAGGCCTTTATGCAAACAAATCATTTGCCACACAGGCCTGCCATCATTCCCTTTGAACTGGACTGTGTGTTTACAGGCAGTTGCAACAGCGCGACCTTAGATTATTAGAACGAATTCGCCAAAAGCCACAAAATACACGAATGGATTTCTGCAAATATGTCAATATTACGGGAGTCCTCTTACATTTGAGAACTTTTACAGTCCTATTGGTCAAACAACCATGAAAAGATAGGTTCTCACTCCCTCAGTTATGCACATCAACAACAACATCAACAACTAATGCTAGCCAGAGCAAGATGAGCTAAAATCTAACGAAGGAACATTAGATAAACCCTCTCAAACTGTTTCAACTAGTTGGCCATCAAAATTGCACAGATAAACGATGGGGGAATTGTAGCCTACTTGTCCTTCTGCAGCTTGCCTGCAACCAAGCATCCAAGCTAACTGGCTAAAGTTGGATAGCTTGCTAGCTAGCTACTTCCAGACATAAATGAGAGAACATCTCACTCTGACCATTTTACTCGCCCTAGCAGAGCTGGTTAGCTAGGCTGTTTGCATGTTATCTAGAGTGTTCGTGACTATTACTTTTTTTGCCTACATTTACTGACACAGGTCATATTTAGCGGGTGTTGCGCGTTCGTAAATTCATCAGTTATTCTACGCTCTGGCGCACACTCAGATGAGAGTGCTCTGAAATCGGAGTAGATAGCCAGAGTGAATTTGCGAACACAAGAGATATGCTAACAAGATAAATCGTTCAAGTTCTTGCTAGGTAACCACCTGCATCTCTAGCCGTGAATAGCCACTGAAAATTGATATGAGGGGTAAAAGTCAGTCACTCACTCACCCACTCCTCCAATGACATGACATTACATCCTCCTAGAAGCAAGCTAGCTAATTTTAGGTTCTGTGTTTTTAGCTGGCTACATAAATAGATACGCTAGCCTATTAGCCATGTTATGAGTGACTTATGATCATTGCCCTTGCTAATTTGATTGTATTGACATTCCCAGCCTTAGTTACATTCGTTTATTTTTGTCCAAAATATTGAGTCATTGAAACTGAAACAGTGCATCCCGAATGGAGGCAGCAAACAATGTACCAGGCCAGCTGTGATTTACAACCTGATATTTTTTGGACTACCAAGAACTTTATTGGGGAATTATATTTACATTTTTTTTCTTCATTTTAGTCATTTAGCAGATGCTCTTATCCAGAGCGACTTACAGTTAGTGAGTGCATACATATTTTTTTTTCATACTGGCCCCCCGTGGGAATCGAATCCACAACCC
The DNA here is from genome assembly GCF_964263955.1 of Coregonus lavaretus. Taxonomy (NCBI): domain Eukaryota; kingdom Metazoa; phylum Chordata; class Actinopteri; order Salmoniformes; family Salmonidae; genus Coregonus; species Coregonus lavaretus. The sequence continues at coordinate 36,048,919 of NC_139994.1, forward strand.
TGGCGTTGCAAGTGCCATGCTCTATCAACTGAGCTACACGGGGCCTATTAAATGAATCATGCATTGAACTGCATCCATCTATTCTGCCAACAATGCCTTAGTGTACGTCATGGAATGTTGAGTCAAATAGAACCTATCTTTAAAACCTGTTATAAAGTTGGTTTTTGTAGCATAAATTGGAAATTTGATATTTTTTACTGATATTATGATTCTCTGTTTGTTTCTTATCTGCAAAGTAGTTAAAATGCTGTCAGTTCTGTCATGGGCCTCTCACTCCACCGGGTTACCACCTTAATTTTCTTCCACTCTGCTCACCACTCTCTCTACTCAGCCTAACTAGCTCCACCTGTCCCTGCTCTGCTCTGCTCTAATTACTCTGCCAGCTGCGCTGCATTACCCACTACCTCTCCCAGTATTTAAGGCCCTGTCTTTCAGCTCTCCGGTGTCAGATCGTCTGCAAAGCTCACACCCGGAACCTGTTTGCTCGCGCTTCTGGCTCACCCTGGTTTTGTGACCCCGGACCTGCCTGTTTTTTGGATACTCTTCTGCCTCAGGAGATCCAGACCTGCTTCTGCCATTACGACTCCTGACTACTCTTCAATCCCGGTAACTCTGACCAGCCTTCTGCCTTGCTACTACGTATTTTGGATTTCCCTTGAACTGTACTGCTGCCTTGTTTCATTCCGCCCTGTTGTGTCTGTGTCTCCCCCCCCCAGGACTTCTGGACCACCCACCACCGGCTTCAGAGGACGCATCGCTGCCACTGGGGGGGGCACAGACCCAGCACATTGGACGGGACCCCTGTTACCCCTGGAGCCTTCATTCACTCCCTACTTCCCTTTTCCCTTAAGTTTAATAAACTTTCTGGTGTGACGCAATTGTGGTCCTCTGGTCGTCTGTCTGAACCGTGACAGTACGATCTGACCATTATGGACTCAGCGCACACTTTCCCCGACATGGAAACCGATGAGCATGAGCAGCAGTTCCAGCAGCAGCAACAACAACTCGCCATGATCATTCAACTCCTCACCAACCTTACCCCAGCCAGTCTGCCCACCAGCCCTGCCCCCGAGTTACCTGCCCCGGTCATTGCAGCCGCTGCTCCGGAACCCAAGATTGGAAACCCCGAGCGGTTCAACGGCGATTCAACCCAGGTCCGGCCATTCCTGACTAGCTGCCGACTTCAGTTCTCCTTGCAGCCAAGGACCTTCGCCACGGAGGGGGCTAAAGTTGGGTATGCCATCACTCACCTGACGGGCCGAGCTCGACTCTGGGGAACAGCAGAGTTCGAACGTCAAACCCCCGCATGTGCAACCTTCGACCTGTTTGCTGAGGAGATGCTGAAGGTGTTTGACCTGGATTCACCCACCGCAGAGGCGTCTCGTGAACTGTTCAGTATTCGACAAGGCAGACGTACAGTCGCAGACCATTCCATCGACTTCCGAACCCTGGCTAGACGAAGTTCTTGGAACACACCATCGTTGGTGGACGCGTTCTTCCATAGTTTGGCTGACTATATCAAGGACGAGTTGGTCTCCCATGAACTGCCTTCCACTCTTGATGAAGCCATCGCACTGACTGTCAGGATCGACAGAAGGATACAGACCCGTCGTCGTGAGAGGGGGCGCCAAGGTCCACCTACTACCGGCATTCGGAGAGATCTGACTGGGCTCCTGTCATCTACTGCCACTCACCCAGGTCAGCTTGATCAGTCTGAGCCTATGGAGATTGGGCGAGCCTCTCTCACTCCTGCAGAGCGCCAGCGCCGCTTCACCTCAAACCTCTGCCTCTATTGTGGAGGTGATGGACATCGTGTGGTAACCTGCCCTTTAAAGGGCCGAAGCTCACCGGGCATAGGGGGAGTCCGGTTGAGTTCAATGACCATCCAGTCCTCCGACCGCAAACCCCTGCTGCAAGTTCACCTCCGCCTCTCTGACTCAACTCACACCCTGGCTGCTCTGGTGGATTCTGGCGCCGAAGCCAACATAATGGACATCAAGCTGGCACGCCAACTGGGACTGGAGAACCTCCGTTTGACACCTCCTATTCCTGCCCGGGCACTGGACGGACACTTACTCGGATCGGTCACTCATGTCACGGCCCCGGTCTCGATGGGTCTGTCCGGAAACCATCAAGAAACTATCCAGTTTCACCTGCTCCCCTCTCCAGGCCAACCCCTCATCCTGGGTTACCCATGGCTCCGCCGGCACAACCCTCAGCTCGACTGGGTGACCGGGGTGATCAGGGAGTGGGGAGAGGACTGCCACCGAACCTGCCTGCTTGCTGCCGCACTACCCCCTCGGCCAGTACCTACTAACTCCGCTCCTGACCTCTCCAATGTCCCAGAATGCTACCATGGTCTCAGAGAGGTGTTTAACAAAGCAAGAGCCACATCTCTGCCCCCTCACCGACCGTACGACTGTGCCATCGACCTCCTCCCTGGAACAGCTCCTCCAAAGGGTCGTCTTTATTCGTTGTCTGCTCCTGAAAGAAAGTCCATGGAGGACTACATCAATGGCTCTCTGTCCGCAGGATTAATCCGTTCATCTTCATCTCCTGCTGGTGCTGGCTTCTTCTTTGTGGGGAAGAAGGACGGATCTCTTCGCCCCTGCATCGACTACAGGGGACTCAACGACATCACAGTGAAAAACCGTTACCCTCTGCCTCTGCTCACCTCTGCTTTTGAGTTGCTCCAGGGAGCCACTGTTTTTACCAAGTTGGATCTCAGAAACGCTTACCACCTAGTGCGGATCCGGGAGGGAGATGAATGGAAAACCGCATTCAATACACCAACAGGCCACTACGAGTATCTGGTTATGCCTTTTGGCCTCACCAATGCTCCTGCTGTGTTCCAGGCTCTAGTGAATGATGTACTGCGGGACATGTTAAACAAGTTTGTCTTCGTTTACCTGGATGACATCTTAATCTACTCCAGAAACCTGTCTGAACACACCCGCCATGTCCAGCAAGTCCTTCATCGTCTTCTGGAGAATTCCCTCTACGCCAAGGCAGAGAAATGTGAGTTTCACGTCAAGACAGTGGCCTTCCTGGGGTACATAGTGGCAGAGGGAAGTATCCAAATGGATCCTGCCAAAGTATCAGCAGTCACTTCATGGCCAGTTCCGGAGAACAGAAAGAAGCTGCAACAGTTTCTGGGGTTTGCTAACTTCTATAGGAAGTTTATCCGGAACTACAGTACCGTTGCTGCCCCTCTCACTGCTCTAACCAGCACCAAGCAACCCTTCACCTGGACCCCAGCAGCCGACAAAGCCTTCAGTACCCTCAAGGTGAGGTTCACCTCCGCTCCCATCCTCCAGATGCCTGATGTGGACCGGCAATTCATTGTGGAGGTGGACGCCTCGGATGTGGGAGTTGGTGCTGTGATTTCTCAGTGGGCTGCGGAGGATAGGAAGCTCCATCCCTGTGCCTTTTTCTCACGTCGGTTGTCCCCCTCTGAGTGCAATTACGACATAGGGAACCGTGAGCTGCTGGCTGTGAAGCTTGCCTTGGAGGAGTGGCGTCACTGGCTGGAGGGGTCCACCATTCCATTTCTCGTTTGGACCGATCATAAGAACTTGGAGTACATCCGCACGGCCAAACGGTTGAACTCCAGGCAGTCCCGCTGGGCCCTGTTCTTCACCAGGTTTAATTTCACTCTGTCATACCGGCCTGGATCACGCAACACCAAGCCAGACGCCCTCTCCCGTCAATTCCAGAAGGATGACACCCCCTCCAAGGACCCTGTGTCGATTCTGCCAAGTCCCTGCATCGTTGCAGCTCTGACCTGGGCTGTTGAGGAACAGGTGCTGGAGGCTCTCCGTAACCAGCCAGGTCCCAGCACTTGCCCAGCTGACCGCCTTTTTGTCCCCGAAGACCTGAGGTCCCAGGTCGTTCAGTGGGGACATGACTCCCGCCTAGCTTGTCACCCTGGCTCCACCCGCACTTACAACCTGCTCGCCCAGAGGTTCTGGTGGCCCTCTCTGAGGAAGGATGTACGGGAATTCGTCCAAGCCTGCCCCATCTGCAACCAACACAAGTCGTCCTGCCAGCCCCCAGCCGGATTGCTGCAGCCCCTGCCTGTGCCCAGACGTCCCTGGTCTCACATCGCCCTTGACTTTGTCACGGGGCTGCCCCCTTCAAGTGGCATGACCGTCATTCTCACCATCGTTGACCGTTTCAGCAAGATGGCACACTTCATTCCCCTCCCCAAGCTCCCAACCGCCAAGGAGACCGCCCAGGTGGTCCTGGAACACGTCTTCCGGATCCACGGACTGCCAAGGGATGTAGTTTCTGACCGTGGTCCACAATTCTCCTCCGCTTTTTGGAAGGAGTTCTGTCACCTGCTGGGAGCCACAGTCAGTCTGACTTCCGGATTCCATCCCCAATCCAATGGGCAGTCAGAGCGGGCTAATCAGGAGCTCGAGAAGGCACTGCGATGCATGACTTCACGCAACCCCCACTCCTGGTCGCAGCAATTGACATGGGTGGAGTACGCACACAATTCTCTGACCTGCTCTGCCATCGGTATGTCCCCTTTCCAATGTGTTTATGGATACCAGCCTCCTCTATTTGCCAGCCAGGAAGAGGAGGTTACTTGCCCATCTGCACTTGCTTTTGCCCGTCGATGTCGCCGCACCTGGTCACAAGCCCGAGCCACACTCCTCAGATCCGTTGCCAGCTACACTACCGGGGCCAACCGTCGGAGAATTCCTGCTCCCACCTACCATGTTGGTCAAAGGGTGTGGTTGTCATCGAAGAACCTGCCACTCAGGGTGGAGTCGCAGAAGCTGGCACCTCGGTTCATTGGCCCATTCCCTATCATAAGAGTGATTAGCCCAACTGCTGTCCGGCTCCAACTGCCTAATTCCCTGAGGGTGCACCCCACTTTCCATGTGTCTAAGATTAAGCCCATCCATGAGAGTCCGCTGGTCCCTGCTGCGCCTGGTCCTCCTCCTCCACGGCTCGTCGATGGTGGTCTGGTTTACACCGTCCGCCGCCTGCTTCGGTCCAGACGGAGGGGTAGGGGTCTCCAGTACCTCATTGACTGGGAGGGCTATGGACCTGAGGAAAGGACCTGGGTGCCAGCTAGTCGGATTGTGGATAGGACTCTCATCACCGCTTTCCACCAACGGCATCCTGATCAACCTGCAATCCGTAGGGGCCGCCCCAGAGGGGTCCCTAACCGTCCTGCCCGCTCGGCTTCCTGTCCTGTGCCTGATCCTGTCTCGGGACCTGTCCCATCTCCCGACCACGGCCCTCCGGCTTCCTCCGAGGATGAGGACGTTCACTCGGACCGTTCGGAGGAGTTCTAGCCCTCCTCCGGCTCCCCTCCTCCCGCCCGGCGTGGTGTTGCTCTTGGGACTTCTGGGGCCGTCCCTTGGGGGGGGGGTTCTGTCATGGGCCTCTCACTCCACCGGGTTACCACCTTAATTTTCTTCCACTCTGCTCACCACTCTCTCTACTCAGCCTAACTAGCTCCACCTGTCCCTGCTCTGCTCTGCTCTAATTACTCTGCCAGCTGCGCTGCATTACCCACTACCTCTCCCAGTATTTAAGGCCCTGTCTTTCAGCTCTCCGGTGTCAGATCGTCTGCAAAGCTCACACCCGGAACCTGTTTGCTCGCGCTTCTGGCTCACCCTGGTTTTGTGACCCCGGACCTGCCTGTTTTTTGGATACTCTTCTGCCTCAGGAGATCCAGACCTGCTTCTGCCATTACGACTCCTGACTACTCTTCAATCCCGGTAACTCTGACCAGCCTTCTGCCTTGCTACTACGTATTTTGGATTTCCCTTGAACTGTACTGCTGCCTTGTTTCATTCCGCCCTGTTGTGTCTGTGTCTCCCCCCCCCAGGACTTCTGGACCACCCACCACCGGCTTCAGAGGACGCATCGCTGCCACTGGGGGGGGCACAGACCCAGCACATTGGACGGGACCCCTGTTACCCCTGGAGCCTTCATTCACTCCCTACTTCCCTTTTCCCTTAAGTTTAATAAACTTTCTGGTGTGACGCAATTGTGGTCCTCTGGTCGTCTGTCTGAACCGTGACAAGTTCCACTTTAATTACCCAGACTAATCTGCATCTGATAGAGAATCAGTCTTTAATTCTATTCCTACCAAACAATTACATTTTGTGAAATTATTCTGTAAAAAACAAACATTAAAATATCTACAACAAAACCATCATGAACTGATATAGTCTCTCTATTGTACTTCTCCAGATGATAATTAATTCCATGGTCTTTTAATATGTTCCGCATAGGGGATTACATTAGACACAGGTTATAGAAAATAGTTGATTATGTACAGTTCATTCGGAAAGTATTCAGACCCCACATTTTATTACGTTACAGCCATATTCTCAAATTGATTTAAAAAAATAATCCACATCAAGCTACCACAATACAGCATAATGACAAAGCGAAAACAGGTTTTTAGATTTTTTTTGAAAAACAGAAATACCTTATTTACATAAGTATTCAGACCCTTTGAGACACTAAATTGAGCTCAGGTGCATCCTGTTTCCATTGATCATCCTTGAGATGTTTCTACAACTTGATTGGAGTCCACCTGTGGTAAATTCAATTGATTGAACATTATTTGGAAAGGCACACACCTGTCTATATAAGGTCCCACAGTTGACAGTGCATGTCAGAGCAAAAACCAAGCCATGAAGTCGAAGGAATTGTCCGTAGAGCTCCAAGACAGGATTGTGTTCAGGCACAGATCTAGGGAAGGGTACCAAAAAATTTCTGAATCATTGAAGGTCCCCAAGAACACAGTGGCCTCCATCATTCTTAAATGGAAGAAGTTTGGAACCACCAAGACTCTTCCTAGAGCTGGCCGCCCAGACAAACTGAGCAAACGGGGGAGAAGGGCCTTGGTCAGGGAGGTGACCAAGAACCCAATTGTCACTCTAGCAAAGCTCCAGAGTTACTCTGTGAAGATGGGAGAACCTTCCAGAAGGACAACCATCTCTGCAGCACTCCACCAATCAGGCCTTTATGGTAGAGTGGCCAGACGGAAGCCACTCCTCTGAAAAAGTTTACATACACCTTAGCCAAATACATTAAAACTCAGTTTTTCACAATTCCTGACATTTAATCGTAGTAAAATGTCCCTGTCTTAGGTCAGTTAGGATCACCACTTTATTTTAAGAATGTGAAATGTCAGAATAATAGTAGAGAGAATTATTTATTTCAGCTTTTATTTCTTTCATCAGATTCCCAGTGGGTCAGAAGTTTACATACGACTTCAACTGTATCTCTGCAGCACTCCATCTATCAGGCCTAGAGTGGCCAGACGGAAGCCACTACTCAGTAAAAGGCAGCTCACTACAACCTAAACTAACATCTTACTCTCAATACCATCCCGCGATATTCTATGATGGGCAGTGTTGTACGGAACCCAAAGATAACATTATATCAAAGCTTTTTGTCCAAGCATATATAAAATTATCATATACAGTGAGGGAAAAAAGTATTTGATCCCCTGCTGATTTTGTACGTTTGCCCACTGACAAAGACATGATCAGTCTATAATTTTAATGGTAGGTTTATTTGAACAGTGAGAGACAGAATAACAACAACAAAACTCCAGAAAAAAGCATGTCAAAAATGTTATAAATTGATTTGCATTTTAATGAGGGAAATAAGTATTTGACCCCTCTGCAAAACATGACTTACAACTTGGTGGCAAAACCCTTGTTGGCAATCACAGAGGTCAGATGTTTCTTGTAGTTGGCCACCAGGTTTGCACACATCTCAGGAGGGATTTTGTCCCACTCCTCTTTGCAGATCTTCTCCAAGTCATTAAGGTTTCGAGGCTGACGTTTGGCAACTCAAACCTTCAGCTCCCTCCACTGATTTTCTATGGGATTAAGGTCTGGAGACTGGCTAGGCCACTCCAGGACCTTCATGTGCTTCTTCTTGAACCACTCCTTTGTTGCCTTGGCCGTGTGTTTTGGGTCATTGTCATGCTGGAATACCCATTCACGACCCATTTTCAATGCCCTGGCTGAGGGAAGGAGGTTCTCACCCAAGATTTGATGGTTCTTGGCCCCGTCCATCGTCCCTTTGATGCGGTGAAGTTGTCCTGTCCCCTTAGCAGAAAAACACCCCCAAAGCATAAATGTTTCCACCTCCATGTTTGACGGTGGGGATGGTGTTCTTGGGGTCATAGGCAGCATTCCATCTCCTCCAAACACGGCGAGTTGAGTTGATGCCAAAGAGCTCGATTTTGGTCTCATCTGACCACAACACTTTCACCCAGTTCTCCTCTGAATCATTCAGATGTTCATTGGCAAACTTCAGACGGGCCTGTATATGTGCTTTCTTGAGCAGGGGGACCTTGCGGGCGTTGCAGGATTTCAGTCCTTCACGGCGTAGTGTGTTACCAATTGTTTTCTTGGTGACTATGGTCCCAGCTGCCTTGAGATCATTTTCAAGATCCTCCTGTGTAGTTCTGGCCTGATTCCTCACCGTTCTCATGATCATTGCAACTCCACGCGGTGAGATCTTGCATGGAGCTCCAGGCCGAGGGAGATTGACAGTTATTTTGTGTTTCTTCCATTTGCGAATAATCGCACCAACTGTTGTCACCTTCTCACCAAGCTGCTTGGTGATGGTCTTGTAGACCATTCCAGCCTTGTGTAGGTCTACAATCTTGTCCCTGACATCATTGGAGAGCTCTTTGGTCTTGGCCATGTTGGAGAGTTTGGAATCTGGTTGATTGATCGCTTCTGTGGACAGGTGTCTTTTATACAGGTAACAAACTGAGATTAGGAGCACTCCCTTTAAGAGTGTGCTCCTAATCTCAGCTCGTTACCTGTATAAAAGACACCTGGGAGCCAGAAATATTTCTGATTGAGAGGGGGTCAAATACTTATTTCCCTCATTAAAATGCAAACGAATTCATAACATTTTTGACATGCGTTTTTCTGGATGTTTTAGTTGTTATTCTGTCTCTCACTGTTGAAATAAACCTACCATTAAAATTATAGACTGATCACGTCTTTGTCAGTGGGCAAACATACAAAATCAGCAGGGGATCAAATTCTTTTTTCCCTCACAGTACACTTCTATATCTTATTATTCAAACTTCAGATTGTGACTTATTTTCCACATTTATGCCACTCTCATATCACAATCACACAATGTTTTTTTCAAACACGCTTAATCACTATTTGTATAACCTGCAGGAATATTTTCTTCTATAAAAGGCCCAAATTTGGAATGTTAACCCTATCACATTTATCATTTTACTATGGTCAATTTGACCTTTTAATTTTAATCCTAAATCACCTCTAAATTTCAAAATATAATGTCCGAAACCTACCCTAAAAGATTGGCCGAAACACAATGTGTAGACGTCATACAACCACACCGGTACGTACACGTGACCTGTTCCTCCAACAGGAGTTATTCTACCCCTCCTGGTAATGTGAATTTTCCACACTCAGTTTATCAATGAATATCCATGCACCAATTATTTTCTCTTCCTAATGTGAGATTGGGCACACTCTTTCTCCACCAGAGATAGAAGCTTCAAGCGACCTAAAATATAGTCCCTTTCCTGACACTTCCTCAACACAGAAAAGGCTATTATTTGCAGGGTTTCTTGTTATTTTCTGATCACCCACACAGATAAGCAGCCACTTGTGCTTAAATGAATCAGACAGAACGACCAGCAGGACGAACAAATGAATCAGACGAATTGAACAAATACATCAGATGAACAATCGAGTGACTTCGACAGATTGAATGCACGAATTGAGTCAGACCAGTTGACCAAGATGAAAGAGTTGCTTTCGCAAACCCAAGCAGGTCCAATAAACCAGTCTTGTACAAAACGAGTCAGATAAAACAATTGAATCAAACACATTGATCAAGCCGACCAAATGAGCAACCTGAATGAGACAGATGAAACATACAACTTAATCACAATTGAATGAATCACAGCCGCTCAAGCAAACCATTCACCCGCACGAGATGAGCAGACCTACTCTATTTAACGCTTTCTCCATATTTTGAAGCCCTTATGGCTATTTCACAACTGTTCACCTACTCTGGATGACCAGCGCTACTTCCAATTTATGGTGTCACCTACTCAGGATGACCTACTTCTTCATTTAATGGCCCTGTCTAATTATTGCATCACCACCACAGGATGAGCAGAACTCTCTCAGTCTTATGTACAGCCTACCCGAGCAGCCTCTAACAATGATCTCCACGTTAGAGCGGTAACCATAGGCACCTATTCACGTATTGGCTAGCCACCTGCCCTTTCAGCCCTCTGGAGTGCTAACCTTAGCTCTCCAAAGCGGTATCCACAGGATTTAAACTTATTTACAATTATCAACAATATTTAACAATCAATAACATTGCATGCATGCTTATTTCTCATTCCAACATAAACTCTGTACTTTTCCTAAATTTAGCCCTTAATACTGGAGAGACCAACCGGTACCTGACCTTCAGAATCAGCTTGAGCGAATCACACGATTTCTATGTTAAAAGTAAGAACGTTGCTTACCCCTATTAAAAGTGGCCACTGTATTTTTGTGTGTGATTCGTCCAGCCTCCTCCAGATGGCGCAGCACCCCTGTGGTCTCTGTTTCCAGTCCCTGTTCGTGGTCGCCAAGTATGTCGTAGAACTGTATCACTATACTTATTAAAAGTTCTTCCAGAGTTTTTGTGTGAAGGGAGTAGTACAAAGCGTTGTACGTGATCTTCAGTTTCTTGGCAATTTCTCGCATGGAATAGCCTTCATTTCTCAGAACAAGAATAGACTGACGAGTTTTAGAAGAAAGTTCTTTGTTTCTGGCCATTTTGAGCCTGTAATCGAACCCACAATTTCTGATGCTCCAGATACTCAACTAGTCTCAAGAAGGCCAGTTTCATTGCTTCTTTAATAATCAGCACAACAGTTTTCAGCTGTGCTAACATAATTGCAAAAGGGTTTTCTAATGATCAATAAGCCTTTTAAAATGATAAACTTGGATTAGCAAACACAACGTGGCATTGGAACACAGGACTGATGGTTGCTGATAATGGGCCTCTGTATGCCTATGTAGATATTCCATAGAAAATCAGCCGTTTCCAGCTACAATAGCCATTTACAACATTAACAATGTCTACACTGTATTTCTGATCAATTTGATGTTATTTTAATGGACAGAAAAATTGTTTTTCTTTCAAAAACAAGGACATTTCTAAGTGACCCCAAACTTTTGAACGGTAGTGTATGTGTAAATGGTGCGTTTCTATCTTTTGTAGTGAAAAAGATTGGAAACACTTATCTTTCTCTATGACATCATCAACCAATTAGTAGACAATTCGTAGGCAATTAGTAAGCAATGCCTACTCATAATTGGTCAAAATCACACGATGCACACCGATGATGTCATTGGAAACGCTTATCTTCCTCTATCTTTTTTACTACAATACATAGAAACGCACCATGTTCACATCTTGGGGTGGTTCTGGAGATTATGAATATTAAGTAGAAACATTTTGAAGTTTCCCTTTAAGACATAAGCAATCAAGACATCTTGTTTTACAATTATTATTAATTAGGAAAAATAAATACTTTTCATTCACATATTTAATCCCTTTTTATATGTACTTTTAAGGCAGCAAAAATGTAAAGACTGTGCAAGGGGTGTGCAGACTTTCACTAGTGACTGTATTACATTGTGAATGTTTTATATGAACAAGGAACAAGCTTGTATTTTACTGGTCACCACAGCATTATTGTCACGCCCTGGCTCTGGTGACTATTAAATGTTGAGCCAGGGTGTGGATTTTCTATTGTTTAGTTTTCTAGGTTTGTGTTCTAGTTCGTGTATACAGTGGGGAGAACAAGTATTTGATACACTGCCGATTTTGCAGGTTTTCCTACTTAAAAAGCGTGTAGAGGTCTGTAATTTTTATCATAGGTACACTTCAACTGTGAGAGACGGAATCTAAAACAAAAATCCAGAAAATCACATTGTATGATTTTTAAGCAATTAATTTGCATTTTATTGCATGACATAAGTATTTGATCACCTACCAACCAGTAAGAATTCCGGCTCTCACAGACCTGTTAGTTTTTCTTTAAGAAGCTCTCCTGTTCTCCACTCATTACCTGTATTAACTGCACCTGTTTGAACTCGTTACCTGTATAAAAGACACCTCTCCACACACTCAATCAAACAGACTCCATCCTCTCCACAATGGCCAAGACCAGAGAGCTGTGTAAGGACATCCGGGATAAAATTGTAGACCTGCACAAGGCTGGGATGGGCTACAGGACAATAGGCAAGCAGCTTGGTGAGAAGGCAACAACTGTTGGCGCAATTAATAGAAAATGTAAGAAGTTCAAGATGACGGTCAATCACCCTCGGTCTGGGGCTCCATGCAAGATCTCACCTCGTGGGGCATCTATGATCATGAGGAAGGTGAGGGATCAGCCCAGAACGACACGGCAGGACCTGGTCAATGACCTGAAGAGAGCTGGGACCACAGTCTCAAAGAAAACCATTAGTAACACACTACGCCGTCATGGATTAAAATCCTGCAGCGCACGCAAGGTCCCCCTGCTCAAGCCAGCGCATGTCCAGGCCCGTCTGAAGTTTGCCAATGACCATCTGGATGATCCAGAGGAGGAATGGGAGAAGGTCATGTGGTCTGATGAGACAAAAATATAGCTTTTTGGTCTAAACTCCACTCGCCGTGTTTGGAGGAAGAAGAAGGATGAGTACAACCCCAAGAACACCATCCCAACCGTGAAGCATGGAGGTGGAAACATCATTCTTTGGGGATGCTTTTCTGCAAAGGGGACAGGACGACTGCACCGTATTGAGGGGAGGATGGATGGGGCCATGTATCGCGAGATCTTGGCCAACAACCTCCTTCCCTCAGTAAGAGCATTGAAGATAGGTCGTGGCTGGGTCTTCCAGCATGACAAAGACCCAAAACACACAGCCAGGGCAACTAAGGAGTGGCTCCGTATGAAGCATCTCAAGGTCCTGGAGTGGCCTAGCCAGTCTCCAGACCTGAACCCAATAGAAAATCTTTGGAGGGAGCTGAAAGTCCGTATTGCCCAGCAACAGCCCCGAAACCTGAAGGATCTGGGAAGGTCTGTATGGAGGAGTGGGCCAAAATCCCTGCTGCGGTGTGTGCAAACCTGGTCAAGACCTACAGGAAACGTATGATCTCTGTAATTGCAAACAAAGGTTTCTGTACCAAATATTAAATTCTGCTTTTCTGATGTATCAAATACTTATGTCATGCAATAAAATGCAAATTAATTACTTTAAAATCATACAATGTGATTTTCTGGATTTTTGTTTTAGATTCCGTCTCTCATAGTTGAAGTGTAGCTATGATAAAAATGACAGACCTCTACATGCTTTGTAAGTAGGAAAACCTGCAAAATCGGCAGTGTATCAAATACTTGTTCTCCCCACTGTATCTATGTTGGCCAGGGTGGTTCCCAATCAGAGGCAGCTGTAGCTTGTTGTCTCTGATTGGGGACCATACTTAGGCAGCCTGTTTGGCACTGTTATTTTGTGGGATCTTGTTCCGTAAGGTTTGTGTTATGACCTAGGACTTCACGTATCGTTTTGTTGTTTTGGTTCTTGTTGTGTACACTTAATAAAGTATGTACACCTATCACGCTGCGCCTTGATCCGCATCTGTCAGCGATCGTGATAATTATATCCTTTATGTAATATACAATGCATTCAGAAAGAATTCAGATCCCTTGACTTTTCCACTATTTCTTACATTACAGCCTTATTCTATAATGGATTAATTTGTTTTATTTCCTCATCAATCTACACTCAATACCTCATAATGACGGAGCAAAAACAGTTTTTTTATACATTTTAGCAAATTTATAAAAACATTAACTGTTGAAGCACCTTTGGCAGCGATTACAGCCTCAAGCCTTCTTGGGTATGACGCTGCAAGCTTGGCACACCTGTATTTGGGAAGTTTCTCCCATTCTTCTCTGCAGATCTTCTCAAGCTCTGTCAGGTTGGATGGGGAGCATCGCTGCACAGCTATTTTCAGGTCTCTCCAGAGATGTTCAATTGGTTTCAAGTCCGGGCTCTGGCTGGGCCACTCAAGGACATTCAGAGACTTGTCCCGAAGCCACTCCTGCGTTGTCTTGGCTGTGTACTTAGGGTCATTGTCCTGTTGGAAGGTGAACCTTTGCCCCAGTCTGATGTCCTGAGCGCTCTGGAGCAGGTTTCCATCAAGGATCTCTCTGTACTTTGCTCCGTTCATCTTTCCCTCAATCCTGACTAGTCTCCCAGTCCCTGCCGCTGAAAAACATCCCACAGCATGATGCTGCCACCACCATTCTTCACCTTAGGGATGATGCCAGGTTTCCTCCAGACGTGACGCTTGGCATTCAGGCCAAAGAGTTCAATCTTGGTTTCATCAGACCAGAGAATCTTGTTTCTCATGGTCTGAGAGTCCTGTAGGTGGCTTTTGGCAAACTCCAAGCGGGCTGTCATGTGCCTTTTACTGAAGAGTGGCTTCCGTCTGGCCACTCTACCATAAAGGCCTGATTGGTGGAGTGCTGCAGAGATGGTTGTCCTTCTGAAAGGTTCTCCCATCTCCATAGAGGAACTCTGAAGCTCTGTCAGAGTGACCATTGGACTCTTGGTCACCTCCCTGACCAAGGCCCTTTTCCCCCGATTGCTCAGTTTGTCTGGGCGGTCAGCTCTAGGAAGAGTCTTGGTGGTTCCAAACTAATTCCATTTAAGAATGATGGAGGCCACTGTGTACTTGGGGACCTTCAATGCTGCAGACATTTTTTGGTACCCTTGCCCAGATCTGTGCCTCGACACCATCCTGTCTCGGAGCTCAATTGTCTCGAAGCTCTATGGACAATTCCTTCGACATCATGGCTCTGACATGCACTGTCAACTGTGGGACCTTATATAAACAGGTGTGTGCCTTCCCAAATCATGTCCAATTAATTGAATTTACCACAGGTGGATTCCAATCAAGTTGTAGAAACATCTCAAGGATGATCAATGGAAACAGGATGCACCTGAACTCAATTTCGAGTCTAACGGCAAAGCATCTGAATACTTATGTAAATAAGGTATTTTGTTATTTTATTTGGTATAAATTTGCAAAAGATTCTAAAAACCTTTTTGCTTTGTTGTTATGGGGTATTGTGTGTTGATTGATGAGGAAAACATTTACTTAATCCATTTTAGAATAAGGCTGTAATGTAATAAAGTGTGGAAAAAGGGAAGGGGTCAGCATACTTTCCGAATGCACTGTACACATTTATGAAGGAATATTTCATGTCTTCTTTATTAACAAGAATGCATATTCGAAAGGATACTTTATCACAACACTTTAATTCATAATTCAGTATAATTTAGATAGCAAATTACATGTACAGATAATTAATCCAGCAAATACAGCTTAATACTTTCTATTACATAGAAAATATTTAACATCTAATTTCTAACCTATAATGAGATAAGCAATTGTTTGACTTGATTACCATTGTAATGATTTGACCATTCCAAATCACTTTCTGGAATTGTTTTAAAAATCTGAGGTGAGGGTTTGGCAGAAAATGGCATTCTTCTACAAATATTGTAATTACTGTTTGTTACAAATCATTGACAAATGATCATATTAATTTAAGTAATGTGTATTTTTGCTGGGATTCTCCAATAGCAGAATGTTCTTCAGTTGTAGCGTGGTCAGTTTCTCACATATCACTGTAAAAGAGAAGGGGAAAGGTGTTGTGAGTGCATATAATTTTATTTCCCACTGGAATCTGTCATGTAAGCATGAATGCTAACACCTGCTGCTAAGTTTTCAAAATCTTCATTATGGAAGTTAAAATCATTTCAAGTCTGATACCCTACAAACACCATTATTTGACACACAGTCTCATATATTGATGGTTAGGTTCACAATCATATTACATGGTGAAGTGGCTCACCATTGGGGGAAGTCAGAAACTACTTACTCAGCCATGTACCCCTGCATTAAGTGGATAGCATCCCCGTAGACCTTCCTTGATCTGACAGCTCTCTTCTCCCTGGCACGCCATAGACTGTGACAAAACAACTCCAGATTTCTGGCAGATGTGGACCGCAAAGCAGTCGTCTGAAATCAGGGATTCCCCTATCTAAAAACATCCCAGACACATATCATTGAGACTTTTACACATCCAAGTTTGAGTCACAGACAACTCTCCAAAATACATACAGTAACAGTCAAAAGTTTGGACACACCTACTTGTTTCTGGGGTTTTCTTTATTTGTACTATTTTCTACGTTGTAGAATAATAGTGAAGACATCAAAACTATGAAATAACACATATGGAATCATGTAGTAACCAAAAAAGTGTTAAACAAATCAAAATATATTTTATATTTGAGATTCTTCAAAGTAGCCACCCTTTGCCTTGATGAGAGCTTTGCAAACGCATTAAGAAAGAAATTCCACAAATTAACTTTTAACAAGACACACCTGTTAATTAAAATGCATTCCAGGTGACTACCTCATGAAGATGGTTGAGAGAATGCCAAGAGTGTGCAATGCTGTCATCAAGGCAAAGGGTGGCAACTTTGAAGAATCTAAAATCTAAAATGTATTTTGATTTGTTTAACACGTTTTTAGTTACTACATGATTCCCATATGTGTTATTTCATAGTTTTGATGTCTTCACTATTATTCTACTATGTAGAAAATAGTAAAAAATTATGAAAAACCCTTGAATGAGTAGGTGTGTCCAAACTTTTGACTGGTACTGTAGATCTGAAGTTCATGACCAGGTTCAGTTCCAGCTGAAAATTTCAAATAATTGTCATTTTTCACATAACATTTCAAATAATGCTCAAAGTATAATTTTAGTATCCAGCTTGCAGTGCCCCTACCTTAAGGGTGTGTCCACCAGCATAGCAGCTGCACTGGTCCCAGCTAACACAGCCGGTACCATTGAAGTAGAAGTCTTTGTCGCAGGCACATCCCTCAGCACAGGTGGTGGGACAGTTGATGGTGTCAGATAGGCCGGGACATGGAGTTGCACAGGTTTCAGCACAGGTTTGGTAGTGGCTGTTGGCAGAACAGGAGAATGCTGTGGACATATGAGAAGATAACTCTAATTTAGTCCTTTTGCATGAACATGGCTCTTAATTATGACTTTAAATATTAGGTTATCCGAATGTGAAAACCGAAATAAAGTTATGACTGGACTGATTTGCAGAGAGTCAACCTGGACTCATGGGTAGACGTAACATAGTAAACGAAAATAAGAGAAACTCAAATGTTGTACGTTTGGTATGGTATGTATGTATTTGTGGAAGTCCACCATCCATTTCGTATTATATGTTACGAATTACATTTCGCATGATATGTTACGAATTGCAATTCGTACAATATCTGACCGACCGGCTTGATTCGGTCTTATGTAGCAAAATTTGAAATTGTGTTTTTTACATTGGATAGAAGTTGAGACTCAGAGCTAGAAAATTGTATATCATACACTACAGTTGAGGAACAATGGGAAAGTAATTCTGCTTTGAAAGTTGATAAACTTGTAACCTCACTTTTGAGAAAATGGCCCTTGAATGTTTTGGTACCCACTGGAGAGCGCTTCTTTGTCTACACCCATTCAGCATCGTTCACACCCTTTTAAGCTTTAGCCCCACCCATCTCTTTAAGGATTCACAGGTGAGGCTAAACAACCAAAGATTTCAAGACTAAAGGCTGGCTTATACTACGGGTGCGTTCGTAAACTCTGAGCGTTGTCAGATTGGCCGTTCGTAAATTCAGTGTGTTTCCCTTTCGGAGCGTTCAGAGCGCACACTGGACGCTCTGGCCGAAAAGTAGGGTTGATCCGAGCGTTCTATCCTAACAACAGCAGTCAAGCACCCAAGCTAACTGGCTAACGTTGGCTAGCTTGCTAGCTACTTCCAGACACAAATGAGAGAACAGCTCACTCTGACCATTTTACTTGCCCTAGCAGAGCTGGTTAGGCAGTTTTTATGTTATCCAGAGTGTTGGTGACTGCAACTGTGCTGCTGGCAACAATTGAATCACGCTTTTTTGCCTAGCTAGCTAACATTAGGCTATAACTAGCAATGCAAATGGCTCTGAGATACGAATAATATTATTACACAGATCATACACGTAACGTTAGCTAGCTAGCCAGCTAGCTAACGTTAGTTAGCTAGCTAACAGTACACTTTAACTTGAAATGAAAATGACTTTCTGACAAATTTAGAAACGTGTAATATCTTAAATTGTAGCTAGCTAGACTCTCTTACCTTTATACATGGATGGACACTTCTCCCTCTCTGTCACGGATGCCATAGTTGCCCTTAGTTTGAAGATGTAATCTGGAGACAGGTGTTTTATACAACAGCCTTCTGTGTGTTCTCTTTTCGACTCCGTCTACATATTTGCATCTCCTTAGCTATCATACTCTAATTCCACTGATTTCAAAACTCGGTCTTCCAGAAAGTGGAGAGCAACACTTATGCAGTTCTAATACGTGATATCTTTCAAAAAAGCCATGTTAGAAAGGATTACCTACACATACTGACCAGCTCATATTATAGACAGAAGCATGCTACATGGCAGACCCATCTGAACTCATCTCTCGGCATTTCCAGCCCACTCATTATCTCAGCCAATCATGGCTAGTGGGAAGGTTGGCTCTCCTGTGAAGTAGTAAAGCGCGACATATGCCTAGTTTCCTGAAACGAGTCACATATGTTAAGAATTTGCAATAGGTATGATATGTTACGAATTCCAATTTGTCGTGGCTAAGGTTAGCTAGATTGCTAGTTGGCTAAAGTTAGCTAGGTGGCTAATATTAGCTTGGCTAGGGATTAAGGATAGGTTATAGGTTAGGGTTAGGCGTAGGAGTTAGGTTAAAGGGTTAAGGTTAGGGGAAGGGTTGTCTGTGATGAGATTCAAACACGCATGCTATACGTTCGCATTATACACCCACCCACCCATCCAACCCAACCAACCCAACCAACCCAACCCACCGTCCTTTTGTTTTTGCCTTAAATAACCTTCTTTCTTATGTAACCATACCAAACGTAACATATCATACTAATTTGAGTGTCCTTTTCATTTACTATGTTACGTCTACTCTATGAGACCAGCCTGAGAGAGTTGTAGAAAACTTGGTCTAGCGTCAGAAAACCCCCTAACCTACTTACGGCAAAAGGTTGGTGATCTCCAGCTTTCGATCTTTACACCAAAGTCCTGACAGTCTAACATGTAAGCAGCAACACTGTGGCAAAGCATATTACGATCTCCCTCAGCCATACAGACGTCAAAGAGGCAGTCTCTGAAGTAAGAGGCTGGGTCTATCTCATGGTGGCAGGAGGCAAAGGGTCCTTTAGGATCCGTGATGATACCACAGTCAGCACCAAACACTGCTTTCTTCTTAGAGTTACACTTCGGACAGAAGTCTCCGCTGCAGCCGTCCTCACAAACCACCCCAGGCATGCTGACCTTCCAGGCCGCCCCAAAAGAGTTGACGTCTTTGACCATCTGTCCACCAGGTAGCAGGAACTCATCATTCTTGTTACCATTGAAATTGCCACACAGACCACAGGTCTTGCCTCTGTAGTTGCCAGGGACGGTGACGGTGACGTGGTACACAAGGTCATAGGTAACTCTTAGGCCGAAGTCTGTCAATATGACATCATTCGAGCCGTCCTGATAAATCTGAACTGCACCGTTGTTTAGGCTCACTGGGAGGTTAGTCAGGACGCCGTTCACCTGGGGAAGACATGTTGTGTTTGATTCAAAAGAGATTCTCATTCAAAACAGATTCTCATCTCATACTCGCTCATTTCTGGGCTGCATTTAAACTCACAATTTGTGTGATGTTTTTGTATGGATGTGTCAGTCATCCAGACTTTTTTTGGGGGGGGGGGATCATTAATGGAACACAGACACATGATGAAAAAAAAAATCATATACATACCATGATCATTCCGATTTGGTTCCTGCGTAGAATTAGGATGTTACCATAGACTTCTACAGCCAAAAGCTTGGCAACGGACACCTTTGGAGCTGATGACATAGCATACCACTTCTCATTCTCCACCACTACAGAGAAGGGGTTGAGGTGTGTGCCTTCCAGATGGCAGGCTTTAGCTGCAGTGTAGGTGCAGGTGCCTTGGAAGTCATAGGTGCTGTTGTCAAAGGTGTTGTAATGTGGGTCACCTGAGATGGAACAAACTCCCTTTCCAACAGCCTGGCAAGCCCTGACTCCGTTCTTCACCTCACACTTCTCGTTGGGTCCACAGGAAAAGTTCTGACACTTCATCTAAAAATAACAGTTCAATTATTTTGTACACAAGATGTTAATACACGTTTATAAGGGTTTACACTCAATTATAGAAAGGAAAGTCCTATTTTTCTGCCATTCATTATCCCTACCGTGCCATTGCATGTGCATTCTTGCTGACAGAGTTCGTTGGGGTAGAAGACTTGTCCATTTTTGTAGTATCTCCCTTCGTGCAGACAACCACACTGGGAGAGATGTACACATTGGTCTCCACTGAGAAGGAAGCCAGCATCACAGGCACATCCCTCTTTGCACAGAGCTTCACAGCCAGTGGGTGCTGACAGGCTCTGACATGTGGCTGAACAGCCCTGGGCACAAAGCCTATAGTGGCTGTTCGCAGGGCACTGGGCATCTACGAGAATTTACATTTGCAAAATGTAAATGCATATTCACCATCTCAATTACCTGAAATGTAATTTGTAAAAAAAAAAACAATCAATCAAACGTCCATACCACAGAATTTATCCGACCTCCAGGAGTAGACCATGGCCCCTTTCTCCTGGCAGGCAGCTGTGTAGGCAGTTAGGGTATTGCACTGCATGTTTCTGTTTCCCTGGTACAGACAGACATCATACAGACAGTCTTGGACGAAACCCATGGGGTCCACCTTGGAGTGACAGTCACGAAAGGGGCCTGTTGGGTCGCTGATGAGGCCGCAGTACTTGTTTGTCATGTACTGATCCCTCTGGGTGATGCTACAGTCAGGACATGGTTCTTTGCAGCCGTTCACACAACCAGGGATCTTTGTTAATCTCCAGCTCTGACCAAGCTCCTCTGCAGTGGCAGCCTGCCTTCCATCCTTCATCTGCATGTCGTTGTTTGGATTGTGGTTGTAGTTGCCACACATGCCGCACATTGCATTTGCATAAGTGCTGGGGACAGTGACTGTTGCTACGCTGTTCCAGTCATAGGACACTTTCACCCCAAAGTCAGTCTCGATCACAGCGAACCAACCACCCTTGTATATGTGCAGTTTGTTGAGTTTTACGGGAAGATTCACGAGTTCACCATTCACCTTTGAAGGAGAACACAAAAGTAGAGGAATAATGGTTCAGTTAACCTCAGTGTTGACCTTTTTAACATATACAGTGCCTTTGACTTTTTCCACATTTTGTTGTGTTACAGCCTGAATTTAAAACGGATTAAATAAATATATTTTTGACATTTTTATAAATTAATAAAAAAATTAAATCTGAAATGTCTTGAGTCAATAAGAATTCAACCCATTTTTTATGGCAAGCTTAAATAAGTTCAGGAGTAAAACTGTGCTTAACAACTCACATAAGTTGCATGGATAGTGCAATAATAGTGTTTAACCTCTAAAAGGCTTCTACTAAGCTAACATATGGAATTGTTTAAACATGATTTTTGAAAGACTACCTCATCTCTGTACCCCACACATACAATTATCTGTAAGGTCCCTCAGTCGAGCAGTGAATTTTAAACACAGATTCAACCACAAAGACCAGGCAGGTTTTCCAATCCCTCGCAAAGAAGGGCAACTGTTGTTACACAAAAGAAAAAGGCAGACATTCAATATCCCTTTGAGCATGGTGAAGTTATGAATTACACTTTGGATGGTGTATCAATAGACCCAGTCACTACAAGGATACATGCGTCCTTCCTAACTCAGTTGCTGGAGAGGAAGGAAACCGCTCAGGGATTTCACCATGAGGCCAATGGAGACTTTAAAACAGTTACAGAGTTTAATGGCTGTGATAGGAGAAAACTGAGGATGGATCAACAAAGGTGATTCTAACCTGAATTGACTCACGGGTGTGAATAAATCAGATATTTCTGTACTTAATTTTCAAGACATTTTCAAGACATTCTAAAAACATGTTTTCACTTTGTCATTATGGGGTATTGTGTGTAGATAAGTGAGGAAAAAAACACAATTTAATCCATTTTGAATTCTGTCTGTAACACAACAAAATGTGGAATAAGTCAAGGGGTATGAATATTTTCTGAAGGCATTGTAATCGAAACTATACGATTTTTATTATAAGTAATTTCTTACCATCACAAAACCTGGGTGCTCTTTGCTGATGACAATCGTGTACCCATAGACCTTGACCTCTACCAGCTTGGTGATGGACCCCACCTTTTTATCTCGCCCATCGTTCTGTATGGCAACACTAAAGTGCTCCAGGGTACTGTCATTGGAGCAGACACTCGCCATCTGATACACACAGGTGCCCTGGAAATTGTAGCGTTGTCCATCGAAGGTGTGGTAATGTGGATCACCAGACACCATGCATGTGGAAAAGGTTGTAGGGTAGCAGCCTCTTATGCCATCAACCACCTGGCACTGCTGTCCAAGTGGACAACTGGCCACCTGGCTCTCAACTCTCTCACCAGTGGAGCTGCAGTTACAGCGTTTGGTACAGTTCTCATCCCCCCAGAAAGATGTTCCGGCTTCCACATAGTGGCCTTTGTACTGGCAGCCACATTGGGACTTAGGCACACACTTGTTCCCACTGCGCAGGTGGCCCTCGTCACAGGTACAGGCCTCCACACAGCTGGCTTTGCATTTGGAGGGAGCATTTGGGTCTTCACAAGTGGCAGGGCAGGCGCTTCCACAGAACTCATAGTGACTGTTCTCTGGGCATTCAGGCTTGGCTGGGGGAAAAGACCACAGACCACACTCAGTTTTACAACATGTGAAAGGGGAAATAAAGTATTGCAGTCCTTTATGCTCTTATCCTCCTGAAAATGATCAGTTATCTTTGCTGGTTACTCACGGCAATGGGCAATGCCCCTCCAGTTGTACACTTCGATCCCAGCCCTCTGGCAGGCATCGGTGTACACCTGCAGGGTGTCACACAGGTACGTCTTCATGATCTCGCCCCGACAAAGGTCATACAAGCAGTTCTCATGTAAGATCTTGGGGTCGATGGTGGTGTGGCAGTTTTTGAAGGGTTCATTCATGATGTCTGTGAGAAAGGTGCAAAATATCTCCCCTTCTAAGTGCTTAACCAAGCTGCTCTCACAGTTCTCACATTGGCCTGTGCACTCATCTCTGCAGTAGGCATCACCTCCCTTGTCTGATACCCTCCAGCTCTTGCCTAGTGCCACAACATTACTGGCAAGGGAGCCACTGGGAATGGTGAGTTCGTCATCCTGTTTGCCATTGAAGTTGCCGCACATGCCACACACCTTGCCTGCCAGGCTCCCAGGCATAGTCACCACCAGGTACTTTAGCCAATCATACTGCACCATCAGACCAAAGTCTGTCTCCATGACAACTGAAAATCCACTCTGGGAGAGTTTCACTTTGCCATTCTCTAAACTGATGGGGAGATTCCATAACTGGAAGTTAATCTGGAATGAAATCAAACCACAGTAGAAAAATAATTTATACAGATACACCAAACAAAGACAAGGGTTGTTGAACAGATAACATAGGTAGACAACTTGTGAATCCACTTACTCGGACAAGACCAAATTCAGAGCTGACAATGTCAATGTTGACACCGTAAACCTTGACGGTGACCATTCCCACTGAGGTGACCTGCGAGTTTGCACGGTCCTCCACATTCTTGGCCTGCACCTCAAAGGCTGGGTGATCCTTGTCAACATGGCAGTTCTTAGTCATGGTGTAGGTGCAGTTGCCCATGAAGTTGTAATAGTGGCCGTCGAACGTGCGGTAGTGAGGGTCGCCCATCGCCCAGCAGGTGCCTGTCTTTGGTGGGACAGTAGCTGGTCCTGCAGAGCAGAGTCCTACAAAGTCCTACAAAGTTATGTTCCCCAAATTGGACAGCAAATCCCTATAATTGATTTGGTGTTGTCTCATGAATCTGTCTAGATACCATAATTGTATGTCCCTTGTTCAGCTGTAGCAAGCATGCAAAATTGTATACTATGCCATTGGTCCTTTACCTTTTGGCACAGATTTGGTCAGCTGAACACTTCTTTTTGTGATAGTCAATAGAACACAATCTCTGTGATTGTGGATTTGCAGGGCGAATATGTACCTAACACACACAGTTTATATTGT
Source organism: Coregonus lavaretus (assembly GCF_964263955.1). Classification (NCBI taxonomy): domain Eukaryota; kingdom Metazoa; phylum Chordata; class Actinopteri; order Salmoniformes; family Salmonidae; genus Coregonus; species Coregonus lavaretus. Next base: position 36,073,266 of record NC_139994.1, read on the forward strand.
AAGTTATCAGTGTCAGCATAGCAAATACCATTTGTTTTATCTACAGAGGGCTCTATTTTCGGCTGGCGTTAAGGCAGCGCTAGTGTCAAACGCACAGTGGTTTGTAATTTCATCATGTAAAAACAGGCTCACTGGCATTTTCCAGCCCTAACGCCATGTTCGGCTATTTAACTGTCTTATACAGTGCATTCGGAAAGTATTCAGACCCCATGACTTTTTCCACATTCTGTTACGTTACAGCCTTATTCTAAAATTGATTAAATCGTTTTTTTCCCTCATCAATCCACACACAATAACCCATAATGACAAAGCAAAAACAGGTTTTTAGAATTTTTTGCTAATGCATTAAAAAAAAAATACTGAAATGTCACATTTACATAAGTATTCAGACCATTTACTCAGTACTTTGTTGAAGCACCTTTGGCAGCGATTACAGCCTCGAGTATTATTGGGTATGATGCTACAAGCTTGGCACATCTGTATTTGGGGAGTTTCTCCCATTCTTCTCTGCAGATCCTCTCAAGCTCTGTTAGATTGGATGGATTGGATGCACAGCTATTTTCAGGTCTCTCCTGAGATGTTCGATCGGGTTCAAGTCCGGGCTCTGGCTGGGCCACTCAAGGACATTCAGAGACTTGTCCCAAAGCCACTCCTGCATTGTCTTGTCTGTGTGCTTAGGGTCTTTGCCTTGTGGAAGGTGAACCTTTGCCCCAGTCTGAGGTCCTGAGCGCTCTGGAGCAGGTTTTCATTAAGGATCTCTTTGAACTTTGCTCCATTCATCCTTCCCTCGATCCTATTCTTCTAGTAACTGCCCCTGGAAAAAAAATCCCACAGCATGATGCTGCCACCACCATGCTTCACCGTAGGGATGGTGCCAGGTTTCCTCCAGACATGACGCTTGGCATTCAGGCCAAAGAGTTCAATCTTGGTTTCATCAGACCAGAGAAACTTGTTTCTCATTGTCTGAGAGTCCTTTAGGTGCCTTTTGGCAAACTCCAAGCGGGCTGTCATGTACCTTTTACTGAGGAGTGGCTTCCGTCTGGCCACTCTACCATAAAGGCCTGATTGGTGGAGTGCTGCAGAGATGGTTGTCCTTCTGGAAGGTTCTCCTATCTCCAAAGAGGAACTCTGGAGCTCTTTCAGAGTGACCATCGGGTTCTTGGTCACCTCCCTGGCCAAGGCCCTTCTCCCCCGATTGCTCAGTTTGGCCGGACGGTCAGCTCTAGGAAGAGTCTTCGTGGTTCCAAACTACTGCCTTTTAAGAATGATGGAGGACACTGTGTTCTTGGGGACTTTCAATGCTGCAGAAATGTTTTGGTACCCTTCCCCAGATCTGTGCCCCGACGCAATTCTGTCTCTGAGCTTATATAGACAGGTGTGTGCCTTTCCAAATCATGTCCAATCAATTGAATTTACCACAGGTGGACTCCAATCAAGTTGTAGAAACATCTCAAGGATGATCAATGGAAACAGGATGCAACTGAGCTCAATTTCGGGTCTCATAGCAAAGGGTATTTCTGTTTTTTATATTTAATACATTTGCCGAAATTTCTAAAAACCTTTTTTCACTTGGCCATTAAGAGGTATTTTGTGTTAATGATAAGGGTGTAACGTAACAAAATGTGGAAAAAGTCAAGCGGTCTGAATACTTTCCGAATGCACTGTATCAGCTCGCTTGCGCTCAGATGGGCTGGGTGGAAATATTTGAGGTGTGTCCTTAAAAACATGATCCAAAGTTAATTTCAGGCAGCACTGATAGGGATATTTAAGACCAACGAAAAGCTGGTTTTAGCGGTAACGCAGTTGGTTATGGTATGAATTCTGACAGCAGAAACGCAGCCTATCCAGCCGTGACGCACACTGCCCATATGTGTATGGAACAAGAGTAGCCTAATGTGCTTTTTGTGCCTGTATACTTCGTATTTAGAAACATGAAAACCTTTTTTTTGTCTTTAAAAATATATATATTTTATTAAAAACCAAGCATAGCCTCCCCTCCTCTCAATTAAGGCTTTTTTGGGGTTTGCCAAATGTAATCGCAAAGTAGTCAAGGCTGTCAAAAAAGGGTTAGGCTCCTTAGGAAATAAATCTTAATCACCAAAGCATTAAAATATGAAGTTTTAAAGGAGTAAAACAATGAGCTGACATTCCCTTTTTATCTATGCATTGTAGGCAGGCCCACATTATTTTAGCCATGCAGGTCCCATTTTGGACATGCGTTAAACCCCCTCCATGATGTAGGCTATGTGTCCATGCCCATCATGAAACGAGAGATGAGAACCTTCGGTGAATACCGGTGAACCTCGTATTTAGAAGTTATCTGTAACCTGTAAAAATTGCTTGTTTTCCATTTTATATGTTCAAAACCCAAGCCCTACCTTAGGCCTATTATAACGAAGGCTGGTTCAACAGCAATGCGTGTCTTTATTATCCTGGTGATTTTATGATATCATTACATTTTGATATCATTACATTTGACATGTATAATTACAGGGTATAATGGTGCCGGAGGATATGGCTGCCGTTTTACGGGCTCCTAACCAATTGTGCTATTGTGTGTGTTTTTACGCGTTATTTGTAACTTATTTTGTACATAATGTCCCTGCTACCGTCTCTTTTGACCGAAAAGAGCTTCTGGATATCAGGACAGTGATTACTCACATCGTACTGGACGAAGATTCTTTCTTAAACTAGTCAGACGCGAAGGATTTACTTCAGACACCGGACAAGGCCCAAATCCCCATCATCGGAGATATCGGGGACGTGGGTCGGGGTGTCTTGTAAGGATCCGACGGACCATTAGTCCTATTAGCCAACGTACAATCATTGGATAACAAAATAGACGAGCTACGATCACGAATATCCTACCAATGGGTCATTAAAAATTGTAATATCTTATGTTTCACCGAGTCGTGGCTGAATGACAACATGGATAACATACAGCTTGCGGGGTTTACGCTGCATCGGCAAGATAGAACAGCCGCCTCCGGTAAGACAAGGGGTGGCGGTCTGTGTATATTTGTAAATCTAATCTAATAATAAGGAAATCTCAAGGTTTTGCTCGCCTGAGGTAGAGTATCTCATGATAAGCTGTAGATCACATTATTTACCAGGAGAGTTTTCATCTATATTTTTCGTGGCTGTCTATTTACCCCCACAAACCGATGCTGGCACTAAGACTGCACTCAATGAGCTGAATAAGGCCATAAGTAAACAGGAAAAAGCTCATCCAGAGGCGGCACTCCTAGTGGCCGGGGATTTAAATGCAGGGAAACTTACATCCGTTTTACCTAATTTCTCCCAGCATGTTTAATGTGCAACCAGAGGAAAAAAACTCTAGACCACCTTTACTCCACACACAGCGACGCATACAAAGCTCTCCCTCACCCTCCATTTGGCAAATCTGACCATAATTATATCCTCCTGATTCCTGCTTACAAGCAAAAACTAAAGCAGGAAGCACCAGTGACTCGGTCAATAAAGAAGTGGTCAGATGACACAGATGCTAAGCTACAGGACTGTTTTGCTAGCACAGACTGGAATATGTTCCGGGATTCTTCCGATGACATTAAGGAGTACATCACATCAGTCACTGGCTTCATCAATAAGTGCATCGATGATGTCGTCCCCACAGTGACCGTACGTACCCCAACCAGAAGCCATGGATTACAGGCAACATCCGCACTGAGCTAAAGGGTAGAGCTGCCACTTTCAAGGAGCGGGACTCTAACCCGGACGCTTATAAGGCAAAGCGTCAATACAGGACTAAGATTGAATCGTACTACACCGGCTCCGACGCTCGTCAGATGTGGCAGGGCTTGCAAACTATTACAGACTACAAATGGAAGCACAGCCGCGAGCTGCCCAGTGACACGAGCCTACCAGACGAGCTAAATTACTTCTATGCTTGCTTCGAGGCAAGCAACACGGAAGCATGCATGAGAGCGTCAGCTGTTCTGGACGACTGTGTGATCACGCTCTCCGTAGCCGATGTAAGTAAAACCTTTAAACAGGTCAACATTCACAAGGCCGCAGGGCCAGACGGATTACCAGGACGTGTACTCAGAGCATGCGCTGACCAACTTGCAAGTGTCTTCACTGACATTTTCAACCTGTCCCTGAGTGAGTCTGTAATACCAACATGTTTCAAGCAGGCCACCATAGTCCCAGAAACCCTAGACCCACTTCAATTTGCATACCAACCTAACAGATCCACAGATGATGCAATCTCTATTGCGGTCCACACTGCCCTTTCCCACCTGGACAAAAGGAACACCTACGTGAGTATGCTATTCATTGACTACAGCTCAGCGTTCAACACCATGGTGCCCTCAAAGCTCATCACTAAGCTAAGGACCCTAGGACTAAACACCTCCCTCTGCAACTGGATCCTGGACCTCCTGACGGGCCGCCCCCAGGTGGTAAGGGTAGGTAACATCACATCTGCCACGCTGATCCTCAACACGGGGGCCCCTCAGGGGTGCGTGCTCAGTCCCCTCCTGTACTCCCTGTTCACCATGACTGCATGGCCAGGCACGATTCCAACACCATCATTAAGTTTGCCGACGACACAACAGTGGTAGGCCTGATCTCCACAACGATGAGACAGCCTATAGGGAGGAGGTCAGAGACCTGGCCGTGTGGTGCCAGGATAACAACCTCTCCCTCAACGTGATCAAGAAAAAGGAGATGATTGTGGACTACAGGAAAAGGAGGACCGAGCACGCCCCCATTCTCATCGACGGGGCTGTAGTGGAGCAGGTTTAGAGCTTCAAGTTCCTTGGTGTCCACATCACCAACAAACTATCATGGTCCAAACACACCAAGACAGTCGTGAAGAGGGCACGACAAAGCCTATTCCCCCTCAGGAGACTGAAAATATTTGGCATTGGTCCACAGATCCTCAAAAAGTTCTACAGCTGCACCATCGATAGCATCCTGACTGGTTGCATCACTGCCTGGTATGGCAACTGCTCGGCCTCTGACCGCAAGGCACTACAGAGGGTAGTGCGTACGGCCCAGTACATCAATGGGGCCAAGCTTCCTGCTATCCAGGACCTCTATACCAGGCAGTGTCAGAGGAAGGCCCTACAAATTGTCAAAAACTCCAGTCACCCTAGTCATAGACTGTTCTCTCTGCTACCGCACGGCAAGCGATACCGGAGCGACAAGTCTAGGTCCAAAAGGCTTCTTAACAGCTTCTACCCCCAAGCCATAAGACTCCTGAACAGCTAATCAAATGGCTACCCAGACTATTTGCATTGTCCCCCCCCTGTTTACTATCTATGGATAGTCACTTTAACTCTACCTACATGTACACATTACCTCAATTACCTCGACTAACCTGTGCCCCCGCACATTGACACTGTACCGGTACCCCTTGTATATAGCCTCGCTACTGTTATTTTACTGCTGCTCTTTAATTATTTGTCATTTATTTTTATTTATTTATTTATTCATAAAAAATAAAAATAAAAAATTACTTATCTATTTTTTACTTAACACTTATTTTTCTTAAAACTGCATTGTTGGTTAAGGGCTTGTAAGTAAGAATTTCACTGTAAGGTCAACACCTGTTGTATTCGGCGCATGTGAGAAATACAATTTGATTTGATTTATTGTTGTTGTTGTTAATATAATTTTTTTATTTACGGATTGCTTGTTTTTTGTAAGATTTTATTACAACCAAACTTATTAGAATGATTCACCTTCCTGGTGTTATGGTGACAACGTCCATGTCGTGCTTGCAATGCAACTTCTGGAGATGTGTGAATGCAATCTGATCGGTAAGATTGTTCCGATTATGTTCATAAAACTTAGGCCTACTTGGGAGCAGTATAACAGGGAGTGGACATTCTCCCTTACTATTTATATTGGATCTTTGTCCAGCTACTGTGAAAAGTTTGGATGTGCGTAAAACCATTCATAGTCTGTGTTGTTTCAATATTATATGCCCACGGGGAGAAATGATGGTGCCTGTAAGTGTGACAGCCTATTTAAAACAAGTTGTTGTTTCGTTTTGATTCAAATTATTCGTTCTCTTTTTAGGCCTTATCAATAATTAATTTAATCTTGCTTATTGACAATGTTTGGCATGTCCATGCTTAGCCATAATGCAATTTACCTCTATATCTTTCTAGACCTATCTGCTGCCTTTGATACTGTGAACCATCAGATCCTCCTCTCCACCCTCTCCGAGTTGGGCATCTCCGGCGCGGCTCACTCTTGGATTGTGTCCTACCTCACAGGTCGCTCCTACCAGGTGGCGTGGCGAGAATCTGTCTCCGCACCACGTGCTCTCACCACTGGTGTCCCCCAGGGCTCAGTTCTAGGCCCTCTCCTATTCTCTCTATACACCAAGTCACTTGGCTCTGTCATATCCCCCTTCTGATAACCAGGTGGCGAATCGCATCTCTGCATGTCTGGCAGACATATCAGTATGGATGACGGATCACCACCTCAAGCTGAACCCTGGCAAGACGGAGCTGCTCTTCCTCCCGGGGAAGGACTGCCCGTTCCATGATCTCGCCATCACGGTTGACAACTCCGTTGTGTCCTCCTCCCAGAGTGCGAAGAGCCTTGGCGTGACCCTGGACAACACCCTGTCGTTCTCCGCTAACATCAAGGCGGTGACCCGATCCTGCAGGTTCATGCTCTACAACATTCGGAGAGTACGACCCTGCCTTACACAGGAAGCGGCACAGGTCCTAATCCAGGCACTTGTCATCTCCCGTCTGGATTACTGCAACTCGCTGTTGGCTGGGCTCCCTGCCTGTGCCATTAAACCCCTACAACTCATCCAGAATGCCGCAGCCCGTCTGGTGTTCAACCTTCCCAAGTTCTCTCACGTCACCCCCCTCCTCCGCACACTCCACTGGCTTCCAGTTGAAGCTCGCATCCGTTACAAGACCATGGTGCTTGCCTATGGAGCAGTGAGGGGAACGGCACCTCCGTACCTTCAGGCTCTGATCAGTCCCTACACCCAAACGAGGGCATTGCGTTCATCCACCTCTGGCCTGCTGGCTCCCCTTCCTCTGCGGAAGCATAGTTCCCGCTCAGCCCAGTCAAAACTGTTCGCTGCTCTGGCACCCCAATGGTGGAACAAGCTCCCTCACAACGCCAGGACAGCGGAGTCACTCACCACCTTCCGGAGACACTTGAAAACCCACCTCTTTAAGGAATACCTGGGATTGGATAAAAGTAATACTTCTACCCTCCCCCTACCTCACCCCCCCCAAAAAAAAATTGTTGGTGATATATTGTAAAGTGGTTGTCCCACTGGCTATCATAAGGTGAATGCACCAATTTGTAAGTCGCTCTGGATAAGAGCGTCTGCTAAATGACGAAAATGAAAATGTAAAATGCTATTGAAGCCGTGCAATTACTTACAGTAGAACAATGTGGACTACAAATGGGTTCAAGTTAACGTATTTAGTAAAGATAGGTCTACATTTTGTTATTTTGTTTCTGTAAACCATTTAACAAACGATATCAAACTAACATTGGATTTGAAGTTGATTCCAAGGCAACACATAAAAGACTGTAAATACACAACTTGAAGCAACAGCATATTTCGCCATGGAGCACGTTTTGCACCCACAACTTGTTTATTCATCAAAACACAGCCCTTTCGCGCCAACGCCAGCAAGTGCGCCAATAATTGTGATAGTGAAAATCTACCACCTGCGCTTAGATTTACCATTGCGTTAGGTTTGTTAAAATCTTTCCATATTCCACAGGTCTTATTATTGCCTTAATTTGTCATAAAATTATAATTGAATAGCCACCCACAGCACAATATTACTGTATTTTCATTTTCCGCTCTTGAAAACAGAACTGTAAGAGAGATATTAATGAATATTATATGGATATAGTTTAAAATTGCAATTTTACACAGTCTAACTGTCACGGTTTCGGCCGAGGCTGCCTCTCTTCCTTGCTCGGGCAGGCTTCGGCGTTCGTCGTCTCCGGAATACTAGCTGCCACCGTTGCATGTTTCTATGTTCGTTTGCTTTTGTCTGATTGTTGTACACCTGTTATCGTTTAGTGTAATTAGTGTCCTATAAGTTCTCGTGGTGTTTGTCTAGTGTTGTGTGTGATTGTTTTTCACTGTCGTGCGTTTAGCTATTGATTATACAGTTTGCTCGGTTGAGCTGCTCTCCATTTCTGTGTATTGGAGTATTTTGTCGCGCGTATTTTGTGCGCCCGCTTTATTTCGCCTGCGTGCGGAGTTTCTCGCCTCTGGGCATTTGTTTCGTGCTGTGTTTTGTTTGCAAACAACTAAAGTCTTTTGGACTTACTTTGTGCGTCCTGCGCCTGATTCCACCACCACACCCACCTACAGCTACACTGACACTAACGGTGTACTCAGCAACCATTTGTAATTACTGAGGCAGTCTCACTGTAGGAGTAACCTTTTACAGTGGTTTGATATGCAATATATTATTTTAGTACTGACTTAAAATGCGTCTTGTGTGCATGGCACCTAATTTGTATTAATCTCACGGTAGCACGTTTCTCAATGCTTGCCATTTCTTTGCAGACTATCCTTTCTCTGTGTTTTTATTACTCTCATCATTTGTACAAAATGTAACAAAATAAAGATAGACGCATACTCTAAATACTGTAGGCTCCCAGTCATTTAATGGGTAAACACCAATGTTTCGGCACACAGTGCATTCTTCAGGATTATCATTGGTAAAAAAAAGAAAGGGAAAACAAAACTCAGACTTTCAGGACTCACCACTCAGCAGTAGCACCACAAAGCTAGACAGTAACATCTGCATGGCTGAAATCAGAGAATACAGTTTACACCCCAAAGGACAACAATACACTCTCATCAGCAATGCCTGTGTCTACAATGATGAGTCAAATAAGACTAATGCCCATTTCACAACAATAAAAATAAATACAAACATTTAATCATAATAAATAAATTTATATTAGTAATAGTTTTGTGTCAATTTTAAATTGAACAATGTAAATGAAAGGGCTATTCTCAAATTATCATCAGAGGTATGGTTCTATCATAACAAAACAATATCTGTCAACTATCTGGAAAGTAGAGTGAAATCAGTATTCTCTTACCTGAACTGGAACTGGTGTGATGGGGTCCTGGTACCTCAGCCTTAAATTATATTGGGCTTCTACCCAACAGCCAATCAGGCTCTCTGATCATCAGTACAATCCAATCAGTACAGCCGGCACCATTTGTTATAGTGGTGGGCAAGCACACCCACACATGGTGAAGCCTGCATAAAGCAGGTTGGCATCCTACACCTGTATAGTAGACAGCAGGGGTATTCAAATCTTACCCTACGAGGAGTATTGCTGGTTTTCTGTTCTACCTGATCATTAATTGCACCCACTTGGTGTCACAGGTCTTAATCAGTCCCTGACTAGAGGGGAAGAATGTGTATACTCTAATATTCAGGGTAAGGGGTGTTTTAGAAAACCTCTATTAAGCATTATTGTGAGTATGCACTGTAGTATTGCCATTTGCTACAGAAGTGCCTGACACTGTTGTAGCTGTCAATGATCTTTTAGTCAGAAAGTTTTATGAAAAGTTATATAAAAAAAAATTACACAGAAGCTGGTATAACACAATAGGCCCAGAAAATGCTTCACTGTCTTCTCAAGTTTTCAAAAGACTCGAAGCTGGACTATGTCTAAATTTACAGATAAATAATTAGCTCATGATAACCTTTGTGTCAGTTTAAGATATATTAGGATAACAGTCAATAATATTGAGCGGCAGGGCAGCACTCACCTGTAATCTCCTTATCATATGAAAGTCCTTTCAGAGCCTTTGTGACGTGTGACTTACCAGTAGCTCTTTCATATTGATACTGAACATTGCGTGAGACTAGGTCTGTGGTTCTTAACCAAGTGTACCTGCCTCCACTTCAGTTTCCATATGAAAGGCTCTATGCCTGACCTCCCTTTTTAATCATGATTACATTGTTGACATCAATTGTTACAATATGGCCACCACCCACAAGAAAAAGACCAAGGTGTGATTACTGATTAAAGTCTTTTGATTAATGAGCTCCCACTATCTCTATACTATTGTGCATATTTCAATAGGTTCAAGCGGTACCATTGTTTAAGGCGGGGAAAGGCATTGTGTGTGATTGATTTCAGGAGTGGTAACCTTTTTATGTCACTGTTGTGAGTTTCCCATATGGTGTTGGCAAATTAACCAATTCACTGGTGTCTGATAAGAATTGTGTCCATAATCTGTAGACTCTGCTCAACACCTTGTAATATAAGGTATCAAGTCAAATTGAAGTATTCTACACACTAGATACTGATGCAGGCAAACCATATGGAGACATACTAAGGACATACTAAATCCATGTGACCACATGTCTTGGCTCTTGTGTTTTTATTTTAGTTTGTGTCTGCATAGAGTATATAACCTGCAAACAAAAATGAGTTGTTTGGACATCCCCGGAACATTACGAAATGGTCGCCTAAAGTGGTTAGAATGTTGTGTCATAGTCCCCTGGAGGTTTTGTCTAGTTCTGGGTTTCTCCCAGGGATGTCCCCGTGGACATTTCTAAGGTGTACTTGGATGTTGTGTCATGGTCCCCTGGAGGTTTTGTCAAGTTCCTGGTTTGTCCCGGGGACGTCCCCCGAGGACGGTTTAGGACATACTTGGGATGTTGTATCATGGTCCCCTTGAGATTTTGTCTAGTGCCCGGAATGTCCTGGGGATGTCCCCGAGGATGTTTAAGATTGTTCTTGGGATGTTGTGTCATGGTCCACTGGAGATTTTGTCTAGTTCCTGGTTTGTCCCAGGAATGTCCTAGAGGACGTTTTTAGTATGTTCTTGGGATGTTGTGTCATGGTCCCCTGGAGGTTTTGTCTAGTTCCCTGTTTGTACCCTGTGTCATGGTCTCCTGGAAGATTTGTCTAGTTCCCAGTTTGCCCTGGGGACGTCCCAAGGACATTTGTAGGGTGTTCTTGTGATGTTGTGTCATGGTCCCCTGGAGGTTTTGTCTAGTTCCTGGTTTGTCCCGGGGACGTCCCGAATACGTTTTTTGGACGCCCTTGGGATATTGTGTCATCGTCCCCATGAGGTTTTGTCTAGCACCTGGTTTGTCCCAGGGATATCCCCAAGGATGTTTTTAGTATGTTCTTGGGATGTTGTGTTATGGGCCTCTCGAGGTTTTGTATAGTTCCCGGTTTGTTCCGGGGATACCCCAAGGACATTTTTAGGACGTTCTTGCAATGTTGTGTCATGGTCACCTGGAGGTTTTGTCTAGTTTCCAGTTTGTCCTGGGGACATCCCTGAGGACGTTTGTAGGACGTACTTGGGATGTTGTGTCAAGGTCCCCTTGAGATTTTGTCTAGTTCATGGTTTGTCCTGCGGACGTCCCCGAGAACGTTTTTAGGGTGTTCTTGGGATGTTATGTCATGGTCCCCTGGAGGTTTTGTCTAGTTCATGGTTTGTCCCAGGGACATCCACAAGGATGATTTTAGGACATTCTTGGGATGTTCTGCCATGGTCCACTTGAGATTTTGTCTTGTTCCTGGTTTGTCCTGGGGATGTCCCCGATGACGTTTTTAGGATGTTCTTGGGATGTTGTGTCATGGTCCCCTGGAGGTTTTGTCTAGTTCCTGGTTTGTCCCAGGAATGTCCTAGAGGACGTTTTTAGGACGTTCTTGGGATGTTGTGTCATGGTCCGCTGGAGGTTTTGTCTAGTTAAGTTTTTTCTGAGGACATCCCGAGGATGTTTTTAGGACGTACTTGGAATGTTGTGTCATGGGCCCCTTGGTCCCCTTGATTTTGTCTAGTTCCCGGTTTGTCCTGACGACGTCCCCGAGGATGTTTAAGAGTGGTCTTGGAATGCTGTGTCATGGTCCTATTGAGGTTTTGTCTAGTTCCCGATTGGTCCTGTTGATGTCCCGAGGACGTTTCTAGGTTTTTCTTGGGATGTTGTCTCATGGCAATCTGCACAAAGGCAAAAGGGCCATTTTTAAACAATGGATGAGCTTTTCATAGTAATCATGAGAACAATTTGGGTTCAAGTAAAACTTTTGTATAAGTGAAGCTTTTAGAGAGAGGTTTAGTGCTTTTATATTGAATAATCTCAACCCACCCAGCTCATATTCATTATATAGATAGGCACGCTTTATCTTGTCCGGTTTTGCATCCCGGATAAAGCTAAATATTTTTGCTCATGATTTGAAAAACGAACCATCAGGAATAAGCAGCGCCATAAGTAAGTGAGTAAACTGAGATATGACTAAGGAGTTAATCAGTGTCATTTTCCCATAAATAGACAGGTATTTACAGTGGGGAAAAAAAGTATTTAGTCAGCCACCAATTGTGCAAGTTCTCCCACTTAAAAAGATGAGAGAGTCCTGTAATTTTTATCATAGGTACACGTCAACTATGACAGACAAAATGAGAAAAAAAATGCAGAAATCACATTGTAGGATTTTTTATGAATTTATTTGCAAATTATGGTGGAAAATAAGTATTTGGTCAATAATGTTGTGGGGCTGTTGCTGGGCAACACAGACTTTCAACTCCCTCCAAAGATTTTCTATGGGGTTGAGATCTGGAGACTGGCTAGGCCACTCCAGGACCTTGAAATGCTTCTTACGAAGCCACTCCTTCGTTGCCCGGGCGGTGTGTTTGGGATCATTGTCATGCTGAAAGACCCAGCCACGTTTCATCTTCAATGCCCTTGCTGATGGAAGGAGGTTTTCACTCAAAATCTCACGATACATGGCCCCATTCATTCTTTCCTTTACACGGATCAGTCGTCCTGGTCCCTTTGCAGAAAAACAGCCCCAAAGCATGATGTTTCCACCCCATGCTTCACAGTAGGTATGGTGTTCTTTGGATGCAACTCAGCATTCTTTGTCCTCCAAACACGACGAGTTGAGTTTTTACCAAAAAGTTATATTTTGGTTTCATCTGACCATATGACATTCTCCCAATACTCTTCTGGATCATCCAAATGCACTCTAGCAAACTTCAGACGGGCCTGGACATGTACTGGCTTAAGCAGGGGGACACGTCTGGCACTGCAGGATTTGAGTCCCTGGCGGCGTAGTGTGTTACTGATGGTAGGCTTTGTTACTTTGGTCCCAGCTCTCTGCAGGTCATTCACTAGGTCCCCCCGTGTGGTTCTGGGATTTTTGCTCACCGTTCTTGTGATCATTTTGACCCCACGGGGTGAGATCTTGCGTGGAGCCCCAGATTGAGGGAGATTATCAGTGGTCTTGTATGTCTTCCATTTCCTAATAATTGCTCCCACAGTTGATTTCTTCAAACCAAGCTGCTTACCTATTGCAGATTCAGTCTTCCCAGCCTGGTGCAGGTCTACAATTTTGTTTCTGGTGTCCTTTGACAGCTCTTTGGTCTTGGCCATAGTGGAGTTTGGAGTGTGACTGTTTGAGGTTGTGGACAGGTGTCTTTTATACTGATAACAAGTTCAAACAGGTGCCATTAATACAGGTAACGAGTGGAGGACAGAGGAGCCTCTTAAAGAAGAAGTTACAGGTCTGTGAGAGCCAGAAATCTTGCTTGTTTGTAGGTGACCAAATACTTATTTTCCACCATAATTTGCAAATAAATTCATTAAAAATCCTACAATGTGATTTTCTGGATTTTTTTCTCTCAGTTTGTCTGTCATAGTTGACGTGTACCTATGATGAAAATTACAGGCCTCTCTCATCTTTTTAAGTGGGAGAACTTGCACAATTGGTGGCTGACTAAATACTTTTTTTCTCCACTGTATATACACACATGTGAATAACTAGCTTACTAACATTTACAAATGTGGGAGTAATGATTAATAAATGGTGAGTGTCGTAGTAAATATAAAATGTTATAGCTTGGTCTGACTAAAATGTTGTGCATGACCCATTTTGTGTTAGGAGCTTGTTTTCAATCAATGCTGTTCCTATGCAAGAACAATGGACAGAGGACCATATCTTGTCAAGGACAACACCCACGCCACAGGCCACAATCACTGGTTGCTCCCCACGAGTTTTCCCTTGAGACATACACACATTCACACACACATCTCAATGTGGACGCACACTCATTCTCATGCCTCACGAGTTCTTTGCTCTGTGGACGCACACACACAAACTGCACTTCTTTCTACTGGTCGGGTGCCAAGGGCAGAGGACTCTGCCGTGCACCAATGGGGCTTCTGCTCTGGACAGAGCAGACCTGCCTCCTACGCCTCGGGAACCAATCAAGGGACTAGAAGAAGGACCCCTTTCATTATGTTGCATTGTATAAAGTAATGCTGAAAACTCTGTTTATCCATCCTTCTCAGCTGACACTATTAGCGTGGCATATGATTAGGTCCATGCATGTTAATTAGCAGGATCCCATGCATGTAGCTTGAGCAGTACCAGCTATCTCTGTGTTTAATAAACTGCCTTTTGCTTAAGCAAATTCCTCTCCGTCTAGCGTCGTTGGTTTTGTACTTCCTCTCCATATTATGGTTTCACCAACAAAATGGTAGCAGAGGATGGTTTAATTCGATCTAAAAGTTGGTGCGAGAGGAAAAGGCAAATCATCGATCTAAAAACAGACGGAAGAGTGACCTGAAATCCAGGAGACATCAACTATTCGTCTTGCCTCAGGAACCTGATCAGAGCGCTCTTCTAAAAAGGTATGCAGAGCCTGTTAAAACGAAATCTTGCATATTGTATTATAGACCAATACCAAATTTTGATCAGAAGTACTGAGCGTGAGTATGAATACTTGTTAAAAAATTTCCATCCTAAATGAATTAAGGCATAAATGAGATATCTGGTACTGTGAACACTGAATACTGATGGTTGTATCTTATGGGTTAAATTGCGATTTAACACAGTATGTGGATAAGATTTGACCCACAACTAGATTCCTAAAGGGACCCAGGTTGAACTGAGACTTTTTGCATAAATCCTATTAGGGGAGGTCCTACCCTATAGGTTGCGAGGAGGTTGAAGTCAAAACTGTGGCAGAGTTCTAGACATTAGGTGGGGGAGAATCACCGAAATTGACCAGAGGTACTAAATTCCCGGGGATGACAGTTATCTTTGTGATTTCACATTTCAAATGGTTGTGTGAAAAGTACAATTAAGCTGAGACTTAGTCTTTCCTAGTGATTGAGTTGTCAAAAAAAAATTTTAAAAAAATAATAAAAATTCCCTTGATAGGGATCCAGTTGCTGCTGTGACTTCACATAATAAAGGTGCCTTTTAAGGTTGTGTGAAGGGTGCAGTCGAACTGAGACTATGTTTTAGGACGCTCTGGTAATCTAAATTCAAGTTGCTTCTCCGACTTCACATGTTAAATTGGTCCTTACAAAAGGACGTGTGAAGGGTGGTAGTCGAACTGAGAATGTGTTTTAGGACTCTTGATAGCCTGAATACATTCAGCATTGTAATTCCAATTGGCTTCTGGCTGTGTGTTTTCATGTATTATAACGTGTAATTTTTGGCTGTGTGTTTTGATGTATTATAACGTGTAATGAATGATGGGAAGTTATAGTGAGACTTATGAGACTGAACACCAATCTGTGGAATTGAGTGAATTTGACCTAGGGTTTCAGGAACCGGGGACTGGGGAGACTGATATTGAATTTGTGCATGATTCTAGAACAAGCGTGAGATAACTAAGGCGTAGTGTGTGCTGTGTGTAGAGATTACTGCATTGGTATATGTGACTGGAATTCTGATTTTTATGATAATGATTGCATTACACATAATATAAAAACAATCAGCCTCTTTATATACGAGGGTGTCGTACATGAGATAAGTTTGTATTGATACCGATAATACATCCTTGGAAATAAAACACCAGGGACGGGATAAGTGTATAAAGATAGAGAAAGCAAGATGGCAGGACCAAACATAACCATACCCAAATTTAATGAATGCCTAGAACAACGAATGAGAGAGAGAGCAGAGGGAGAGTTGAGAGTAGGGACATGGGAAATAGAGGAGAGTAGGAGGGTGCAACCTAAAAAAATCTGACACAATGTGTGTGAAAGGGTCTCCTACAGTCGCCACAGACACCAGCACCACTCCTGGCCCCACCTCACTATACAGCCTAAAAGGCACCATGACTTTTGGCACACAACCACAACCATGGCCTCAGCGGGGCACTCCACCGGGTCCTCCTAGAAGAGGGAACTACCTGTGCTACCATTGTGGAAGAACTGGACATTTCAAGCGTGATTGTTGGGATCTGCAGAAATCTAACCATCAACCCCCAGGGAGGGGAAGAGGCAGAGGTACACCACAATGGAGAGGTAGAGGAAGGGGAGGACCCCCACAACAACCATAGACCCACCTGTCTGAACTCCAGGTGCCCGAAGGCGTGATCCTCATCCAATACTACTACCACCGACATCACAGATTGAACTCAACCAAGGCGATATAGCACAGTTACAGAGCTCAGCAGGACCCTATGAACACTCAGTCTGGGCCCAGGAGGGGGCGGCAGAGGACAAGACAAAACTCTGGAGGTGCCATGATGGAAGATATACACCAGCTAGACTCTGCCCAGAACTCTGTTGAGTGAGGCCAACGGGCCCACACATGAGGGGAAGTTTAAAACCCTCCAAAAGGTTTCACACATCTGGTGGCACCCTCACATGACAGAAACTGTAGACAGGTTTTCAAAATGGGTAGAGGAAATTCCTACAGAAAACTACAGAATTAGAGGATGATAGGTCAGTCATTAAGTGGCTACAAACTAAGTTAATACCCAGATATGGTATACCAAGGCAGATAAGATCTGACAACCACACATTTTAGCAACAAACACCTAAAAAAGGTGGAGGTAAGATTCGGAATCATGCACAGATTCGGTTCAGTAACATCCACAGTCCCAACCAAACATTTTAAGCTAAAATAACAAAGGTTTGTCCAGGAACAAAATTAACATAGGTCCACCAAGGGAGGGAGGTCATATGCCCTCCCTTGATGTACAACAGATAGAAATGACTGATTATGTGATGAAATTGACGGAATTTTCTGCAGCACTCTCTTCTCAGGTGCAGAAGGCCCAAGAGGGGGAGCTGTCGGGAAGTACGCTGACACTGAAGGTAAAAGTGGGAGACTGGGTGAGGGTAAAAGTCCACAAGAGAAAGTGGCTGGAACCCAGGTGGACTGGACCGTACGAAGTGAAGGAGGTTACTTCACACTCAGTCCAGGTCAGAGGTAAATTAGGCGCACCCTGGCACCATCTAACTCATTGCACACTAGCCCCCACTCCTTCTAGAACACTGACAGAAGTCAGAGCTGATTTGAGCAGCCAAAACCAAAATTTGACACCAAAATGAAGATGAAATAGAATTTGAACAACAGCTTTGATGTATTTAATCATGCACTAGAGGGGGACTAACATTGTTTAATTAACTGGCCATATAATTAGTATGCTAGTTTTGTTTTCTTTCCTGCATTATTGTTTTTCTCTTAAGACTGATTCAACTATGCTTAATGCCAACATAATTAATGGATCACGTCTAGAAGACGTGAAGAGGGGGATTTGTCGTAGTAAATATAAAATGTTATAGCTTGGTCTGACTAAAATGTTGTGCATGACCCATTTTGTGTTAGGAGCTTGTTTTCAATCAATGCTGTTCCTATGCAAGAACAATGGACAGAGGACCATATCTTGTCAAGGACAACACCCACGCCACAGGCCACAATCACTGGTTGCTCCCCACGAGTTTTCCCTTGAGACATACACACATTCACACACACATCTCAATGTGGACGCACACTCATTCTCATGCCTCACGAGTTCTTTGCTCTGTGGACGCACACACACAAACTGCACTTCTTTCTACTGGTCGGGTGCCAAGGGCAGAGGACTCTGCCGTGCACCAATGGGGCTTCTGCTCTGGACAGAGCAGACCCGCCTCCTACGCCTCGGGAACCAATCAAGGGACTAGAAGAAGGACCCCTTTCATTATGTTGCATTGTATAAAGTAATGCTGAAAACTCTGTTTATCCATCCTTCTCAGCTGACACTATTAGCGTGGCATATGATTAGGTCCATGCATGTTAATTAGCAGGATCCCATGCATGTAGCTTGAGCAGTACCAGCTATCTCTGTGTTTAATAAACTGCCTTTTGCTTAAGCAAATTCCTCTCCGTCTAGCGTCGTTGGTTTTGTACTTCCTCTCCATATTATGGTTTCACCAACATGAGCAAATGGTTTTTAAAAGCCTTATAAATGCCTTATAGTAGTAGTTACCCCCTAGTAGGGGGGTGAGTTGCCCCCCAACACACTCATCCAACATATTACTACTTTACTCAAAAATAAATCTGCATTTTTCTCTCTAAACAAATGGATTATTTCAGGCTTTCCTACTTGAATATATATATATATAAAAAAACTATTATAGATCTAACTTAATTTGAATAGATCTACTTTTCTTTTTTAATTGATCAATTTACCACAAAATCGTTTTGTTGAAATGTCTCCAAAAGTTGTGATGACACAGAGGATCTGTTGAGCAAGAGCAGCGGCAGCCAGGGAAATAATTTGGTGACATTTTATGGTCTTAATGTGAACTATAGGAGGGAGGGGGGGGGGTAATAAACATTGATAAAACAATTAATATACAATAAAGGTACATTCGGGGACTGTCTGTGTAATACATGATGACTTGTGTTTAGTAAAAAGCACTGTATACATGTCTAGTAGATTTCATACAATATACAGCCAAATATTACGCCTAACTGGCAGTAGTAGGCTACATAATCTGTGTCAGTGTGCGTGAGTGTCTTTCTCTGTTTTCTTCCTACCTCGACTGCACCACAGCAGTACTTTCTTTTTACATTTAAGGAGATTTCCCCTCTAAGATCTCCATCTCCTCGTGCTATTTTGGTGTTGTCCCCCTGCAGCAACAGGTATCTGTGCCATCTGACACCTGCGCTTTCGCAACTGGCGCGTCTCTGTCTCTAGAAGGAGCGGGACATTCCGTAGTAGCAGGATGAGAGAGGTGACAAGAACTCCGCCGTCATGACAACAATCCGATTACACTGAGACCCTTTGTTCAGGCTATTTATGTGCGTACCAGCAGTGCTTATCAAGAAGCACTTAGAAGAACCGTCGCTTGCACTGAACAAGGGGTATTTGTTGTTGTTTTTATACTAGTTGTAATAGAAAAACTAAAGAGAAAGTACTTGTAGAGGAACGTTGCAACTTTTCTTTGATGAACTAGGCTACCTATTCTAGCCATGTTGGAATTTATGGATGAATTCTCTCGGGGGACATTTATCCAGTGGAGGACACTAAAGTGTATGGAAAGGTTTTCATATTTTGAGATTGTTATGCAAATACATATTGTTGATTCAAAGTTTTCTTTTGAACATTAATCACCTATTTTTACTGGCACTGTTTTGTGCCTTTAAGCAAGATCTGAAAAACATATATATAAAGAAATCTAATTTCATTGTTTTCTATTGGAAGAAAGAGACTGTACTCCTGATAACTCTGCCATGCAGGTGCTGATTAAGGTAACCTACATGGTGTAAAGATGGATACTAGTCCTACTAGAAGTATTGATGGACAGACATGTGTGGGGGAGGGCCCTGCCAGCAATGGGGAGTCCAGGCACCGAGGCAGCACCAGAGGCAGCTTCTGCGCCTTCGCCACATGGCGCTCATCCTCCCAGTCCTCCCAAAAGGAAGATCTAGGGAGCGACATCAGTAAGAGACTTCATTCGATTGTCAACTCCCAATACAATGACCATCACAGCAACACAGCAGACACCAAGGGCCAACTGTGGGTGTCAGCGGAACCTGACACAACCACCACCGCCACTACCACCTTCTCCAAAGGAGCAGAAGTCATCACTGCTCCTCAGGGCTCAGAGACGGAGGAGAATGACCATGTGGACCAGTCCACCTACTTTCAGAGACAGTTTGGGGCGCTGCTGCAGCCTGGGGTCAACAAGTTTTCCCTGCGCATGTTTGGCAGTCACAAGGGCGTGGCGGCGGAGCAGGCCAGGGTCAAATCTTTTGGAGTGTGGATCATCCACCCCTACAGTGACTTCAGGTAACTCAGAGGAGTGGGAGTGGAAAAGGGATACAGTACATAACGAGCACAGAGGATTGGAGAAATAGAAAGAGGCCTAGACTGAGTGGCAAGTCCAATGGGGGAGGCCAATCAGATTATTCAATGGCTCAGATTAATAATCCAGTTCAGATTACAATCATCCATGATAAAATGTTGGTTCAGATTAGATAGAAGCACCCATGATAACATGCTGTTTCTTGTCCATAACCTCAAAACATAGCATATCTACAAAACATAGAGTAGCAACTCAAAAAGTATTTATTACTTAGGCCTACCTCAAACTAGTTACAATGGAGAATCTCCATTGAAAATGCTTTTTAGTCCAGGAGTAGGCTTGACTTCTGTCCGGGAAACCGGCCCCAAGTGTACAGTAACTAGACGGATGCTAGAGGGTATAATCCGCAGTGACGATAAGAAGATGAAAGCATTTGATTAGCGATACAGTATATTGAGTGAGATCATCTGGATTAGAACAGAACCCTGCGTATCTTTGTGTCTTGCCCTGTCTGTAACCCTAACCCTAAAGGAAAATCTTTAAACCCCATGCATGTGCTAATCCAAACTCCCCAAAAAATTGCAATCAATTGGAGCAGCCTCGGCCGAAACCGTGACATCAATTCAAGAATATGTATCGTTTTCAATTGAAGCGTGTTCAGCTTTTAAGACTTTTATCCAAATACTTATCATGGAACATACTGTATAATAAAGCCAGTCAATCTGGCTGTGGCAGTGGCTTTAATGTCTATAAATAAACATCAATTTTCCACATGTGCACAACACTACTAGACAGTGAGTTAAATCCATGCTGAGGGATTATTGCCAACAAGAAGAATCCCCATCATTCCAATCTTGCCCTGTATTATGTCATAAACACTGAGACAGATGAGAGGAACATTACTGTAGGTCTGCCCTCTGCCCTCTTCAACCTCACGTTCAACCTTCACTTTAATGGGGGTGGGTTTTGAAAACATACACCTATACATCCAATTGATTGCTTTACCAATGTAATCGAACTAAAAAGGCAATACTGTTCTGAAACTTGAATGTACACATCTGCTCACATACATTTATAGAGTAAGTAATAAGTAATAAGGGCACGTGAGAATGTACACACTTGTTATGTACTTACAGTACAACTACAAACAGCTACTTCTAATCTGCCATTACATGAGTGCAGGTAAAACACGTAGACAGAGGAACGGAGGCCGGGGCACTACAGGGAGAGACTTACTTGACTTAAAGTATAGTGACTTCAGAAAGTATTCACACCCCTTGACTTTTTCCATATTTTGTTGTGTTACAGCCTGAATTTTAAATTGATGAAATTGAGATTTTGTGTCACTGGCCTACACACAATACTCCATAATGTCAAAGTGGAATTATGTTTTTAGACATTTTTACAAATTAATTAAAATGAAAAGCTGAAATGTCTTGAGTCAATAAGTATTCAACCCCTTTGTTATGGCAAGCCTAAATACATTCGGGAGTAAAAATTTGCTTAACAAGCCACACAATAAATTGCATGGACATGGACTGTGTGCAATAATAGTGTTTAACATGATTTTTGAATTACCTCATCTCTGTACCCCACACATCAAATTATCTGTAAGGTCCCTCAGTCGAGCAGTGAATTTCAAACAAAGATTCAACCACAAAGAGCAGGGAGGTTTTCCAATGCCTCGCAAAGAAGGGCACCTATTGGTAGATGGGTAAAAAAGAAAATAAACAGACATTGAATATCCCTTTGAGCATGGTGAAGATATTAATTACACCCAGTCACTACTAAGATACAGGCGTCCTTCCTAACTCAGTTGCTGTAGAGGAAGGAAACCGCTCAGGGATTTCACCATGAGGCCAATGGTGACTTTAAAACAGTTACAGAGTTTAATGGCTGTGATAGGAAAAAACTGAGGATGGATCAACATTGTAGTTACTCCAACTTAAATGACAGAGTAAAATAAGGAAGCCTGTACAGAATAAAAAATATTCCAAAACATGCATCCTGTTTGCAATAAGGCACTAAAGTAAAACTGCAAAAAAATGTGGCTAAGAAATGAACTTTATGTCCTGAATACAAAGCGTTATGTTTGGGGCAAATCCAACACCACACATCACTGAGTAACACTTTCATATTTTTAAGCATGGTGGTGGCTACATCATGTTATGGGTATGCTTGTCATCGGCAAGGACTAGGGAGTTTTTAGGATACAAAGAAATGGAATAGACACAGGCAAAATCCTAGAGGAAAATCTGGTTCAGTCTGCTTCCAACAGACACTGTGGTCCTCTGTAGCTCAACTGGTAGAGCACGGCGCTTGTAACGCCAAGGTAGTGGGTTCGATCCCCGGGACCACCCATACACAAAAAAAAAAATGTATGCACGCATGACTGTAAGTCGCTTTGGATAAAAGCGTCTGCGAAATGGCATATTATATTATAAATATACACTGTGGCCTAGTTACAGTTTTGATTTAAATTGGCTTGAAAATCTATGGCAAGACTTGAAAATGGCTGTCTAGCAATGATCAACAACTAACTTGACAGAGCTTAAAGAATTTTTAAAAGAATATTGTGCAAATATTGTACAATACAGGTGTGAAAAGCTCTTAGAGACTTACCCAGAAAGACTCACATCTGTAATCACTGCCAAAGGGGATTCTAACATGTATTGACTCAGAGGTGTGAATACTTATGTAAATGAGATATTTCTGTATTTCATTTTCAATACATTTGCTACAATTTCTAAAAACATGTTTTCACTTTGTCATTATGGGGTATAGTGTAGATGGGTGTGGACATTTTATCCATTTTGAATTCAGGCTGTAACACAACAAAAAGTCAAGGTGTATGAATACTTTCTGAAGGCACTGTAGCTCTTTGGAGAGCAAAGGGCATTCACACGGAGGGAAAGGTACTAGAGAAAAGGAGTAATTCAATACATCCTAGCTCTGTGGTCTGATTGGCTTAAGAGGAGGGTTGTTTTCTCATAGGGTTCAGGAGTCAACAGTCAACCAGACATTTGTTGTAATTTAAACAAAAGCTTGTTGATAGTCAGCTGGTATGGTCTGGTACGGAGTACTGGCAAAATAAATAGTGTCGGTACGGCGTTACGCACCGGTAAAACATGAGCCTATTTCAATTATTAAAACAAATATGGCAAGAAAATTGTAGACTATTCTCCATAATTTATCATTACCACCTGCCAGCCGCATGATAAATTAGCAAATGGATTTGAAAACGGGTGGTTTACACTCTAAAACGCAGTGTGGTTTAACGTGAACTCTAACATTTTGCGAAGGCAGAAATATACTGGACCGAGACATGCGCGAACAGCAGTGGATCCATCAAGCAATTCAGGCTACAAGTGTGCCAATCGCCGAATGTCATTACACTTTTTGGTGTTTTAATAGGCGTCTCTTTCTATTCAACAAATGGCGGGTGCACAGTGCACTGTCTTAGATGCTGGAATTATTTTAGAGTGGATCGAACGTGCGCATGAAAACATCATGCCTCGTTGTGTTCATGCACCATTAAAAAGGTCATGCATTTTTACAGTTAAATGACATGTCTTTAATATTAGGCAGTGTTGGGGAGTAGTGAAATACATGTAGTTCAACAAGTATTTAACTACATTTTGCAGTAGCTTGGTGGTAGTTGAACTAAATTCAAATCTAGGTGGTGTTTTCAGTAGTTAATTACTTTTTTTTGCCATGTAGCAGTGTAGCTAACTACTGGAACTACACATTACCTTCTCTGCAAAAATAAAATATGGTTGAAGTAGGCAATAATTTCCTTTCTTTGTCAACATCAGACCTGCCTAATTCTCACTTGAAACATAGTTTTTGTGTTTAATAGGCTAAATAACACATTCAGTTAAAGGTAGACTCAATGAAATGACGTTGTCACGAGTAGCACCGCAGATATTGAGATGAGCGAGATGCAAGACTTTGCTCTCACACAGTTCACAGCATGGTAGCCAGGGCACCAAAACAGTGGCGAAGTTGAGCCTCGCGCTTCAACACTCTTAGTTATTGCATAAATTGACCGACTATACTGTTAACTTTCTCCATCTACGTCATATCGATGAGTCTACCTTTAAAATATGACCCCAAAGTGATCTGTTATTGCAATTTGTAGTCTATGACATTTCAGATTTACATATGATAATTTTTCACTAAGTAGTTTGGATGTGTGAATAACTTTTTCAAAGTAACTTTAGTTAAGAAAGCTATATTTAACTTAAGGGTAGCTTTAGTGTAGCTTAACTTCTTCCAGTTGATGCAATTGCTAGCTTTTCAAAGTCGTATATTTTCAAAGTAACTTCCCCAACACTGCTATTAGGCCCAAAAAAATTTGTGCACGCGCAGGGCTGTGCACACATAGGAGGTCCCGTACTGGGATGAAATTAAATCTACTTTCACCCCTGATTGCAGCCCAAATGGCACTCTATTCCCTTTATATTGCACTACATTTGCCGGTTTGCTGGTCAGAAGTAGTGCACTATAGGAATAGGGTGCCATTTTGGACGCAAGCATTCACTGGCAAAGAGATCCCCCTGAGTGACTGACACCGCTTTGGAAAAACTGACAAACCAAGTGCACATTATAAACCAAGACATGGGACAATGAGACCTTATGTAACAAGCGGTCACCACTGTATGTATTGTAGAAGTCTTGGACTGAGTGTTCCCAGCTTTAGTGTACTATCTAAACAGTGCATTAATAAACCAAAGGAAAGTAATCTGGATGTACAGTATATTGTATTGTAGCAGACCCTGCTGTTTCTCTTCATGGAAGTTTGCTGAGGATATTGCAGGCCTACTTGGTGTGATGTACATTTGTAATGAGTGGCTTTCTTATCTGTGTTAGGCTCAGTAGCACTCAGAAACGGGTCATTGGACATCTATCACTCTGTTCTGAGTGGATGGGATTGCTTGGCCTTTATCTTTGTGACACTATTATGTCAAGGGGTACTCCTGTCACTTGAGTACAAATTTCACTCAACATATCTATATTGAGTGGCAACAAGTGTCTGCCAGTTACAGGAGCATTTGGAAATGCTGATGTCATACAGTAGATATACAATTTCACTATTCTGGACCCTGAAGTTTGACTTACTGTAACTTTACATACTGTGGAAACACAATACTTTCATCTGATGTGAAAATACAAGAATTCGGTAACAATGGACTTCTCGCTCAGCCTGGTCCCAGATCTGTTTGTGCCCTTGACAACTCTGTGACCTCAACCCCCCCGTCCTATCCAGGTTCTATTGGGACATTGTGATGCTACTCCTGATGATGTGCAACCTGGTCATCCTCCCCTGGGGTATCACCTTCTTCGAAGACCAGAAAACTTTACCCTGGATCTCCTTCAACGTCATCTCTGACACCTGCTTCCTGGTCGACCTGGTCCTCAACTTCCGCACGGGCGTCCTAGAGGGAGACGACCAGATCATCCTGGATCCCAAGGTTACATTTTACACATTTTCAAGACAGCTGGAAACAGAGCGGGATATTGGCAAATCGGAGAGCAGTAGTCAAGGGTGGACACAGGGATTGAACCCCAGTCTCCGGTGGGGAGTATATGTGACTGTCCGGGAGCGTTACCGCTAGTGATGGGCTTTGCTGCATTAGCTTAGGCTCTCAGGTTTACTGTTATTTTACTACTATTTATTTACACTTAGTCTAGAAATGTATTATGTTTTTGTATTTAAAAAATAATAATTCTGTAGCTAGGTGAAGCCCTTTGCACTGGTGCATTTTATTGTGCGAAAAGTGCTATATACAGTTGAAGTCCTCGTGGTCCTCTGTAGCTCAGCTGGTAGAGCACGGCGCTTGAAACGCCAAGGTAGTGGGTTCGATCCCCGGGACCACCCATACACAAAAATGTATGCACGCATGACTGTAAGTCGCTTTGGATAAAAGCGTCTGCTAAATGGCATATTATTATTATTATAAGTCGGAAGTTTACATACACCTTAGCCAAATACATTTAAACTCAGTTTTTCACAATTCATGACATTTAATCGTAGTAAAAATTCCCTGTCTTAGGTCAGTTAGGATCACCACTTTATTTTAAGAATGTGTAATGTCAGAATAATAGTAGAGAGAATTATTTATTTCAGCTTTTATTTATTTCATCACATTCCCAGTGGGTCAGAAGTTTACATACACTCAATTAGTATTTGGTAGCATTGCCTTTAAATTGTTTAATTTGGGTCAAACGTTTCGGGTAGCCTTCTACAATCTTCCCACAATAAGTTGGGTGCATTTTGGCCCATTCCTCCTGACAGAGCTGGTATAACTGAGTCAGGTTTGTAGGCCTCCTTGCTCGCACACACTTTTTCAGTTCTGCCCGCAAATGTTCTATAGGATTGAGGTCAGGGCTTTGTGATGGCCACTCCAATACCTTGACTTTGTTGTCCTTAAGCCATTTTGCCATAACTTTGGAAGTATGCTTGGGGTCATTGTCCATTTGGAAGACCCATTTGCGACCAAGCTTTAACTTCCTGACTGATGTCTTGAGATGTTGCTTCAATATATCCACATAATTTTCCTTCCTCATGATGCCATCTATTTTGTGAAGTGCACCAGTCCCTCCTGCAGCAAAGCACCCCCACAGCATGATACTGCCACCCCCGTGCTTCACGGTTGGGATGGTGTTCTTTGGCTTGCAAGCATTCCCCTTTTTCCTCCAAACATAACGATGGTCATTATGGCCAAACAGTTCTATTTTTGTTTCATCAGACCAGAGGACATTTCTCCAAAAAGTACGATCTTTGTCCCCATGTGCAGTTGCAAACCGTAGTCTGGCTTTTTTATGGCAGTTTTGGAGCAGTGGTTTCTTCCTTGCTGAGCAGCCTTTCAGGTTATGTCGATATAGGACTCGTTTTACTGTGGATATAGATACTTTTGTACCTGTTTCCTCCAGCATCTTCACAAGGTCCTTTGCTGTTGTTCTGGGATTGAGTTGCACTTTTCGCACTAAAGTACATTCATCTCTAGGAGACAGAACGCGTCTCCTTCCTGAGCGGTATGACGGCTGCGTGGTCCCATGGTGTTTATACTTGCGTACTATTGTTTGTACAGATGAACGTGGTACCTTCAGGCGTTTGGAAATTGCTCCCAGGGATGAACCAGACTTGTGGAGGTCTACAATTTATTTTCTGAGGTCTGTTGTGGAAAATAACCACTATACTTTATTACAAATAAGGTCTTACAGAGTTTTTGTTGCATCAAGAAATTACTTTATTAAAGTTTCAACAAAGTCGATACCAGTCTGCAGAGTGGCACCCCGTTCTCTCTCTCTCACGTCACATTATATACCATCATCCCCAACTCTTCTAGCTCTAAATCCCTCCCTCTTCAGTTTCCCACTCTTTATCACTCCACGCCCACTTCCTTTGTCTCTGAGGGCGGCTAAACTCGACTTTTATTATGCACATAATACTCCAACCAATCACTCACTCCCCTGTCTCGCACACACACTCATGTTTAGTTTAAACATGACAAGGGCCCTAACATACACAAACCTCACCCCATCATGTTGTAATCAATCAAGAAGATACCAAGGAGACCCTGGTGCCGCTCCCTTCATGGTGTTTGAAGAGAGAGACAAAAGGCCACAAGCTAGTTTCAGTCTCTCATCAGATAAGATAGCCATGGATTGAAGTAAGAGCAAGCAATTTGACCCTAGGGCAGATTTCCTCTCTACTCCCCCACACACACAGTGAAATGCCCCAATTAAATTCCTGACCCAGTAACAAATAATTCTAACTCAATGTTCGTGATTAACCCAGTTCTATCTCCTAATTCATTAAAAAATACACATCAGGTCTTGGCTGATTTCTTTTGATTTTTCCATGATGTCAAGCAAAGAGGCACTGAGTTTGAAGGTAGGCCTTGAAATACATCCTCAGGTACACCTCCAATTGACTCAAATGATGTCAATTAGCCTATCAGAAGCTTCTAAAGCCATGACATCATTTTCTGGAATTTTCCAAGCTGTTTAAAGGCACAGTCAACTTAGTGTATGTAAACTTCTGACCCACTGGAATTGTTATACAGTGAATTATAAGTGAAATAATCTGTCTGTAAACAATTGTTGGAAAAATTACTTGTGTCATGCACAAAGTAGATGTCCTAACCGACTTGGCAAAACTATAGTTTGTTAACAAGAAATGTGTAGAGTGGTTGAAAAACAAGTTTGAATGACTCCAACCTAAGTGTATGTAAATTCCGACTTCAACTGTAATTACAGTTTGATTCAACGATTTGATGAAGATCAAATCAATCAGTCAATCAATCATTCAATCATAGGTGATACGTATGCGCTACCTGAAGACTTGGTTCCTGGTGGACTTCATCTCCTCCATCCCCATGGACTACATCTTCCTGATAGTGGACCTGGAAGCCCAGATGGAGGCTTCAGACGTGTACCGCACGGCCCGCGCCCTCCGTATCGTCCGCTTCACCAAGATCCTCAGCCTGCTGCGCCTCCTGAGACTGTCCCGCTTCATCCGCTACATCCATCAGTGGGAGGAGGTGAGGAAAACAGCAGAGTTTTAGTGTGGTTAGTGGACTGTAAGCACATTTCATATAGGATAAGGCTACATACGTAAACGCTGTGTACTCACATTGTAAAATCACTCATTCAAACACTCTCTCATACTCATACTGTCTAGAAATCTAGCCAATAGCCATACCTCTCCATTGGCATTAAACAAACCACATAAATATTGGCACCCTATTCCATTTAAAATGCACTACTTTTGACC
Source organism: Coregonus lavaretus (assembly GCF_964263955.1). Lineage (NCBI taxonomy): Eukaryota > Metazoa > Chordata > Actinopteri > Salmoniformes > Salmonidae > Coregonus > Coregonus lavaretus. The sequence goes on from NC_139994.1 coordinate 36,102,108, forward strand.
AGAGCCCTATGGGACCTGGTCAAAAGTATTGACTATTAAAGCACTATAAAGGGATACATCCCCAGTCAGATGAACTCCTGGATACAATTTGTATGTCTCTGTGTCCAGTATGAAGGAAGTTAGACGTAGTGTGATGAGGTGATGTCAAAGGAGTCAGGCGCAGGAGGGTAAATCACAGAATAACTGGTTTTATTCCACAACCACAGAGTTACGCTGTCATGCGTCAAAAACACTCCAGTGCGCAAAACAGGTGCACTGGAAATACAAGGCACACGGGGAAATATCCCAGCGAATCAAATTACAAGGAGCTCAACCGAGCTTCACTATCCTCCACAATAAACAATCACTCACTAAGACAAGGGGGCATAGGGAACACTTATACAGGTACTGATGAGGGGATATGAACCAGGTGTGTGTAATAAACAAGACAAAAAAATGGAATGATGAGATGAGGTGCGGCAGTGGCTAGAAGGCCGGTGACGACGAACGCCGAAGCCTGCCCGAACAAGGAGAGGTGGCAGCTTCGGAGGAAGTCGTGACAGGTAGTTTCGCGAGCCAATGCTAACTAGCGTTAGCACAATGACTGTCTATGGGTATCTGCTGTAGTGGGGTAATAATGATCATATATGCATATATACACCTCACATGCGACTTGTAATAAGACTATGCAATTAAAATGTTAACTAAGTTAATTATCTGACTCCATAAGAAGATTTAGCAATATGCATGAGACTATAGTTGAGTTACAATAATAGGCAATTAAGAAATGTTTGAGAATGGAATTCTAAATACAAGTCTATGTAATTACTTTGTAGAATGAATGGATTCACATACAAGGCATAAAGCTTAAGTTAAAAAGCATTAACAAGCATTACAAGGCATTATTCTAAGCATGATCAGAGAGAGAAAGAGATAAAGAACCCATGGCTTGTGCCATGGCCCATAGCTCATATTTCACAAGCGCTGGTCAGGAACATAAGAGAAAGAGACAATGAATCGAAGACTCTTTATAACATCTGAGTTGTTTGGATTCAAAATCTGAGTTGTTGACCAATAGTATTACTGTAAAGTTAACCTCCAATCAGATATCAGACCTACAGACCTGTAAAGACAACAGAGCCTCTGCTTCTCAGAGGTGTGACAGAATGGGGGTTAGATAGATATTACAGAGAAGGCTGAATTCCTGAGAAAACAATAAAACATTTTTCATAGAGCGTTCATAAGAAGAGTCACTTCGGGGGCTGCCCTACACTGCTAGCATGCTAGTAGATACACATAGACTTCCAGTCATTGCGCTAACGCTAGTTAGCATTGGCTTGCGAAACTACCTCTAACTTCCTTCATACTGGACACAGAGACATAAAAATGGTATCCATGAGTTCATCTGACTCTGGTGAAGTAGATAAGGGGCCTCGATGCCAAAATCCCAAAGTATCCCTTTAAGGGAATAGGGTTCCATTTAGGACACAGCCGTTGTAAGTCCTCTCTTCAACTCTCCCTCTCAGATATTCCACATGACCTATGACCTGGCCAGTGCTGTTGTGCGTATAGTGAACCTGATTGGTATGATGCTGCTGCTGTGCCACTGGGACGGCTGCATGCAGTTCATGGTACCCATGCTGCAGGACTTCCCACCAGAGTGCTGGGTCACCAAGAACAACATGGTGGTGAGTGAGGACTGGAAGGTGGTAGTGCCCACGTGGTTTATAAAAAATAAATGATCATAATACATTTTATTTTAAGCGCTTTTCAAAACACCCAAAGTCACTTTACATAGTCAGCAAGATAATCAGCAAGATAAGAAAGCATTAAAATTATCCTTCACATTGAATACATTCCTATTCAATATGACACCCCTTTGCTACCTGTCTTACCTCCTCACTCCCCTCTCTATCACAGAATTCGACATGGCATATACAGTACTCATATGCCCTGTTCATGGCGATGAGTCACATGTTGTGTATAGGATACGGTGCCCAGGCTCCCGAGGGCATGACGGATGTATGGCTGACAATCATGAGTATGATCGTGGGCGCCACCTGCTATGCCATGTTTCTGGGCCATGCCGCTAACCTGGTTCAGTCAATAGACGCTTCCCGACGACAGTATCAGGATAAGGTACCCAGCTCTTTGTCTCACATGGGCAAAAAGTACTTTTACAAATAGATGAGAAACATACACTATAGAACATTGTTGTGCTTTGTTCAACACAGTACAGTACCACATAATTATACATTTTATGTGAAATGTGTAGTCTGCTGCCCTCTTGGCCAGGTCTCCCTTGTAAAAGAGGTCTTCTGACCTAAACGGGACTTACTGGATAAGGTAAAAAAAAATAAAAAAAGATCCACTCACAATGTTCTCTGTCTGGAACCCATGTTTTCAGTATAAGCAGGTGGAGCAGTACATGTCATTCCATAAACTGCCAGCGGATGTGAGGCAGAGGATCCATGAGTACTATGAGATTCGTTTCCAGGGCAAGATGTTTGACGAAGACAGCATTCTGGGAGAACTCAGCGACCCGCTCAAGGAGGTCTCTTCCATTACACCTCAATGACCTCTCTCTCTCTCCCCCTCCCCTTACATACTTGTCATCTCTCCTTTCAACACAGTTGGAGCAAACACAGAAATACTATTTATAAGAAGTGGTCTAGCTCTATTTCACTGTCACAGACTCTCTACCGTACTCCTGTACTGTATGGACATTCTGTTCTTAATGATTCCTCTCTTCTCTCCATTAGGAAATTGTGAGCTTCAACTGCCGTGGGTTGGTAGCCAACATGCCGCTGTTTGCCAATACAGACCCTCATTTTGTAACAGTGATTCTGACCAAGCTGCGCTTTGAGGTCTTTCAGCCTAATGACTTCATCGTACGGGTGGGCACACTGGGGCGTAAGATGTACTTTGTCCAACATGGCTGCGTCACCGTGCTCCCCCGCGGAAAAAAGGAGATACAGCTTAGCGATGGAGCCTACTTTGGGGGTGAGCTGTTTGCGAGTGTAGTTTGAAAGCGTTCTCCACCAATATTTTATGTTTTAATTTTATAACTAAAAAATTCAGGGGGTGGATCAGCTTTAATATTGCAAATAGATTGTGGCTTCTATCAATGTAATTGTTTTACACCCTCTTTTCTCATTCCCTTTTATTTACCCTTCTCTCAACTCTCTTCCTTTGTCCTCAACTCATGTTTCCACTCTCCCTTTTCTCCTATCCTTGCCTTTTTTGATCTTCCTCTATATCGCTACTCCCCTTCCCTACCCAATTCTGTTTAATACCCTAGCACCACAACACTGCGAAACAATCAATGTAACTGTTTAATACAGACAACTTTATTGGGAAATATTATTCACCTTAAACATCACATGTATTATATATGTCGAGTACATGGGCTAAACTGAATAACATTTCCTCTCCTCCCTTAAGAGATCTGCCTGCTGACCCGTGGACGTCGGACAGCGAGCGTGAGGGCTGACACGTACTGCCGCCTCTACTCCCTGAGCGTGGACAGCTTCAACGAGGTCCTGGAGGAGCACCCGCTGATGAGGAGGGCCTTTGAGAGCGTAGCTGTGGACCGCTTGGACTGGGTCGGGTACAGGGGCGAGAACCCCTCATGAGCTTCTCCACAGACTGACTGACACTCACGGGTGCATAGAGGAGAGCTGACACAGGCAGCACAGTGTACATCTATGTGACAAGATGGACATGTTGTGCTTGTTTTTAGTTTGGAAACATGGACCTGATTTACTTATAGAAAGTTCTACTTCAAATATGTTTATTAAGAAGCATATTACAATGTTAACAAGTGTACAAACAGATCAATGACCTTCCCTTTTTAACATATAAGACAACAGTAACACACATCAAAACAAAATGGACATCAAAACCAACACGAAAAACGAATGAAAATGGTTTTGATGTCCATTTTGTTTTGATGTATGTTACTGTTGTCTTATATGTTAAAAAGGGAAGGTCATTGATCTGTTCGTACACTTGTTAACATTGTAATAAATAAAAAACAGTACCCCCCCACCCCTCTTCATACCCAGTCCCCCACAGATACTGATACATGTGATGTCAGTTCATCTCACGATGCCAGAGAAGTTTGCATTGGCTTCACTGGCTAGTTTGCTGCATGAGGTTAGTGTTGACACTCACTATAATGCTGTTTAACATTTCACCTTTTGTAACCCCTTAAATAATGCTTTACCAATATAGTTCATTTCTATTTATTTCTGTTGCCCAAAATGTAAGCCTACATTACCCATTTATATATCCTCTATGTTACGTTAAGTTTCTATTGACATAGTTTTTCTTATCAATTTATTTCTCATTAGCTGAATGAAATTATGCTTCTTTGATTGTGTATTATGGCATATGTAAATACAATTTATTTTGCACTTATGAATTGAAAAATAAAGACATCGCTAATCACCGACATGCTGACAGACAAACAGACACTTAGGAGCAGGGGCGTCATTTTATCTAAACCTAGGGTATTCCCCTCCAAGGGGAATATTTTTATATAATTTAAGCTCATTTACCTCATTTCTTCATGTAACAGATGAGATCTTTGCTCGTTGGGTAATAAAGGAAAGACCAGCCAATGGTCCCAGTTGATCTGTAGTGTATTCTGATAATATATAAAGAGATAGCACATTAGATGTGCAGGGCTTAATGCTCTGGATGGCTGTAGATAGCATTTGCGTGTCAATACCATCCTGGGAGGAATTGACGTTTGTAATCTCCCCCCATCTGCAAGAGTAGCCAATGACATTATCCCTTATTGGCATCTGACTTAAACCAACCAATTAGAATAGATAAACATTATATACCCATTTTCTGCAGTGGCAAGTTGAAACATAACCAACCATGATACATTCTCCCCGCTGAATTCCCCGCTGAATTCCACTTGCACACTATGAACAAAATATGAGGAATGCAATACCTTGCAATGTATGTCACCAAATATTAGTTGATAGACCATAGGATGCCACCTTCCCAACAAGTCAGTCCGTCAAATTTCTGCCCCGCTAGAGTTATTGTGAAGTGGAAACGTCTTGGAGCAACAACGGCTCAGCTGCGAAGTGGTAGGCCACACAAGCTCACAGAACAGGACCGCCGAGTGCTGAAGCGCTGAGCGGGTAAAAATCGTCTGTCCTCGGTTGCAACACTCACTACCCAGTTCCAAACTGCCTCTGGAAGCAACGTCAGCACAAGAACTGTTCGTTGGGAGCTTCATGAAATGGGTTTCCATGGCCGAGCAGCCGCACACAAGCCTAAGATAACCATGTGCAATGCCAAGTGTCAGCTGGAGTGGTGTAAAGCGCGCCGCCATTGGACTCTGGAGCAGTGGAAACGCGTTCTCTGGAGTGATTAATCACGCTTCACCATCTGGTAGTCCGATGGACGAATCTGGGTTTGGCGGATGCCAGGAGAACGCTACCTGCCCTAATGCATAATGCCAACTCTGATGTTTGGTGGAGGAGGAATAATGGTCTGGGACTATTTTTCATGTTCGAGCGAGGCCCTTTAGTTCCAGTGAAGGGAAATATTAACGCTACAGCGTACACTGACATTCTAGATGATTCTGTGCTTCCAACTTCATGGCATCAGTTTGGGGAAGGCCCTTTCCTCTTTCAGCATGACAATGCCCCCGTGCACAAAGCGAGGTCCATACAGAAATGGTTTGTCGAGATCAGTGTGGAAGAACTTGACTGGCCTGTACAGAGCCCTGACCTAAACCCCATCGAACACCTTTAGGATGAATTGGAAAGCCGACTGCGAGTCAGGTCTAATCGCCCAACATCAGTGCCCGACCTCACTAATGCTTGTGGCTGAATGGAAGGCCTCAAATCAATGTTCCAACATCTAGTGGAAAACCTTCCCAGAAGAGTGGAGGCTGTTATAGCAGCAAAGGGGGGACCAACTCCATATTAATGCCCATGATTTTGGAATGAGATGTTCGACGAGCAGGTTTCCACATACTTTTGGTCATGTTCCCTATGATGGAACCACCTTCCTGGTGGTCGGTAGGATAATTTATGCCTGCCACCAGGGCAAGGATAAACATTCGAAAGATAAGAAGAGGGAAACACAAATGGTAAGTTAGCTAATGTTTACAAAGATGCACAATAAAGGTGATTTTGATTGACGGATATCGAGAGGGGATGTCAGTCAGGAAGGGAGAGATGAGAGGTTGAGAAGGGTGTTAGAAAGGGAAAACAGAAGATAACCACAAGATGCAGGACTCCTTGTTCCCCAATATCTTAGAAAACAGATGGCTACAGGGCTTTCTCTTACAGAGCTCCTCTTTTATGTAACAGAATCAGACTTGGTCTCAGTCTTGTAAGTTAAAGTAAGTAACGTTATGTAGCTAAGCCTTGGACAAATAATCCTTGTCTGAGCATGAACGGCCCATATGGGCAGACGTTTATCTCCTGTTTTTTGTCACGTAAGTGTCACGATCGTCTGAAGGAGGAGACCAATGCGCAGCGTTGCGAGTGAACATGATGACTTTATTAACTTAAAGTAACCACGAAGAAAACAACAAATGACGATACGTGAAGTTCTAAACTGAAATACGACTAACAGCAACAAAGAAACAATAACCCACAACACAAAGGAGAAAACACACAGAATATATATGGCTCCCAATCAGAGATAACGAGCCGACAGCTGACACTCGTTACCTCCGATTGGGAGTCATCGACCAATCACCACATGACACAAACAAAATGAAACTCACCCATCCCCAACACCACCAAATGAAATACACCCAAACACAAGAAAATGAACAACCCTGGCTCAATATAAACGTCCATAGAGCCAGAGTGTTACAGTACCCCCCCCCTAAAGGTGCGAACTCCGGGCGCACCAACATCAGGACTAGGGGAGGGTCTGGGTGGGCGTCTGTCCATGGTGGCGGCTCTGGCCCCGGTCGTGATCCCCACCCCACCACAGTCACAACCTGCTTCGGTAGCCTCCTCCCAATGACCACCCTCCACCTAACCCCACCTGGACTAAGGGGCAACCCCGGACTAAGGGGCAGCATCGGCCTAAGGGGCAGCACCGGGATAAGGGGCAGCACCGGGATAAGGGGCAGCACCGGGCTAAGGGACAGCACCGGACTAAGGGGCAGCACCGGACTACGGGGCAGTACCGGACTAAAGGGCAGTACAGGACTAAGGGGCAGCACCGGGCTAAGGGGCAGTACCGGACTACGGGGCAGCACCGGGCTAAGGGGCGGCACCGGACTCAGGGGCAGCACCGGACTAAGGGGCAGCACCGGACTCAGGGGCAGCACCGGACTAAGGGGCAGCACCGGGCTAAAGGGCAGCACCGGACTAAGGGGCAGCACCGGGCTAAGGGGCAGCACCTGACTAGATGGCGGATCCTGGCTGGCTGGCTCCGGCGGATCCTGGCGGGACGGCTCTGGCGGATCCTGGCGGGACGGCTCTGGCGGATCCAGGCTGGACGGCTCTGGCGGATCCTGGCGGGACGGCTCTGGCGGATCCTGGCTGGACGGCTCTGGCGGATCCTGGCTGGACGGCTCTGGCGGATCCTGGCTGGACGGCTCTGGCGGATCCTTGCTGGACGGCTCTGGCGGATCCTGGCTGGACGGCTCTGGCGGATCCTGGCTGGACGGCTCTGGCGGATCCTGGCTGGACGGCTCTGGCGGATCCTGGCTGGACGGCTCTGGCGGATCCTGGCTGGACGGCTCTGGCGGATCCTGGCTGGACGGCTCTGGCGGATCCTGGCTAGACGGTTCTGGCGGATCCTGGCTGGACGGCTCTGGCGGATCCTGGCTGGACGGCTCTGGCGGATCCTGGCTGGCTGACGGATCTGGCTGCTCATGGCTGGCTGACGGATCTGGCTGCTCATGGCTGGCTGACGGATCTGGCTGCTCATGGCTGGCTGACGGATCTGGCTGCTCATGGCTGGCTGACGGATCTGGCTGCTCATGGCTGGCTGACGGGTCTGGCTGCTCATGGCTGGCTGACGGATCTGGCTGCTCATGGCTGGCTGACGGATCTGGCTGCTCATGGCTGGCTGACGGATCTGGCTGCTCATGGCTGGCTGACGGATCTGGCTGCTCATGGCTGGCTGACGGGTCTGGCTGCTCATGGCTGGCTGACGGATCTGGCTGCTCATGGCTGGCTGACGGGTCTGGCTGCTCATGGCTTGCTGACGGGTCTGGCTGCTCATGGCTGGCTGACGGATCTGGCTGCTCATGGCTGGTTGACAGATCTGGCTGCTCATGGCTGGCTGATGGTGCTGGCTGGGAGGCTGGCGGTGGAGGCGGACCCCAGCCTCGGATTGCAGTCATCACCTCCAGCAGGGCGGCTCCCATCTGCAGGAGCTGCTCTTTCTGGTCCCGAACCTGAGCTTCCAGTCTAGTATGGGTTGCGTCGGCTCCTGCTGATTCCATCGCAGGTGTATGATTCTGTCTGGCGGAAGGCTCTAGCGGCTCCTGTCTGGCGGAAGGCACTAGCGGCTCCGATCTGGCGGACGGCTCTGAAGGCTCATGGCAGACGGGCGGCTTTGCAGGCTCAGTACAGACGGGAGGCTTATGCAGCGCTTGACAGACGGGCAGTTCAGACGCCATAGTGCCGACGGGCAGTTCAGGCGCCGTTGGGCAGACGGCAGACTCTGGCCGACTGGTGACGCACCCCGTAGGATTCGTGCGTGGAGCAGGAACAGGCCGGGCTGGGCTGGCGACGCGCACCTTATCCCTGGTGCGAGTGGCCGGAACAGGCCGGGCCGGGCTGGCGACGCACATCGTGGACCTGGTGCGTGGAGTAGGAACAGACCGGTCCGTACCGGGAACACCCACCACTGGCCTTAACTGGGGATCAAGAACGGACCGGACCAGACTGGTAACACACTTCAGTCTCTCATGCCGTGCCACAACAACTTCCCTCCCTCTACTCGCCAATGGCTCCCGTAATCCGATAGCCTTCTCTCCAGCTCTACCTGTGGCAGCCTCCTGCTGCCCAGGCGCCCAAGCCATGTGCCCCCCCCAAAAAATTTTTGGGGGAGTAACCACGGGCTTCCAGCCTCGACTCCGCGCTTCCTCTTCATACCACCTCCTCTCGGCTGCAGCTGCCTCCAGCTCTTCACGAGGGCGGTGATATTCCTCCTCATACCACCTCCTCTCGGCTGCAGCTGCCTCCAGCTCTTCACAAGGGCGGTGATATTCCTCCGGTTGTGCCCAAGGACCCTTTCCAGCCCGAATCTCCTCCCAAGTCCAAAAATCCTTAGGAGGCGTCCATAAATCCTGCGTAGGTAGGTCCTGTTGCCGCTTGTTACGCCGCTTGGTCCTCTTGAGGTGGGTTATTCTGTCACGATCGTCTGAAGGAGGAGACCAATGCGCAGCGTTGCGAGTGAACATGATGACTTTATTAACTTAAAGTAACCACGAAGAAAACAACAAATGACGATACGTGAAGTTCTAAACTGAAATACGACTAACAGCAACAAAGAAACAATAACCCACAACACAAAGGAGAAAACACACAGAATATATATGGCTCCCAATCAGAGATAACGAGCCGACAGCTGACACTCGTTACCTCCGATTGGGAGTCATCGACCAATCACCACATGACACAAACAAAATGAAACTCACCCATCCCCAACACCACCAAATGAAATACACCCAAACACAAGAAAATGAACAACCCTGGCTCAATATAAACGTCCATAGAGCCAGAGTGTTACAGTAAGGCAGCTTGATGTACAAGCCTATACCCCCTGGACAGGACGATAGTTCCCTAATTGCTTGGTCGGCTCCCCACGCTCCACTGGGACTCCATCCCACTGACTCTATTACGGGGGCTGAGTCCCTGGCTTGTTGCACTCAGAGGTGGCATTGGACAGGGCCACATACTCTTGATCCCCCTGTCCCAGTCTCCAGTGTATGTACTGCTGTAGTGTTTATTTGCCATGGGGCCATGGTCAGCTTCTTGCATCTGGTGTACTGAGTCTTATCTAATGTACCTAAGCATGCTCCCACTAACCCCCTTCTTTTGTCCTTTTCTACGACGTGCCTGGCCCAAGTCTACCTGGACGTGCTGCTGATCCTGGACTGCGGCTGAGGACCCCTAGGCGTGCCTGTACCTAAGCTAAATACTGTATATTCCATCTCTCCTCTTCTGTCCTCTCCTGTCTTAAGCCTAGTCCTGGACAAATAAACTATTTTATATTGAGCATGTTTTTTTGTCCAGGACTAGGTGTAATCTGAGTCCAGGAAACCAGCCCATACTGTAGACAATGAGATTATTCCAGAATACTATTTTACTTTTTCAAGAGAAGAGAAAGGAGAGAAAAAATTGAGAGGAGTGGAAAGGAAGGGAGGAGGGGAGTGGTGAGGAGACAAAATAGGGGAGGGGAGACAGAAGAGAAAAAGGGGAGAGGATAGGGGTGGAGAGGGTTCGACTTTATATTAGGAGAGCAACGGTTCCACTCTTTTTAAGAGTTCCACTTATTTGTTGTTTTTGGTGTTTTTAAAGAGGAAAAAAATAAAATAATCTAAGCAGCCAATGTTGTTGTTTTTCTTCTCTCTCTCATGCCATATTCCCATTGCTAACGTTATAGTTATTGCTATTCTATTACTTCAGTTCCATTGCTTTAGTTTCTGTAGTCTGGTGGCCAGTTAGTATATAAAAATAAAAATATGTCCATTCTTCCCATCATGGACTGGTAGAGCTGGGACGTACTCAGAACCTCCATACACGGACGGACCTCTTCTAAATTCTATGAGGGCAAAATTACTAAACTGATAACACAATTCATGATGTAACTTTTACAAAATCGGTGTCCCTTCTAGCCATGACCACGCTGCAGAGCTGTAGTTCAATAGCAGATGATGCGCTGTCAACCACTGACTTGTCATTCCCACTCGCCATCACTCACCGCTGTCAGGAAATGGACTCAAGCTAGCCAAAAGTTCTGACTGAGCTCAATTGTCATGAAACGCAAATACAGCGATGAGTTTCTCTCGCTTGGTTTCATACAAACTTTGAGAAATGACAAGGTTGTGCCCACAATGTGTTTTGTGCTGGGAAGTGCTTAGTAATGAGTCTCTCAAAACAAACAAATTAAAACAACATGTCCTGACCAAACATCCACAGCATGACAGTAAACCCAGGGAGTTCTTTCAGAACAGGGCAGAATGCTTAAGGAAACAGTGCTTCAACAGTGGAAAAGTAAGTCAGCTAGCAAGGCATTCTTGTCATTTTATAACAGGTGACGGACGGTAAGCAGAAATAAGGGAGTACTATCTCTCATAGTAGTAGATGTGAGTTTCTCTTTCAAACATTCCCCTTGTACATAGCTAATGTCTAGCTAGCTAGCTAGCTAAATACTGATAATGCAACCCTAAGTAACATTACATATGCAGATGAAAAATGATCAGACCTACTGTACATCTTACTGTAGAAATTATTGTTGAAAACAAGACTAGGTTGGAACTGTTGCTGTTAAAATACAAGTAATCATTTTCATTCTGAACTGGAATAAACTGATTGACGCAAGACGCTTTATGAGGCACACTCACACAGTTCTGGGTTGCTCATCTACAGCAGGAAGTGATATCCTGCCTGACTGAGAAAGTAGTAGATGTTCTGATCCAGTTTGACACCACATACCTATGTGAGTCAGGGTTCTCAACTCTGACATTCTTAAAAAACAAGTACAGAAACAGACGCAATGCTGAGCATGACCTCTGAGCCCAGAATATACTTTCTTTATGGAAAACGTTAACCAGCCACACACCTCTCATTCGGACTGTGTGTGTGTATTCTGGTCTACATCTGTGTGATGTGATCAATCAGTTTATTCCAGTTCAGAACAAAAATTATTTATTGTATTTTAAAAGCAACAGTTCCAACCTAGACAGATATGTAAGAGAGTTTCTAATGGGGGGAAAATAATCGTGAATAGCTATTTATATGGGTATTTCATTTCATTGTTATTTGTTTTTGTCTATATTGCATTTGTTTTAGGCATAAGGGCAATTAAATGTACCGATATTTACGTATAGTTGCATATTTTCATAAGCTTGGGTCCCAGGAAGGGATGTTTAGGGGGTAGATCAGCTTTAATATTGCAGATAGACTGTGGCTTCTATCAATGTAATTGTCTGTATCATTTCCAATCCCCCATATATATATATACTGTATATATATTTTTTATATATTTCCCTTTATTATTTTCCCCTAACCCTACCACCCCTCCCCAAATTGGAGTAAACTAATGGACAATAACACATGCTTCTAGTTACAGCTTATACATACTATATACTGTACATTGTACGGACACAGTATATTTTACATTAGTTATCTTTTGTTTGTTTTTAGACCCATCCTTCAGCTACACTCAACCCCTCCCATCTATCTATGAAGACCATCCAGTTTTGATTTCTATTTTCCATATGTTTTTCAACTGTGTTGTGATGTTTCACAAAAGTTCTGAACCTATATACATTTTATGGACACAGTATATTTTACATTAGTTATCTTGTTTGTTTGTTATTTTTAGTCCCACACTTCAGCTTCACTCAACCCCTTCCATCTATCTCTGAACACAATCCAGTTTTGATTTCTATTTGCTATATGTTTTTCAACTGTGCTGTGATCTATTCTCATTGTTTCTACAGATTTGTAAATTAAAGATAAACATTTTTGCTAAGGGTATTATTAAATTATTGATCGATTGACTATGACTTTTCAAATCACCCAGCAGTGCTATTTGCAGAGTTAGCTCCAGGTAAATGTTGCAATTCTTCAGCCATTCCTGAACCTGAGACCAAAAACAAGCTACATATGGACAGTCCCAAAAAAAATCATCTAATGATTCTATCTCTTCGCAGCAAAATCTGCAGAGCTGGGATGGTTGTATCCTCCATATATACATATAACATTCTATTGGTGGCTAGAATTTTGTTGAAAAACTCTAAGTTTTGAATCTGGCGTCAGTTTATCAGTTCATAAACCATGTACATCGAAAATCTCTTCCAAACTATTTTGCAATCTGTATGGCACAGCTGTCAATTTGTTGGTCCTTATAATAAACTGGTATACTTTTTTAGTTATCGCAATTTTCTTTAACCAATTTTGGTCTTTAATGCAAGGCCGACAGACAAGTTCCTTAATTTCTCCCCCTTCCACGTTTGCGTTAATGCTGCAATTAGGTGGTTGTAATTTTGGATAGAGCAGACATTTCCATATATTTTTGTTAGCTGCATGTGTGACATACAGTTGAAGTAGGACGTTTACATACACCTTAGCCAAATACATTTAAACTCAGTTTTTCACAATTCCTGACATTTAATCCTAGTAAAGATTCCCTGTCTTAGGTCAGTTAGGATCACCACTTTATTTTAAGAATGTGAAATGTCAGAATAATAGTAGAAAGTGATTTATTTCAGATTTGATTTATTTCATCACATTCCCAGTGAGTCAGAAGTTTACATACACTCAATTAGCATTTGGTAGCATTGCGTTTAACTTGGGTCAAACGTTTTGGGTAGCCTTCCACAAGCTTCCCACAATAAGTTACATCATGAAACACAAACATAAGTGACAAATACTTAAGTAAATTAGCTAGCTAGCTAGTTTTGTATTTGTATTTATTAGGGATTCCCATTAGCTGCTGCCAAGGGGTCCAAACATATTAAAGCACTTACAAAATATACAAAATATAAAACAGTATATCTTATGACATTATTACACCACTACCTATCTACAATACAAAATGTTTAATACCACCATACAACAATATCACAATGTGTGCGTATGCATGTGTCTATAGCCTTGTGTGTGCCTCTTCACAGTCCCCATTGTTCCAAAAAGTGTATTTTTATCTGTTTTTTAAATCTGATTCTACTGCTTGCATCAGTTACCTGATGTGGAATAGAGTTCCATGTAGTCATGGCTCTATGTAGTACAGTGCGCCTCCCATAGTCTGTTCTGGACTTGGGGACTGTGAAGAGACCTCTGGTGGCATGTCTTGTGGGGTATGCATGGGTGTCCGAACTGTGTGCCAGTATTCCAAACAGACAGCTCGGTACATTCAGCTTGTCAACACCTCTTACAAAAACAAGCAGTGATGAAGTCAATCTCTATTCCACTCTGAGCCAGGAGAGACTGACATGCATGTCATTAATGTTAGCTCTCTGTGTACTTTTAAGGGCCAGCCATGCTGCCCTGTTCTGAGCCAACTGCAATTTTCCAAAGTCCCTCTTTGTGGCACCTGACCACACTACTGAACAGTAATCTAGGTGCGACAAAACAAGGGCCTGTAGGACCTGCCTTGTTGATAGTGTTGTTAAGAAGGCAGAGCAGCGCTTAATTATGGACATACTTCTCCCCATCTTAGCTACTGTTGTATCAATATGCTTTGACCATGACAGTCTACAATCCAGGGTTACTCCAATCAGTTTAGTCACCTCAACTTGCTCAATTTCCACATTATTCATTACGAGATGTCGTTGAGGTTTAGGGTTTAGTGAATGATTTGAGCCAAATACAATGCTTTTAGTTTTGGAAATATTCAGGATTAACTTATTCTTTGCCACCCATTCCGAAACTAACAGCAACTCTTTAAGTGTTGCAGTTATATCAGTTGCTGTAGTAGCTGACGTGTATAGTGTTGAGTCATCCGCATACATAGACACACTGGCTTGGAGAATTGCTGATTCTACCTGGATTATGTTTGAGAGGCTTCCATTAAAGAACACCCTCTGTGTTCTGTTAGACAAGTAACTCTTTATCCACATTATAGCAGGGGGTGTAAAGCCATAACACATACAGTGGGGAAAAAAAGTATTTAGTCAGCCACCAATTGTGCAAGTTCTCCCACTTAAAAATATGAGAGAGGCCTGTAATTTTCCTCATACAGTGAGGGAAAAAAGTATTTGATCCCCTGCTGATTTTGTACGTTTGCCCACTGACAAAGAAATGATCAGTCTATAATTTTAATGGTAGGTTTATTTGAACAGTGAGAGACAGAATAACAACAAAAAAATCCAGAAAAACGCATGTCAAAAATGTTATAAATTGATTTGCATTTTAATGAGGGAAATAAGTATTTGACCCCCTCTCAATCAGAAAGATTTCTGGCTCCCAGGTGTCTTTTATACAGGTAACGAGCTGAGATTAGGAGCACACTCTTAAAGGGAGTACTCCTAATCTCAGCTTGTTACCTGTATAAAAGACACCTGTCCACAGAAGCAATCAATCAATCAGATTCCAAACTCTCCACCATGGCCAAGACCAAAGAGCTCTCCAGGGATGTCAGCGACAAGATTGTAGACCTACACAAGGCTGGAATGACCTACAAGACCATCGCCAAGCAGCTTGGTGAGAAGGTGACAACATTCTGTGCGATTATTAGAAAATTGAAGTAACACAAAATAACTGTCAATCTCCCTCGGCCTGGGGCTTCATGCAAGATCTCACCTCTTGGAGTTGCAATGATCATGAGAACGGTGAGGAATCAGCCCAGAAGGATCTTGTCAATGATCTCAAGGCAGCTGGGACCATAGTCATCAAGAAAACAATTGGTAACACACTACGCCGTGAAGGACTGAAATCCTGCAGCGCCAGCAAGGTCCCCCTGCTCAAGAAAGGACATATACAGGCCCGTCTGAAGTTTGCCAATGAACATCTGAATGATTCAGAGGAGAACTGGGTGAAAGTGTTGTGGTCAGATGAGACCAAAATCGACCTCTTTGGCATCAACTCAACTCGCCGTGTTTGGAGGAGGAGGAATGATGCCTATGACCCCAAGAACACCATCCCCACCGTCAAAAATGGAGGTGGAAACATTATGCTTTAGGGGTGTTTTTCTGCTAAGGGGACAGGACAACTTCCCCGCATCAAAGGGACGATGGACGGGGCCATGTACCGTCAAATCTTGGGTGAGAACCTCCTTCCCTCAGCCAGGGCATTGAAAATGGGTTGTGGATGGGTGTTCCAGCATGACAATGACCCAAAACACACGGCCAAGGCAACAAAGGAGTGGCTCAAGAAGAGGCACATTAAGGTTCTGGAGTGGCCTAGCCAGTCTCCAGACCTTAATCCCATAGAAAATCTGTGGAGGGAGCTGAAGGTTCGAGTTGCCAAACGTCAGCCTCAAAACCGTAATGACTTGGAGAAGATCTGCAAAGAGGAGTGGGACAAAATCCCTCCTGAGATGTGTGCAAACCTGGTGGCCAACTACAAGAAACGTCTGACCTCTGTGATTGCCAACAAGGGTTTTGCCACCAAGTACGAAGTCATGTTTTGCAGAGGGGTCAAATACTTATTTCCCTCATTAAAATGCAAATCAATTTATAACATTTCTGACATGCGTTTTTCTGGATTTTTTTGTTGTAATTCTTACATTTACATTTTACATTTTAGTCATTTAGCAGACGCTCTTATCCAGAGCGACTTACAGTTAGTGAATACATCTTTTTTTTTTTTATACTGGCCCCCCGTGGGAATCAAACCCACAACCCTGGCGTTGCAAACGCCATGCTCTATCAACTGAGCTAAATCCCTGCCGGCCATTCCCTCCCCTACCCTGGACGACGCTGGGCCAATTGTGCGCCGCCCATGAGTCTCCCGGTCGCGGCCGGCTGCGACAGAGCCTGGATTCGAACCAGGATCTCTAGTGGCACAGTTAACACTGCGATGCAGTGCCTTAGACCACTGCGCCACTCAGGAGACTAATTCTGTCTCTCACTGTTCAAATAAACCTACCATTAAAATTATAGACTGATCATTTCTTTGTCAGTGGGCAAACGTACAAAATCAGCAGGGGATCAAATACTTTTTTCCCTCACTGTAGGTACACGTCAACTATGACAGACAAATTGAGGAAATAAAATCCAGAAAATCACATTGTAGGATTTTTAAATGAATTTATTTTCAAATTATGGTGGAAAATAAGTATTTGGTCACCTACAAACAAGCAAGATTTCTGGCTCTCACAGACCTGTAACTTCTTCTTTAAGAGGCTCCTCTGTCCTCCACTCGTTACCTGTATTAATGGCACCTGTTTGAACTTGTTATCAGTATAAAAGACACCTGTCCACAACCTCAAACAGTCACACTCCAAACTCCACTATGGCCAAGACCAAAGAGCTGTCAAAGGACACCAGAAACAAAATTGTAGACCTGCACCAGGCTGGGAAGACTGAATCTGCAATAGGTAAGCAGCTTGGTTTAAAGAAATCAACTGTGGGAGCAATTATTAGGAAATGGAAGACATACAAGACCACTGATAATCTCCCTCGATCTGGGGCTCCACGCAAGATCTCACCCCGTGGGGTCAAAATGATCACAAGAACGGTGAGCAAAAATCACAGAACCACACGGGGGGACCTAGTGAATGACGTGCAGAGAGCTGGGACCAAAGTAACAAAGCCTACCATCAGTAACACACTACGCCGCCAGGGTCTCAAATCCTGCAGTGCCAGACGTGTCCCCCTGCTTAAGCCAGTACATGTCCAGGCCCGTCTGAAGTTTGCTAGAGTGCATTTGGATGATCCAGAAGAGGATTGGGAGAATGTCATATGGTCAGATGAAACCAAAATAGAACTTTTTGGTAAAAACTCAACTCTTCGTGTTTGGAGGACAAAGAATGCTGAGTTGCATCCAAAGAACACCATACCTACTGTGAAGCATGGGGGTGGAAACATCATGCTTTGGGGCTGTTTTTCTGCAAAGGGACCAGGACGACTGATCCGTGTAAAGGAAAGAATGAATGGGGCCATGTATCGTGAGATTTTGAGTGAAAACCTCCTTCCATCAGCAAGGGCATTGAAGATGAAACGTGGCTGGGTCTTTCAGCATGACAATGATCCCAAACACACCGCCCGGGCAACGAAGGAGTGGCTTCGTAAGAAGCATTTCAAGGTCCTGGAGTGGCCTAGCCAGTCTCCAGATCTCAACCCCATAGAAAATCTTTGGAGGGAGTTGAAAGTCTGTGTTGCCCAGCGACAGCCCCAAAACATCACTGCTCTAGAGGAGATCTGCATGGAGGAATGGGCCAAAATACCAGCAACAGTGTGTGAAAACCTTGTGAAGACTTACAGAAAACGTTTGACCTGTGTCATTGCCAACAAAGGGTATATAACAAAGTATTGAGAAACTTTTGTTATTGACCAAATACTTATTTTCCACCATAATTTGCAAATAAATTCATAAAAAATCCTACAATGTGATTTTCTGGAGAAAAAAAATCTCATTTTGTCTGTCATAGTTGACGTGTACCTATGGTGAAAATTACAGGCCTCTCTCATCTTTTTAAGTGGGAGAACTTGCACAATTGGTGGCTGACTAAATACTTTTTTTCCCCACTGTACGTTTTTCCAGCAGCAGACTATGATCGATAATGTCAAAAGCTGCACTGAAGTCTAATAAAACAGCTCCCACAATCTTTTTATCATCAAGTTCTCTCAGCCAATCATCAGTCATTTGTGTAAGTGCTGTGCTTGTTGAATGTCCTTCTCTATAAGCATGCTGAAATTGTCAATTTGTTTACAGTAAATTTGGCATTTTATCTGGTCAAACACAATTTTTCCCAATAGTTTACTAAGGGTTGGTAACAGGCTAATTGGTCGGCTATTTGAGCCAGTAAAGGGGGCTTTACTATTCTTAGGTAGCGGAATGACTTTTGCTTCCCTCCAAGCCTGGGGGCACACACATTCTAGTAGGCTTAAATTGAAAATATTGCAAATATTAGTGGCAATATTGTCCGCTATTATCCTCAGAAATGTTCCATCCCGGTGGCTTGTTATTGTTAATAGACAACACATTTTTTTCACCTCTTCCACATTCACTTGAAGGATTTCAAAATTACAATGCTTGTCTTTCATAATTTGGTCAGATATACTTGGATTTGTAGTGTCAGCAATTGTTGCTGGCATATCATACCTAAGTTTGCTAATCTTGCCAATGAAGAAATTATTAAAGTAGTTGGCATTATCAGTTGGTTTTGTGATGAATGAGCCATCTGATTCAATGAATGATGGAGCTGAGTTTGCCTTTTTTTCCCAAAATTTAATTTAAGGTGCTCCAAAGCTCTTTACTATCATTCTTTGTCATTTATCCTTGTTTCATAGTGTTGTTTCTTCTTATTTTTTATTCAGTTTAGTCACATGATTTCTCAATTTGCAATACGTTTGCCAATCGTTTGTGCAGCCAGACTTATTTGCCATTCCTTTTGCCTCATCCCTCTCAACCATACAATTGTTGAATTCCTCATCAATCCACGATGATTCAACAGTTTGCACAGTCATTTTCTTAATGGGTGCATGCTTATTAGTAACTGGAATAAGCAATTTCATAAATGTGTCAAGTGCAGTGTCTGTTTCTCCTCATTACACACCACAGACCAACATATATTCTTTACATCAGCAACATAGGAATCACAAAACTTATTGTATGACCTCTTATACACAATACTAGGCCCAGCCTTTGGAACTTTGGTTTTCCTAGATATGGCTACTATATTGTGATCACTACATCCAATGGATTTGGATACTGCTTTCAAACAAATCTCTGCAGCATTAGTAAAGATATGATCAATACATGTTGATGATTTAATTCCTGTACTGTTTGTAACCACCCTGGTAGGTTGACTGATAACCTGAACCAGGCACTGGTTACAGTTTGAAGCTTTCACTTGAGTGGGCAGCCTGATGAAAGCCAGTCAATATTGAAATCATCCAGAAAGTATACCTTTCTATTGATATCACGTACATTTTCAAGCATTTCACGCGTTATCCAGATACTGACTGTTAGCACTTGTTGGTCTATAGCAGCTTCCCACCAGAATTGGCTTTAGGTGAGGCAGATGAACCTGTAGCCATATTACTTCAACAGTATTTAACATGAGATCTTCTCTAATCTTCACAGGAATGTGGTTCTGAATATAAACAGCAACACCTCCACCATTGACATTTCTATCTTTTCTGTAAATGTTATAACCTTGTATTGATACCACTGTATCATCAAAGGTATTATCTAAGTGAGTTTCAGAGAATATGAATGTCATCTGTTACTAGCAAATTATTGATTTCATGAACCTTGTTTCTTAAGCTACATATGTTAACGTGGGCTATTTTGAGCACTTTTCTTCTGGGATGCTTACTTGTTTTTATTGCTTTTCTGGGAAGCTTAGCAGCAGTAGATGTGCTCATGTTCTTTATGTTAGTGCAGCGTGAGCTGCACACAGTGGACTGCCACCTCGGGCACACCGGCTCAGTGCTAACAGTATAAATCTGGTTCTTAGGCACATGACTACTGCACACAATAGCTGTAGGATCAGCAGAGGCATTCAGGGCAGTTAGAGGGACATACATTAGGTTACTGATATTGTATCTACCGACGCCCCTGATATAATGTACATTTGCTGAAGCATTTTCACAACTCTGCGTCACAGTTAACTAGATGAGTTGAAAACCAGGGGTGAACATAGAACAAGGACCAACAAGGTTAACACTAACGATGTCGTTGTTAGTGATGAAAAATTAATTAACGTTTTAGTTAAGACTTAGCTGGTAACGTTAGCTAGCTAGCTTCTTTAACAGGCTAACGTTAGCTAACTTGGTATACAGTTAGCGTAACAATAACGTTAACTTCACTTAAACACGTTTATTTTACACATTAAAAACCTAGTAGCAAGCTACATCTATGAAGAACGTAGATCATATACAGAGCTCTAGCTAAGTGAATAGCAATATGTTGCGTTAGCTGAAATACCTACCACCATCTCTACCTAAGAACATGCACTGAAAGTTCGAACGGTCAAAGCAGAACCCAAAACGGTCTTGAGTGGCAATGCATCTTATCTTCTTCTTCTTTGAGATTGGGTTGGCGGATCGCATCCAACTTTTAAGGTGCATACACCACCGCCTACTGTACTGGAGTGTGAGGCCAGTCACGGCCTACCTACATTAAATTATCTTCATTAGTCCTGTTCCTCTAAGAAAGTGAAATAGAGCGCTAGACACCACTTCCCTCCCCTTTCCTCCCCCACTACACCACCCAAACCCCAACCCCGTCCAGCCTCTCTAACCCTTTCACACATTCTCTCCCTATCTATTTCATACAGTTCACAAAATATCAACACATACTCTACCATTTCCTCCACTAAACCTGTTTCATGTCTCCCTATCATCCACAACGTGGCATTCAAACCTGTGTGCCCATACCATAGTCTACTCCACACAACTTCCTCTCTCCTACATCCCATACTCCCCACCTCTTCCCTAACTGACCGTTGCATGCGATAAAATTGCCTCCCCTTACTACATCCCACTCCCTTTGCCAAAGATCGAGCCCTTTTGCCCGGATCAAGGACTTGACTTCGCTGCGGCCCAGCGGGACCTGAATATCTACCCCCTCTCTCCTCACCGCACTCTTAGCCACCACATCAGCCTTGTCATTACCCTCCACACCCACATGGGCGGGAACCCAGCAAAAGCTTACCACCATTCCCATCCTCTCCAATCCCATTAACAGCACCATCATCTCCACAAACAAGTCTCCCCAATCCGACCTTCCCGTCTTCACACTACTCAACACTGCAGCCGAATCAGAGCAGATCACCACTCTGAGTGGTTTCACCTCCTCCAAAGATCTTAAACCTATAATCATGGCATCAACTTGGCCGCATACATTGACACATAATCAGTTAACCGCTTACATACTCTAACATTGAAATCTGGGATATACACCCCTGCCCCCACCCTACCACTGACTGCATCCTTTGAACCATCTGTATATATCCTTAAAAACAAATAAAACCGATTATCTATATATCTCTCCACACACCGTCTCACATCCTCAACCCATTCTCTCCTACCCTCAATCCTATCCACATCTACACTTGGTTTCGGAAACATCTACAGAGGAATGTTCTCCAATGCAATTGCCGGCCCTATCTCTCTCTCCCCCATTTCCATATTCTACCACTTTCTGCCCAATTGTCCACCCGTACGCCCTCTACATACCCACTCGCTCCCAGCATTCCCCAGTTGCCGTGACTGGAGGATGTCCTTCTAAACTCCCTTTCAACCTCGCCCAGTACGCTAATGCAAGTTTGTCCCACCTTATCCTCAGTGGCAGTTCCCCACTATCCACCTGCAATGCCTCAACAGGTGTCATCCTGAAGGCGCTGTAGTACCGTTTTGGCTGCCAATCCATATACAAAGCATCCATAATCCAAAGATGACCTGATCAATGCCTGATACATATACAGTGGGGGAAAAAAGTATTTAGTCAGCCACCAATTGTGCAAGTTCTCCCACTTAAAAAGATGAGAGAGGCCTGTAATTTTCATCATAGGTACACGTCAACTATGACAGACAAAATGAGAAAAAAAATTCCAGAAAATCACATTGTAGGATTTTTAATGAATTTATTTGCAAATTATGGTGGAAAATAAGTATTTGGTCAATAACAAAAGTTTCTCAATACTTTGTTATATACCCTTTGTTGGCAATGACACAGGTCAAACGTTTTCTGTAAGTCTTCACAAGGTTTTCACACACTGTTGCTGGTATTTTGGCCCATTCCTCCATGCAGATCTCCTCTAGAGCAGTGATGTTTTGGGGCTGTCGCTGGGCAACACGGACTTTCAACTCCCTCCAAAGATTTTCTATGGGGTTGAGATCTGGAGACTGGCTAGGCCACTCCAGGACCTTGAAATGCTTCTTACGAAGCCACTCCTTCGTTGCCCGGGCGGTGTGTTTGGGATCATTGTCATGCTGAAAGACCCAGCCACGTTTCATCTTCAATGCCCTTGCTGATGGAAGGAGGTTTTCACTCAAAATCTCACAATACATGGCCCCAATCATTCTTTCCTTTACACGGATCAGTCGTCCTGGTCCCTTTGCAGAAAAACAGCCCCAAAGCATGATGTTTCCACCCACATGCTTCACAGTAGGTATGGTGTTCTTTGGATGCAACTCAGCATTCTTTGTCCTCCAAATACGACGAGTGGAGTTTTTACCAAAAAGTTCTATTTTGGTTTCATCTGACCATATGACATTCTCCCAATCCTCTTCTGGATCATCCAAATGCACTCTAGCAAACTTCAGATGGGGCTGGACATGTACTGTCTTAAGCAGGGGGACAAGTCTGGATTTGAGTCCCTGGCGGCGTAGTGTGTTACTGATGGTAGGCTTTGTTACTTTGGTCCCAGCTCTCTGCAGGTCATTCACTAGGTCCCCCCGTGTGGTTCTGGGATTTTTGCTCACCGTTCTTGTGATCATTTTGACCCCACGGGGTGAGATCCTGCGTGGAGCCCCAGATCGAGGGAGATTATCAGTGGTCTTGTATGTCTTCCATTTCCTAATAATTGCTCCCACAGTTGATTTCTTCAAACCAAGCTGCTTACCTATTGCAGATTCAGTCTTCCCAGCCTGGTGCAGGTCTACAATTTTGTTTCTGGTGTCCTTTGACAGCTCTTTGGCCTTGGCCAAAGTGGAGTTTGGAGTGTGACTGTTTGAGGTTGTGGACAGGTGTCTTTTATACTGATAACAATTTCAAACAGGTGCCATTAATACAGGTAACGAGTGGAGGACAGAGGAGCCTCTTAAAGAAGAAGTTACAGGTCTGTGAGAGCCAGAAATCTTGCTTGTTTGTAGGTGACCAAATACTTATTTTCCACCATAATTTGCAAATAAATTAATTAAAAATCCTACAATGTGATTTTCTGGATTTTTTTTTCTCAATTTGTCTGTCATAGTTGACGTGTACCTATGATGAAAATTACAGGCCTCTCTCATCTTTTTAAGTGGGAGAACATGCACAATTGGTGGCTGACTAAATACTTTTTTCCCCCACTGTACAACAGTGTTTGTCTATCCGACCCCCAATCATATCCTGCCACTGCCCTCATTGGGTTTAGCACCTTCCTACACTTAATTTCAATATACTCAACATGTCTCTTCCATGTAAGCATCTCATCAAACCACATACCTAAACACTTTAACTCAGAAACCCTACCTATATCCTGACCATATATTTGCAGCTTAACATCTTTAACCTTCTTCCTAGAAAACACCATAAAGCAGGACTTGGCCACAGACATCCTAAACTCCCATGTTAGAGACCAATCTTCCACAACTCCCACAGCTTCTTGCATCTTCCTCATCACATACTGTATTTCACATTCCCACCTCTCTTCCATACAGCCCCATCATCAGCATACAAGGCCACACTCACTCCCTGTCCCACCTCCTTAAATATGTCATCTATCATCAGGGTGAACAACACAGGACTAACCACACTTCCCTGAGGAGTACCATTGTCCACTTCAAACCACATTGACAATTCTGACCCCACCCTCACCCGTATGTTTCGATCGAACAGGAAGTCCATGATCCAGTTATACAGATGTCCCCCAATGCCCAATGCACTCAACTTGATCAACAACCCTTCCCTCCACATGGTATCGTAAGCTTTCTCAATGTCAAAATACAACACTCATCACCTCTTTTATTGTCAGGACCTTGACTATCTCTGTACTAACTGTCACCAGAGCATCCATGGCAGACCTGCTTCTCCTAAAACCACTCACTCATCAAACCCCTAACTTCCAAGAAATACATCATCCTACTCACTATCATCTTTTCCATCAACTTACACATGTTGGATGTCACGCGATAGGCCTCTAACTGCCCGCCCTAGCGGGATCTTTACCTGGTTTTACAAACGGCAACACCACCGCACGTTTCCACCCAGCAGGTATCACCCCAGTCCTCCACACCTTATTATACAACCCTAACACTGCTTCCAACACGCTGTTCGGTGCATGCTTATACATCACATAACACACCCTATCTTCTCCAGGAGCAGTCTGCCCGCAGCCCTCCAATGCCCTTGTCATCTCAAACATATAAAACTCTGCATCCATAGCTTCTCCTGACTCCCCTTTTTTCTTTAAAGCATCTCCATACCCCTTTAACCTTTCTCTACGTCTATGAACTGCTGCAAACGCACCACCTAGGACATTTGCCTTTTCTTTACTTGATACAGCTGTGACGTTTCCTTTTACCAACACTGGAATTCCAGCATTTTTACCTTTCCCCATAATTTTTTAAAACATTTTCCAAACCGCATGTGATGCATACTGAGTGTAAGAAGAGGCAGGACGCAGACGCAGGAATTAACAAGGTCAAGGTTTACTTAACAATAAGAAAGATAAATAACAAAGAGAGAGTAAACGACACGACGCTAACCAATCACACACACAACATCATCCAGAACAGTCCAGGGCTAAATAGGGTTGGTGATGAGATGATGAGGTGCAGGTGCGCTGGAGGTGAATAGGGTGCGTTGGGTTTCCATTCCGATGTTGCCGAGGTGGTGCACTCAGACTGGTGGCTCAGTAGACTGGCGAATCAGAGTGCCGTAGGGGAGCAACGGGAGGAGATGTGACACCGCACCATTTTCGGTCCCTCTAGCAATAGTGGAGCAAAATTCACGCCATGCCTCCCTTTTCGCTGTCCTAATCGTTCTTCTCACCATCACTCTCTTCCTTTGATACTCCATTAGATTCCTTTCTGTCAATCCATTCTTAAGTACCCGTAGAGCTATATCCCTTTCCTGCACCACCTTCGAGCACTCGTCTGTCCACCATGGCACCACCCGCCGTCTTCCTCCCCCCGAACACACTGGAATGGTCACATCTGCAGCTGATATAATTACAGACGTTACTGCCTCAGTGCACTCATCCACAGACCTTTCCATTGATAACTTTTGTCCCGCCCGCTCAGACAGCCTTGAACATCTTCCAGTTAGCTTTCTCAAAGCACCACCTCATGTTATTGCCTTTACTTTGCATACACACACTTATATTGACCTTACATCGAACCGGAAAATAATCTCTCCCTACCGTGTTTTCTCTCATTTCCCATTCACACCTCCCTGCCACCACCGCAGATACCAATGTCAAGTCCAAGCATGACTCTGTACGCCTCGCCACATTGATTCTCGTCCCCCTCCCATCATTAACACACACTAATCCCCTGTTATCCATTAATTCTTCAACTATACTCCCATTGTTATCTTTATGCGTACTTCCCCAGATTTCATTATGGGCATTAAAATCACTACACCATATTACCTTCCTACCCCTACACGTCCTATCAATCCCTTCTAACTGTGCACTAACATGAGAGGTTTGCAGGGGTTATAGAAGTGAACTATTACAATGTTGCCCCTATTCCTACATATTTCTATCCCCACACATTCCTATTCCTGTATCTCCAATACTCTGTACGCCATCCCCTCATTAACGAACGTAGCACAACCCCCACCCGACCCCTCCACTCTATCACGCCGTACCGAACTGAATCCCGGAATCACAAACTCCAGTCTCTTGGACACACACTACATCTGGCACTACATCCACGTCATATACAAACTTCTTAAACTCCTGCCCATTAGCTATTAAACTTCTAGTGTTCCATTGAAGGACAGCAAAAACCATACTAAATAGGTTGTTACAACCCATCACCTCTTGGCTGATTCAACATCTCATGCATCATTACTCCAGTTGCTTCTGTAATTCCCAGGAAATCTTTGGCAGCGCGTACCACCACAGCGATGTGTGCAGAATTTTTCTTAACTTGAACACTCATATTCATCACACTACACATGAATGCCAAGAAGTCAACCCTGTTCACCACCAACGATTATTTTTTGACAGCACACTGATGGTCACATTTTGTGGAGACCCTAGTTTATGCTACTCCCTCACCTCCCCCTTCCATCGGAGGCCGCTGCACCAATTTCCTAACAGGTTCTGTACTTTGAACTCTCCGTCCTGCTTCAGCATACGTTACCTTGTTTGTGATCTTATATCTCTGTACCTCTGCTTCCTACTTCTGTGCTATTCATCCCCCGAACGCAGCACTATGTTCCCCGCCGCAGTTACAGCACCTTGCCTTGGCCTCCACCCCACACTTGCCATATTCTTGTGGTCCCCCACACTTCTCACAACGTCTCTGCCCCTTACAGACGATAGCTACATGTCCCATGCGCTGACACTTAAAGCACAGAAGCGGCACTGGCACAAACTCCCTAACATAAAAGCTGATGAATCCTAGATGTACTCGTCTCGGAAGATTCCGTTCAAACTCTAACAGCACCGTAGTGCTTTCTACTCCACCCTCCCTTTTCTTACTGATCATTCGCCTCGCCTCAATCATTTTCCTCCCGGTCACCTCCCTCTTAAACTCCTCCATTGACACCTCCATCGGTACTCCCGCAATCACCCCTCTAACTTTCGCCCTTCTGCCAGGGATATGCAGTAGGGTGAAGGTTTTCGCCTCCATTTTCAATATCTTGTCCCTCTGAGCCATATTAACCTAAAATATCAATACCTTTCCTTTTCCTACACACCTTGCATCTTTTACATGTCCTATATCTGATTTGATGGCCTTTGACAACGTTATCGGATGTAACATTTTACTGGTTGGCTCAGAAATAAACACCATTACTTTGTTCTCCTTTACCTCATCTCCCTGCCTGTTTGCTCTTCTAGATTCCCCCCTTCCATCTATGTCCCCATCTGTGTTAAATCCACCCTCATCCCCTTTTCTGAACCTTTCCTATTTTATTTTTTCCGTACAGTCGTGTAGGTAGACTCATCACTGATCCTACTACCTTTATCCTTCTCAGACGTATTCCCATCTGAGCTACCTGCCATGCCTACCTCAGTCTCAGTACAGCTGTGCAGATCCGCCAACCAAATGCACCACTGCGTTCACTTCCAAAACCGAATGTTATGATCGAACACAAAACAAAAACGATGTCAATGTTCAAAGTCAAATTCCGCGTTTATCTGGTACG
Source organism: Coregonus lavaretus (assembly GCF_964263955.1). Classification (NCBI taxonomy): domain Eukaryota; kingdom Metazoa; phylum Chordata; class Actinopteri; order Salmoniformes; family Salmonidae; genus Coregonus; species Coregonus lavaretus. The sequence continues at coordinate 36,129,968 of NC_139994.1, forward strand.
TCGTGATTCAAACCGGGTGCTCGCCCAATTGGCACTGCTCTTGATCCTCCCGTTTCTTAAACTCTGCTCCCCATCCTCTGACTTCTCTAATTTTTTACATTTTAGTCATTTAGCAGACGCTCTTATCCAGAGTGACTTACAGTTAGTGAGTGCATACATTTTTCATACTGGGCCCCCGTGGGAATCGAACCCACAACCCTGGCGTTGAAAGCGCCATGCTCTACCAACTGAGCTACAGGAGGCCTTCATTTGGACTAATCTTCCAAGAGTCCTTAAACATGAAAATACAATTTATAATACAATCACATTTTCACATATAACACACTGTTACAAACAACAGACATAATACACTGACATATTGACCGGATAAATACTCTGACAGTCTGAAAAGATAGATTGATTCGTTAATCTACCATAGTCCTGCACAACCTTCCAATGTATTATATTTAAATGGTTCTAAAGTGTTGTTTGAATTTATATATCAAAAGGTTTCTGGTTTGCTCAGATAAATTATTCAATTTCTTTATTGCTCTGAATCGAAATGTTATTTTGCCAATTTCTCTTTTCTGCCGGGATAACACATAGATGGTGGACAATCTATTCCTAGTATTGACTGAATATCTGTCTCTTACCAACTGAATACTGTTGTGAATGGAGTTTGGCCGTTTTAAATGGTGTACATTGTGAAATAAAATATGCATGTTTGTTTCAATTATCTTGTCGACTGATGAGCTTCCAAGAGCACTGAGCATGACTCCAACAGAAAAATCATATCTCCACCTTAAAACAATCTTTGCTGCTTTGTTCTGTGCAATCTGCAGCATCTATTGGATATTCATTTGGCAAGAAAAGGACAGCTGAGATTTACAAAACTTGTCTAGTATGTTGAAAGCAATATTGTATCAAGGTACTGGCCTTTTTCTTTAGTGTGGACCCGATCCAATGTAGACTTAAAGGATTGTCATTACTATTGGAGATTCATTTGGCAAGAAAGACATGTCATCAGTAGACACAAGTTTAAGGATATCTTGTATTAAACATACAAACTTCTGAGGCTTAATATGCAGTGCACTGAATTCTAGCATGCTTAGTTGTGTAACATTTTAAATGAGTCAACAGTCAATTTACTAATACATAGCAGTCAAGACTTGGATAACTTGTCCAGTTTGAAAATATTATTGCATCAAGATAATTGACTTTTTCTTTAGTGTAGACCCGATCCAATGTAGACTTTTAGAACTGTCATTACTATTGGAGATTCATTTGACAATTAAAAAAGACAAGTCATCAGTAGTCAAAAGTGTAATGACATCTTGTACTTAACATACAAACTTCTAGGCTAAATATGCAGTGCACTGGATTTTCACAGGATGCTTTCTGTTGAACATTTTAAACTCGAGTCAGCATTAAATGTACTTATACATAGCAGCTGGGGTCTCTGATAGCCCATATAGACTATGAATTAGAAACATATCATTTTCATGCCTCAAACCATTTTACTGTAACCTACTGGACTCAATTTACCATAAAAAAAATTGTGAAACCCTTGCCCACCATAGCAAATTGCCTATGTGAAGACAAGCTTAAACTCTGCATAGGTTCTCATGTGTACATTGGTAATATGATAGTTTTTGAGCAAGCACTTACTGTAGGAAAACACAAACTGTGACTAGATTTGCGTACAAGACAATCATGATCAGAGAGGACATTGATTATAAAATCTCTCCTTTCAGCAGGGGCGGTGTGTTCATTAGGGCGATATGGGCGACGCACTGCCAAACGGGAAAAGGAAGGGATTTTTTTTCTAATCAATTATATCACGGCAACAGTAGTTATCAGTGTTCTAATCTAGACGTCTGATCTGCCACTAAATGTCCAATCAGGCTAAAGTCGTGCTTCAAATGGCCCCGCCCCTTTTGGGGCGATTTCAGTCAGGTTGAAAATCGCCCCAGAAGTCTCTCATAGACTCTCATGTAAAATCATTTTTTTTCAAATATCAGAGCTTTCAATACAATCTCTATGGGTTCCGGGAGGGCTTGCACTTACGCGCTTTCGTCATACGTAACATAACCATGAACGTAACTAAGAAAAGAGCGGGTAGCAGCGTCAATCAATTCACGTACTACTGTCAAGATGGCTAGCGTTCAGTGCAACTCGATTGTCTCTTTGAAAGAAGTTCCTTTTTGTCTGCGAACAAATCAAGATAAATTGGCAACGAAACAATTAGGACCTCCCAGACCAAATTTAATAATTCAACAGGTTTCTACTAAAGGGGGAAAGTCCTACACCCGAGGATTTTCAAAAAATTGGTACGAACGAAAAACCTGGCTAGCAGGCTGCGATGTAGCTAATGCAGTCATCTGCTACCCCTGCTTACTCTTTCACCCTGAAGGCGGCACGGCAGACAGCACCGCTTGGACAGCGACTGGTGTAACGGACATGCACCATCTTTCAGAAAAGATTAAGAAACATGAGCTGTCAAAGACCCACATGGATAGCTGTTTGAGATTGTCTGCTTTGGGGAGAGTGAACATTGCCACTCAACTGGATGAGGGATACAGGCTAGCTGTCCGCCGCCACAACGATGAGGTTAGCAAGAACCGCCACATCCTCAGCCGGCTAATCCAGTGTGTGAAGTTTTGCGGAGTGTTTGAGTTAGCTTTGCGAGGCAAAGATGAAACTGAGGGCTCCACCAACCCTGGTATTTTTCTTGGACTTGTCAACTTTGTGGCACAATTAGATGAGGTGTTTTATGGAAATGCATATTGTTTATGCAGTGTTGAGGAATGTGAAAGAACACCCTTGATTATTTTTACTGTGATAACTTATTTTGCTTTTGTAAGCCAACACTTTTGAGATCAGTCAATAAATGCTTCTGGTATTGACTTATATGCTGCCCCTGTCTTCATGTTGTTGCTGGACATATCTTTTTTTAAATGTGTGTAGGTCACCTAAATCATCAGAAAAATTGCCCCCTCTGAGAATTTTTTCAGGAGCCGCCACTGGTTGGTAGTGAGGGCACGTGGGCTTGGCCGCTCAACCACTGCATGACGGATGGGATGGTTACTTGCTCATATTGTCGTTTGCCTTCTATTGGTCCTGAAAGACAATATTCATTCATTTCTGGCTCATATGCATAGTGTTTACTGTGGTGGGTTGGGCCTGAACAGCAAATATGATAAATTGTTTTTGTAAAATGAATAATTCTCTCAAACAATACTATCACTTGCCAAACTAAGATGTCATTAAGCAAACTACTGTAATGTACAGTCGTGGTCAAAAGTTTTGAGAATGACACAAATACTAATTTTCACAAAGTCTGCTGCCTCAGTTTTGATGATGGCAATTTGCATATACTCCAGAATGTCATGAAGAGTGATCAGATGAATTGCAATTAATTGCAAAGTCCCTCTTTGCCATGAAAATGTACTTAATCCCCCAAAAACATTTCCACTGCATTTCAGCCCTGCCACAAAAGGACCAGCTGCCATCATGTTAGTGATTCTCTCGTTAACACAGGTGAGATTGTTGACGAGGACAAGGCTGGAGATCACTATGTCATGCTGATTGAGTTAGAATAACAGACTGGAAGCTTTAAAAGGAGGGTGGTGCTTGAAATCATTGTTCTTCCTCTGTTAACCATGGTTACCTGCAAGGAAACACATGCCGTCATCATTGCTTTGCACAAAAAGGGCTTCACAGGCAAAGATATTGCTGGTAGTAAGATTGCACCTAAATCAACCATTTATCGGATCATCAAGAAGTTCAAGGAGAGATGTTCAATTGTTGTGAAGAAGGCGTCAGGGTGCCCAAGAAAGTCCAGCAAGCGCCAGGACCATCTCCTAAAGTTGATTCAGCTGCGGGATCGGGGCACCACCAGTGCAGAGCTTGCTCAGGAATGGCAGCAGGCAGGTGTGAGTGCATCTGCATGCACAGTGAGGCGAATACTTTTGGAGGATGGCCTGGTGTCAAGAAGAGCAGCAAAGAAGCCACTTCTTTCCAGGAAAAACATCAGGGACAGATATTCTGCAAAAGGTACAGGGATTGGACTGCTGAGGACTGGGGTAAAGTCATTTTCTCTGATGAATCCCCCCATCCGGAAAACACCTTGTACGGAGAAGACAAGGTGAGCGCTACCATCAGTCCTGTGTCATGCCAACAGTAAAGCATCCTGAGACCCTTCATGTGTGGGGTTGCTTCTCAGCCAAGGGAGTGGGCTCACTCACAATTTTGCCTAAGAACACAGCCATGAATAAAGAATGGTACCAACACATCCTCCGAGAGCAACTTCTCCCAACCATCCAAGAACAGTTTGGTGACGACCAATGCCTTTTCCAGCATGATGGAGCACCTTGCCATAAGGCAAAAGTGATAACTAAGTGGCTCGGGGAACAAAACATCGACATTTTGGGTCCATGGCCAGGAAACTCTCCAGACCTTAATCCCATTGAGAACTTGTGGTCGATCCTCAAGAGGCGGGTGGACAAACAAAAACCTACAAATTCTGACAAACTCCAAGCATTGATTATGCAAAAATGGGCTGCCATCTGTCAGGATGTGGCCCAGAAGTTAATTGACAGCATGCCAGGGCGGATTGCAGAGGTCTTGAAAAAGAAGGGTCAACACTGCAAATATTGAATCTATGCATAAACTGAATGTAATTGTCAATAAAAGCCTTTGACACTTATGGAATGCTTGTAATTATACTTCAGTATACCATAGTAACATCTGACAAAAATATCTCATAACACTGAAGCAGTGAACTTTGTGAAGACCAATACTTGTGTCAATCTCAAAACTTTTGACCATGACTGTAGTTGGTCACACCTAGTGGCCGGGGACTTTAATGCAGACACTGTTTTGGTTCAAGGCTATAAGTGAATCAGAGGTCTCCTATTCTAAGTGCCACTATGGAGCCCACTATGCAAATCATATGCCATAATGACCCTATGAAGAAAAATGTATTGCGTTTTTAAACATTCAATGGGTAAGTCAGTGAAAATGTGTGTTTATACTGTGTCCTTACAATACAAATAGAACAGAATACATTTGAAATGCTTGTATAATGTAACTATTTGGCAACTAACCATTGAAGACTTCAGAAAAGGCTAAATAAGTAAGTAACACTTAAATAGTTAATCACACATTTTCTAACAAAACATTATTGGTATTATGGGTGTTATGTATTAAAAGGTTTGTCTTCCAGTTCCTACCACAATCATTACTTTAACATTCAGTTTATTTTTAAGTATTTTCGGTTATGTCACCCGTTTCTTTACATTCAGTATTTTAAGTAATTTTATGTATAATACTGTACAGTATATCATGATGTGGGAGACAGCTAGCCTCCTATGAACCCACATCATCCTATTAACTACATCAACTCCCTCATACAACAAAACTTAATTGGCATGACCTTGGTGTCCTGCTGGATAAAAGCCCCAGTTACCAATAAGTATCGGTGTAAAGGATATTTTGCTTGTCCCTCTCTGGTTCCACGTACATGATCACTAGCATTCAGTGTTCTTTCAGCTCATGGGCATGCAAGCAGCAACTTTACTTTATTTATTATTATTCTAACTACTTTACCTCTTAACCAAGTGGCATCTATGCAGAAAGATCAGGATCACTGCAGAGTCTCTTCGCAAGAATGGGTGTTCTTTAGGCTTGACAACCTCAAGATCTTTACGAGTCATACACCTTGCTGGTTACCAAACTGTGTATCGAAGCCTCTCCTGGGAGAGGGGACACAAAGCTGCTTGTGCAGCAGTTCAGTTGAATACAACTAGAAATCTTCACCTCTCCCTTAATCTCATCGCCCTCTACAGTTCTCCATGGCACACCCTGGTTTTACATGTTACACTAGCTGCTCAACAAGATGCTGTGGCAGCTTCCCTCCAGATGAGGCCTGCTCACAGCGAGGAGGAGAGATTAGGCATCTGAATCGAGATCACCTTGAAGTTTATGTGGCATTTGATGGGTCAGATCCCCTGAAGCAGTCTGTAATGAGACGGTCATCCACACCACATTGAGCACTAGTGGAGCTCTCTCAACCAGATTGCTTTATGCATGTAGGTGAAAATAGTATTGTATACGCTGAAACAGTCAGGCTGAGGACTCAGTGAATTGCACTGTATCTGACTGGGTTTCCACAATACCACAATCAGATGGTCAGCCTCAGTCTGAAAGGTGTATGTAGCTGCCATATCTGTATGACATGCCACTGTAGAATATCAATAAGTGTCAGCACACTTCTTAGACAGCAGATCATTATAAAGAGCTGGATGACTATAACCTCCATGCATCATCAGTTACTGTATTATAACTACAACAGTGAAGTTTCAGTCCGCTAGGTATATCTCAGCATGGGCATATCTCTGGGTGACGTGGACATCCCCAAGCTTATCAAAATATTACTAATACAATATTGCACCATCCCATTCTCTGGGCTCTGTCTGCAATCATAACCAGTAGTATATACCAGGAATAATGACACATAGAATAATAATAGATGTTTGGTGAAACTATGATTTATGTATGACCACTGGTGTCTTTGCCACTCTATTCTGTAGGAGGGATTTAAAATAATTTGACATGATTTATATGAATCGGGTCATGCACATACAGACTTTGAAATGAACAAGGGAGAGGTTAAATGTAGGCTAAGTCTGGCATAAGCTTATTCCCACACTTTACAATAACTCTGCTGCAGTGGTCTTAGGTAGTCTCTGTATAGGCCCTCCATTGCGACACTGCTGCCCAGTTGAAGAGCTTGTGATCTCCATGCAGCACCACAACCCCATGCGCCTTCGGAAAAGCACCCCTCAGCCTCAGAAGATGGCCTTGTGGAGGCACGCAGCCATAGAGTCATTATACCCTAATGTAGGCTTATTTGCCTACTAAAGTGTAGAGCATGCATGATGCGTGCAAACTCGTCATTCCAACCTATTTGAACATTTCATTAATCCTTCATTCAGTTCAGTCAGACAGTATGTCATCCATTCTGTCATTTGTCTAAGTTGCAATAGGAACTAAATCATAGAGAATAGAACAGTCTTATCCATTTATTTATTGAAATCCATGAGTGTATTCAAAATGATCTAAATTCTCCAAAGTTCTTTAGCCTATCACTTTAATAATTCAATGTTTAATTTAGGCCTATCCAAATACAAATAGGCCTTCAACTTGTAGGCATTGCAATTTAGGCTTTCATTTTGGGTACTGGTGTCTTGCAGAATAATTTGAGAACTATATGTGTTTTATAACTGTTTTTATTATAGAGCTCCCCTTAAAGAGAGACCCTAACTCACAGGCCTCTAAATATAGCCTGTAAATACATTTTAAACAAAGTAGTTGAAGAAGCACATGAAGTGGCTGATAGGGAAAACAGATCTGGCAATAAGAATAGGCTATAGATAGTCTTGACCATTTGGGACCCCTTGGCTATTTCGCTCAGGACAGGTTATAGCCAAGACTTAATCAATATTTTGTTTTGTCTCATTTATTGATATGGATATAGCCTCTGCGTGGTGGGGTTGTGCAATGCAAACGGCTATAACAAGCCTACATACAGAGTGGAATTCGCTAATACAACAGTCAAAATGCCTAATATAAGGCCTACAGTCCGTGCTCCCAAATACTGGAAAAAGTGTGATTCATTAGGTTACATGATCACCACAGTAACCCCACGCTGGCTATTAAATAACACACAATAGCATGGCATATTTAGAAATCGGAATAAGCCTAAATCATATTTACTTTCTATTTTGCAGCTCAGGCGGTTATTCTAGACAAGGCTCTTCTGTGTCTTTTATCATTCTCACACAAGTCATTAGCTAAAGGCCCAAGCCTATACTACGCCATCTACTGGTATAACATTGTTATCGAATGCAGTTCTAAAACAAGCTCTACACTTTTATTTTGGAAATGAAACCGGAAGCTGCAAAGCAACTACTGTCTGGGCTATAGTTACTTGATTGACTAGCTAACTTCGACTAGCTACTTTCGATTCATGTCCTTTGCAGATGCCACATTACTGACAAAAGTTTGTAAGCATAAAAAAGATCTGTAACCGAGTAAAATGAGATGTAAAGTAAGAATTGAATGTGTAAATGTTAATTCATAGTCGTAACATAGGGTTTGTACGTTTACAGATCTAATTTAATATTTACATTTCATGTTTTCTTACAATCCTAACCATTTATATATGGATTTTCTTATGATCCTAAAGATAGATAGGTTCAACCTTTTGGCAGCTATCACGCTCCATACAGCTGAGTCAAGGAGACAGAGGAGCAGGAGCACACTTCGTGCCAACTTTTTACCAGTTGTAGGTAGGCTATTTAGATTGCTCATTATGGAAACACCCATTTCCCATAAAACATATTAACGCGCTAGAACTGATTTAACAGCGACAAAGCATTGGAAAACAACTTTAGGCGTACTAGAGCTCTTTAGATAAATTCGCCCAGAGGTGTTTTAAAGCAAACTGCATTCTAATGTTGACTTTTCTGATGGATAACAGTATCAAGCGAAGGGTTTTACTCATACTCAGTTCTAGGGTCTGGAGCGCTGCTTGAGTGGACATTTTAAATGGAAGTTTTGGAAATCCCTCGCGTGCTTGTGTTATGAGAAAAAGTCCACAATGAAAATTACATTAAATGTGGAGAATGATAGGCTACATTTGCATCTGTTGGCCACCAAGTTGGCTATTAATGTATATTCCATTGCAGGCTACTGTAGCCTACCATTTGATACAATAAATATATTGAAATGATGATATCACTGGAGTCATTGCAAATCAATGTGCCAATCAATTTGTGCTACCTGGAGCTGGCAAACGGATTTAATAAATAGCCTATAACTCAGTTTGTTGTTGTAGCCTTGTGTTATTATGCAATTATTAATGGCCATGTTTAGTAAATTAAATTGGAAGTTATCAATTGTGATCATGGTCACAGCTCTATCGCAAATGTATCATTCTCTACATTTAATGTCAGTTTCATTGTGGACTTTACTCTGAAATTAGATGTTGGCATGTTGGCCTATTGGCCTATAGGCTACCTGCGTCTAGCTCAGCCAACCATGGCAAAGTTGAATTGCAATTGTAAACCCAGATTTTAGTCAATAGCCTATGCCTATTGAAATAACAAGTCAATCTAGCAAATAGGCCATTTATAACGGTTTGTAGTCTTAACATCTGGCACATAAAAACGGCACAATTGCCAGAAAATAGCCCAACATTCCTTTTTTGAAGTTCGTTCAAGTGTTTCTTGCACAGAGATTTCGAGATCCTCTGTCCAACTTTCATCACTCAAACTCTCCTGTCGGATTTATCTATAGTTATGCACATGTGCAAACAGGATTTATTTAAGCAATAATGCCCGAGGGGGTGTGGTATATGGCCAATATACCACGGCTAAGGGCTGTTCTTACGCACAACGCAACGCGTTCAGGGTTTGAGCCCTGAATGCTGATTGGTTGAAAGCCATGGTATATCAGACGTGTACCACGGGAATGACAAAGACTTACTTTTTACTGTTCTAATTACGTTGGTAACCAGTTTATAATAGCAATAAGGCACCTCAGGGGTTTGTGGTATATGGCCAATATACCACGGCTAAGAGCTATGAACAGCCCTTAGCCATGGTATATTGGCCATATACCACACCTCCTCGGGCCTTATTGCTTAATCATAGCAGTCAAAACAAGTAAAATTGACATCCATTGATGGAAAATGATCTGGAGAGTTTAATAAGGGCTACATATTCTTAAACTCACGATAATCTTTATTTTGATGGAAATCCGGATTTTGCTTCTTAGCCTACGTCGTTAAAAATGACGTCGGTATTCTTCTTAATTCGCTCTATAACGTTATGGAAAATTGTTTATTAATCTTTTGCCGCGAAAACAGTTTTCATGCCTTGTGGGCTGGTTTTCAGAGGTCAATTGACTACACATTTTTGCTAGACCTGGCAACCCTGTTTACACCGCGGACTGTTTCCGAACTAGAAGCATTAGCTTCCGTTCAATATTTAGTAACACTTGCTCGGGACACAACACTAAGGTAGGAAAACCTCTTCAACAAAAACATTGGTGATTTTGTTGTTTTCATGGCTACATTAATACAGCACACAAAACAACAAGATTCTTATGAGACTTGGAGCAGTTTTATGGACCAGAAGTCGATTGTCGTCTCCTGTTTAGCATGCTAGTTAGGTAGCTAGCTATCACAATCAAAGTGGAGGTCATAGTGGGACGTACTATGCAGGTCCTGCCAGTGCAGTGTCAGGGTAGAATGTGTTCGGCTTTTAGCTAACTATATATTTGACGATTTCTCCTTATACACCTTTGAACATAAATCCGGGAAATTGTACAATTCAGTGCTATTTATCCCAACCTAACATGTCTGATTAGCTAGCAATTTATTGTTAATGAGTTGGCAATGACAAGTGTTTTCTTTAACTCAGTGGCTGCGAAAAATAGCTTAAATTAGAGAAGTTGGGCATTTGCCTGGCACATAAGCAGTACGTTAGGTAAGCTTCCGTGGATGTTATGATGTGCATTGATGCCAGTCATGTAACTGCGCCTAATGTTTTTGTGTTGTAATTGGGTCATGTCATATTGCCATTGGGTTTTGTAATGTTGCTCAAGCTTTTGTAATGGGGATGGAACTGAAGCCTGCCCTAGATGTTGCCCAGCGGATTTAATTGTATTGTGGCTACATTTGAAATAATTTCTGAACTATCGACTTGTGTACTTTCCTGCATCCTGCCCATCCTGTCCTTCAACCAGTCATCAGAATGCTGACCTTGTCCCGGCGGGCGTTGGTGTATGCGGCGGCTCCGGCCCCAGTTGCTGTCTGTCAAGGCGGAGTGACTGCAATCACACGATTCAACAGCATGGCTGAGGTATCCTTCCACGCAACATGCGTAAACAAAGTGCAAACTTGACAGTTGCAGACTGCAGGCAGCAAATACTCTATATTGTATTTAGATGATTAGGCCTACAGTTTTACAATCTCTTTAGGCACCGCCAAAGAAGACAACATTTGGACCCCTGGCTGACCAGGATAGAATTTTCACCAACCTGTATGGCAGACATGACTGGAGGTACCATCACAAACTGCTCTCCATTAGGGCTGACCCCATTTAGTCAATTGTTTAGTCGATAGGCTGTTGATAGACTGAGATTTCTTTAGTCAAGCAGTAGCAAAAAAATATATAAATAAGTATGGTGTACAAGACACCTGTCTGAGTGGACTGATCCATTGTGGAGGCAGTGGGGATGGCACAGTCCATCAGTCTAAAACATGTGCTACTGAAATTGTATATGGTTATATTACATAAGAACAATGGTGCAACACCTTGTGGTGATGTATGTTCTTATTGTTAATCCCAGCCCCTGTCCCCGCAGGAGGCCTTTGCCTTTTGGTAGGCCATCATTGTAAATAAGAATTTGTTCTTAGCTGACTTGCCTAGTTAAATAAAGGTTAAATAAAAAAAGTAATAAAAAACACCGAATAAAAATTATATTATTTTATAACAAATGCACTTTCTCCTACGTTGGATAGTGGTTGCTGTCCGCGGTTCAGAAACACATCAGTGCACTGTTGAATTGGCGCCTTTTCCTAGACCATGTTGCTATGTGCATAATAGCAAAGTTAACCAGCATATTGGTGTTGAGAGCAATGCGGCGGAGGCAGCAGCAGAATGAGGGGATGAGAAAACAGCCCTTGCCTTATTGTCTAAGAAAAGTGAGGAGAGAGGAAACCTCAACTTAATTAGGTCTATAATCAATAGCCTAACTGTTAAATGTGCCTGGCTTTATAAATCATCAACATATCTACAGAAATAAGACAGATTCTGCTTCTGTTGCCTGTTTGAGTGTTTCTTTAATAGCCTGCTGATTCCTTGAGTGCCAAGCCTCACACAACGACATGTCAACTAAACAATTTCACAAATGTGGCTGTTTTTAAATATTTGCTTTGCTGTAATAAAGGCTTTACACTTGTTTTCGTTAGAACAGTCTCTGGTATTATAATACACTGCTCAAAAAAATAAAGGGAACACTTAAACAACACAATGTAACTCCAAGTCAATCACACTTCTGTGAAATCAAACTGTCCACTTAGGAAGCAACACTGATTGACAATACATTTCACATGCTGTTGTGCAAATGGAATAGACAACAGGTGGAAATTATAGGCAATTAGCAAGACACCCCCAATAAAGAAGTGGTTATGCAGGTGGTGACCACAGACCACTTCTCAGTTCCTATGCTTCCTGGCTGATGTTTTGGTCACTTTTGAATGCTGGCGGTGCTTTCACTCTAGTGGTAGCATGAGACGGAGTCTACAACCCACAAAAGTGGCTCAGGTAGTGCAGCTCATCCAGGATGGCACATCAATGCGAGCTGTGGCAAGAAGGTTTGCTGTGTCTGTCAGCGTAGTGTCCAGAGCATGGAGGCGCTACCAGGAGACAGGCCAGTACATCAGGAGACGTGGAGGAGGCCGTAGGAGGGCAACAACCGAGCAGCAGGACCGCTACCTCCGCCTTTGTGCAAGGAGGAGCAGGAGGAGCACTGCCAGAGCCCTGCAAAATGACCTCCAGCAGGCCACAAATGTGCATGTGTCTGCTCAAACGGTCAGAAACAGACTCCATGAGGGTGGTATGAGGGCCCGACGTCCACAGGTGGGGGTTGTGCTTACAGCCCAACACCGTGCAGGACGTTTGGCATTTGCCAGAGAACACCAAGATTGGCAAATTCGCCACTGGCGCCCTGTGCTCTTCACAGATGAAAGCAGGTTCACACTGAGCACATGTGACAGACGTGACAGAGTCTGGAGACGCCGTGGAGAACGTTCTGCTGCCTGCAACATCCTCCAGCGTGACCAGTTTGGCGGTGGGTCAGTCATGGTGTGGGGTGGCATTTCTTTGGGGGGCCGCACAGCCCTCCATGTGCTCGCCAGAGGTAGCCTGACTGCCATTAGGTACCAAGATGAGATCCTCAGACCCCTTGTGAGACCATATGCTGGTGCGGTTGGCCCTGGGTTCCTCCTAATGCAAGACAATGCTAGACCTCATGTGGCTGAAGTGTGTCAGCAGTTCCTGCAAGAGGAAGGCATTGATGCTATGGACTGGCCCGCCCGTTCCCCAGACCTGAATCCAATTGAGCACATCTGGGACATCATGTCTCGCTCCATCCACTAACGCCACGTTGCACCACAGACTGTCCAGGAGTTGGCGGATGCTTTAGTCCAGGTCTGGGAGGAGATCCCTCAGGAGACCATCCGCCACCTCATCAGGAGCATGCCCAGGCGTTGTAGGGAGGTCATACAGGCACGTGGAGGCCACACACACTACTGAGCCTCATTTTGACTTGTTTTAAGGACATTACATCAAAGTTGGATCAGCCTGTAGTGTGGTTTTCCACTTTAATTTTGAGGGTGACTCCAAATCCAGACCTCCATGGGTTGATACATTTGATTTCCATTGATAATATTTGTGTGATTTTGTTGTCAGCACATTCAACTATGTAAAGAAAAAAGTATTTCATAAGATTATTTCATTCATTCAGATCTAGGATGTGTTGTTTAAGTGTTCCCTTTATTTTTTTGAGCAGTGTATATTTAGTGTTGTTTACACTGTTCCAAATTCTCAGAAATATGTATTATAACAATAACGCACCTTTTTCTTGATCTTCTTATTGTTATTATTACTATTATTATTATGATCATAAGTAATGTCATTATCATTAGTAGGCTTAATATAGCAACCTTGTATAACCACCATTGAGCTGTAGGCGTAAGAGCGCATCCTTTTTAGTCTTAATACCGTAACTTACTTAGGCCTATATTTCAATACTTATATAGGCTACTGTATCAATCAATCATTCATTTGTTCATGTCATCACACAGTATACGAGTTATTCATGATTTGAAATGCAATCATGCATTTTAGTTTTAAAATAAAATAAAGCAAGCCTCTAATAATTAGCTTAAACAATAAATAAACCGTTCCTTTTTGGAAATTGCATTCACTAATGAATGCGACTGTTTTTACTCTTTGCTGTAACAAAGGCTTAAAATTTTTTTTTACAAAAGACTGATACGCTTATCATTTATTTAGTGTTGTTTACATAGTTCTAAACAGTCAGGAAAATTATATAGTAATCTATACATCACCTGTTTTGCACACATAATATGCACGCACCTTATTTTTCTTGATCTCCAGTATTTTCCACTACTAGTCAAATTTATTGCACACATCTGACTTTCCCTTTACCTCCATTTACCTTCCCTTTCCACCTTTACCTCCTAGTCCCGTCCGAATCTGCCATGTCAGTAATTTTGACATAGCAGGAGTGTAACAATTCCAGCCAGAATAACCTACTGTTTTTTGACTCCCTCTAGTAATTTGTGTGTCTTAATTATTTAATCAAACAGTGTGCTTAAAGCATCAGACAAGCTCAGTGAATATAGTTGATTTGATTAAAACACATAAGATGTGTCAATATATGGAGAAATACACTTTTTGAAATTTCGACCAAGATTATTTTTAGTTGGGGACAGCCCTACTCTCCCTACACAACATTGTACACAATGTTGGAAATGCTGGCCTTTGGGATATGAGAGCTTGGGCCAGTGTTCTTCATATGTATAAGAATATACCATTCCATGCATATTACTTATTTATAAAGTATTATGCTAATGTTGTAGTATTCTTAGGAATTAGGTGTCATATTTATCCCTCTCTCCCTATGTTGTCCCAGGTTGAAGGGAGCTCAGAGTCGTGGTGACTGGTACAAGACCAAGGAGATCTTGCTGAAGGGAGTGGACTGGATCCTCAATGAGATCAAAGTCTCAGGGCTGCGGGGGAGAGGTGGAGCCGGGTTCCCCACTGGCATGAAGTGGGGCTTCATGAACAAGCCCAGTGATGGCAGGTCAGTGGTACTGCCCTTATTGCTCATTTAAAGCTCTGTGGTGACATTTCCCCTAGGTACTGATCTAGGATCAGCTTCCACTCCCCCAATTCTAACCCCCATTTGACTCCTGTGCCAACTTTGACCTGAGTAAGGAATCTAAAACTAAAACTCCTATCCCCCCCTTCATCTGTTCCTTAGGCCAAAGTACCTGGTGGTGAATGCTGATGAAGGAGAACCTGGCACCTGTAAGGACAGGGAGATCATGCGTAACGACCCACACAAGCTGGTGGAGGGCTGCCTGGTGGCAGGAAGGGCCATGGGAGCCCGTGCTGCCTACATCTACATCAGGGGAGAGTTCTACAACGAGTCCTCCAACCTGCAGGTGAGAGCAGGGACTGCATGAAAAGGTAAAACAAGTTCATAACTACAAAACAGTTGAGGTTGATCTCTAGGCAGTTAGGCTGCAATTCTTCTTAGATGTGGCACACTTTTTCACCTTCACCTTTTCCGATGTTCTTACTAAATTGAACACATATATGATTCCTTTAAGATAATCGATTTTGAATGACATTCATTGATGTCTTCTTTGATCCTGGTTTTGACCTCAGATAGCCATCAATGAGGCCTATGCGGCTGGTCTGATTGGGAAGAACTCCTGCGGCTCTGGCTACGACTTTGATGTGTTTGTGATGCGTGGGGCCGGTGCCTACATCTGTGGAGAGGAGACGGCACTCATCGAGTCCCTCGAGGGCAAGCAAGGGAAGCCCCGCCTGAAGCCCCCATTCCCTGCTGATGTGGGTGAGTTACTGAGGTGGAGAGGGAGATGGAGTCCTCCCCATGATGTAGTCATACCACAATATGGAACTAATCATGACATGGCAATGGCATGTTATTGATGATAATAGGTCAATTTAGAGGTTCAACCAAACACCTACTTCAATACCAATAACATCCAAATATCCTTTGACTTTTCTTCTAAAAGTTTAATTCTAAACTTGTTGACCGTTTTGTTCCCTCTAAGGTGTGTTTGGTTGCCCAACAACTGTCGCCAACGTGGAAACAGTAGCCGTGGCGCCCACTATTTGTCGCCGTGGTGGCACGTGGTTCCTAGGCTTTGGCAGAGAGAGGAATTCGGGCACAAAACTCTTCAACATCTCGGGTCATGTCAACACCCCCTGCACAGTGGAGGAGGAGATGTCTATTCCTCTCAAGGACCTCATCGAGCGGCACGCAGGTAAGTCCTTAGCGTACACCACCGTGAGCATTTAAAACTGAGCTGCATCTGTCTCTTCCCAATGTATACTAACCACCTCACCATTGTAACTACAGTTAGCAAACATCTGCTTATGAATGTCAGTTCTAAGATATCCAATATATATGTACTGAATGTTGTCTTAAATTAGTAAAAAGGCAATCCAGAGGATTTTAAGATAGCAGGTGGTTTTGTATCAAAGCCCTGGATCAGGTTGCCTAGTAAACACTAATGCCACTACAGATCTTTTTCAGTAGTAAGGCACAGTATTTATCTCATACTTGCTCATTAACTCACACACGCAGCCTCAATTCAACTGACAGAAGTGTATGTCTCTCTCTCAGGTGGCGTGCGCGGTGGCTGGGACAATCTGTTGTGTGTGATACCTGGAGGCTCTTCCACACCCCTCATCCCCCGTTCAGTGTGTGACACCGTGCTGATGGACTTTGACGGCCTGGTCCAGGCTCAGACTGGCCTCGGCACCGCTGCTCTCATCGTCATGGACAAATCTGTAAGCTCTCACCCACACAGTATGGGCTGGTTTCCCAGACATTGATCAGGCCTAGTCCAGGACTAAGAAGCACTTTCAATGGAAGATCTCCATTGAAAAGGTTATTTAGTCCAGGACTAGGGTTAATCTGTGTCTGGGAAACCAGCCCTATATGTATAAGTAACAGTATAACACTGATGAGAAAGTGATTCTTACATCTAGGAGAACCGAAATTTGATTCTTACGTCTAGGAGAACCGAAATTTGATCTAACACATTGAGATATACAGTACCAGTCAAAAGTTTGGACACACCTACTCATTCAAGGGTTTTTCTTTACTTTGACTATTTACTACATTGTAGAATAATAGTGAAGACATCACAACTATGAAATAACACATATGGAATCATGTAGTAACCAAAAAGGTGTTAAACAAATCAAAATAGATTTGAGATTTTTCAAATAGCCACCCTTTGCCTTGATGACAGCTTTGCACACTCTTGGCATTCTCTCAACCAGCTTCACCTGGAATGCATTTCCAACAGTCTTAAAGAAGTTCCCACATATGCTGAGCACTTGTTGGCTGCTTTTCCTTCACTCTGCGGTCTGACTCATCCCAAACCATCTCAATTGGGTTGAGGTCAGGGGATTGTGGAGGCCAGGTCATCTGATGCAGCACTCCATCACTCTCCTTCTTGGTAAAATAGCCCTTACACAGCCTGGAGGTGTGTTGGGTCATTGTCCTGTTGAAAAACAAATGATAGTCCCACTAAGCCCAAACCAGATGGGATGGCGTATCGCTGCAGAATTCTGTGGTAGCCATGCTGATTAAGTGTGCCTTGAATTCTAAATAAATCACAGACAGTGTCACCAGCAAAGCACCCTGGAATACATTACACCTCTTGCATGCATTACGGTGGGAACTACACATGCGGAGATCATCCGTTCACCCACACCAACCAAAAATCTCCAATTTGGACTCCAGACCAAAGGACACATTTCCACCGGTCTAATGTCCTTTGCTCGTGTTTCTTGGCCCAAGCAGATCTCTTATTGGTGTCATTTAGTAGTGATTTCTTTGCAGCAACACGACCACAAAGTCCCCTCTGAACAGTTGATGTTGAGATGTGTCTGTGACTTGAACTCTGAAGCATTTATTTGGGCTGCAATTTCTGAGGCTGGTAACTAATTAACTTATCCTCTGCAGCAGAGGTAACTCTGGGTCTTCCATTCCTGTGGCGGTCCTCATGAGAGCCAGTTTCATCATAGCGCTTGATGGTTTTTGCGACTGCACTTGAAGAAACTTTCAAAGTTCTTGAAATGTTCCGTATTGACTGACCTTCATGTCTTAAAGTAATGATGGACGGTCGTTTCGCTTTGCTTATTTGAGCTGTTCTTGCCATAATATGGACTTGGTCTTTTACCAAACAGGGCTATCTTCTGTATACCCCCCTACCTTGTCACAACACAACTGATTGGCTCAAATGCATTAAGAAGGAAAGAAATTCCACAAATTAACTTTTAAGAAGGCACACCTGTTAATTGAAATGTATTCCAGGTGACTACCTCATGAAGCTGGTTGAGAGAATGCCAAGCGTGTGCAAAGGGTGGCTATTTGAAGAATCTCAAATATAAAATATATTTGGATTTGTTTAACACTTTTTTGGTTACTACATGATTCCATATGTGTTATTTCATAGTTTTGATGTCTTCACTATTATTCTACAATGTAAAAATAAAGAATAACCCTGGAATGAGTAGGTGTGTCCAAACTTTTGACTGGTAGTGTATGTTGTTGAGAGATGTACTCTGTCATTGCAGACGGACGTCATCAGAGCCATTGCCCGTTTGATTGAGTTCTACAAACACGAGAGCTGTGGCCAGTGCACCCCCTGCAGGGAGGGTAAGGATATTTTTGAGTGACACATTCTGGTTGGCCCACCATTTTGGGCTGTCCTTGCTCGCACAAGGCTACTTACTTTCTTAACTATTTTGATTCAAATGTTGTACCTTTAAAGAGTGCTACAAGTCTGTTTGTCTCTACCCTATTCCCATCTGTATCTCACTCATTCAAACTTTTTCTCTTGTCCTGTGTGAAGGAGTGGACTGGATGAACAAGATGATGTGGCGCTTTGTTAAGGGTGATGCAGGGGTGGCTGAGATCGACATGATCTGGGAAATCAGCAAACAGATTGAGGGGCACACCATCTGTGCCTTGGGTGATGGAGCCGCGTGGCCCGTACAGGTGAATACAGGAGATAGATATAAACACACTGAGGCTCAACTTGTTATGCCTCATTCACACTATAGTGCCAAGCTGAGCTATCCTGGGCAGGCCTGGCTACACATCTATCCACCATAGTGAAAATAAAATATCCAAGCCAGCACAGTACGGTTGGTTCGGTCAGCCATATAGAGTGAATTAGGCATTAGTGTGTATTGGTGGTAACTAATACAGGTTTCTATGGGCTGTGCCTGTATCTGTCCAGAGAGATAGCTATTTAAACAGATTTGATTTGGTAATAGTGTAGTTTGGTGACTGGCCCTTTTCGTAACTCACTCTCTCCTCTTCTTTCTCTCTGTAGGGATTGATCAGACACTTCAGGCCTATCATGGAGACCCGAATTGCAGAGTTCCAGCAGAAGGACCAGGCCAGGTCTTAAATCTCTCCTTTGTCCCCTCCCTCTCTCCTGAAAATGGCCTCATGACGTCATTCACCGTCTACCCATCATTCACAGATTATTGAAACAAGAATGTGTTTCCTCTCACTCATTGCCTTCCTGTTTTTGCTTTGTCTAAAGTCGCCAATAAAGCTCTATGAACCCTAAAATAGGTAAACAATTCAACAGTTATATGTATTGTTTATTTAAGACTTATAAAATGTAATCTTGGAATTGCTACTTGTTTCTGAATCAGTGTTTCGCTCCTGTCATGTGTAACAGATGGAAAATTGTTGTGGGGGATGTTACATGAAATTGCAGCTGTTGATGATGCTATACAAATTATTTATGAATATCAGTGTCTTGCAATTGCCTTATTTGAGGTCATTTCACTTTCTCACAGCAGAAATAGATTAATCTAGTCCACCATATCAGAGTGAAACAGTCCAAGAAAAGTCTGAAATGTGATCTGACTGACTTCACCCTAAAAATGTTACAGCCTGTGCATAAGGACCATATGGTCTATTAACGACACATACATTTTCTAGGCACAAGCATTTACTTGGTAATGCTTGTAGATCAATGTTATGATGAGTTTCTAGGGTATCAAGTGATTACGAATGTAAGGATGTACTTAGACACTTTTGATGGGGAGTTCATACAAGATATTTAATATGGTAACATGGTTAGTTATAACAGAAGGACAGAGCTTTGCCTCTCATCTCCCTCACTCCAGAACAAAGATCCACTCTCTCTATATATACACTCTGTTACAAGTCTCTCCACGAACATCTGGTAATCATCATGAGCACTCCCATTCTTTGATGTTATTACTCTTTACCCCAAGTCAGTATATCCTGTCCATCAATCATGCTATCATAAACATCACTAATCTCCTTTGACATAACGGAATGTAGACTCTGTGGCACCAAGCCACTTATCTAGTAACTAACCTGGTCCCCACGATACTATGACATGACATCATAACACTAAAAAACCTCATGTCAATCCACTTTTCTTTTTCTTATTTTGTGGCAAGTAAAATGACTTAACCCCCAACAGTTCATATAAAATACAATATTCCCAATCAGTAGTATATATATATATATATATATGACTAGAGCCTAAACTATGCTAGATAACTGAGATTTCACCCCTTTCTACCTTCTATACCTGAATCCAACCTGATTCTCAATATATTTAATTAACAAAGGTGTAAATTCTCAGTCATCTATCTTATGCGATATCAAACCTCTCAAACCTCTATAGACTCAGTCTGAGTAAAAGAAACACATATAATTAACTATTATATACAGTGGGGAGAACAAGTATTTGATACACTGCCGATTTTGCAGGTTTTCCTACTTACAAAGCATGTAGAGGTCTGTCATTTTTATCATAGGTACACTTCAACTGTGAGAGCCGTTGTGAGAGCACATTGTATGATTTTTAAGTAATTAATTTGCATTTTATTGCATGACATAAGTATTTGATTACCTACCAACCAGTAAGAATTCCGGCTCTCACAGACCTGTTAGTTTTTCTTTAAGAAGCCCTCCTGTTCTCCACTCATTACCTGTATTAACTGCACCTGTTTGAACTCGTTACCTGTATAAAAGACACCTGTCCACACACTCAATCAAACAGACTCCAACCTCGCCCCAATGGCCAAGACCAGAGAGCTGTGTAAGGACATCAGGGATAAAATTGTAGACCTGCACAAGGCTGGGATGGGCTACAGGACAATAGGCAAGCAGCTTGGTGAGAAGGCAACAACTGTTGGCGCAATTATTAGAAAATGTAAGTTCAAGATGACGGTCAATCACCCTCGGTCTGGGGCTCCATGCAAGATCTCACCTCGTGGGACATCAATGATCATGAGGAAGGTGAGGGATCAGCCCAGAACTACACGGCAGGACCTGGTCAATGACCTGAAGAGAGCTGGGACCACAGTCTCAAAGAAAACCATTAGTAACACACTACACTCCTTAAAAAAGGAGGGACTGTTGGATTCTAGCTTGAAATATACTTATTCATGTTACCATACTATAACTTATTGACTACTTTACATGTATAAGGAATGTATATGTTGGGGTCAATGAAGGGACATAGTGTATGGAAAGTTACTGAGTGAGATAATGGGAAGTGCAGAAAGTTAATATTCTGTTCCATATTTCTAAGGAGGGAGGCGAAGGGCAATAGTTAGTCTCTGATAAGGCAGGCCAGCTGCAGATCTAGGGAAGAGCGAGGAATTCGGCTCGAGGTCAAGTCAACAGGTGAAGTGAGAAGAAACCTCTGGGAGGGGGTCCAGAGGGGCTTACCACGACGATCCTCCTACTACAGTCCTATCTCACACACATACACTTCCACAAAGGTTCTAGCAGAGGGGCCCACCACGACGATCCTCCTACTACAGTCCTATCTCACACACATACACTTCCACAAAGGTTCTAGCAGAGGGGCCCACCACGACGATCCTCCTACTACAGTCCTATCTCACACACATACACTTCCACGCCCACGAAGGTTCTAGCATCATGCAGGGCCATGACTACACCAGTGAGAGCAACCAATTAAGTTCCGGCCTTGCAAAAGAGATGTATTGGCTGTCTAGATGTGTAACGAGTTGATCCCGCCTATTAGGAGGTTATAAATATATATAATTTTGTAATCATACCTTCTCTTTGCAGCTGTATGACCCAGTGGGTGAATAAACTTGGTTTGAGCTTTTTCAAGTCGTCCGTTTGAGTTTTTACTCTGTTTGTTCAGAACCTAACAGTAGCATGTGACAACATCAGGATCATATCCAGGATAGCATCACAAATGAATACATAAATACCACTTGAAGCTTGATGATGAGTTGATCCTTTGAATCAGCTGTATACAATAGTGTTAAGGCAAAAACAAGTGAGTCCCCAGGACCAGGACTGAGAACCACTGCTCTTAATTGGGACCTCTTCATCTGCAGACAGTCTTTCACAGCTCTCTGTATCTGAGGACAGAAAACATCACAAGAAACAGACTTCATTATACTCAAATGAGACAGCACTGAATATTATGTTACTATTATCTCATTCCTCACTTCTAGGGACTGGAACTACACAAAAGTACCGGCCCTATCCAGAATAGCCTACTCTCTCACTTTGACATTTGGGGCTGCTATCCTTTCATCCTCCTCCATGGCTGCTAGCTAGCTACCTACAAATGCATTTGGAGTTTGTTTTTTACAATGATAAATACATCAAGATTGCTAGCTAATATGAAGTTAGGTAGCTGGTGATATTTAATTCACTTAGCTAGCTATACAGTATGTAAAGTTGGCTAGATAACTAGCTAGCTACGTTGGCATCTCACTTGAGTTAGCCTGTACTGTAGCTAGTTAGCTAATAATACATTGTTTTCTTACATTTTCGAAATGTATTTACTTACTTGAATAGGTTCTCCCAGCCATGTGGATGATTGGAAACAGGCCAGCAAAGTTTGTTTGTCACCAGAGCGGTTTAGAGCATATTACTATTTACCTGTGAATAAATTCATGAAATGGAGAATGGATTAAACTATTTACCAATTTAATAACCAGACCTTATTACAAACTTGCTATGGTGAATTATTGAAGCAGTATGCTGCCAGCACACCCACACGCGAGCCACTTTGGGCGGCCACAACGACACGCGGCAATTTACCGAGTAGAAGGCAAAAGACGCTCCTGAATGTGGTGGCAAGGTGGAACGCGCAACTCGTTCATTCTGTGGAACAGCACTGTTGGCCTATAAGCCTACAGGCGGGAGCTGTTGAGAATGTTCGATAAATCACACTTTTTCTATGCTATGAACATTCTAAATTTCGTTAGTGTTGATAAAACAAGTTTACTGGAGAACTGAGACCAAGTAGAGACTTTGGACAGGGTGGATAATGGTATAATATAAGGCAGTTTATTCAGAGGTAAAGATATCTGGAATCGCGTGCACGGACCCGTTCGTCAATCTCGTAGGGAGATATCTGAGAGAGCCCCTAAACATTGTGTGCTGACATTTTATACAATAAAATGAAGTAGGTTGAATCTAGTCGTTCTGATCTTCTGATTGGTCCTGATGAGTTGGGCGAGGTCACCTCCAGGCTAGTGTCACTGTTGCATTGGCTCTGAGTCGGGTTCTCTGTCTTCAGATGTTCAGCCTAAGAGAAGGGGGTTTTTGTGTGTGTGTGTGTTTGTGTGTGTTTAACAGTGGTGTGTGTGTGTGTGTGTGTTTATCAGTGGTGTGTGTGTGTGTGTGTGTGTGTGTGTGTGTGTTTATCAGTGATGATGTGTGTGTGTGTGTGTGTGTGTGTGTGTGTGTGTGTGTGTGTGTGTCCTCAGAGCAAGAACTCGTGAGTTGGAAGAACTGAGAGACCTATGGCGTGGGTGTTGTCCATAGCCACCTGCTGATAAGGCTGACAAGATAGAAGTCTGTTGTGCATTGTATTAAATACAAAGGCCCAACACAAGATGGGTCATGCACAATATTTTAGTCAGACCAAGCTATAACATTATATATTTACTACGACATTAGTAAGTAGTATTTTAGAGTAGTTTCTATGCAATATTGATAAATGAGGCCCCAGGTGTTTTAATCGGCATATGCTTACTTCGATTTGGACCTTATGGCGATTAAGATCAACAGAGTAAGGTGTTTACATGACTATTGCATAATCTGCCTACTGCCATTATCAATTCAATTATTACTGTGCATGTAAACGTACTCATTATGCCAATGATTTACCTCCATAGTATGATTCGTTCTTTTGGCTAAACGAGTCGAAAAGACCCGAGTCAGTAAAAAGAGCCGAACTTCCGTGATGGCCAAGCCAGTAACATCCAGTGTCACGTGATATGGGTCAACCGTTCACACAAAGACTTCATTTCATTGGACGCTTTGGGTAAGCAACGGTTGAAGCTTACTAGCTACGTATAAATTGATTTTCTTGTGCAATCTCAAATTATATATTTTTTAAATTGCATGAAAACCTAATACAACATTATAGCTAATGCTATTTTTATAATTCTCGTGGAAAATGTCTGCTTCAGTTCCAGTTTGAAATTCCCAATATTTCCCCCTCCCTGTGTGTTGTCTGCGTTGCCTGGCTGAAGCTAGGTAGCTAGCTAACGTTACTTTGCTTGCTTATATTTGCGGTTTTTCTGGTTTGTTATCAATGCCTTTTACTGTTCTGTAAAAAGTATATCTAGTGGCAAAGCCAGCCAGCCTTCCCAGCTAGTTAGCATGCTAAATTATCATTCATCAAGTTCCTCAATCATTTGATCCACGCACGGCGCATTTTTGTTCACTTGGTTGTAGCTGGCTACTTAGCTAGCTACCAACTAGTTATCGAAACATACACACAGGTTCACATTGGCTAGCTATTAGTTGACAATTAACACGGGCTTAGTTTTGCCAATTAACACGATGAGCAAAATAAGACAATGATGCAGATATTAATTTATTCACACATCTGATGATGCCTATATTTTTGTTACAGCCCGATGTAAACTTGTGTTTGCATTGCTGGGTGGATTCAGACGTCAATGGAGTTGGGTAATGTTATGTTGGACATAGAGCAGGTCGTTCTGGGGGAAGAGGTGATGACCAGTGCCACAGCGACCACCATCAAACCACAGACTGTTCCTGCTCTCCAACCCTGTAAGAACATTTGCATTTGTATATTTCAGATTGTTGTTAATGTGTTTGAATTTGAAGTGCAGTATCTCCTCTTATTGCAGATCAGCATGACAGCCTACAGTGTTTTCAGTGCTTCATTACATTTTGTAATGCCAAGGCCAAGGAGAGGCACATGAGGAAGAGCCATCGTGAAGAATACAAGCAGTCGCTCCAACAGGTACGGAATGGAGAAAAGAAATGCAAGATGCATTGCAGGAGTAGGGTGAAGTTGCCCCTAGATTTTTTATTTATTTTTTACCTTTATTTAACTAGGCAAGTCAGTTAAGAACAAATTCTTATTTACAATGACGGCCTACACCGGCCAAACCTGGACGACGCTGTGCGCCGCCCTATGGTACTCCCAATCACAGCCGGTTGTGATACAGCCTGGAATTGAACCAGGGGGTCTGTAGTGACGCCTCAAGCCCTGAGATGCAGTGCCTTAGACCGCTCCGCCACTCGGGAGCCCGAGTGATGCTAATCTTGGGTCATTTTTAGGATTTTCCTTAGTAATGGTTAAGTTTAGAATTTGGGAGGGGAGCTGATCGTAAATCTGTATGGTGTACCTAGGGGAAACTTCACCCCGGAGCTGCAAAGCACACAGCTTAACAGTAGGATGCTGTAGCCCTATATGCACAGCATATATAATGATGTACATTACCTCTAACACTGTTAATTATTTGCTGTTTTGTGTTATTTTGCAGACCAATACGCTGTTCACCTGTTATGTGTGCGATCGTACCTTCTCCTCCTCTGAGGAGCTGACACAGCACCAGACCTCACACAGCCTGGAAGACAAGCCCTTCCGCTGCCCCCACTGCCAGGGAAGCTTCCGGACCTTCTCTGAGGTGAGAGAACTGTCTTTCAATGGAAGTTGTAAAGTCTTGTCTGTAATTACTTTTAGTTGTGTGTGTGTAAGGACCCCAGTAATCTCGGTTAACCCAGAACTAAAATCGTTCCTAATTTGGTCAGATGCTCGATTGGGTTTTGGGGGTAAGCATGTAAGAAATTGAGATTTCCGGTTTGCGAAGTCTCCACCCTCGCAAAAGGAAACTCTTAGCCAAAGCCCTCTCTTCTGATATTTTCACCTGTTTTTATCATCTGTTGAAGCAAAGTAGTTTAACCCTTTACACCCGTACCCAGGTTGAAAATGGCAGATTTGGCCACTGATAAGTTATAAATGACATCAGAGCTCATGCTCTGCGCTTCACAGGGCTGTATGGCTTTTGACGGACAGTCATTCTGAACTTGAGCACCGCACGCTGCAAGAAGTTACCCCCACCCTTCCTGCTAATTGGGTAACTTTAGCAAATGTTTTGTTGTTTGAGTGAGGGAATGCTGTAAATGAAGAGGACTATATGTATTTTGAAAGATGAGACATTGAAGATTAAAATAAATACCACTTTCATGTCATACAAGCAAGCCAAACACCCTTGAGTCCAAATGTGCACTTCAAATTTTCATATCATAAAACTCATGTCATATACAGTGTCAAACATTTATGATCACTGTTTGATGTACAGTTACAAGATGAAATAGCGTCAACCTGGGTTGTTCTGAACAGAATGAGCCTATGTTTGTCTATTGTGAAGAAAATTCGCTGCAGAACACGCATCTGAAGGCACTCATGACTCCTTTCTATGCGCCCCAAAATTACGATCTGTTTAGCTGAATTGCCTTGTGAAAGCCTAACACAGACATCATATTTTATAACTTAGCTAGTCATGTTGGCAATAAAACAAGCTTTCAAATTATGCCCACCTGACCCAGATTGCGATTTTAAAATGGGCTGTTTTTGGATTGCGTAAACAACAGTAATTGTGCGATGGCGGGGCTGCAGGGTTGTTCCGAACAAAACAACTACAAGTGTGCTTGCTCTAGTTCAGGGGTGGGCAGACCTTTTGGCTCAAGGGCCACATTGAGTTTTTGAAACCAGGTGAAGGGCCACATGCTATATGTGTGACAAAACATGTGAAGCCTTTATTAATTTTCACATTGACACGCAACTAATAGTATACTTTAGGTGTGCATATGCTTGCAGAACAATTCTGTTCAAGTTTTTTGTGAACACATTTTTTACAACATTTATATAATTTATAACATCACAGACACAGTCAAACACACACACACACAGATCCTGCATCTCTACCCTTGTACAGTACAATCAAACTTAGTCACAATATGCAAACTTAAAAATATATATTATATGACTGGAGACATGCAAAATGTAACAACAGATGTGTAAAAAAAAAAAAACGATTCTAACATTTGAGTGAATCATATGGTAAGAGCATCCATTTAATTTGGAATGGTCTGTTTTTTTAAAGCATATTAAGGAACAATTATCATCTCCATTGTGAGCCATATTTACAGTTATCCTATCACCTCAGCCCAAATCTGACGGATGAGTTATTACCTGTATCCAAGTGCATTGTTGGATAATTCTCACTGCATAACCATCACCATGAAAAAGCATAATCCTTGCTTACCCCAGTCACGGTTATTCGAGTCTTAATGTGAACAATGGGTCTGGTTACCTCTCTTGGCAAGGGCATCAAAGTCTGTTGTCATCTTTGATGTAGAGATTCTCAGAACAGCTGACAAGTGGTAATTTGTTCAATTTGTCCTGTGATGGGATTTGTTGTAATTCATGACTGAAAACGTTTGTTCACACACATATGTGGACCCGAATAAAACAAGCATCCTTTGGGCGTGCTTTTTAATGTTTGGAAACTTTGTTTCATTCAGTGAGCCATAGAACTGGCCTATTGTTGCTGTTTTGTACTTCTCCTTCAAAGCACTGGATGTCGATGAGCTCCAATTGTGTGTCTGGTTGTGCTTTCTCACTGTCGAAAGACTGGGCATGGTACAAGCTCCAGCTCAGTCTCAATCTTGGTGAAGTCTGAGAAGCGGTGGGAAAACTCAGCATGCAGGTCAATCAAAGTGCTACTGTATGTCTCAGTGCGGCACTGCGATATGGGCGCGTTCAGTGCGGCCATTGTCGGAAAATAAGCTAGAGACCGGCTGCTCATTTGTCTAGAGAACAACATAAGTTTGGCTTTCACGTTGGAATACAGTTCATGCACAAAAACACAATTTCCCTGCAGTTTCACATTTAGATTGTTCAGATGCCCCAGTATGTCCACACCGAAAGCAAAGTCGCCCAGCCAGTCTGTGTCTTTCAACTCTGAGAAGTCGTCAGCTTTACCAACCGTATCAAGGAACATACCTTTCTCCCCTCTCAGTTCCCACACACGGCGAAATACTTTTCCCAGGCTTAGCCAGCACACATTTGAATGGTACAACAGGTCCTGGTGCTCTGCCTCTGTGTCATTGAGCAGCTGAATGACGATGGTTAAAGCCCCCTTGCCCATATAAAGTTGACAAGTTTTACAACCACTTTGACAACATTTTCCAGCGTTAACACACTTTTACACAGGGCTTCCTGATGATTAATACAGTGAATAAATATAAATTCCTCTGAGTTAGGGCTTTCTTCTTTTACTTTGTCTTGTAATCTTTTTAGTAGGCAAATGTTTTTACCGGTTAGATTTGGTGATCCATCTGTTGTGACGTTTGTCCGTTTTTCCAAGCAGGCAGACACGCTGTCATATAAGTCAGAGCCCCTGGTTGTTCCCATCATTGAGTCCACTTTTCTCATTTTCGCAGCACTAATTTTTCACGTCAAAAGTCGTCAGGCAATGAAGTGGCTATGATGGCGCATTCTGAATCTGACTGAAGGGCCAAATACAGAGCGCGCTGCCTGGCTACAGCGCCATCTATTGGAGGTTGTTTGTATATCATGGAATGAGTAATTTTAGGCCAAAAATCATAACTAAAATATAATAATATTTAATACATTTAAAAAATGTCTCGCGGGCCGGATTGAAGTGCCTGGCGCGCCGTACTTTGCCCCCCCTTGCTCTAGTTCCTCAGCTCAAAAAAGCACCTTATAGTTGAAGACTCTTCTTTAGCCTTGTTCACACTGCAGGCCATAATGCTCAAAGGATAAGATCCACATTTCAAAACAAGTCCTTTTTAGCTAGTCACAGCAGTCAACTATAGCTAGGTAGCTGTTTAGCTTTCTAGCACATTCACTCATTTTGTTTGTAAACAATTAACAAGCTAGCTAGCTACAACCTCATGTTCTTGTCAAACTGTCAACAGAGTAGCTAGCAAGCAAAAATATATGGCAAATAACAGTCTAACAACTACTTGAGGGAAAATAAATCAGATTTGACCGTTCAGACACAAGTCATAGGGCCAGGTATCAGATTTGTATCTGACTTCAAACCACATATGAAGGTGGTTAGAAATCTGGCTTTGCTATTCAGACCGCAGGAAAAATAACAGATTTGAATCGGAAATGCAAATAAATTGGATTTGAGTCACTTCAAACTGCTTGAAATTACTTAGGAACTGTGCACGCTTAGGAGAGGTGTGTGGCCACTTGGAGACACCAGTTAGTCCTCTCAGTAAAACCATTGTATTTTTTTCTTTCTTCTTATGTTGCACCTACCCCACATTTTTCTGGAATATTCTTATGTTACTGAATGTATCCAGAGTATTTTCAGATTTTGTTATTAACAAATGCAGCGAAAAGTACAGTAAATGTAAAATGCACTAAAATCAAGTGTAATGTCTAATACATTTCATTTCAATTTAGCCCTGTCCATATAGGCCAATTCCCATGAGTGTCAATGGTTAAGCACCGCCTTCACCCAATCCTGATGCCTCCAAATAACCAGTGACGAAAGCACAAGACCCAGAATTAATTAATGATTCTCGTTATCTCACGCATCCCATAGAATGCAGACAGATCTACGGTACTAGTTATGTTTACGTAGTCTGTCCATGAGAGATTAGGACCCCAGCAATATTAGCTGTGGTCATGGCATCAGCTAATGGGAATCCCAATAAAGATAAAGAACCGGGGGCTAGGCAGGTGCTCTGTAGTACATCTGCCTTTTGTTGTCCATTGGTGCCTTGGTCCCCGTGTTTGTTTCCTCAAGATGGCCTGAGCCTCTTATAATTTTTGTTTCTGTCTCTCATAGTTGACAGTCCACCGGCGACAGCTGTGCAAAGAGCGGCAGTGTGTGTGCAAGGAATGTGGCGTGGTATTACGGGGCCCAAACCAGTTACGCACCCACCGCCTCACCCAGCACCCCCAGCCACTGGAAGAGGAGGATGATGACACCAAGACTCACCGTTGTGGCAAGTGCGGCCGCGGGTTTGAGGCGGAGGTGGATCTTGTGCTGCACCAGGAGAACTTTGCAGGTGATCAGCATTGCGATGCAAAGGTCCCGGCCAAAAAACGTGGCCGACCTCCCAAGAAAGTGTCTGAGGCTGAGCCGAAGTCTGCTGAGGAAGAGGCAGCAAACGGAGAGAAGAGCAGAGAAGTTGAGGAGGGGGGAGAGGAGTCTGTGGCAAAAAGAGGAAAAGGACCGGGGCGACCCCCTAAGGAGGAGCTCCAAATTCCCTGTCCTGAAGCTGAGTGTGACCTCACGTTCTCCTCTGTTGCCCTTCTCCGGGCCCACAAGAAGGAGAAGCACGGGCATCCGTCTCAACCTAGCAAGGCTCACCCCTGCTCTGAGTGTGAAGAGAGCTATGCCCA
The DNA here is from genome assembly GCF_964263955.1 of Coregonus lavaretus. Taxonomy (NCBI): domain Eukaryota; kingdom Metazoa; phylum Chordata; class Actinopteri; order Salmoniformes; family Salmonidae; genus Coregonus; species Coregonus lavaretus. The sequence goes on from NC_139994.1 coordinate 36,160,599, forward strand.
GCCGGAGCAGCTCAAAGCCCACATGGCCAGGGCTCACAGCTCTGGCCGACACAACTGCCCAACCTGCGGCAAGAGCTTTGGCAGGGAGAGCAACCTAAAGGCACACCAGAAGACACACACTGAGGGAGAAGAGGCAACAGACAAAGAAAAGAGATAATCTGGGGAAAAGGAATATCATCATGGAAAATGTATGTAATGGTTTAGGGTTTTAAAAATATAATTTTGGGTAAAACAGGCCTTGATGTGGGTGGGTTTTTTATGTTCAAGATAGGGGTTTGGAGTATGTGACATACCATTATACAAAAGCACTCAGTTGGATCATTAGCTTGTTCCTGGTTGGTCCCACTGTGGTTATTTTAAAGTGCTTTTAGAAAAACAACAATGTACTGTGTATAAAACCCTTTATACTGATGTGTGCATAATTGTGAATTACAACTGCCCCCCAGAGTGGGAATCTTATTTGTTTCCATATTGCCCACACCTTAAAAAATAATAATTTTGTATTCATATTACGGATGTAGAGCTAGTCTACCGATTTGCCTCAAATGTGAGAAGTTTTTGTAACTTATAGTATTGATTTTAGTAAGAAATCAATGGGTTTCATGGTTTACCATTCCACTCATGATTTAGTTTACGTTCCTGTCAAGGTATCTTCTGATCATGTAAAGTATATTATATTGGTCCGGAGAATCCATTGTTCTGTGAAGGATGTCATTGTTGTATTCAAGTGATCTTGTACTTTTTTCATCCACAATGAAATAGTAATGGCATTAAACTGAGTGATTTAAATTGCAATCTGTAATCAATGTGAATGTAAGGTTATGGGAAATGTCACCCTGAAATGAATGGAAACGATAAGCACTGAATAAGATTGTATGGTGCTTATCTTTTCCATTCATTTGGGGTTGTTGTGGCAGAAGGAGCTAGTGAGGATAGATATGAAGAATGAGGAGGAAATCCAAAGGCTTGTTGCAGAAAAAGGAAAAGATGAGGAGAGGTCAAAGGGGAAGGAAGACCAAAAAGGGATAGAGAATAACTGCCTCAAATAAAGGCAAAAGCTTGTAGTGGAGAAGGGGAAAGAGGATGAAAATAACACCTTGAACCAGCTAAGGAGTGAGCTGGAGAGGAGATGGGCTAAGGAGGGATGGGTCCAGGTCAAGGCCAGCATGGAGATGTAGAGGAGCAGCAAAGAAACAGGAGAAATAGGGGTGGTGCTGCTGAAGGAGATGGATGCCATAAAAAAAATACTCCCTGAATATTGGCGGGTGGTGAGCCAAATGAAAATTAGCATCATAGAGAAGTGCATAGAGAGATGGAAAGACAGATTTTTGGGGGTATTTTATATAATTGCTGTGCTCACCACTTATGGTTGTCATTACAAATAAGAATATGTGTGGTTACCTGCACAATATTTATACTGAACAAAAATATAAACGCAACATGCAACAATTTAAAATATTTTACTGAGTTACAGTTCATATGAGGAAATCAGTCAATTAAAATAAATTCATTAGGCCCTAATTTATGGATTTCACATGACTGGGAATACAGATATGCATCTGTTGGTCACAGATACCATTTAAAAAATGGGCCTCACAATGGGCCTCATGATCTTATCACTGCATTTTGTGCATTCAAATTGCCATCGATAAAATGCAATTGTGTTTGTTGTCCGTAGCTTATGCCTGCCCATACCATAACCCCACCGCCACAATGGGGCACTCTGTTCACAACATTTACATCAGCAAACCGCTCACCCACACAACGCCATACACGTGGTCTGCGGTTGTGAGGCCGGTTGGACGTACTGCCAAATTATCTAAAACAACATTGGAAGCGGCTTATGGTAGAGAAATGAACATTAAATTCTCTGGCAACAGCTCTGGTGGACATTTCTGCAGTCAGCATGCCAATTGCATGCTCCCCTAAAACTTGAGACATCTGTGTCACTGTGTTGTCTGACAAAACTGCACATTTTAGAGTGGCCTTTTATTGTCCCCAGCACAAGATGCACCTGTGTAATGATAATGCTGTTTAATCATCTTCTTGATATGCCACACTTGTCAGGTGGATGGATTATCTTGGCAAATGAGAAATGCTCACCAACAGGGATGTAAACAAATGTGTGCACAACATTTGAAATAAATAAGCTTTTTGTGTATATGGAACATTTCTGGGATCTTTTATTTTAGCTAATGAAACATGGGACCAACACTTTACATGTTGCGTTTATATTTTTGTTTAGTGTATATACATACATATTATGGCAAAAAGGAGTGGAATAAGTGGGCAGAAGGGAAAAAAGGGTCAAATGTGCAAATATTTACTGCAAGTGGACTGAATACTGAATAATACAATTTTTAGATATTATTTGTACTTAATTGAAATATAAAACATGAATAAAACAATGTGTCTATGTATGTACTGTTCACATTCATAAACCCTCGAAAGGACGCTCAGAATTCTGAAATACAACAAACTCGTTTTCCCATGATGCAACGGTATTTCCTTCCTATCTCGCGCCTTTCCATCTTGTTTTACCACAAAGCTACAGCGTACCACCGTCGTTGTTTTTGTTGTAGTTGCTTGTGAATAATGGCGGCAGCGGAAGGGGGATTATCATCTCCTGCTAATGTGACTGGCTTTAGCACTCCGGCCGTGGCCCGGTCTCGTTTCCCTGGCCGGCCATGGACATCTCGTAGTCGGCTACGGTCTGAGAAACGTCCGCAGCGGGGACGTTTCGACTCGGAAGGTGGAGAGGTAATCACTGGAGGCCCGAGGCCCATCAACATTGGACTAACGTTGTGCGAGGACCCGTCACTGCTACATTTACTCGGGATTGCTGAGAAACATAGGCGCCAGAGAGACGCGGGTTTCTACTCAAGCGGGAGTGAGGTGAGTTTCCAAGCCAAGCACTGTGCACCAGCCCCACACCACAGACCCAATTAAAACGTGCATGTTCCACAGACCTCGCTGTAATATCGGTGATATTGAGAATCAAGTATTTGTGATAACGTTAATACCTGGACTAGTAAACGTTAGCTTGCTAAGTAGCTATCTAGCTAAATTATACAATTGTTCAAACTTCAACGTTTACTAACTACCAATCCACTACTCAGTGGCAAGTTGACAAGCTAGTAGCTAACATAGTGACAACATCTCCAAGGCTGACAGTTTCTTAGACTGACTAACTTTAACTTTACCAGGATCTTTGACAATCGTTTACGTTCGGCGGTGAAATTTGCGGTAACCAACGTCACCCTGGCTGTATACAAGTTTGTTGTCTGCTTGCCTGGAAACCCGACGTTGAATTGCATTGAATTATGCCTGGCAGAAATGAGTGTTTGAATTAGTAAAGTTTCCTCCCATGACCTCTACAAGCCAGAATGTTGAATGAAATTACATTTGAGCGTACTTTACCGGTTGTCCGTGCGATTGGTCCTTTTGGTTGTAGGATTGTCAGACTATCCACAGGAAAGCATAATGAAATCAAGTTTTCAAAGCGCTGGTAGCGTGTTCAGATTTACACTGCGTTCGGAAAGTATTCAGACCCTTGACTTTTTCCACATTTTGTTACTTTACAGCCTTATTCTAAAATGGATTAAACTGTTTTTTCCCCATCATCAATCTGCACACACAATACCCCATAATGACAAAGCAAAACCAGTTTTTTTTTTGCAAATGTATAAAAAACAGAAATATTACATTTTACATAAGTATTCAGACCCTAAACTCAGTACTTTATTGAAGCACCTTTGGCAGTGATTACAGCCTCGTCTTCTTGGGTACGCTACAAGCTTGGTACACCTGTATTTGGGGGGTTTATCCCATTCTTCTCTGCAGATCCTCTCAAGCTCTGTCAGGTTGGATGGGGAGCGTCGCTGCACAGCTGTTTTCAGGTCTCTCCAGAGATGTTAGATCGGGTTCAAGTCCGGGCTCTGGCTGGGCCACTCAAGGACATTCAGAGACTTGTCCCGAAGCCACTCCTGCGTTGTCTTGGCTGTGTGCTTAGGGTTGTTGTCCTGTTGGAATGTGAACCTTTGCCACAGTCTGAGTGCCAGGTTTCCTCCAGGCGTGACGCATGGCATTCAGGCCAAAGAGTTAAATCTGGGTTTCATCATACCAGAGAATCTTGTTTCTCATGGTCTGAGTCCTTTAGGTGCCTTTTGGCAAACTTCAAGCAGGCTGTCATGTGCCTTTTACTGAGGAGTGGCTTCCGTCTGGCCACTCTACCATAAAGGCCTGATTGGTTGCGTGCTGCAGAGATGGTTGTCCTTCTGGAAGGTTCTCCCATCTCCACAGAGGAACTCAGGAACAGAGTGACCATTGGGGTCTTGGTCACCTCCCTGACCAAGGCCCTTCTCCTCCAATTGCTCAGTTTGGCCAGGCGGCCAGCTCTAGAAAGAGTCTTGATGGTTCCAAACTAATTCCATTTAAGAATGGAGGAGGCCACTGTGTTCTTGGGGACCTGAGCTCAGTTTCAAGTCTCATAGCAAAGGGTCTGAATACTTATGTAAATAAGGAAATTGTTTTTTTCACACAGTGGCAAGAAAGTATGTGAACCCTTTGGAATTACTTGGATTTCTGCATAAATTGGTCATAAAATTTGATCTGCTCTTCATCTAAGTCACAACAATAGACGAACAGTGTGCTTAAACTAATAAGACAATTATACGTATTAATGTCTTTTATTGAACACACCGTGTAAACATTCACAGTGCAGGGTGGGAAAGTATGTGAACCCTTGGATTTAATAACTGTTTGACCCTCCTTTGGCAGCAATAACCTCAACCAAACTTTTTCTGTAGTTGCACAACCCCCCACAAAATGGGGTTGAGGTCAGGACTCTGACTGGGCCACTCCAGAAGGTGCATTTTCTTCTGTTAAAGCCATTTTGTTGTTGATTTACTTCTGTGTTTTGGGTCGTTGTCCTGTTGCATCACCTAACTTCTGTTGAGCTTCAATTGGCGGACAGATAGCCTTACATTCTCCTGCAAAATGTCTTGATAAACTTGGGAATTCATTTTTCCGTCGACGATAGCAAGCTGTCCAGGGCCTGAGTCAGCAAAGCATCCCCAAACCATGATGCTCCCTCCACCATTCTTTACAGTTGGGATGAGGTTTTGATGCTGGTGTGCTGTGCCTTTTTTTTTTCTCCACACATAGTGTTGTGTGTTCCTTCCAAACAACTCAACTTTAGTTTCATATGTCCACAGAATATTTTGCCAGGAGCGCTGTGGAACATCCAGTTGCTCTTTTGTGAACTTCAGACGTGCAGCAGTGTTTTCTTTTTGGACAGCAGTGGCTTCTTCCGTGGTGTCCTCCCATGAACACCATTCTTGTTTAGTGTTTTATGTATCGTGGACTCGTCAACAGATGTTAGCATGTTCCAGAGATTTCTGTAAGTCTTTAGCTGACACTCTAGGATTCTTCTTAACCTCATTGAGCATTCTGCGCTTTTGCAGTCATCTTTGCAGGACGGCCACTCCTAGGGAGAGTAGCAACAGTGCTGAACTTTCTCCATTTATAGATAATTTGTCATACCGTGGACTGATGAACATCAAGGTTTAGACATACTTTTGTAACCCTTTCCAGCTTTATGCAAGTCAACCATTCTTAATCTTAGGTCTTCTGAGATCTCTTTTGTTCAAGGCTTGGTTCACATCAGGCAATGCTTCTTGTGAATAGCAAACTCTTTTTCTTTTTTTTTTATAGGGCAGGGCAGCTCTAACCAACATCTCCAATCTCGTCTTATTGATTGGACTACAGGTTAGCTGACTCCAATTAGCTTTTGGAGAAGTCATTAGCCTAGGTTCACATACTTTTTCCCAACCTACACTGTGAATGTTTAAATTATGTATTCAATATAGACCAAAATACAATAATTTGTGTTATTAGTTCAAGCACACTGTTCGTCTATTGTTGTGACTTAGATGAAGATCAGATCAAATTTTATGACCAATTTATGAAGAAATCCAGGTAATTCCAAAGGGTTCACATACTTTTTCTTGCCACCGTAATATATACATTTCCAAAAATGTCTAAACCTATTTTCGCTTTGTCAATGTGGGGTATTGTGTGTAGATTTGAGTTTGGGTTTTTTGTTGATCCATTTTAGAATAAGGCTGAAACGTAACAAAATGTGGAAAAAGGGAAGCGGTCTGAATACTTTCCAAATGCACTGTATATCACATGAAGCATGCACATAACCATGTAAACACGTGCACGAGCTCAGCAAGTATGCATATGTCTCATGCATGTATTTTTATCTTGTGTGCCTGCTTCAGGTGATAGAAATCTGAATACACTACCAGCGCTTTGAAAAGTTGATGTAATTACACTTTCTTGTGGATATATTGTCTCACATTCCTACCGCCAAAAGGTCCAACCGCACTGACAACCAGTAAAGTATGTTAAAATATCATTTTATTCAGCATTCTGGCTTGTAGAGGTCATGAGAGGAAACTTTCCTGATTCAAACTATCATTTCTGCCCGACATCGAGTTCAATGCAATTCAAGAGCCTGTTTCCAGGCAAGTTGAATGCCGACTTAGCTAGCTATAGTAAAACAATTTATTTAGGAAGTGATTATACTGTATCTACAATTGCAACACAGTCACATTCACACAATTCCACCATTACACTACATAGTATCAATGTTGATCTCGCTCAGTCAGATTATTCCCCATATATTGTAGCATCTGTCACCCAGTCCACTCCTGACAGCCCCCATCATTCGTGCAAAACGTCTGAGCCTGTGGGAACAGCAACGATCATGAGACGTTCCTCTGCATTGTTTGAGTGGGCTAAACCAAAAGCTTGGTCTGTGTGTCATTTAAACTAAGCAGTTTGTCCTAGCTAATATTTAACTGACTTCTCACACCCTAGTCTAGTAGTATTGCCAGTTATCTCTTATATGTGAGCTTGTCATTGCATCATCAATCAAATTGGTGCTCATGCTCACAACAACTAGGCTAATTGCTGCTTGACATGAGATCTGTGCATGGATATTTGCCCCATTCTGCAAGTAATTTAGAACTATACTGATAGACCAGCATTTCCCAAACTCTGTCCTAGGGACCCCAAGGGGTGCACTACACAGCTGACTCAAATGATCAAAGCTTGTTGATTAGTTGATTGTTTGATTCAGTTGTGTAGTGCTAGGGCAAAAACCAAAACGTGCACCCCTTGGGGTCCTGAGGACCAAGTTTGGGAAACCCTTTTATAGACCAATGCATCCTAGATAGCTAGTTACTCACCATCTCTTTTTTCAACAGTACTTTCTGTCTGATATTTCTTCCACCAGGCTTTGTAGTTGACTTATTGAATAGCAATGGGGCATTGGCCTGTGTTAGAGCATTAGATGTTGTGATAAAAAGCTGTTAGATTCATTCTAGATCTCCATGATCATGGGGCTTTACAGTTGTTCCGACCTAAACTGATGCAATCCTTTGGATTAGACTGTACAGTTACATTTAGGTTGTGTCTGCTACCTGTGGGTACGCCAGACAGCTCTACATACTCACCAGATGTGTAGTACAGCAGTAGCATGGTCTCGCTGACAGGGTCCCTTTTGATTCTGAGTGAGATTGACCATTACCAGAGTGTGAAGAGATATATGTGAGTTTAGAAGTGTACCAAAGTGTACCATTCACAATGCAGTACAATACACAATGGGGCAGCAGGGAGCTTAGTGGTTAAGAGCATTGTGCCAGTAACCAAAAGGTCGCTGGTTCTAATCCCCGAGCCGACTAGGTGGAAAATCTGTCGATGTGCCCTTGAGCAAGGCACTTAACTCTAATTGCACCTGTAAGTCGCTCTGGATAAGAGCGTCTGCTAAATGACTAAAATGTGAAATGTAAATGATTGGAAGATATAACATTTTGCCATTTCCTCTTAAATGTGAACTCTTTTTAGTCATGCTTCATATAGCAGAGATCGTGTGTTAGATCTTTACTTGCCAGGATGAATTGCCATTTGTTATACTGTAACTGTAGTCGCTCTGGATAAGAGCGTCTGCTAAATGACTAAAATGTAAATGTGGAGCAATTCACATAATGTTCAATTGATTGATTTGGTGAGTGCTGACTATATTTAGGTTCAGGGAATCTTATGCAGGCTATTCATTGATTCAATGCTATAGTTAGAGGAAACTCGCCTTTCATTTAATAACGTTATTTTCTTAGGGAAGAGCAAACATTCATTTGTTGAGTTTGAATATTAAACTGAACTGTCTGACAGAACCTTTTAATCAGTAGTCTTTTGCTTCAATACATATTTTAACTTGACAAGGTGTATAAGGAATTTTCAGTAATGTACTAGATGAATGCATTTCCACCGAAGGACCCATGAACACCAATGTGAAGTTCATAGGAGCATATGAAATTGGGTGTCAAATGAAAGTAGCTTTTTGGGAAATACATTTTCCTTGACACCCAAAAGTACTCTTTACAATTTGAATGTATAGCAGGACAGGAAAATGGTCTAATTCACACACTTATCAAGAGAACATCCCTGGTCATCCCTACTGCCTCTGATCTGGTGGACTCACTAAACACACATGCTTCGTTTGTAAATGATTTCTGAGTGTTGGAGTGTGCCCTTGGCTATCCGTAAATATAAAAAACAAGAAAATGGTGCCGTCTGGTTTGCTTAATATACGGAATTTGAAATGATTTATACTTTTGATACTTTAAGTATATTTTAGCAATTACATTTACTTTTGTTACTTAAGTATATTTAACCAAATAGTTTTAGACTTTTACTCAAGTAGGATTTTACTGGGTGACTTTTACTTGAGTCATTTCCTATTAAGGTGTCTTTTACTAAAGTATGACAATTGGATACTTTTTCCACCACTGAACTTTCTATGCAAAGCTAACTTTCATCAAGGGCTTAGGTGATGTGTAATTGGTTGCCTTTCTCTCTTTGTCAGTACTTGTTCTAAGCGTAACGGATGTGACCGTTATGGACAGTTCATAACATGATCATGGACTCACTAATCAGCATCACTGAATAACGCAATCATGCACTTCCTACTGCTTCCGAAGTGTGTTGATGTTAGCTAGCTAGCTAGTTAGCAGGCAATCTTAATCTATCTGTGTGAGTGATCCATTTTGTGTGTACTCACGTTGTCATATGAACTGCAATGATGCGTTGTTCTGCTAACCGGATCATTGCATGTGATCACATCACATGGCATAATAAAGTTCTTAAAAATCCATAAACTTTCACCGGTCATGCTGAGTTTAACTTCCTGAGTAAGTACGGGTAACCCCCAGTGACAATATTGGTCTGTATCTGTGTGGTCTGCCCTGCGGCGCGAGAGGCACTTGAGAACTGCAGCTGTCAAGCCTGAGGTGATTTACGATCTGAGAAGACATTGCCGAAAGTGCGAACCCTTTGCCATTGGTAGGTTATAAAACTTTTTCTTTTACCCTTTCACGTAATGAAAAATGAAGAATAGTTTAACCCTTTATAGGAAAGACATCAACATAATGACATGTCAAGATATACTAGAGATGAGTGCAGCTAGGACAAATAAACATGGAAATGAAGGTATCAAACCCAGTCTATGGTTAGGAGTAAATATATGCCATTTAGCAGATGCTTTTATCTAAAGTGACTTACGTGCATATATTTGGCCCCATGGGAATCGAACTCACAACTTTAGCCATGCTAGCGCCAAGCTCTACCAACTGAGCCACACAGGACCACAGAGGTTAGGGCTGGGATTAGGGTTAGCCAGTGGTACCTGGTGGAGGGAGAAACCGGAGGACGGGCTCATTGTAATACATAGTTATACGGAATGTAATGAGGAATGGTATCAAACGTGTTTGATACCACTCCTCATACCGTTCCTTCCATTACAATGAGCCTGTCCTGCGGATTTTCCCTCCACCACTAACCCTTACACCAGCCTTAACCCATAACATGTAAAAACAATGAATTTATTTCAACATCCTAAAAAATGTTGTGGTAAAGAGAGAGAGAGAGCAGTGATATTGAAAATAATAACTTTATTTTATTTTTATTTCAGCAATGGTTAAAACAAATGCTGAGTGCCAAAAGGCATATAGAGAGGAAAATAAATGATGACTCCTTCAAAGATAGGGAAAGAGAAAGGAAGTAAGCTGGGAGATTAATCAAGAAACAAACACAAACAAAGCATGAGGCAGAGATGGAAAGGGGAAAAAGCAAGATTAAGGCAGAGGAAAAAGCGCCATGTCTAAAAGAGGCAATGTTATTGTCAAAGACCCCACCAACCAACTCATCCCCATCTTCAGCCTTTAGGTCAAAGCAGGCTCTTGTACTAAAAGCTTTGCCAGGAAGTCGAAATAAAAAGGCTGTTGTTTGGAAGCTGGGAATTTCAATGTTCTTATGTGAACTCTCCAATAAAACAAAATACTTGGTAAAGGGGTTTTATATTAGAAACGACATCTCCCGGCAGGCACCAGGGATAAGGGATGTAATGACCATCAGAGAGGGAGGACACACAAAAAAAGCTGCAGAAACGGCACCTAGCAACAGTTGAAGTCGGAAGTTTACATACACTTAGGTTGGAGTCATTAAAACTAGTTTTTCAACCACTCCACAAATTTCTTGTTAACAAACTATAGTTTTGGCAAGTCGGTTAGGACATCTACTTTGTGCATGACACAAGTCGTTTTTCCAACAATTGTTTACAGACAGATTATTTCACTTATAATTCACTGTATCACAATTCCAGTGGGTCAGAAGTTTACATACACTAAGTTGACTGTGCCTTTAAACAGCTTGGAAAATTCCAGAAAATGATGTCATGGCTTTAGAAGCTTCTGATAGGCTAATTTACATCATTTGAGTCAATTGGAGGTGTACCTGTGGATGTATTTCAAGGCCTACCTTCAAACTCAGTGCCTCTTTGCTTGACATCATGGGAAAATCAAAAGAAATAGCCAAGACCTCAGTCTGGTTCATCCTTTGGAGCAATTTCCAAACGCCTGAAGGTACCACGTTCATCTGTACAAACAATAGTACGCAAGTATAAACACCATGGGACCGTGCAGCCGTCATACCGCTCCGGAAGGAGACGCGTTCTGTCTCCTAGAGATGAACGTACTTTGGTGCGAAAAGTGCAAATCAATCCCAGAACAACAGCAAAGGACCTTGTGAAGATGCTGGAGGGAACGGGTACAAAAGTATCTATATCCACAGTAAAACGAGTCCTATATCGACATAACCTGAAAGGCTGCTCAGCAAGGAAGAAGCCACTGCTCCAAAACCGCCATAAAAAAGCCAGACTACGGTTTGTAACTGCACATGGGGACAAAGATCGTACCTTTTGGAGAAATGTCCTCTGGTCTGATGAAACAAAAATAGAACTGTTTGGCCATAATGACCATCATTATGTTTGGAGGAAAAAGGGGGACGCTTGCAAGCCGAAGAACACCATCCCAACCGTGAAGCACGGGGGTGGCAGCATCATGCTGTGTGAGTGCTTTGCTGCAGGAGGGACTGGTGCACTTCACAAAATAGATGGCATCATGAGGAAGGAAAATGATGTGGATATATTGAAGCAACATCTCAAGACATCAGTCAGGAAGTTAAAGCTTGGTCGCAAATGGGTCTTCCAAATGGACAATGACCCCAAGCATACTTCCAAAGTTGGAAGAGCATGGCGCTTGCAATGCCAGGGTTGTGGGTTTGTTTCCCACGGGGGGCCAGTATGAAAATGTATGCACTCACTTAACTGTAAGTCACTCTGGATAAGAGCGTCTGCTAAATGACTAAAAATGTAAAAATGTGGCAAAATGGCTTAAGGACAACAAAGTCAAGGTATTGGAGTGGCCATCACAAAGCCCTGACCTCAATCCTATAGAAAATGTGTGGGCAGAACTGAAAAGGCGTGTGCGAGCAAGGAGGCCTACATACCTGACTGAATTACACCAGCTCTGTCAGGAGGAATGGGCCAAAATTCACCCAACTTATTGTGGGAAGCTTGTGGAAGGCTACCCGAAACATTTGACCCAAGTTAAACAATTTAAAGGCAATGCTACCAAATACTAATTGAGTGTATGTAAACTTCTGACCCATTGGGAATGTGATGAAATAAATAAAAATTCTCTCCTACTATTATTCTGACATTTCACATTCTTAAAATAAAGTGGTGATCCTAACTGACCTACGACAGCGAATTTTTACTAGGATTAAATGTCAGGAATTGTGAAAAACAGAGTTTAAATGTATTTGCCTAAGGTGTATGTTAACTTCCGACTTCAACTGTATGTCGGCGTTGGAGGCATATCGATGCTTCAAGGTAGAAAATCCAGAGGCTGTTATTGGGAAATTCCCCCCATGTTCTCCGGTGCTCGGAGACACCAAGAAATGTGTGCCTCTGCCATTACCACGAGAACGTGAAACTGCTTCTGGATTGTTTGCGCCAGCATGTACTACGAAAGGCATTTCACAGCACAACCGAGTTTGTTGAAGCCTTGGTCTGCTGTGCTGACAGCCCTCAATGTATGCTGAATACCTGTGCGTACCGCAGCAACGCCAAACTGCTTGCCATTCATATTCTTAAGAACATTCCTGAAGAGGACAAGCAAACACATACAACTTGGTATGCCTGGAAGGCAGAGGGAGTGCAGGTAAAGGTCCAGAAGAGTGGGGTGCTGGGGGACGTGCTCCATTTTCTTGAGACTACAGCCCCAAAGTTCTTGAGGCACTGTTTTGTGAAAAGAAAGCAAAGTGCCTCCTTTCAGGAGAAGAAAGCTGATGAGTCTGTGATGCTGCAGGTAGACTTTGCAGACAACTACACTGCTGCATATCTGGATTATATCCAGTCTGCACACTGGCATCAGAGGCAGATCACTCTGTTTACTTCTGTGGTGTGGGCTGATGGAGAACCCCTGTCATGTGTCATCGTAGTGACAGCTTGGAGCATGACAAGAAAGCTCTGGCAACCTTTTTAAATACGAGCGTTCAAAATATACAAGCAAAACATCCCAGGTAAAACAGTTGCACATCTTCAGCAATTTGGCTGCCTCAAAATTCAAGAACAAGTTTACCTGGAAATACTTGTCAACAACACTAAAAGAGCTATTCCCAACAATGTGCATTGAGTGGCACTAGTTTGCCACAAGCCACGGAAAAGGTGCAGTGGATGGAGTGGGGGCACAGTTAAGAGGGCTGTTAGCGTAGCCGTGGTCAACGATGCTGCAACCTTTTTAGCTGTGGCAAAACGGAGCTGCCCGAATGTACAGATAAAGCTGATTACATCGGAAGAGATTGCGGACTTCACCCAGAATCATCACCTGGAGGACCTGTGGAAAGATCTTAGACCTGTTCCAGGCACTCAGGCCATCCATCATGTTGAGCCCATCTCATGGGGAAAAGTGAGACACAGAGACCGTTCATCTGCATGTCAATCAGCTGAGCACGCTTTTGTGCAGTGTCCTCCAAGCAGTGTACTGCCACTCAATCCTCTGACCAGTCCTTGTCCAGTTCCACAGTCGTGAACATTAAAACAGGGTACTGCCTCCTTGTCACATACAAGGCCACAAAATCCAACAGGCAGTTCGTGGGACTGGTAACATAAAGATTCTGATGCTGTTGAAATCCAGTTATTGAGGAGAAATGCCAGTCAAGGAGAACAAGGCTTAGGTGGCGGCAGGTAAAGTTGTCCAGTCCCTGTGTCCTTTTGTGAACAACAGGGGTAAGTACCATTTCACAGAGCCTGTGCTGGCAGATTAAAGGGTGTGAGATTAATACAAAGCATGAGTTTATAAATGAACAGCATTTGAGTTTTATTCTGTGACTCAGTAGGTGGTTGATAATAACATTTAATCTTTGAAATAAAACATCTATCATTAATGATCTTGAATAAAGTTACTAAAAGTTTGTACATTTGAAATAGAGTGCAGTGTCATCATTTGCAGTTTCTTTTGGGACCTTGTCACATCCATAACACCACATTTTCCTCTAGTGTTATGAAAATGCACATTTTATTTAATTTTTATTGAAGTATGCAATCCTCTAATTAACAATGAAAATAAAGATTTTCAAATAAATCATTCAAAACGCATTTTTTAGCACGTGCATTTTCGGTTGGTTAACACGAGTGCACTTTGATAGCCTATGCAATAATTATTTAAAATACTGGTGATTTCTTAGTTCTTTGAGGTACACTGCATTTTCAGATGGCTACAAAGGTAGTATGATGGTGAAACATCTTTTAATATATAAACACTCATTTTGCACCGCTTCACATCATAACGGTCAATTTCTCTCTAAAGTATATATGAAAATGTTAATATTTTCATCATTGTTGTTTTTGTGTGTAGCCAAGCCTTCCTTTTTAAAGTGTCTTAATATTTTACCCTTTGCCATAATGCAAGTTTTGTTGTTCCGTTACTTCAAAGTGGTAGGTGAAAAATCTGTCTGTGCCCTTGAGCAAGGCACTTAACCCTAATTGCTCCTGTAAGTCGCTCTGGATAAGAGCGTCTGCTAAATGACTAAAATGTAAATGTATTACTTACAACTTTGTAATTTTGTACTCTTCCCCCACAAGGTAAAAAAATAAATACACAAGCATTTTTCACTTATATTTAAGTCAATTCTGTGAGAATTATTTTCTCATTTTGTGTGCAAATGTCACATCCATAACACTGGAATTGCCCTTTAAGTTTAAGAAATATTGCCATGTAGTTCCATTACCAAAAACCCACATGTCTTTAAGATATTTTCTAATTTCTCTCTTTCATGAGGGAGGATAATGAAAGTTCACACAAGTAACAAGTAATGGTAGACCTACCAATTAGTTAGTGATTTAACTGATTTAACTGATTATCAATTTTGTTTATGAATTATTAAGTGATTAAAACTTGTAATTCCTTAATTGGCTACAATGGGAAATCATAAGTCACAAACCACAGTTGGGTCTGTCCTCATTCCAGTGTCATACTGTTATGTTCAACTCATAAATGTTTTATTTCCCCTTTTGTTGTCTGGTGGTCAAAGCAAGTGTTAAAACAGTCTGGATAAGCTCTCTCTCCTCTGTCTGCCTTGCTCTTTCTCTCTCAAGTTTGGATAGTACAGTGAGTAGAGCACAGAGTACAATACGGTACAGTACAGAGTAGAGTACAGTAACAAAGATAGGCTAAAACTGCTTCTCCAATAGAAATTCCCGATCACACGTCATGGCAACGTTGGCTAGCTAAGCTCATGCTCAGAAACACCTCATCGGGTCTAATGGTCGCCTTGCGCCCAACTGCGCATGTGCAGGTCATCAAATCATAGGCACTCCTTCAATATAAAGTAGTTTTTGACAAATGAAAATGTGTCAATTTGTCACATTCACGAGGTTGGAGTAATAACATGTTCAACTACTTAAAACATTGGCACGAATCTAGGTTGTGCCTTTTTAGATTTAAAGAAAATGAACAACTAAGGAAGATTTTTTTCACTTCTCTCAATGACTTCTCAAACCCCGGCCTGGTGTCTCGCTGTGTTGCGCCTCTGGGTTTAGAAACTGTGACAGTACTGAGTACAGTACATTGAGTAGAGAACAGTACAGTCCAATACAGTAAAGAAAAGTACACTGTACTCTACTTTTTTCAAACTCAAGGTGTAATGTCATAGCGGACACACCATTCTTTATGCAGACATCTTTGAATCTTAATTCAGAGCAGATATTTATGTTTTTGGAAAATGTGGTCGCATAAAAACCTGAGGGAGATTTTATCGTAATTCCGTGACCAAAGTTTGCATCTGCACAGTTCTTCCACTAAATTAGTTTTTGTAAAGATTTCAGTGGTAATTGTTCAAAGGAGTCCTTGTGCATTGGAGACCTTGTCAGTTGTATGGTTTGTTAAACTTTGAAATCAATGGTTTTTGTTTGGCATACATTTTAAAGTAAAACAAAAAAACTGAGTCAAAGCCTAATTCCTTTACGTGGAATTGACCATGAGTAACTTCCAACATATTTGCTGGGTCTTTCATTGTACATAAAAGTCGTAAACTAAAGTGTGCAGGAGGGTAACCTCATTGCAGCACAGTAGCCTATAGGATGAGTCAAAATACAACAGTGCCCGGTGCAATCAGGTTATTTTCAGGCTCAAGGTGGTGGACGTGACAGGGGGCGTGGCAATGAGAGCGGTCGGCCATCGGCGTGGCTACATTGTAGAGAATTTGAGGCCCCCATCTTGGCGCTGTAGAGACATTTCTGCAGTTTTAAAGCTAATTTCCTACAATTCTACATATTCTATCATGGAACTGAGAGAAAATGTTGCAGTTTTAAAGCTAGTTTCCTGTAAATCTATGTATTTTGCCATGGATAATGTTTTTTTGCTCAAACATAACATTTACATTTTAGTCATTTATCAGACGCTCTTATCCAGAGCGACTTACAGTTAGTGAGTGCATACATGTTTTGTTTTATTTTATTTATCTATACTGGCCCCCCGTGGGAAACGCCATGCTCTACCAACTGAGCTACACGGGACTATATACAAAACATTTACAAAAACTAAATAACCACTTCCTTCAGTAATGGAAAAACAGAAATGTCCAAATATTTTACAGCAAGAACATTGTAAAGGCCGATTTACAAAAGATCTGACAGGATAGTACACATATCCCAGCTGCATTCGAGTAGGGAAAGACTCCACATCAAAAAACACAAAAACAGACACCACTTTGAAGAAGGCAAGAAAAACAAAGTACTTCCGGGTCACAGATTTTTGGACTCCTTCAGAATAACAGTCCCGTCTTGTACATTTTGTAAATGAATAATTACGGGCGAAAATGAGGGAAAATGTGCACAATTGTCTGTTACATGTACATTTACGTCATTTAGCAGACGCTCTTATCCAGAGCGACTTACAAATTGGTGCATTCACCTTATAGCCAGTGGGATAACCACTTTACAATGTGTTATTTTTTTATATTTTTTGGGGGGGGGTGTGTTGGGGTAAGGGAGGGGTAGAAGGATTACTTTATCCTATCCCAGGTATTCCTTAAAGAGGTGGGGTTTCAAATGTCTCTGGAAGGTGGTGAGTGACTCCGCTGTCCTGGCGTCGTGAGGGAGCTTGTTCCACCATTGGGGTGCCAGAGCAGCGAACAGTTTTGACTGGGCTGAGCGGGAACTATGCTTCCGCAGAGGAAGGGGAGCCAGCAGGCCAGAGGTGGATGAACGCAATGCCCTCGTTTGGGTGTAGGGACTGATCAGAGCCTGAAGGTACGGAGGTGCCGTTCCCCTCACAGCTCCATAGGCAAGCACCATGGTCTTGTAACAGATGCGAGCTTCAACTGGAAGCCAGTGGAGTGTGCGGAGGAGGGGGGTGACGTGAGAGAACTTGGGAAGGTTGAACACCAGACGGGCTGCGGCATTCTGGATGAGTTGTAGGGGTTTAATGGCAAAGGCAGGGAGCCCAGCCAACAGCGAGTTGCAGTAATCCAGACGGGAGATGACAAGTGCCTGGATTAGGACCTGTGCCGCTTCCTGTGTAAGGCAGGGTCGTACTCTCCGAATGTTGTAGAGCATGAACCTACAGGATCGGGTCACCGCCTTGATGTTAGCGGAGAACGACAGGGTGTTGTCCAGGGTCACGCCAAGGCTCTTCGCACTCTGGGAGGAGGACACAACGGAGTTGTCAACCGTGATGGCGAGATCATGGAGCGGGCAGTCCTTCCCCGGGAGGAATAGCAGCTCCGTCTTGCCAAGGTTCAGCTTGAGGTGGTGATCCGTCATCCATACTGATATGTCTGCCAGACATGCAGAGATGCGATTCGCCACCTGGTTATCAGAAGGGGGAAAGGAGAAGATTAGTTGTGTATCGTCAGCGTAGCAATGATAGGAGAGGCCATGTGAGGATATGACAGAGCCAAGTGACTTGGTGTATAGGGAGAAAAGGAGAGGGCCTAGAACTGAGCCCTGGGGGACACCAGTGGTGAGAGCACGTGGTGCGGAGACAGCTTCTCGCCACGCCACTTGGTAGGAGTGACCGGTCAGGTAGGACGCAATCCAAGAGTAAGCCGCGCCGGAGATGCCCAGCTCGGAGAGGGTGGAGAGGAGGATCTGATGGTTCACAGTACCCGAGGTCGTCGGGTAAGCTCGGCGTCGGGTAAGCTTGGCTTTACACATAGTCTTTAGCCAATACTGCTTAATTCATTGTTTTGGGAATTTTATATTCTTCCTGACGGTCTCGCTTTTTGGGGGGGGGATTGTTAGTTCTCAAAGATTATATAATTTAAAAAATATAGGTCCCATTTTCTACATACTTAATATCTGGTTTTAGTTGTTTAACCACTTACATGTAATCTACGTAATCCCCAAAAGTAATTTATCATGAGGGCCATAAACAATAACTAGTAATGCTGCATACTTAAAGGTAAGAATCTCATCCTTCTGGTAAAAATTGTTATAAGTGCTGAGGTGTAGTCATGTTTGAGGACACAAGCTCAAGTACAAATATAATTGTAGTCTATTTCCTATTCAACTGTATGAATAAGGCTTGAAATTACTCATATGCTTTCTAAATGTAGTATAATCAAATTATAAATCGACTACGTTTTCACCTTAACTGTAAAATACATATTTGTATGTTTAGTGTTAGAGAAAATGTGCATATTTCTTAACTGTCAAAACGTCTACCTCCACCGCTGTGAAAGTCACACACAGCACTAGCTTGGCTTCCTGAACTTGTTAGGAACTCTCCTTTCATCTCATATTAATATTGTCCGTCTATGACAGTGGTTTTTGTTTGAACTCTATGAATTAGTTTAGATTACTGGCTATAAACCGATCCCTGAATGTGCTAGAGTGACGAAACCGCTAACTTCTGCTGCACTACGATGTAAGGATTGCAGGCAAATGCTTCGTCAGTGGCTGTGACATAGGGTTCAGCCAGGAGTTGATGGATAGTCGGAAGAGCGAATGAAATGGTAGGAGGTACATCCCAGCTTCAAGTGGTAACAGATTTCACATCCTAGGTCCCACAGGCGGAAAATATATACACTGCTGTGTCCATGAGAAGCAGGGATATCGCTCAGTGCACGCCATTTCGATCTATTGTGTCCACAGACTGATTTTATAAGTGAAATTGTTGGTCAGAACCGGTACCAGTATGGATGTGTGTAAAGTGCATTCGGAAAGTATTCAGACCCCTTGACTTTTTCCACATTGTGTTACGTTACAGCCTTATTCTGAAATGGATTCAATTGTTTTTTCCCGTCAATCTACACACAATACCCCATAATGACGACAGCAAAAACAGGTTTTTAGAAATGTTTGCAAATGTATTAAAAATAAAAAACAGATCACATTTACATAACTATTCAGACCCTTTACTCAGTACTTTGTTGAAACACCTTTGGCAGCGATTACAGCCTCAAGTGTTCTTGGGAATGACACTACAAGCTTGGCACACCTGTATTTGGGGACTCCCATTCTTCTCTGCAGATCCTCTCAAGCTCTGTCAGGTTGGATGGGGTGCGTCGCTGCACCGCTATTTTCAGGTCTCTCCAGAGATGTTCGATTGGGTTCAAGTCCGGGCTCTGGCTGGGCCACTCAAGGACATTCAGAGACTTGTCACGAAGCCACTCCTGCGTTGTCTTGGCTGTGTGCTTAGGGTCATTAGGTGAACCTTCGCCCCAGTCTGAGGTCCTGAGCACTCTGGAGCAGGTTTTCATCAAGGATCTCTGTACTTTGCTCCGTTCATCTTTGCTTCGATCCTGACTAGTCTCCCTGCCGCTGAAAAACATCCCCACAGCATGATGCTGCCTCCACCGTGCTTCACCGTAGCGTGGTGCCAGGTTTCCTCCAGACGTGATGCTTGGCATTCAGGCCAAAGAGTTCAATCTTGGTTTCATCAGACCAGAGAATCTTGTTTCTTATGGTCTGAGAGTACTTTAGGTGCCTTTTGGCAAACTCCAAACGGGCTGTCATGTGTCTTACTGAGGAGTGTCTTCCGTCTGGCCACTCTACCATAAAGGCCTGATTGGTGGAGTACTGCAGAGATGGTTGTCCTTCTGGAAGGTTCTCCCATCTCCACAGAGGAACTCTGGAGCTATGTCAGTGACCATCGGGTTCTTGGTCACCTCCCTGACCAAGGCTCTTCTCCCCCAATTGCTCAGTTTGGCCGTGCGGCTAGCTCTAGGAACAGTCTTGGTGGTCCCAAACTTCTTTCATTTAAGAATGATGGAGGCCACTGTGTTCTTGGGGACCTTCAATACTGCAGACATTTTTTGGTACCCTTCCCAAGATCTGGGCCTCGATGCAATCCTGTCTCTGAGCTCTACAGACAATTCCTTCGACCTCATGGCTTGGTTTTTGCTCTGACATGCACTGTCAACTGTGGGACCTTATATACACAGGCGTGTGCGCCTTTCCAAATCACAGGTGGACTCCAATCAAGTTGTAGAAACATCTCAAGGATGATCAATGGAAACAGGATGCCCCTGAACTCAATTTCGAGTCTCGTAGTAAAGGGTCTTAATACTTATGTGAATACGTTTTTTAAAAATAAATTAGCTAACATGTCTAAACCTGTTTTTCGCTTTGTCATTATGGGGTGTTGTGTGTAGATTGATGAAAAAAATATGTAATCTATTTCAGAGTAAGGCTAACGTAACAATGTGGAAAAAGTCAAGGGGTCTGAATACTTTCCGAATGCGCTGTACACACTTACTTACATGTAAGGGATAAACACTGATGGTTTGTACATTATCTGTAAATAATGGATGACTTGGTACTGCCAGAGTTTATTAGTTCCAGATAATGTACAGAACGCAGACATTTATCCCGCTAATACCACGATTGCTAAAGAAAACAAGCACACATTTACTGGTAAAATGATATGTTTTCATTGAGATTAAACTTTTTTATAAGTTAATTCATACTATTTCATCCACCTAAACCTGGTTGTTAGAACTATCGGTTAGGTTGCTAGAGAAGCGGACTTGTTGTTCATTGTATTTGTTTATTGCTATGTAGGCTGGCAATGTTCTTATCCCTTGTTTGCTAGCTAGCCAACTCTGATAGAATAACATCAAAATAGCTGCGTTTGTTTAAGCTGTTTTCTAATTAAATGTATTTGGATGCATCCATGCTACTGTACATACGTAGTGCCTGTTGAGGGATTACACCTACACAAAGTACATTTCATCCATTTAAATAAAAGTTAGAAAATGATTAGTCTTTTTTTATGTTTGTTGTTCATAGTTTGGTTGCTAGCTCCAATAATACTGCCTACTTTTAATATAAATATTTTGTTAGTGGTGGTGGGGGAGGGGGTAGAATCGAGTGGATTTGGGCCATTGCTGGGCTGATTTCTCGCTTGTGCTTCCTGGGTTACAGAGGGGGGGAGCTGATCCTAGAGCAGCACTCCTACTCTGAGATGTTTTCTGAATAAGGGTGGAATACAGGCAGCTATACATTTGTGCAATAAGACACAAGGGGGTGTGGTATATTGGCCATATACCACAAACCCCCGAGGTGCCTTATTGCTATTATAAACTGGTTACCAACGTAATTAGAGCAGTAAAAATACATGTTTTGTCATACCTGTGGTGTACGGTCTGATATACCACGGCTGTCAGCCAATCAGCATTCAGGGCTCGAACCACCCAGTTTCTAAGTAGCTTTATACACTCACAGTAAAGTTCCTTTTAATGTCACCCAGATCTTTGGGAATTGGTTGACTCAGTCATTTTTCCATGTGCTCTGTCTATTTTCCACTTAGAAATCCTGTCAGTCTTTACTCCCAGTAAAAAGGTAGTCTCCGGCCCCGATATAGTTTTTCATGTTTCTTTTGTCACACGGTTTGCATGGGGGCAGGTTGCTCTCTCAGCTAGTGAGCTGATTGCACTTTTACTGATTAGAGAATTTTTTTGCCTTGCTATTTTTAATCGTTCTCTTTTCTTACACATCCTCAACTTCTGGCAATGCTGTAGAATACGATTCAGATCTGTATTTATGAACAGTGTACATTTCAGTGTACTTTTCATGATGGCCTATATTTTCCGTGGAAGTGGAGTTTGATCAATGATCATACTTTGCATTTGTACTAGCCTAGACCTAATTTGTAATTGCACATGTCCGTTTGCAGTTATCCCCCACTACATTTTGAAGCCTGATCTCTCGAACCAGTTCAGTGTGATGGTTTGTAAACCGATATCACCTGGGCTGCTGCCCATGGTTTCATCTGATCCCACCCCTTACCAACCCTGTGAAAAGATCGACTAGTCCTAAACATTTAATTATTAATTGTAAAGAAAGATACGTTGGCTGATTATTAGGCCTAATGTAGTAAAGATGCAAAGTATTAGTATAGTGTAGCCTATTGTGGTGGTTATGGTCAGTATGATATTTTTTGTTAAACACAGTGGGAACATGAAATTATGAATTATATTCCTACCCTGTTTTATTCTGTGTTTTAGGATGAGGATTTCACTGGGTTTGGGACGCAATACCGGCCTACGCTCTCAGCACACAATATCTATAAAAGTAAGTAGGCTAATGATGAACAGTAATGTGAGATATCACCTGTGCTCAGGAATGCTCACATTTCCTAGCAGAAATATGCAGTAGCCTTCATATTTTCCATTTATTGCTTTGGTAGCATACCTGATAGTATGCATGATCAAGTTATTGTCTGACATTAGTCTATTTGTATTAAGACATGTTTCCCCCTCTCATTTCTAGGCAGTCCTTTCCAATCATCATTATTGAAGCCAAAAAAGCCTCCCCCAGCTCCAGAACTTACAGCAAAGCTTAAGAAAAGTGGAGGCAAAGGCTCCGAAGAAGAGGTTGGAGAGGGTCAGGAAGAAAACGCTGTGAAACCCAAAATAATTGCCAAACTGGCAGCCCAAAAAAAATCACTCAGTTTGTGTGTTAACTCTACAGGAAAGCAGGCTGCTGGGACAAAGGCCTCAAAAGGCAATGGCAGTGCAAAATCAGAGGGCTCTGATAGGAAAAGGGGAAGCAAGGCGATGGAATCGTCTTCAACAGCTAGAAAGAGGAACAGGCAAGACCAAACGACCAAGGTGGGCAGGGGAGGCTCAGGGTCCAGCACAGCCCGAGCCCAAACCAGCAGAGACAAGCAGGGCAAACTGGTGTGGACCCTGACAGTGGTCAAGGGCAAAGGGAAGACCTCCAAGGGCAAAGAGGCTGGGGGGGTAACAGCAGACAACAGTGAAACAGACAAAGCTAAGCCACAGAGGTTTGGGAAGACGAGAAAAGGATCTCAGCAAGGAGACAAGGTTGAAGCACAGGCTCAGTCTAGAAATGGAAAGACGACGACGGATCTCCACACCGCCTCTCAAGGAGTAGCACTGTCCCCTGAACCTGTGAATAAGCAGCAGCAGCAAAGGAAGAGGGTGTCCAGGGGAACCGTGGATTCCCCTGAGGCTGGAGCTGAGATGGGTCAGGAGCCAGCAATACCCCCGGAAAGAAAGAAACCAGCACCATATAAGCGCAAGTCCATATTTGGCCTCAGAAGGAAGCCCAGTAATGTGCAGAGGCTTAGTCCGCCAGATTCTGTTGTGAAACACTTCCGTCGTAAGGTTGTCTTCTACACCTACGTGCCAGAGTACCTCCCAGCCCCAGTGAAGCAGGAGGGACAGGAGCCGCAGAGGGAGAGCACCGGGACAGAGGGCAAGCTTCTCCTGTCCCCTGGAAAGATTCAGCAAGGAGGCAGCAGTAACCTCTCCTTGCCTGTGGTGAGTGCCAGGTCTTCACGTGTCATCAAGGCACCCAAGAGGTTCCTCAACGACGAGATAATATCCTGGCCCAGGGGCTCCCTGAAAAAGAAGAACCAACACAAGGTGAAGGAGGAGGATGCCATGAGCCTATCCTTTTATGATTCAGACAATGATGACATTGACAACTTGTCTCAAACTCCAGGTCAAAATGAGTTCAAACCTGAAGTTGACAGCTCAACTGGTAAAAAAACACTTAAGACCAGCCTGTCCTCAACTCTGTCTGTGATGGACTCAACACTCAACCCAGGATCATCCCACCTCGAAGTCTACGAGAGACTCAAGAAGCAGACCATCAGCCTGGCCCAGAAGAAGAAGAAAGGGCTTAGTGCTGCTGAGGGTAAACCAGCAGAAGAAGAAGCCCAGGAGGACCTAAGTTTGACCTCGCCGGTTAGGAAAAGGGGGAGGTCCAAGCTGAAGATGGAGGACCTCAACTCTCCCGGGGTTGTGAGGAAACTGGCGGTGCTGGTCAGTAACGCTGCTGCATCATCTGAGACTCTGGAGGAGGCAGCAAACAACACAGAAAATGTCCAAGGTAAGACCTTTTCTGTGCTCAGTTAAATATTTGTTGTTCGCTTAATGGATCTTTAGGAACTATTTATTTTATTTATTTATTTATTTATTACAGAAAATTATTTGGACTGTTGTGATAAAATAGTATTCTTAGATGTTGTCATGCATATACAGTTCATTCGGAAAGTATTCAGACCCCTTGACTTTTTCCACATTTTATTACGTTACAGCCTTATTCTAAAATGTATTAAATAAATAAACATCTTCATGAATCTACACACAATACCCCATAATGACAAAGCGAAAAAACGTTTTTTTAGAAATGTTTGCGAATGTATTAAACATTTTTAAAAAACATACCTTATTTACATAAGTATTCACACCCTTTGCTATGAGACTCGAAATTGAGCTCAGGTGCATCCTGTTTCCATTGATCATCCTTGAGATGTTTCTAGAACTTAATTGGAGTCCACCTGTGGTCAATTCAATTGATTGGACATGATTTGGAAAGGCACACACCCATAGTTGACAGTGCATGTCAGAGCAAAAACCAAGCCATGAGGTTGAAGGAATTGTCCGTAAAGCTCAGAGACAGGATTGTGTCGAGGCACAGATCTGGGGAAGGGTACCAAAACATTTCTTCAGCATTTGAAGGTTCCCAAGAACACAGTGGCCTCCATCATTCTTAAATGGAAGAAGTTTGGAACCACCAAGACTCTCCCTAGAGCTGGCAGCCCAGCCAAACTGAGCAATTGGGGGAGAAGGGCCTTGGTCAGGGAGGTGACCAAGAACCCGATGGTCACTCTGACAGAGCTCCAGAGTTCCTCTGTGGAGATGGGAGAACCTTCCAGAAGGACAACCATCTCTGCAGCGCTCTACCAATCAGGCCTTTTATGGTAGAGTGGCCAGACTGAAACCACTCCACAGTAAAAGGAACATGACAGCCCGCTTGGAGTTTGACAAAAGGCACCTAAAGGACTCTCACACCATGAGAAACAAGATTATTTTATCTGATGAAACCAAGATTTAACTCTTTGGCCTGAATGCCAAGCGTCACGTCTGGAGGAAACCTGGCACCCATCCCTACGGTGAAGCGTGGTGGTGGCAGCATCATGTTGTGGGCATGTTTTTCAGCGGCAAGGAGAGGGAGACTAGTCAGGATCTAGGGAAGGATGAACAGAGCAAAGTACTGCGAGATCCTTGATGAAAACCTTCTCCAGAGTGCTCAGGACCTCAGACTGGGGCGAAGGTTCACCTTCCAACAGGACAATGACCCTAAGAACACAGCCAAGACAACGCAGGAGTGGCTTCAGGACAAGTCTCTGAATGTCCTTTTAGTTGCCCAGCCAGAGCCCGGACTTGAACCCGATCAAATATCTCTGGAGAGACCTGAAAAATCTCCATCCAACCTGATAGCTTGAGAGGATCTGCAGAGAAGAATTGAAGAAACCCCCCAAATGCAGGTGTGCCAAGCTTGTAGCGTCATACCCAAGAAGACTCGAGGCTGTAATCGTTGACAATGATGCTTCAACAAAGTACTGAGTAAAGGGTCTGAATACTTATGTAAATGTAATATTTCAGATTTTTTCAAATATATACAGTGAGGGGGAAAAAAGTATTTGATACCCTGCTGATTTTGTACGTTTGCCCACTGACAAAGAAATGATCAGTCTATAATTTTAATGGTAGGTTTATTTGAACAGTGAGAGACAGAATAACAACAAATAAATCCAGAAAACACATGTCAAAAATGTTATAAATTGATTTGCATTTTAATGAGGGAAATAAGTATTTGACCCTTCTGCAAAACATGACTTAGTACTTGGTGGCAAAACCCTTGTTGGCAATCAGAGGTCAGATGTTTCTTGTAGTTGGCCACCAGATTTGCACACATCTCAGGAGGGATTTTGTCCCACTCCTCTTTGCAGATCTTCTCCAAGTCATTAAGGTTTCGAGGCAGATGTTTGGCAACTCGAACCTTCAACTCCCTCCACAGATTTTCAATGGGATTAAGGTCTGGAGACTGGCTAGGCCACTCCAGGACCTTAATGTGCTTCTTCTTGAGCCACTCCTTTGTTGCCTTGGCCGTGTGTTTTGGGTCATGATGGTTTTTGGCCCCGTACATGGCCCCGTCCATCGTCCCTTTTGATGCGGTGAAGTTGTCCTGTCCCCTTAGCAGAAAAAACACCCCCAAAGCATAATGTTTCCTCCATGTTTGATGGTGGGGATGGTGTTCTTGGGTTCATAGGCAGCATTCCTCCTCCTTCAAACACAGCGAGTTGAGTTGATGCCAAAGAGCTCCATTTTGGTTTCATCTGACCACAACACTTTCACCCAGTTCTCCTCTGAATCATTCAGATGTTCATTGGCAAACTTCAGACGGGCATGTATATGTTCTTTCTTGAGCAGGGGGACCTTGCGGGCACTGCAGGATTTCAGTCCTTCATGGCATAGTGTGTTACCAATTGTTTTCTTGGTGACTATGGTCCCAGCTGCCTTGAGATCATTGACAAGATCCTCCCATGTAGTTCTGGGCTGATTCCTCACCGTTCTCATGATCATTGCAACTCCACGAGGTGAGATCTTGCATGGAGCCCCAGGCCGAGGGAGATTGACAATTCTTTTGTGTTTATTCCATTTGCGAATAATCGCACCAACTGTTGTCACCTTCTCACCAAGCTGCTTGGCGATGGTTTTGTAGCTCATTCCAGCCTTGTGTAGGTCTACAATCTTGTCCCTGACATCCTTGGAGAGCTCTTTGGTCTTGGCCATGGTGGAGAGTTTGGAATCTGATTGCTTCTGTGGACAGGTGTCTTTTTATACAGGTAACAAACTGAGATTAGGAGCACTCCCTTTAAGAGTGTGCTCCTAATCTCAGCGCGTTACCTGTATAAAAGACACCTGGGAGCCAGAAATCTTTCTGATTGAGAGGGGGTCAAATACTCATTTCCCTCATTAAAATGCAAATCAATTTATAACATTTTTGACATGCATTTTCTGGATTTTTTTGTTATTCTGTCTCTCACTGTTCAAATAAACCTACCGTTAAAATTGTAGACTGATCATTTCTTTGTCAGTGGGCAAACGTACAAAATCAGCAGGGGATCAAATACTTTTTTCCTCACTGTATGTGTGTGTATATATATATATATATATATACACACACACACAAACCTGTTTTTCCTTTGTCTTTATGGGGTGTTGTGTGTAGATTGATGAGGGGGGAAAAAATATTTAATCCATTTTAGATTAAGGCTCTAACGTAACAAAATGTGGAAAAAGTCAAGGGGTCTGAATACTTTCCGAAAGCACTGTAGGCCTTATTGGAAACCACATATTACCATAGGATGGAGCAGTATAGCTTGCAGTTTAGGGAATAGGTTGCCATTTGGCAGGTTTGATGACTGTCAGCCTTTTGGAAGTCAGTCAGAGGGACAGTTGCTTGATTCTTCTCCCCAGGGGCAGAAGCTGCTGATGAAGGGGTTTACGAAGGGGAAAGCCAGGCTGATGGGGGTGATGGGGTGGTGGTGGAACAGGGGAGCACCAGCCATCGGATCAACCTCACCAGCACCAACAAGAGGATGTTCCATCTGCTGAAGAGGGCCAAGGTCCAGCTCATTAAGATCGACCAGCTGAAGAGAGCAAAGCTGCAGCTTGTGAAGATCGACCAGCAAAGACCGATGAAGTCATCACAGGTGAGAATCTGTGACTTTGATTTACCCTGTTTGCATGCATACACACACACACACACACTAACTAACTAACTAACTACCGGTCAAATGTTTTAGAACACCTACTCATTCAAGGGGTTTTCTTTCTTTTTACAATTTTTTTCATTGTAGAATAATAGTGACGACATCAAAACTATGAAATAACACAAATGGAATCATAGTAAC
Source organism: Coregonus lavaretus (assembly GCF_964263955.1). Lineage (NCBI taxonomy): Eukaryota > Metazoa > Chordata > Actinopteri > Salmoniformes > Salmonidae > Coregonus > Coregonus lavaretus. The sequence goes on from NC_139994.1 coordinate 36,188,747, forward strand.
CAAAAAAGTTTTGAACAAATCAAAATATATTTTAGATTTGAGATTATTCAAATAGCCACCCTTTGCCTTGTTGACAACTATGCACACTCTTGGCATTCTCTCAACCAGCTTCATGAGGTAGTCACCTGGAATGCATTTCAATTAACAGGTGTGCCTTCTTAAAAGTTAATTTGTGGAATTTCTTTCCTTCTTAATGCGTTTGAGCCAATTGTGTTGTGACAAGGTAGGGGGGTATACAGAAGATAGCCCTATTTGGTAAAAGACCAAGTCCATATGGCAAGAACAGCTCAAATAAGCGAAGAGAAACGACAGTCCGTCATTACTTTAAGACATGAAGGTCAGTCAATACGGAACATTTCAAGAACTTTGAAGGTTTCTTCGGGTGCAGTCGCAAAAACCATCAAGTGCTATGATGAAACTGGCTCTCATGAGGACCGCCACAGGAAAGGAAGACCCAGAGTTACCTCTGCTGCAGAGGATAAGTTCATTAGAGTTAACTGCACCTCAGATTGCAGCCCAAATAATTGCGTCGCAGAGTTCAAGTAACAGACACATCACAACATCAACGGTTCAATGGAGACTGTATGAATCAGGCCTTTATGGTCGAATTGCTACAAAGAAACCACTACTAAAGGACAGCAATAAGAAGAAGAGACTTGCTTGGGCCAAGAAACACGAGCAATGGACATTAGACCGGTGGAAATGTGTCCTTTGGTCTGGAGTCCAAATTTGAGATTTTTGGTTCCAACCGCCATGTCTTTGTGAGACGGAGAGTAGGTGAACGGATCTCCGCATGTGTGGTTCCCACCATGAAGCATGGAAGACGAGGTGTGATGGTGTGGGGGTGCTTTGCTGGTGACACGGTCTGTGATTTATTTAGAATTCAAGGCACACTTAACCAGCATGGCTACCACGCCATCCCATCTGGTTTGCACTTTGTGGGACTATCATTTTTTTTTTTTTTAACAGGACAATTCGTTTTGTCCAACACACCTCCAGGCTGTGCAAGGGCTATTTTACCAAGGAGGAGAGTGATGGAGTGCTGCATCAATGACCTGGCCTCCACAATCACCTGACCTCAATCCAATTGAGATGGTTTGGGATGAGTTGGGCTGCAATTTTTTGATACTTCAAGGGGTCTTAAAATTCAAAATGAAAATGCTCCTTGGTGTGACGTTCTTAAAACAATTCCATATAGCTTAGTAGTACCACTCCCCCGGAGTGACTCCATGCAGCTTATGTGACTTGTTAATCAAATATTTACTCCGGGGGAGTAAATAACAAGATCCATTGTGAATACTTTCTGAAGGCACTGTAGAATCGTGAGAATCACAATACATATCGTATCGGCACCTAAGTATCGTGAGCTCCCTGGCAATTCCCAGCCCAACTTATTACTATGGCACTGAAAGGTCATAGTTTAATTGTTACACTCTTGTCTCTTTCATCTCCTGTCTGGATCGGTAAAGCTTGGTCCCAGAGATTTAGGAGTAGGAGGGGGCAGAAGGAGGAGAGGAGGCTCTGCTCAGGTGAGCCCATGTTTCCTGACCCTGGCTTTGTTTTTGGTTTTGTCTAGCCGCCTGGGTCCGTGTCATTCTTCATCTCTGTTTGATTGATGCTTATGTATTGTTGATGTTTTTAGTACAGTGTTTTGTTGTTTTTATTTTTTATTTAATCCTTATTTTACCAGGTAAGTTGACTGAACATATTCTCATTTACAGCAACGACCTGTGGAATAGTTACAGGGGAGTTGAATGAGCCAATTGGAAGCTGGAGATGATTAGGGGGTCATGATGGTATGAGGGCCAGATTTAGCCAGGACACCGGGGTTAACACCCCTAGTGCCATGATATATTTTAGTGACCGCAGAGTCAGGACACCCGTTTTTAACGTTCCATTTGAAAGACTGCACCCTACACAGGGCAATGTCCCCTCACTGCCCTGGGGCATTGGATCCTTAAAAAAAAAAAAAAAATTACCAGAGGAAAGAGTGCCTAGCTTCAGTGGCCTGTCTTGGTTTTCTCTTGAATTTGGCTTAGGCCATTTGTGCGTGGGCGCATTTTGGTGTCTGTCTTTAGGGTGGAGTTTCATTATAATTTATTACTAATATGTTCCACCACATGATCCTGTTCCCATAGGACCAATTCCCTGGCGGTCCACGCATCAAGCACGTCTGTCGGGCAGCAGCAGTGGCGTTGGGGCAACCCCGTGCCATGGTGCCTGACGATATCCCCAGGCTTAGTGCTCTGCCCCTCCATGAGCGAGAGGGCATCACCACCTCACCAGCTGTAGAAGGTAACCTTTGCTTATGAAGCACACTGCTAAGAACGGTGGTTACCTATTACCTTGTTTTCTTTTCTTGATTTTAGCTTTCTGTCGATTCCGGTATATGACCTTAGCTCAGTGACCTATGTTTGCAAACTCATTATAAGATGATTTTTGGATCTCTCGCTCGTGCTCTCTGTTTTTAGACATTGCGGATGACCCCTCTGATCAGGAAATCGAGAGCACTCAGGAACACAAGACGACAAGACGGAAGCACAAGTACAGCAAGCAGCGGAAGTTGAAGCGAAACTATAACGAGGTTGGTCCTGGGGGCCGCGCCACCCGCTGTGGGACATGCCAGGGCTGCCTCCATGAGGGCGACTGCAGCACCTGCTTCAACTGCCTGGACAAGCCCAAGTTTGGAGGGCCCAACACCAGACGCCAGTGCTGTGTGTAAGTGACTGTACCTAGAATTGTAGCCGTTGCTCCAACTTCTCATCCTCTCATGGACACGCACTCAGGCACACACAGTCTTTTTCATTTCTAGAGTCAGCTCTAGTTGTCCTGTATGCAAATTGAACATGGCACCCTTTTTTAAAATGATGATAATAAATATTTCCCTGTGCCACCAGGTTAAAACGATGTGTTCGGATTGAGGCGAGGAAAGTAAAGCGCGGCATCAAGCCATTCGCAGGTTTGTAGGTGTTCTTATGTTGAATACATCCGTGTTTATATAATTTTGCATTTCAAATCAAATCAAATTTTATTGGTCACATGCGCCGAATACAACAGGTGCAGACATTACAGTGAAATGCTTACTTACAGCCCTTAACCAACAGTGCATTTATTTTTAACAAAAAAAGTAAAAATAAAACAACAACAAAAAAAGTGTTGAGAAAAAAAGAGCAGAAGTAAAATAAAATAACAGTAGGGAGGCTATATATACAGGGGGGGTACCGGTGCAGAGTCAATGTGCATGGACACTGGCTAGTTGAGATAGTTGAATTAATATGTACATGTGGGTAGAGTTAAAGTGGCTATGCATAAATAATTAACAGAGTAGCAGCAGCGTAAAAAGGATGGGGTGGGGGGGGGGGGGGGCAGTGCAAATAGTCCGGCTAGCCATGATTAGCTGTTCAGGAGTCTTATGGCTTGGGGGTAGAAGCTGTTGAGAAGTCTTTTGGACCTAGACTTGGCACTCCGGTACCGCTTGCCGTGCGGTAGCAGGGAGAACAGTCTATGACTAGGGTGGCTGGAGTCTTTGACAATTTTGAGGGCCTTCCTCTGACACCGCCTGGTATAGAGGTCCTGGATGGCAGGAAGCTTGGCCCCAGTGATGTACTGGGCTGTACGCACTACCCTCTGTAGTGCCTTGCGGTCGGAGGCCAAGCAGTTGCCATACCAGGCGGTGATGCAACCAGTCAGGATGCTCTCGATGGTGCAGCTGTAGAATTTTTTGAGGATCTGAGGACCCATGCCAAATCTTTTCAGTCTCCTGAGGGGGAATAGGCTTTGTCGTGCCCTCTTCACGACTGTCTTGGTGTGTTTTGACCATGATAGTTTGTTGGTGATGTGGACACCAAGGAACTTGAAGCTCTCAACCTGTTCCACTACAGCCCCGTCGATGAGAATGGGGGCGTGCTCAGTCCTCTTTTTTTTCCTGTAGTCCACAATCATCTCCTTTGTCTTGGTCACGTTGAGGGAGAGGTTGTTGTCCTGGCACCACACGGCCAGGTCTCTGACCTCCTCCCTATAGGCTGTCTCATCGTTGTCGGTGATCAGGCCTACCACTGTTGTGTCGTCGGCAAACTTAATGATGGTGTTGGAGTCGTGCCTGGCCATGCAGTCATGGGTGAACAGAGAGTACAGGAGGGGACTGAGCACGCACCCCTGAGGGGCCCCCGTGTTGAGGATCAGTGTGGCAGATGTGTTGTTACCTACCCTTACCACCTGGGGGCGGCCCGTCAGGAAGTCCAGGATCCAGTTGCAGAGGGAGGTGTTTAGTCCCAGGATCCTTAGCTTAGTGATGAGCTTAGAGGGCACTATGGTGTTGAATGCTGAGCTGTAGTCAATGAATAGCATTCTCACGTAGGTGTTCCTCTTGTCCAGGTGGGAAAGGGCAGTGTGGAGTGCAATAGAGATTGCATCATCTGTGGATCTGTTGGGGCGGTATGCAAATTGGAGTGGGTCTAGGGTTTCTGGGATAATGCTGTTGATATGAGCCATGACCAGCCTTTCAAAGCACTTCATGGCTACAGACGTCAGTGCTACGGGTCGGTAGTCATTTAGGCAGGTTATCTTAGAGTCCTTGGGCACGGGGACTATGGTGGTCTGCTTGAAACATGTTGGTATTACAGACTCAGTCAGGGACATGTTGAAAATGTCAGTGAAGACACTTGCCATTTGTCCTTTAGCAGATGCTCTTATCCAATTATTGCATTCATCTTAAGATAACTAGTTGAGACAACATATCACAATTGTATCAAGTACATTTCCCCTGAAAGTATTTAACAGCAATGTCAGTGCTAGTAGGAAAAGACAAGTGTCTTTTTTTTGGGAGTGGGGCATTGGGGGCACCATGAGTTATTTAAGATACTCTTCAAAGAGGGAGGGTTTCAGACGTTTTTGGAATATGGGCAGGGATTCCGCTGTCCTGACTTTACGGGGAAGCTTGTTCCACCGTTGGGTTGCCAGGACAGAGAAGAGTTTTGACTGGGCTGAAAGGGATCTGCCCTCCTGTAGGGGTGGGAGGGCCAAGAGACCAGATGTGGCGGAACGGAGTGCTCGGGTTGAGATGTAGGGTTTGAGCATAGCCTGAAGTTGATGGGCAGTTCCCCATGCTGCTCCGTAGGCAAGCACCAGGGTCTTGAAGAGGATGGATCATTTACTAATGAATAACTCCACTTGTGTGTTTTTGCTCTTACGACCAAAAACATTGAATCCGTTAACTGAAAGACACACTAGAACACTGTGGCCTGCCTCATGGCCCAAATATTCAGCCAGTGTTTTTAGCTTTACCACTGGGCTTCTCTTTGTCGTGCAGTCCTTTCGAGGCGGCGGCGCCAGTCGTCAGCTAATGGCCTTCAGTCCAGCAATGATGAGTGGTCGGAATCCTGGGGAGAGGCAGAGGTGGCGTCGGCCCCGTCAACCCTTGGAGGCTGCCTGAGCCCTTCCAGGAAGCAGCCGAGGCGGAACGTGGTGCCGCGCTCCTACAGCAGCCTGCTGAAGTCCGACTCGGACTCGGACACAGGCGGAGAAGCCGCGGTCAATAGTCCTGTAAAGAATCCTGTCGCTCCCAGCAGCCAAGGTAACGCCGTACACCGGGATAGGAGCCGTACTGTATGGATTAAAATATAGGTTGATGCACATTCGGTCTCTCCTTTTGAGTTGGACCACAACAAGATCCATTGAACTCCATCCTTGAAATGGAGTGATTTGACAGGTAGAATTGAAGGATGTATAGCCATTAGCCAAGCAGATCAGAAGATTAGGGGTGGATGTTGGAGACCATAGTAATTGAGATTAAATATGACTGTGATTGAGGATGGAAGTGCAGGTCCTAAATAAATGTTTTTGAGTGGTTTCAGGGTATTGGTTTGAGTATTTATGTTTTAAAACCCATTTGCTCTCTGACGGATGCTGCTCCCTCTGATGACCCAGTGCCCAGTGAAGTTGTAAGGCTCCGCAAACCTGGGCCACCCAAAGGACTGCCGGGCCGACGCAGAGCCGACAAGGTAATGACTCGTATAACTCTCTGTTCTCATGTTGGAAAAGCTTACGCCTTTCACATTCATCCCTGATGCATGCATTATACCTTAAATAACTGCTCCTCTGGAATCTTCCTTAATGTTTTTCTCAAACTTAATCTAATCCTTTATGGTCCATAGATGCCGTGACTCTTTCCATGTTTCTCTTGACTGGTATGACCTATGATTTCTTTCTCGCTCTCTCTAACATCGTTGACTACTGTTGGTGATTGGACCTCTTTCTTTTCCTCTGGTTTGACTTGGCATGCCTTAGCTCTGTGATCGGGCTTATCTAACCCTCTCTTAACTCTTCTCCTTCACTTCTCTTATCAACACTTTTTTTTTTTTCTCAAAGCCAAAGGTGGTTTCGGTGGCTCTCCTTCATCTTTCCTCTGCCTTGGCCCGCCGCTTAGCATGTGACCGTGCTCGTGCTGTAACGCTGGTCGCCCTCTCAATGGCTTAAGCAGTCCCCCCCCCCCCCTTCACATGCACAGGGGAGCAACTCCGAGGAGCACCGCCAAGAGCTGTTGGTTACAGAGGGCCACCTAGCAAGGAGCCCCAGCGAGCCCTGCCCACCCAGGATCCCACCGCTGCGGTTACGGTGGCTGCTGCAGGTGCAGCTGCAGCGTCTGCCCCCATTTGTGGTGCAGTCAGTCCTGCAGAGGGACGAGGAGTCGGGGGAGGAGGAGTCTTTGCAGGAAGAGGAGACGACTGTTGTTAAAGAGGGAGAGCAACAACACAATCCCAGAATTGATCCCCACTATGTCCTTCGTTCCCAGAATGCCGTGGAAAACACGTCAACGAACATCCTCACCGCGCTAACCAACGGACTCTCCCAAAAGGGCCACTTGAAGACCGGGACGCACAGGATCCGCGTAGACTTTAAGGTGTAACTCTCTCACACTCACTCACTCTCCCTCCCATATAAACTTTCTTAAAAATGATGTGAAATTGTTTATTTTCTTATGAACTCATTGCCAACTGTCTTTCTTTCTCCTTCTTTGTCGCTCATATACTCTTAATAAACATTTTATTTTGCAGTCGTTCATTAACTAATTGTTTCTCTCCCTCTTCTTTCTCCCAGGAGGACTGTGCCATCCAGAACGTGTGGTTGATGGGCGGTCTGAGTATCCTCACCTCTGTCCCCGTCACCCCTCAGCCTGTCTGTCTGCTCTGTGCCAGCAAAGGACACCATGAGGTAATCATGGAAATGCATCCACAGAATATTCAGTGCCTGTGTTTGCAGTATTATCATTAGAATAATCACATTTCATTGTAGATAAGTATTACTCTGACCATTTTGAGGAAACAAATTAACTAGGAAGCACACAGGAGACTCCATAGGTTTACTGAATAGCTACACTGGGTTGTCTGGAAAACAGTAGGTTTAGTGCAATATGTGTTCTCCTGATTTTGACTGCCTTCTGCCTTTCCACCTTCCCTCAGATGATCTACTGCCAGGTGTGCTGCGAACCCTTCCACAGCTTCTGCCTCTGGCCCGAAGAGCGCCCCCAAGAGGAGAACAAGGAGAACTGGTGCTGCCGCCGCTGCAAGTTCTGCCACGTGTGCGGTCGCAAGAGCAAGAACAACAAGGTGTGTATGGTCAGCAGGATCTGAGATTCAGTAGTCTAGTGTTTTTTCACCCCCACTTTCAAATTGTATACGTACTATTTCTTCCTTTAGCCTGTGTTGCAGTGCAGGAGGTGTCAGAACTGCTACCACCCCTCCTGTCTGGGACCCACCTACCCAAAGCCCATCAACTGTAACATGCCCTGGGTAAGTATCAGGAATTTAATATATATTACAGTTTAGCTTCTCTTCTCCCCATTCTGATTTATTACCATGTTTTTCACTGTACTGTGGGTCAATACCATAAAATGCAAGTGTATTGTCCAGTTTGCATAAGTGCCTTGCTCAAGGGCACAACAATAGTGGATTCCAGTAATGATCTGAAACCAGCAATCCTCAGTTCTCAGCCAGTTCAGTTCCCACATTTCTTCGCCCAACCTGGGACTTGAACCAGCGACCTTCCGGTTACTGGTCCATCTCTCTAACCTCTGGGCTACCTGCCCCCGTGTCCTAGGTGTGTATGACGTGTATCCGGTGTAAGAGCTGTGGAGTGACCCCAGGGAAGACCTGGGACATGGCCTGGAACCACGAGCAGGACCTCTGTCCTGACTGCAGCACCCTCCACAGCAAAGGTAGGATCTCAGTGAGTCACACAGAGACACGTCACAAGTCAACCAAGGTTGGGTCGGAGCAAGGTATAGACAATCTCCAGGAACAGGCCAAGAAGAGAGGGATGAGGGCAGTTGTATAGATGGACTGATACTTGGTCAGGATCTCACTGTCATTTAGGGCTGACCCCAATTAGTCGATTGTTTGGTCGATAGGCTATTGGTCGACATTTTATATTTTTTGTTTTGTAGACCAGCAGCAAATATATATATTTTTTATGCCACACGAGACACCTATCTGATTCGCGGCCATCTCCGTTAACTAATCCATTGCGTAGGCCGAGACTAATCCATTGCGGATGGCACAGTCCAAGAAGAAGGGAAGTGTGGCTAAGATGCTCAATGCACGTCTTTCTCCAGAATGCGCTCTCTCCCGCCAATTTGTGCACATTCATTGTTTGTTAACTTCATTGTATCAAATCGAATGATTCTTAGTGTCTGTCAATTCCACATTACATATCACCAGTAGTACATTTACCGTTAATTCCTATGAATTCTAATCTACAATGTTTGTTTATGGTAATCCTAGTGGCGCAGTGGTCTAAGGCACTGCATCGCAGTGCTAGCTGTGCCTCTAGAGATCCTGGTTCGAATCCAGGCTCTATCGTAGCCGGCGGCGACCGGGAGACCCATGGGGCGGCGCACAATTGGCCCAGCGTCGTCCAGGGTAGGGGAGGGAATGGCCGGCAGGGGATGTAGCTCAGTTGGTAGAGCATGGCGTTTGCAACGCCAGTGTTGTGGGTTCGATAAAATCATGTATGCGCTAACTGTAAGTCGCTCTGGATAAGAGCGTCTGCTAAATGACATAAATGTTAATGCATTCAATATATTATTATTCCAGTCTTTTACCATTCTCATTGTCAGAGTGGACACGTTGTTTGCAGACTGCACAACCTATGCTTGTGAGAAACAGGTTTTAGTTTATTTCATTCCATTTACGAGTTTTGTCAATTTAGTCATTGTCTTTTGTTTGGAGAGCTCCTGTCAATGTTGAGTAAAAACTCGACGTACCAAGTTGCGCACTTTTTGGAAGCGAACCACTATTTCGGCCCTTCGCTATATCGGCATCGAACGCGTCACCCTCCCTAGGAGAGGGGGTGACCTTGACAATTTATTATTAAAACGAGAGGCCGCTTGGATCTTTAATTAAAGACCCTTGCCCCCTTCGGTCTCAACGTGGAGTTTGATCTGAAGCCATTCTTGTGATTGTTTTTTTGCTATCCATTGTAAATAATGTTTGTAGGCCTATGTAGCCAAATTGTATCTATGGTCGTATGTTATCCATTTATGCTTTTTTATATGTTCTATTTATATCTGTAAATCAACCAATGAAATCAAGCAGTTTGCATCAGTTGCTGGGACTGCTTCTCTCTGTCCAGTGACCCTGCCGACCAAGGACGGGTCTGAGGAACTATTTGGCGTAGCAGCCAGCTAGCTGCCTATCAAGCTAGTGAGGTTTTCTTGAGGGCTTGAATGCAGCCCGTGACGCAGTTAGCCATTGTGGCTGGGACTGCGGATTGTCCTGGGTTTGTGGCTGTCTAGATCCCTGCTGTTTGTTGTGTTTTCAATCTTCCCTGTGACCTGCCCTGTCTGGAAGTGCGAGGAGTAACAGTGTAACCTACGTTGCTAGCTACCATGACAAAGCCCAAAGCTGGTGTGAGTACCGTTAAGGACAGTGGTGTCTCTATCACAGGTGAAGGATCTTTTAAATGAACAAAAATAGTTCTACAAGCAGTTGTTACAACAACAACAAAATAGCTTCAAGTGTTTTGTCCAAATACTGGTAGATTCAACTAATAAAATAATGGACGACCTGACCAGAGAGGTCCAGGACCTGAAGAACAGTTTGCAGTTCTCCCATGGTCAGCTCGATGAGTTGAAACAGGAGAATGGCAAGATGACAGCAATCTGTAAGTCATTGAGAGAGGACATCAGTTCTGTGTGTGTGTGTGTGAATCCATGATAACAATGACAGAGAAATCAGACTCGAGGGACAATCAAGGCTGAACAACGTGGTTGTAGACGGAATTGCAGAATCTCCACATGAGACCTGGACGGAGTCTGAGGACAAAGTGAGGGAAATGAATTCTGAGAAATTGAAGATGGACCACAGGAAGATTGAGGTGGAGTGCACCCACAGGACTGGAAAACCCACCACCGGCCTAGGTGACAGGCCCAGGCCGATAGTGGTCAAGTTCCTGAGGTTCAAGGACAAGTAAGCTGTTCTGGAAAGAGCCAAGAACTTAAGAGGAACGTACAGTTGAAGTCGGAAGTTTACATATACCTTAGCCAAATACCTTTTTAAATCCAGTTTTTCACAATTCCTGACATTTAATCCTTGTACAAGTTCCCTGGTCAGTTAGGATCACCACTTTATTTTAAGAATGTGAAATGTCAGAATAATAGTAGAGAGAATTATTTATTTAAGCTTTTATTTCTTTCATCACATTCCCAGTGGGTCCAAAGTTTACATACACTCAATTAGTATTTGGTAGCATTGCCTTTAAATTGTTTAACTTGGGTCAAACGTTTCGGGTAGCCTTACACAAGCTTCCCACAATAAGTTGGGTGAATTTTGGCCCATTCCTCCTGACAGAGCTGGTGTAACTGAGTCAGGTTTGTAGGCCTCCTTGCTCGCACACGCTTTTTCAGTTCTGCCCACACATTTTCTATAGGATTGAGGTCAGGGCTTTGTGATGGCCACTCCAATACCTTGACTTTGTTGTCCTTAACCCATTTTGCCACAACTTTGGAAGTATGCTTGGGGTCATTGTCCATTTGGAAGACCCATTTGCGACCAAGCTTTAACTTCCTGACTGATGTCTTGAGATGTTGCTTCAATATATCCACATCATTTTTCTTCCACATGATGCCATCTATTTTGTGAAGTGCACCAGTCCCTCCTGCAGCAAAGCACCCCCACAGCATGATGCTGCCACCCCCGTGCTTCACGGTTGGGATGGTGTTCTTCGGCTTGCAAGCGTCCACCTTTTTCCTCCAAACATAATGATGGTCATTATGGCCAAACAGTTCTATTTTTGTTTCATCAGACCAGAGGACATTTCTCCAAAAAGTACGATCTTTGCTGTTGTTCTGGGATTGATTTGCACTTTTCGCACCAATGTACGTTCATCTCTAGGAGACAGAACGCGTCTCCTTCCTGAGCGGTATGACGGCTGCGTGGTCCCATGGTGTTTATACTTGCATATTATTTGTACAGATGAACGTGGTACCTTCAGGCGTTTGGAAATTGCTCCCAAGGATGAACCAGACTTGTGGAGGTCTACACATTTTTTTCTGAGGTCTTTGCTGATTTCTTTTGATTTTCCCATGATGTCAAGCAAAGAGGCACTGAGTTTGAAGGTATGCCTTGAAATACATCCACAGGTACACCTCCAATTGATTCAAATGATGTCAATTAGCCTATCAGAAGCTTCTAAAGCCATGACATCATTTTCTGGAATTTTCCAAGCTGGTTAAAGGCACAGTCAACTTAGTGTATGTAAACTTCTGACCCACTGGAATTGTGATACAGTGAATTATAAGTGAAATAATCTGTCTGTAAACAATTGTTGGAAAAATTAAGTGTGTCATGCACAAAGTAGATGTCCTAACCGACTTGCCAAAACTATAGTTTGTTAACAAGAAATGTGTGGAGTGGTTGAAAAACGAGTTTTAATGACTCCAACCTAAGTGTATGTAAACTTCCGACTTCAATTGTATATCTTCCTCAACGAGGGCTATCCTGAAGCTGTGTGCCAGAAGAGGAAAGAACTTATCCCAGCCATGAAAGCTGCCAGAGCACGTGGGGACATTGCTTACATCAGCTATGACAGTCTCATTGTCCAACCTCCCTCCCAGAAGCCTGGAAGTGATAAGATAGCCAAGCCTATGGGTTCGTAGCGTCAACCCCACAGTGCGCACACACACACACCAATTGATTAATGGACTGCTGAATGTATATTTTCGCTTGCTTTGTTTGCTCTTTTCCATGTTATGTCTATCTCTGATAAGCTATCCAGGGAAGGGCTGAAAATAGCCCATATTGATATATGTAGCCTTAGAAATAAGGTTAATGAAATCAATAACTTGCTAACATCAGATAACATTAATAAATTAGCTATTTCTGAGACTCACTTACATAATTAATTTGATGATACAGAAGTAGCAATACAAGGATATAACATCTATAGAAGAGACAAATGCTTATGGGTCAGGTGTTGCTGTATATAGTCAGAGCCATATCCCTGTAATGCTTAGAGAAGATCTTATGTCACATTTTATTGAAGTGTTGTGGTTGCAGGTTCACTTGGCACATCTAAAGCCTTTTCTTTTGGGTTGTTGCTATAGGCCACCAAGTGCTAACAGTCAGTATCTCTAAATAATGTGTGTGAAATGCTTGATAGTGTATGCGATGTAAACAGGGAGGTGTACTTTCTTGGGGACTTGAATATTGACTGGTTTTCTTCAACCTGTCCACTCAAGAGGAGCTTCTCACTGTAACCAGTGCATGTGTTACGTTCCCCAGTTTCTATGTTGTGGTTTGTATTTTCAATCTGGTTCAGGTTATTAATCAACCTACCAGGGTGTTTATAAACACTACAGGAACAAGATCATCCACATGTATCGATCACATTTTTACTAATACTGTAGAACTTTGTTCTAAGCTGTATCCATACCCATTGGATGCAGTGATCACAATATAGTGGCTATATCCAGGAAAGCCAAAGTTCCAAAAGCTGGGCCTAAAATAGTGTATAAGAGATCATACAAAATATTTTGCTGTGACTCTGATGTGGATGATATTTGTTGGTCTGATGTGATTTAATAAGGAGCATCCAGACGCTGCACTTGATTAATTTATAACATTTCTTCTTCCAATTATTGATAAACATGCACCTGTTAAGAAAACTGACTGTTAGAACTGTTAAGGCTCCATGGATTGATGACGATTGAAAAACTGTATGGTTGAAAGAGATGGGGCAAAAGGAGTGGCTAATAAGTCTGGCTGCACATCTGACTGGCTGACTTACTGCAAATTGAGAAATTATGTAACTAAACTCTACAAAAAGAAGAAACTGTATTATGAAGCCAAGATCAATGATATAAAGAATGATGGAAAAAAGTACTTTAAATGAAATTATGGGCAGAAAGACATTCAACTCCATCTTTCATCGAATCAGATGGCTTATTCATCACAAAACCATTTGATGTTGCCAATTATTTTAATGATTACTTAATTGGCAAAGTGGGCAAACTTAGGCAGGAACTGCCAACAACGAACAGTGAGCCATCGTATTCATGCATAAAAAAACAAATAATGAAAGAAAAGAATTGCAAGTTTTAATTTTGTAAAAGTTTAGTGTAGGAGAAGTGGGGAAATTATTGTTATCGATCAATAATGACAAACCTCCTGGCATTGACAACTTAGATGGAAAGCTACCGAGGATGGTAACTGACTCTATAGCCACTCCTATCTGTCATATATTTAATCTAAGCCTAGAGGAAAGTCTTTGTCCTCAGGCCTGGAGGGAAACCAAAGTCATTCCTCTAACCAAGAGTGGTAAAGCTGGTTCTAACAGCAGACTATAAGCTTGCTGCCAGCTCTTAGCAAACTGTTGGAAAAAATTGTTTGACCAAATACAATGTTGTTAATCTGTTTACAGAGAAATAGCAGACTTTCAGCATGCTTATAGAGAAGGGCACTCAACATGTACTGCACTGACACTGATGATTGGTTGAAAGCAATTGATAAGAAGATTGTGGGAGCTGTACTGTTAGATTTCAGTGCAGCCTTTGATATTATTGACCATAACCTGTTGTTGAAAAAAACGTATGTGTTATGGCTTTTCAACCTCCGCCATATCATGGATTCAGAGCTATCTATCTAATAGAACTCAGAGGGTTGTCTTTAATGGAAGCTTCTCTAATGTCAAATATGTGTGTTGTACTGCAGGGCAGCTCTCTAGGCCCTCTACTCTTTTCTATTTTTACCAATGACCTACCACTGGCATTAAACAAAGCATGTGTGTCCATGTATGCTGATGATTCAACCATATATCTATCAGCAGCCACTGCTTTTGCAGTCACTGAAACCCTTAACAAAGAGGGGTGGCCAGTAATAAACCAGCCCTGAACATCTCTAAAACTAAGAGCATTGTATTTGGTACAAATCATTCCTTAAGTTCTAGACCTCAGCTGAATCTGGTAATGAATGAGAAAAAGAAAAAAAGTGTATGCACTCACTAACTGTAAGTCGCTCTGGATAAGAGCGTCTGCTAAATGACAAATGTAAAATGAATGGTGTGGCTGTTGAACAAGTTGAGGAGACTAAATTATTTGGCGTTACCTTAGATTGTAAACTGTCATGATCAAAACATATACAATGGCTTGCGAAAGTATTCACCCCCCTTGGCATTTTTCCTATTTTATTGCCTTACAACCTGGAATTTAAAATGGATTTTTTTGGGGGTTTGTATCATTTGATTTACACAACATGCCTACCACTTTGAAGTTGCCAAATATTTTTTCTTGTGAAACAAACAAGAAATAAGACAAAAAAACTGAACATGAGCGTGCATAACTATTCACCCCCCCCCCCAAAGTCAATACTTTGTAGTGACACCTTTTGCAGCACTCCATCACTCTCCTTCTTGGTAAGAATCTCAAATATAAAATATATTTTGATTTGTTTAACACTTTTTTGGTTACTACATGATTCCATATGTGTTATTTCATAGTTTTGATGTCTTCACTATTATTCTACAATGAAGGATATAGTAAAAATAAAGAAAAACCCTGGAATGAGTAGGTGTGTCCAAACTTGACTGGTACTGTAAAAACAAAAAAGATACCTTATTTACATAAGTATTCAGACCCTTTGCTATGAGACTAGAAATTTCCATTGATCATCCTTGATGTTTCTACAACTTGATTGGAGTCCACCTGTGGTAAATTCAATTGATGATTTGGAAAGGCACACACCTGTCTATATAAGGTCCCACAGTTGACAGTGCATGTCAAAGCAGAAACCAAGCCATGAGGTCGAAGGTATTGTCCATAGAGCTCCGAGACAGGATTGTGTCGAGGCACAGATCTGGGGAAGGGTACCAAAAAATGTTTGCAGCGTTGAAGGTCCCCAAGAACACAGTGGCCTCCATCGGTCTTAAATGGAAGAAGTTTGGAACCACCAAGACTCTTTCTAGAGCTGGCCGCCTGACCAAACTGAGCAATCGGGGGGAGAAGGGACTTGGTCAGGTAGGTGACCAAGAACCCGATGGTCACTCTGACAGAGCTCCAGAGTTCCTCTGTGGAGATGGGAGAACCTTTCATAAGGACAACCAAGCGTCACGTCTGGAGGAAGCCTGGCACCATCCCTATGGTGAAGCATGGTTGTGGCAGCATCATGCTGTGGGGATGTTTTTTAGAGGATGACCAGTCAGGATCGAGGGAAAGATGAACGGGGCAAAGTACAGAGAGATCCTTGATGAAAACCTGCCCCAGAGCTCTCAGGACATCAGACTGGGGTGAAGGTTCACCTTCCAACAGGACAACACCCTAATCACGCAGCCAAGACAACGCAAGACTGGCTTCGGGACAAGTCTCTGAATGTCCTTGACTGGCCCAGCCAGAGCCCGGACTTGAACCCGATGGAACATCTCTGGAGAGACCTGAAAATAGCTGTGCAGCGACGCTCCCCGTCCAACCTGACAGAGCTTGAGAGGATCTGCAGAGAAGAACGGGAGAAACTCCCAAGTTTGTGCCAAGCTTGTAGCGTCATACCCAAGAAGACTTGCGGCTGTAATCGCTGTCAAAGGTTCTTCAACAAAGTACTGAGGAAAGGGTCTGAGTTCTTATGTAAATGTGATATTTCTGTTTATTTTTAATACATTGGCAAACATTTTTTTTGCTTTGTCATTATGGGGTGTTGTGTGTAGATTGATGAGAAAAAACAAACGTGGATAACGTCAAGGGGTCTGAATACTTTCCGAATGCACTGTATAGTGGTTTTTACACACAGGGTGTGTCTATTTATGGAAAAATACACATTTTAAAATGTCGACCAATCGTCGAAAGAACAGATTACTTTCTGTCAACCCCACAATTTTTTTTTCGGACAGCCATGTTATTAAATTATTATTTAAAAAAATCATTGATCTGATTTTTTTTGGGGGGGGGTTTCTTTACAAGGGATCTTCTGCACCGTCTGCTCCAAGTGTTACGAGGAGAACGACCACAACAACAGCCAGATGATGGAGTGCTCCAGGTGTAGCCACTGGGTGCATTCTAAATGTGAAGGACTCTCTGGTGAGTGACACTAATATTTCAGCTTTAAAACGGTCTTTATCAAGGGGATGTACAACAGGGGTGGCCAACACTCATCAAAGTGTTACTGGGTATACAGGCTTTTGATCTCGCCCTACACACACACACACACACCTAATCCAGCTAATCAAGGTTCCAAGGAGCATCTCATTGGTAGAATCAGGTGTGTTAGAGATAAGGTCTGGAACCAAATCCTGCAAGAGGGTAGCTCTCAAGGCCACCCCTGTTAACCGTATGTGTAGGGGAAGATGCCACCTCAACTAAAATGTAGGCCCTAACTTGAGGGATCAAAACAACTATCCCACTATAAACCCACTCCATTACATTAAAATTCTGCCTCTCTTCTCTTCTGTCTCCCAGACGACCTGTATGAGATCATGTCCAGCCTGCCAGAGAGCGTAGTATACACCTGTGAACCCTGCAGCCAATCACAGCCCAGATTCTGGAAGGAGGAGCTGAAGGAAAGGCTGAGGGCAGGGCTAGAGAAAGTGCTGACCAACCTCCTTTCTGACTCCTCCGCCCAGCACCTAATCACCTGCAGGGAGGTAATGTCTGCCGCCGTGTAGCTCAGTTGGTAGAGCAAGGCGTTTGCAACGCCAGGGTTGTGGGTTCGATTCCCACGTGTGGCCAGTATGAAAATGTATGCACTCGCTAACTGTAAGTCGCTCTGGATAAGACCGTCTGCTAAATGACTAAAATGTCAAATGTAAATGTAAAGACGTCACGAGTCAGACACTCGTAACATACTCTCTTGCTTTCACAACATGGGTTGTTTCTGTATCCAAAATCAAGTATAAAAAGTGTATTTAAAACTTTTCCACGTTTAGACTGTCTTATGGATTGTATATCCCTGACCCTCTGACGATGGTCTCCATTTTACTGTACTATGCTGTTCTTTTGTTTTCTGCAGTGTGAGGAGTCCACGGAACTAGATGCTTTCTGGGACCAACAGCAGCCCATCTGCGACCTACATGCCGTTGGTCAAAAATGTACAGGGGGCCAGTACACTTCACTGGTGAGAGACCCCAGTCCTTTATTAACATTTGAATTATGCCACATAAAAACTATTAAGACCTAGAGGTTATTGTTTTTGCTCTCAGGGCATCAATGTTCCGCTGTGAATCGTGTAGCTCTTTTCAGACCACATTCTGATCACTTCATATACAGTTTGGTAATTTAGCAGATGCTCTTAGATGTTCTAATGAGAGGAACAAAATCCCACATATTGTACAACAATACAGCCGTCTCCTAAACTTGACACCTGTTTTTCCTGCTCTTGTCCATCAATCAGAAATCATTCCATGAGGATGTTGTCGTGGTGATGAGGAAGTGGCTGAAGGAGGAGGAGTCTCTCCCTGAGGACCTGAGGCCCACCTGTTTGGCCAGGTCTCACTACCTGAAGGTTAGTAGAAAGACCTTTCCTCCATTAATGCTATAGACATTTATTATGGGCCATACTGGGCCATATCATTATTTTTTATTTATTTACTCAGATTAGTAGAGTGTCTGCATTAAAACATAAAATTTCTGAGCTCTTTTATGATATTTTATTAATTGCCTCATTTTTTAAAAATGTTACAGCCTTATTCTAAAATTGATTAAAAACATTTTTTACCCCATATTGACAAATATTTTTTTAGTGTGTGTGTATATATATATATATATATATATATATACACACACACACACACACACAGTGGGGGAAAAAAAGTATTTAGTCAGCCACCAATTGTGCAAGTTCTCTCACTTAAAAAGATGAGAGAGGCCTGTAATTTTCATCATAGGTACACGTCAACTATGACAGACAAATTGAGAAAAAAAAATCCAGAAAATCAATTTATTTGCAAATTATGGTGGAAAATAAGTATTTGGTCACCTACAAACAAGCAAGATTTCTGGCTCTCACAGACCTGTAACTTCTTCTTTAAGAGGCTCCTCTGTCCTCCACTCGTTACCTGTATTAACGGCACTTGTTTGAACTTGTTATCAGTATAAAAGACACCTGTCCACAACCTCAAACAGTCACACTCCAAACTCCACTATGGCCAAGACCAAAGAGCTGTCAAAGGACACCAGAAACAAAATTGTAGACCTGCACCAGGCTGGTAAGCAGCTTGGTTTGAAGAAATCAACTGTGGGAGCAATTATTAGGAAATGGAAGACATACAAGACCACTGATAATATCCCTCGATCTGGGGCTCCACGCTAGATCTCACCCCGTGGGGTCAAAATGATCACAAGAACGGTGAGCAAAAATCCCAGAACCACACGGGGGGACCTAGTGAATGACCTGCAGAGAGCTGGGACCAAAGTAACAAAGCCTACCATCAGTAACACACTACGCCGCCAGGGACTCAAATCCTGCAGTGCCAGACGTGTCCCCCTGCTTAAGCCAGTACATGTCCTGGCCCGTCTGAAGTTTGCTAGAGTGCATTTGGATGATCCAGAAGAGGATTGGGAGAATGTCATATGGTCAGATGAAACCAAAATATAACTTTTTGGTAAAAACTCAACTCGTCGTGTTTGGAGGACAAAGAATGCTGAGTTGCATCCAAAGAAAACCATACCTACTGTGAAGCATGGGGGTGGAAAAATCATGCTTTGAGGCTGTTTTTCTGCAAAGGGACCAGGACGACTGATCCGTGTAAAGGAAAGAATGAATGGGGCCATGTATCGTGAGATTTTGAGTGAAAACCTCCTTCCATCAGCAAGGGCATTGAAGATGAAACGTGGCTGGGTCTTTCAGCATGACAATGATCCCAAACACACCGCCCGGGCAACGAAGGAGTGGCTTCGTAATAAGCATTTCAAGGTCCTGGAGTGGCCTAGCCAGTCTCCAGATCTCAACCCCATAGAAAATCTTTGGAGGGAGTTGAAAGTCTGTGTTGCCCAGCGACAGCCCCAAAACATCACTGCTCTAGAGGAGATCTGCATGGAGGAATGGGCCAAAATACCAGCAACAGTGTGTGAAAACCTTGTGAAGACTTACAGAAAACGTTTGACCTGTGTCATTGTCAACAAAGGGTATATAACAAAGTATTGAGAAACTTTTGTTATTGACCAAATACTTATTTTCCACCATAATTTGCAAATAAATTCATTAAAAATCCTACAATGTTATTTTCTGGATTTTTTCTTTCTCATTTTGTCTGTCATAGTTGACGTGTACCTATGATGAAAATTACAGGCCTCTCATCTTTTTAAGTGGGAGAACTTGCACAATTGGTGGCTGACTAAATACTTTATTTCCCCACTGTATATATATATTTTTTCCTTATTTTTTTTCTTCTTAAAAACCTGAGTATTCAGACCCTTTGCTATGAGACTTGAAATTGAGCTCAGGTGCATCCTGTTTCCATTGATCATTACATTTACATTTACATTTTAGTCATTTAGCAGACGCTCTTATCCAGAGCGACTTACAGGAGCAAGTAGGGTTAAGTGCCTTGCTCAAGGGCACATCGACAGATTTTTCACCTAGTTGGCTCGGGGATTAGAACCAGCGACCTTTCGGTTACTGGCACAACGCTCTTAACCACTAAGCTACCTGCCTCCCCATCATCCTTGAGATGTTTCTGTAACTTGATTTGGTGTCCACCTGTGGTAAATTCAATTGATTGGACATTATTTGGAAAGCACACAGTGCATGTCGGAGCAAAAACCAAGCCAAGAGGTCGAAGGAATTGTCCGTAGAGCTCCGAGACAGGATTGTGTCGAGGCACATATCTGGGGAAGGGTACCAAAAAATGTCTGCAGCGTTGAAGGTCCCCAAGAACACAGTGGCCTCCATCGTTCTTAAATGGAAGAAGTTTGGAACCACCAAGACTCTTTCTAGAGCTGGCCGCCTGACCAAACTGAGCAATCGGGGGGAGAAGGGCCTTGTTCAGGGAGGTGACCAAGAACCCAATAGTCACTCTGACACAGCTCTAGAGTTCCTCTGTGGAGATGGGGGAACTTTCCAGAAGGACAACTATCTCTGCAGCACTCCACCAATCAGGCCTTTGTTTTAGTGGCCAGACAGAAGCCACTCCTCAGTAAAAGGCACATGACAGCCCGCTTGGAGTTTGCCAAAAGGCACCTAAAGGACTCTGACCATGAGAAACAAGATTCTCTGATCTGATGAAACCAATATTGAACTCTTTGGCCTCAATGCCAAGCGTCACGTCTGGAGGAAAGCTGGCACCATCCCTATGGTGAAGCATGGTGGTGGCAGCATCATGCTGTGGGGATGTTTTCAGCAGCAGGGACTGGGAGACTAGTAAAGTACAGAGAGATCCTTGATGAAAACTTGCTCCAGAGCGCTCAGGACCTCAGACTGGGGCGAAGGTTCACCTTCCAACAGGACAACGACCCTAAGCACACAGCCAAGACAACGCAGGAGTGGCTTCCTGATAAGTCTCTGAATGTCCTTGAGTGGCCCAGCCAGAGCCCAGACTT
Source organism: Coregonus lavaretus (assembly GCF_964263955.1). NCBI lineage: Eukaryota > Metazoa > Chordata > Actinopteri > Salmoniformes > Salmonidae > Coregonus > Coregonus lavaretus. Next base: position 36,209,757 of record NC_139994.1, read on the forward strand.
TAACCCAATTGAACATCTCTGGAGCGATGCTCCCCATCCATCCTGACAGAGTTTGAGAGGATCTGCAGAGAAGAATGGGAGAAACTCTCCAAATACAGGTGTGCCAAGCTTGTAGCGTCATACCCAAGAGGACTCAAGGCTGTAATTGCTGCCAAAAGTGCTTCAACAAAGTACTGAGTAAAGGTTCTGAATTCTTATGTAAATGTTATATTTCAGTTTTGTATTTTGTATAAATGTACAAACATTTCCAAGTCTGTTTTTGCTTTGTCATCATGGGGTATTGTGTGTAGATTGAGGGAAAAAAACTATTTAATCAATTTTAGAATAAGGCTGTAAAATGTGGAAAAAGTCAAGGGGTCTGAATACTTTCTGAATGCACTGTATCTATGTCCTTTCAGTTGCTGGAGGAGACTTTCAGTTGGTTTCATAGCCAGGATCAGAAAATGTGGGACCCAATCTCCAAAGATTTCCCAAGGTAAATGGATACACTATGTGTAGACAGTATGACTGTGTATGTTGTCGATTTTGACCGACGGATATTGTTGTTCTTTCTCACATTTCTGCCAAGAAGATAAACGAGCGAATCTCCCTGACCAAACCAACTATGACAATAAATAGTTTTACCTTCATAAAGATAAAGCAAGCATAGAATAATTATTTTTGAAAAGCTAGCAAAGAATACTTGTTCAAAAAAGCTCTGTGCTGAACAAGTCTTCCCCCCCCCCTTTCTTCTGTCTCAGTGGTATGCTCCCTGAGGCAGTTCTTCCTCCCTCTAAGGAGCACAGCTATGCACAGTGGCTGGAGAGGACGTACCAAGTTACCAGGGGTGCAGATTACCTCCAGCAGGGGAACCGCGTCCCTCCCCCATACTCAGTCACCACCTATCAGTCCCGGGCTCTGGAGGGCCTCCCACTCAAATCCCAAGGTATGGAGTCTTTGGTTTGTGTCCCAAATAGGGGGTCTGGTCATAGGCATAGGGCTCCGGTCAACAGTAGTGCACTATATAAGGAATAGGGTGCCATTTGGGACAAAGCCTATCTATCACTCCCTCTGTAAGCCTATGTCCTGGTCTCAAAGCAGACATGTAACCCTATTCACCGGCACACAAAATGTTTGTTGTGTGTAAAGTAATTGAGTGGAAGGACTGATGGTGATCTCGCTTTTTACTTCATCCTAACAATGTGAATGATCAATTATATGATTGATGAATGTGTTTGGTCTATCTGGTGTAGGTACAAATGGTGCTCTAACCAGGGCCCTGGAACTCGACTGGACCAAAGATGAGAGGCAGTGTACACTCTGCCAACAGTTTGGCGACGCCACACCCAACGTGAGTTTCCCTCCCCCCTCTGTACTGATCCCACACAGTAATTGTATTGATAAGGAGACGGGACACCATTGTGTTAGCTTCAGAATTTTTTTTACTAAGATAAAACCATACATAGAGCATTATGGGTACCGTAGTACAGTTTTTCTCAACTCCGGTCCTTGAGTACCTCAAACAGAACGTAACTTTATGACTAACTACTTCCCTGAAGGAGGGAAATGAGGAACAACATACTATGGGGGGAGTCGCGCACTCGTTACTTCGGTTGAAGGATCTACAATCACGCCTAACAAGGCCAATGAAATCCGCACCTTGCTGGAAGCCCTGCCTTCCACAGGTGATAAGCATGAGGCTTGGATTAATTCCTTCACTGAGCCCAGGAACGGGCAGTGCGGGGCCAAACAGGAGTTGTACCTCTTTCCCACCTTCAGGGAACAGTTGTTATAGTCAAAATGTTACGTTCCCTTTAATTCAGTCAACTTCAGTACAACATACTATGGGGAAATATAATCACGCCCCAAGCTGACCAACGGATACTAAATGAAACTGCCCATGGCAGACCACCCCGACCTGACCCCGCGAGATTCTGCATTTTGGGTATTGTGCAAACGGCACGCTGCTTAGTGACTTTCCCCTGTCCCAGCTGTAAGCACACTGGGCTACACTGGGAGCAGTGACATCCAAGCAATAAAACCTCACAAAAGTATGTGGTGATGCTCAACTCACTGCAGCACAAATATATCCTACACTCAACCCTTTAAACAATGCCGGACTCCTGGTGGAGTGGGCGCATACACCGCTAGTTAACCCTTGCCCCTTGCTGCAATATGCCGTGGAGATAGCCTCCACAATCCAGTGGAAGAGACGCTGCTTAGGGAGTGCCCTGCCACGAGCTGGATTAGCAAAATAGACAAAAAGCTGGTCACATAACCAGATATCCCGGGTCCATTCGATGTACATGCGTAAAGCTTGCACCGGACACAGGGCATTTAACCTCTGTTGCTCTTCAGAAGCAAAAGGAGTAGGTGAAAATGGAAATGGCTCAAAGCTAAGGACCTGTAGGACATAGCCATGACTTTCGGGGGGGAAGGCCGCATTTGGACGCAACGTCACCTTAGAGTGGCCCGGGGCGAACTGAGTACAGGACGTGTGTACCGATAACATGTTTAGCCAAAGTCATGAGCAGGGAGATTTTGTAGTAGAGGATCAGGGCCAAGTCCCATGTGGGCGCAATTGGTTTAGAGACCAGTCTGAGACAACCGCACAACCAGGATCCTGGATCCGACATAGAAACCTCTCTGATTACCTGTGTCTGGAGACGGGAGGTTATTCCCTCCCTCAAAACGGGCACTGAGGCCTCAACAGTCGACCTGATGACGTCACTGAAGCGTGGGGGACGTGCAACAAGTTGTAGCCTGTACCCCGACGTCACTGTTCGCATGATCCATAGCAAAACTGTGCATGCACCCCATTGTTTGTAGCCAACAGCGAGCCTCCCGTCAAGTGCCATTTGAAGGGGCGGTACGCCACCATATGGACTGGGAGAGATTTTGTTATTTTTCCCTTTCCAACACTCTCGACCACCGTGTGTCTGAATGTGGATAAGGGACACTTTTCATTGTACACACACGTGGGAGACGCAACACTTTTGACACTCGTGAACACTGTGGAACTTTGGGTTGACACAACTGTGTTTATGTGCCAAGGTTTGCCTGAAGCCAGGTCCACTCTGGGATCGGGGGCTCCGGCAATAGGTGAAGTACCCCGATTGGCATTGCCCCTTGGGGGTACTTCTGTCACAACGAGCCTCACTCAGTTTAGGCAGTAAGATGCGTCCCAGTAACCGACTGGCACCCAGCATTGGACCGCACGCATAAAAATAGATCCAGGGGAAAACCACTATCGTGACGGTTATCATACCAGTCATAGTTACCAGTGCCACGACATCTTTGAACCCAACTTATTACTCTCACCCTGGGGAGATTGATATACCCCTTGAACCCTGTGAACACCAAGGAACGCGGGGTAACAGAGGGTGGTTTAAACATGAACAAGCTTCCAAACTAAGTTGTGCTTCTGTGAGACTGTATAGCCTAGGTGAAGCCCTGCCCCTTATGGACACAGGGCTCCAGCAATGTCTGACGTAGCACCCCGTTTGGCTGTAACCAAATGTGGTGGCACTGACATCACAGTAATATTTTTGTGGTGGGGCTCACCGGTCAATCAGACACGTGCTAAGGCCCCTCGCTCTGAGGTTACCCGAGCCAAGTGCTCGGAGGCTGCTTCCTCATCTGAGGTGCCTGCATGCCCCGCTTCCTCCACTCCCTCCAACTCCAAGAATTTGAAATAGGAATGTCATTGCCATATTGCCGGGGGAAAGCTAGGAAGCTTCATTTGCCGGAAGTTATGCATGCTAACTGATGTTAGCCATGATAAGGCTTCTAGTCTAAGCTAGGCTAGCTAGCCTCTTTGACTGCAACACGGTCCATTTTAGAATAACCAAGCGACTTAACACTGGCTACGTACACTAAACAAGAGAGCTACCCAAGCAATTGCACCATTAGGAAGCCGGAATAGCTGGCAGTAGCTAGCTCGCCTTTGCACGTTAGCTAACCTGGCTAGCATGCTATGCAGCACTTGTTAGCTAGCCTGGTCTCAAGTCTATGTAGGACCGGATCACTGTGGTGGGACCAGGACCCTTCTGGGAAGAGAGGCAAGCGGTGCTTAATCAAGGCACACACAGGCAGCGGGGGGATATCCACAGAACCTGGTCACCCTCTCTCTTCGAGTAGCCTCCCATAACTGGCAACAGAGCGCACAGGAACCGGGAGACATTCAACCCGACCAACTACCCAACCCATCTCCGCGTTCCGCAACTCCGACTTAGTCGAGGTACGGGCACCCGGGAGAGGAAGTCATTATCGGAACCACCAAGCCCAGCCGTCCCCTAGTCTCGCACACAAACTGATTCGAGCGAGGGCAGCCTGCGCATGTGCCGAGACAGAAGACAACAAACATGGGTATCTTTTAATTAATTGGGGGCATGGTCGCGAACCTGAAACTGGCTTGTTATTCTTTGTCGTTTCGGTCTCGTTAGCCATCTTACCTATTGCTGAAGCCAGACCAAGCAATTAGAAGAATAACTAATTGTTTGTATGGTTCTCATAAGTTTCCTAATCATAAACTTCAGCACACAACGTCCAGGGGGTGAGCACGCTCTACAACTAAGGGACAGTTTAGTTGGCGCAACGTAAGTCAGTCTCGTGTTCCAATTGTTTGTTTTTGTACCGTGAAATGTTCCTGTTCACACCAAGGTGGAGAGCGGAATAATTCCAAGAATGGAAGGAGGGGCATCCAGCGAGCCGTATATTTCATTGGCCTTGTCGGGCGTGATTGTAGATCCTTCAACCGAAGTCGCGAGAGTGCGACTCCTCCATAGTGTGTTGTACCAAAGTTGACTGACTGAAAGGCATTTTTGTTGTAGCCGTACACCCGATTTTAAATTAGTCAACTAATCATCAAGTACTTGACTAGTTGAGTTACGTGTGTTCTATGCGGCTATTCTGTTTGGGGGTACTCAAGGATTGGAGTTGTATAACACTTCTGTAGGACATTATACCCACAGTAATGGTATTAGCAGCTATTCAGACATCCCAGAATGTTGTCTCAGGTCCACTCTAAATGTGAATGTCCTCATTTTTATTGAAGGACGCGGGCAGGCTCCTGTACCTGGGGCAGAACGAGTGGGCCCACGTTAATTGCTGCCTGTGGTCTGCTGAGGTGTACGAAGACAACGGAGCTCTACTCCAAGTACACAGTGCTGTCTCCAGGGGGCGCCACATGGTAAGAATGCGTAGACATCACCATAGTTGCGCCTCAAATGGCACCCTGTTTCCTATAAAGTGCAATACTTTTGACCAGGGCCCAAATTGGACTATGTAGGGAATAGGGTGACATTTTGGACACTTCCCACATCAAAGCTGGAGTACATCCTTACCCAATAGGCTTTGTATTCAGGCATAAGTGTGCAGTTGCCCATTTTTTAAACATTGTAATAAAATAAAATCAACTTTATTGTTCCAAAGATAGAATTGTCTTGTCAGGTCTGCTATGTCCATTTAGTTATAATGAGAATGTTTACTCTTCAGGGAGTTTTCTGCTAGTCGTTCTCATTCTCTGTTTTCTTTCCTCTTCTACTCATTCCACCTTTCTTCCCTACAGCGCTGTGAGCGTTGTGGCCAGGCGGGGGCGACGGTGGGCTGCTGTCTCTCATCCTGTCAGAGTAACTACCACTTCATGTGCGCCCGCGCCCGCAACTGTGTCTTCCAGGAGGACAGGAAGGTCTTCTGCTCCAGGCACCGCGATCTCGTCAGTGAGAAGGTGAACTTTTATGTATGGACTAATGAGGCATACACACACAGAAACAAACAGTCATCTTTCCAATGGTGAGCACCTCCACTTTAACTGTGACTTGTCAGCGGCATCCAAACTTCACACCTGGTGGCTTATTGTGTAGCGTTAGGGCCTATGTTATGTCTCCGGACACACACACACATACACACACCTACGTCTCAGGATTTACAGGCCCGTTTCCGCTCCTCTCCAGATGGTGTATGGGAATGGGTTTGAAGTTCTCCGGCGGGTCTACGTGGACTTCGAAGGGATCAGCCTCCGTAGGAAGTTTCTGACTGGCCTGGAGCCAGAGTCTATAAATATGACCATTGGTGAGTATGTGTACATCCCCAATGGCACTCTATTCACTATTTAGTGCACGGCTTTTAACCCTTTACACTCGTGGGAATTAGCCTATATGGATAGGGCTAAATTGAAATGTGTTTTACAGAAGAAATATGGAAAGCATATGCATACCAATGGTCGCAATTAAAAGAGAACAGTTTGGAGATTGTGGGGAAATTATTAGACTAACGGTGAGGACACAGCAGTTCACCTGACACAAGACTGAATCTAAACATTACACTGTGACTTTATGTGCATTTTACATTTACTGTACTTTCCAATGCATTTGTTGAAATGAAATCTGAAAATACTCTGCATACATTTAGTAACATGATAAGAATATTATTGGAACATTTGGGGTAGGTGCATCATAAGACAAAAAAATGCCAAAGGTTTGAGTGAGAGGTCAAACTGGTTTCTCCAAGTGGCCACGCACCTCTCCAAAGTATGCACAGTTCCTAAGTAAATTCAGTGCACTTTTATGACTCAAAGAAGAGTCTTCAACTATAATGTGCTTTTTTGAGCTCTCCTAGCTGTGCTGTTGAGGAACTAGAGCAAGCACACTTGTAGTTGTTTTGTTTGGAACACAGCCCTGCATCCCCGCCACCAGGGTTTCCGTCAGGGATAATGTGGCGCCGGACATTTGACCGGCAGCATTTTAATTTACCGGACATTTGAGAAATGTACCTGACCCGTGTGTATTGGGTGTATCCACCCACTGTGCTCAGAATGACATAAATTACATTTTGATTATGGTCATTCATATTAACAGAACATGCAAGTCGAAGATGCAACGATGTGCGGTCCTTTTTACCGAATTCTGATGTGAACTTCGAAATATCTGTCCACATTTACTTTTCCTCAGCCAACAAGACGAGTAACGAACAGTAAAATCACTACCCTGCACTGAGTGTACAAATCATTAAGGATACCTGCTCTTTCCATGACATAGACTGACCAGGTGCATCCAAGTGAAAGATATGATCCTTTATTGATGTCACTTGTTAAATCCACTTCAATCAGTGTGGATGAAAGTTAAATAAGGATTTTTAAGCCTTGAGACAATTGAGATATGGATTGTGTGTGTGCCATTCAGAGGGTGAATGGGCAAGACAAAATATTTGTACCTTTGAACGGGGCATGGTAGTAGGTGCCAGGCGCACCAGTTTATGTCAAGAACTGCAACGCTGCTGGGGTTTCACGCTCAACAGTTTCCCGTGTGTATCAAGAATGGTCCACCACCCAAAGGACATCCAAGCAACTTGACACAACAGTGGGAAGCATTGGTGTCGACATGGGCCAGCATCCCTGTGGAATGCTTTTGACACCTTGTAGAGTCCATGATCCAACGAATTGAGGCTGTTCTGAGTGCAAGGGGGGGGACTCAATATTAGGTAGATGTTCTTAATGTTTAAGTGTATGTCAATCTACCATCCCCCATAGAAAAGTTGACCTATTGTATTGGTCAGCTTGTCGACAAAGAAATAGCCTATTCCAAACAGACTCTGGGACAGTTATGGGACGAGAGATCCCAAATTGATTTTATTTTAAATTCATACAACCAGTAGGCCTAGGTTACATAAAAAAATAAACATTCAAAAGCAAGGAGTCTAATGCAACAGATCAGAACGTTTAGCTTAAAATGTTGATAAACTATTTATTCACATAAGCATAGCAGTGCTCACAAGGCAGTAGGCTATGCGCAAATGTTTGTTCCATAATGCAAAACCGTTGTCAAAAGGGCACCGCACATGCGAGCGGTTTCATGTGACAGAGGTTAAAATATCCGTTAGAAATGTAGAAAGAGGGCATATCTAATATGCAACAACTAGCTTTTACTTGGCTCATCGCACTCTAATGACTCCTTGGGGTGGGCAGGGCGCCTGCAGGCTGACCTCGTCGTCAGTTGAACGGTGTTTCCTCCGACACATTGGTGCGGCTGGCTTCCAGGTTAAGCGGGCGGGTGTTAAGAAGCGCGGTTAGGCGGGTCATGTTTCGGAGAACGCATGACTCGACCTTCGTTGGGAAGTTGCAGCGATGAGACAAGATCGAAATTGGGGAGAAAAAGGGGGTAAAATGCAACAAAAAATTGAAATAATAATAAAATACCTTATTTACATAAGTATTCAGACCCTTTGCTATGAGACTCGAAATTTAGCTCCGGTGCATCCTGTTTCCATTTATCATCCTTGAGATGTTTCTAGAACTTGATTGGAGTCCACCTGTGGTCAATTCAATTGATTGGACATGATTTGGAAAGGCACACACCTGTCTATATAAGATCCCACAGTTGACAGTGCATGTCAGAGCAAAAACTAAGCCAGGAGGTCGAAGGAATTCTCCGTAGAGCTCCGAGACAGGATTGTGTCGAGGCCCAGATCTGGGGAAGCGTACCAAAAAATGTCTGCAGCGTTGAAGGTCCCCAAGAACACAGTGGCCTCCATCATTCTTAAATGGAAGAAATTAGGAACCACCAAGACTGTTCCTAGAGCTAGCCGCCCGGCCAAACTGAGCAATCGGGAGAGGAAGGCTCTTGGTCAGGGAGGTGACCAAGAACCCGATGGTCACTCTGACAGAGCTCTAGAGTTCCTCTGTGGAGATGGGAGAGCCTTCCAGAAGGACAACCATATCTGCAGCACTCCACCAATCAGGACTTTATGGTAGTGGCCAGAGTGCTCAGGACCTCAGACTGGGGCGAAGGTTCACCTTCCAACAGGGCAACGACCCTAAGCACACAGCCAAGACAACGCAGGAGTGGCTTCGGGACAAGTCTCTGAATGTCCTTGAGTTGCCCAGCCAGAGGCCGGTCTTGAACCCGATGGAACATCTCTGGAGAGACCTGAAAATAGCTGTGCAGCGGCGCTCCCCATCCAACCTGACAGAGCTTGAGAGGATCTGCAGAGAATAATGGGAGAAATTCCCCAAATACAGGTGTACCAAGCTTGTAGCGTCATACCCAAGAAGACTTGAGGCTTTTATCACTGCCAAAGGTGCTTCAACAAAGTACTGAGTAAAGGGTCTGAATACTTAAGTAAATGTGATATTTCTGTTTTATTTTATTTCTAAAAAACTGTTTTTGCTTTGTCATTATGGGGTATTGTGTGTAGATTGAGGATATATTTTTTTTAATCCGTTTTAGAAAAAGGCTGTAATGTAACAAAATGTGGAAAAAGGGGTCTGAATACTTTCCGAATGCACTGTATCACCAGTAGTAGCCTATATTTACCGTTAATTTTCATAATTTAGTTTATCATAATATTTGTTTAGTTACGGTAAATTCTGTTAATGCATTCAATATACAGTGAGGGGAAAAAAGTATTTGATCCCCTGCTGATTTTGTACATTTGCCCACTGACAACAAAATGATCAGTCTTTAATTTTAATGGTAGGTTTATTTGAACAGTGAGAGACAGAATAACAAACAAAAAAATCCAGAAAAACACATGTCAAAAATATTATGAAAAGATTTGCATTTTAATGAGGGAAATAAGTATTTGACCCCTCTGCAAAACATGACTTAGTACTTGGTGGCAAAACCCTTGGCAATCACAGAGGTCAGATGTTTCTTGTAGTTGGCCACCAGATTTACACACATCTCAGGAGGTATTTTGTCCCACTCCTCTTTGCAGATCTTCTCCAAGTCATTAAGGTTTCGATGCTGACGTTTGGCAACTCGAACCTTCAGCTCCCTCCACATATTTTCTATGGGATTAAGGTCTGGAGACTGGCTAGGCCACTCCAGGACCTTAATGTGCTTCTTCTTGAGCCACTCCTTTGTTGCCTTGGCCGTGTGTTTTGGGTCATTGTCATGCTGGAATACCCATTCACGACCCATTTTCAATGCCCTGGCTGAGGGAAGGAGGTTCTCACCCAAGATTTGACGGTACATGGCCCCGTCCATCGTCCCCCAAACACCCCCAAAGCATAATGTTTCCACCTCCACGTTTGATGGTGGGGATGGTGTTCTTGGGGTCATAGGCAGCATTCCTCCTCCTCCAAACACGGTGAGTTGAGTTGATGCCAAAGAGCTCCATTTTGGTCTCATCTGACCACAACACTTTCACCCAGTTCTCCTCTGAATCATTCAGATGTTCATTGGCAAACTTCAGACGGGCCTGTATATGTGCTTTCTTGTGCAGGGGGACCCTGCGGGCGTTGCAGGATTTCAGTCCTTCACGGCGTAGTGTGTTACCAATTGTTTTCTTGGTGACTATGGTCCCAGCTGCCTTGAGATCATTGAAAAGATCCTTCCGTGTAGTTCTGGGCTGATTCCTCACCTTTCTCATGATCATTGCAACTCCACGAGGTGAGATCTTGCATGGAGCCCCAGGCCGAGGGAGATTGACAGTTCTTTTGTGTTTCTTCCATTTGCGAATAATCGCACCAACTGTTGTCACCTTCTCACCAAGCCGCTTGGCGATGGTCTTGTAGCCCATTCCAGCCTTGTGTAGGTCTACAATCTTGTCCCTGATATCCTTGGAGAGCTCTTTGGTCTTGGCCATGGTGGAGAGTTTGGAATCTGATTGATTGCTTCTGTGAACAGGTCTTTTATACAGGTAAAAAGATGAGATTAGGAGCACTCCCTTTAAGAGTGTGCTCTTAATCTTAGCTCCTTACCTGTATAAAAGACACCTGGGAGCCAGAAATTTTTCTGATTGAGAGGGGGTCAAATACTTATTTCCCTCATTAAAATGCAAATGAATTTATAACATTTTTGACATGCGTTTTTCTGGATTTTTTTGTTGTTATTCTGTCTCTCACTGTTCAAATACACCTACCATAAAAATTATAGACTGATAATTTCTTTGTCAGTGGGCAAACGTACAAAATCAGCTGGGGATCAAATACTTTTTTCCCTCACTGTATTATTATTAGTCGTTTACCGTTCTCATTGTCGGAGTGCACACATTGTTTGCAGAGCTTACAACCTATGCTACACTTGTGAGGAAAAAGTTTAGGTTTATTTCATTCCATTTACGAGTTTTGTCAATTTATTAATTGTCTTTTGTTTGGAGCATTCCTGTCAATGCTACCGGGCCTGCGGGTAAATGTAGGCCTAGAAATGTGCCCATTTGGGGATATCTGATTTAGCATTTCTGATTGTCTTAACTCTCCACCACTAATGAGCTGTGGAGCTTTTCAAAGTACTTTTTTGTTTACCTCAATCAGCAAGTAAAGTCTGTTTTTAGAATCCATTGAGAATGACAATAGTTCCTCAATGTATTAGAAAAATATTTCCAGCTCTCTCCCTTTTGATAACCACTTGGCATGAAAGGGAAAAATGGAAAGCTCTGATCCAGTTGAAACATAAAATACCTGATTTACTTCTTATCCCTTGCACAAATAGCCTACAGCTGTGTTCTGTACCGAGCTCTATCTTTTACAATGTTGCAAATTTGCTAGCTCGAGCTTCGGGCAGGACCCAGTTGATAGTTGATATAATATTTCAAGTTCGTTGCAGACAGGCCATGTGATTTATAGGGTATTTATTTTTATCGGGATATTTCTACCTGCAGGCTGCAATGTTTTTATTTGTTGGCTTTATGTAGGCTATTTTTACATGGTTGGCAATAGAAGTTACTTTTAGATTTGTAGCATCCTCATTTAGATTTAGAACCACATGATAAGGATCAGTTTGAGATACAAAGACTATTATAAATTAAATGAAACTGTTCACGAAAATGTGCATATGAAAATCATAACTTGCACGCAGCTTGGTAGAAATGGTAAGATAAATTTGCACTCCAAATGAAAAAGGTTGCCTACCCCTGGTGTAGCCTATTACCGGCAACTTCAGGAGCATAAGGGCAGAATCTGCGAAGGCCAGCAGCGAGGAGGAGGGTCGGAAACACTCTTTTTCTTCTTGTAGTTAGGCTATTAAAGCATCAGACAAGCTCAGTACAGATAGTTGATTTTATTAAAAAAGCCCTAATGTTTTCAAAATGCATACTGCCTCCAGCTCATTGCAAAGTGGTGAGTGACGCGCTGATGAAGCCTGCCTTCCGTTGCCCATGCATTTGCTGTTTGAAATGCTGTTGCAGCAGTTTCTCACGCTTTCTGACTGATTTTCTGCTCAAAGGCTCTGTATCTGTGTGCTGTACGCATGTGCTAAAGAAGATGCATAACAAATATACTGTACACGCGCAAATTTAATTCCACTAAATCATGCAAATTAACCTATAGACCGATAAGCATGACCAGTCAAATATATTTCCATCGACTGGTATTTCCATCAATGAAGAGGCTAAAAATTATTATTTCGCAATGGGATTTTCTTCTTCTCCCGGAATATTGGCCCCGCCAATTTTATTTGTCAGCTTTTCTATCGGCCAAATGCCGGCTATTAACAGCTAACCTTAAACCTTGCCGCCATCACACAATTACTATTTATGCAAACCAACAATTGTCCATTATAAATCGCAATCTGGGTCAGGTGGGCATCATTTCAAACCTTGTTCTATTGCAGACATAACTAGCTAAATTATAAAATATGATCTTAGTGTTAGGCTTTCACAAGGAAATTCAGTGAAGCAGATCGTAATTATGGTGCGCATAGAATGGCGTCATGAGTGCGTTCAGATGAAACTGCCAATTTTCAATAGACAATACAACAAACAGGCTCATTCTGTTCAGGACAACCCAGGGTATAACGCCATTTAATCTTCTAACTGTACATCAAACATGGTGATCGTGGGGCCTCCCGAATGGCGCAGTAGTCTAAGGCACTGCATCGCAGTGCTAGCTGTCCCACTAGAGATCCTGGTTCGAGTCCAGGCTCTGTCGCAGCCGGCCGCGACCGGGAGACCCATGGGGCTGCGCCCAATTTGGCCCAGCGTCGTCCAGGGAGGGTTTGGCCAGCAGGGATGTTCTTGTCCCATCGCGCACTAGCGACTCCAGTGGCGGGCCGGGCGTAGTGCACGCTGACTCGGTCGCCAGGTGTACAGTGTTTCTTCCGGCCCATTGGTGCGGCTGGTTTCCGGGTTAAGCGGGCACTGCGTCAAGAAGCAGTGCGGCTCGGTTGTGTTTCGGAGGACGCACAACTCTCGACCTTCGCCTCTCCCGTGTCCGTACGGGAGTTGCAGCGACGGGACAAGACTGTAACGACCAATTAAATACCACGAAATTGGGGAGAAAAAGGGGGTGAAATACCAACAAAAAAAACAAAAAACATGTTGATCGTTAACGTTGACACTGTATATTACATGAGTTTTATGATATGGAAATGTGAAGTGCACATTTGGACTCACGGGTGTTTGGCTTGCTTGTATGACATAAAACCGTTTTTAATTATAATCCTCTTAATTTACAGCATTTCCCTCAAACAAATAAAAATTGCAAACCGTCTTTGTAGCGCGCAGTACTCAAGTTCAGAACGGGTGTCAGTCAAAACCCGTACAGAGCTGTGAAGCAGAGACCCTGAGCTCTGATGTCATGTATAGCACAGCCACTGCATTCCAATTTAGGCACTTATCAGTGTCCAAATCTGTAATTTTCAACCCGTATACTGGTACTACATTTACATTTACATTTTAGTCATTTAGCAGACGCTCTTATCCAGAGAGACTTAGTGAGTGCATACATATTTTTTTTTATACTGGCCCCCCGTGGGAATCGAACCCACAACCCTGCCGTTGCAAACGCCATGCTCTACCAACTGAGCTACATCCCTGCCGGCCATTCCCTCCCCTACCCTGGACGACGCTGGGCCAATTGTGCGCCGCCCTATGGGTCTCCCGGTCACGGGTTCGAACCAGGATCTCTAGTGGCACAGCTAGCACTGCGATGCAGTGCCTTAGACCACTGCGCCACTCGGGAGGTTTTACTAGTTTTAAACGGTTAACAAAAACCCCGGGCTCTGGTCAAAAGTAGTGCATTACATAGGGAATAGGGTTCCATTTGGGACAAAACCTATGTCGAGGGGCTTTTGAGTTGGAAGGCGTGACCCATATACTCTAAAAGTTTGACCAGTAAGGGAATTACTGTATTTTACTGTCATCAATCATTCCCCTTTTTACTCGTGAAACCATTTGAAACTATCCATCTGTCTCCTTCTATATCCAGGCTCTCTTCAGATCAACAAGCTGGGTGTGCTGACTGAACTATCAGCAAATGGCGCGAGGTTGTATCCTGTGGGCTACCAGTAAGACATCCATTTAGATGCTTCTTGTTTTGAATAATCCATTTGTGAATAATGTAGTCAGGGTTGTCATTGTCTTGTTTAATATACTGTTATTATAAGATATGAGAATGGCCGTATAAAACTCCAGTTACTTTGCAGAAGAACTTCATTTAGAAATTCTATTGGGCTGTATATATTTTACTTTACTCACCTTCTCATCCTCCTCCCTCCCTCTCTTCCTCCGTCCAGGTGCTCTCGGCTGTACTGGAGCACAGTGGACCCTCGGCGGCGCTGTAAGTACACCTGTAAGGTGACAGAGGTGTGCTCTCCACTCCCAGAGAAGCCAGGAGAACCACAGTGGTGGGACCAGGAGGAGAACCGAACCATAGCCCACAGCTACTGCAAAGGTCAGCAAACCCACCTAACCTGCCCCTATCTGGTAGTAGAGTGGAGCACTTCAATGGATAACCTTGATGTCCCATATTTTATATTTGTTTCTTCTTTTCAGTTGAAATAATTAACAGAGGGATAAGTATAACAACATAATTAAGTACATGGGAATCGTACAATATTTACTATTCAAAGGGGACAATTTACTAGAATCTACTAATTCTCAGAGTAGACTCTTCAAAGTAAATAATGTTCCTTTTTTTGTTCCATCACCAGAAATGGAGATTCCAGAGGATGTGATGAGTCCTCTGCCCATTGAGGTATGTCCCAGCACCACCCCGTCCCCCCTGAAACAGGAGCCTGGGGCCAAAACCCCTGGTTACTCACAGACCAGGAGACCAGCAGGAGGAACATCTCGACCTCTTCCCTCTCCCGGTAACATTGACATTGAGTTAGTTATCAATACCAGTTTATATCAGTTTAATATCTAGTGTCAGTTAACAGTGAGATCTCTGCTTTATTGAGGAAAGTTTTTACTTACTATGAGTGATATGTTGCCTTACTTGATTACCTTAAATGTAATGCACTGACTAAGTCGCTTAGGATATGAGCGTCTGCTAAATGACATCAACGTAACATTTTAATATCGCTCTCTTCTGTCATGACACTGACTCGTGATCCTCTAATCTCAAGGGAGTGCCATGACCAAATCCCACCACGTCCTGACTCTCAGGGATCTGGACGATACCTGCCGGCCGCGTCGCCTGTCTCGGGGCCGCCACTCCGGGGACTCCTCTTCCCCCACCGATGGCCCCGCGGGACCAATGACGCTCCGTTCAGGGGGCACCCTCCACCCCAGGTCCCTACCCTCCAGCTGGAGCTCCCCTCCCTTGTCCCCCTCCAGTGTTACCTCCCCTCTCTCTCTGCGGCCTGGCGCCATCGGCAGCCCCCCCTCCAACCTCCCTCTGGCCATCCGCAACTCCTCCAGAATCCGACAGCCATTCAAAATCACAACTCCAGTGTCCGCTGAGGTGCCACAAGACTTCTTAGCGTCATCCGAGCCAGAGGAGGCAGTGGTGGTGCCCTCAAACGGGATCACATTGACAGCAAATAACATGGAGGAAGACACAGACGTCGGCCCCCTGATGTTGGATCAGGACTTGCCCTTCGCGCCATACGACGTGGCGGACGCAGACGTGGCGGTGGCCTCTGTGCTAAACGCCAAGCTGGAGTTTGACGAGGCCTTGCTGAACGAGACTGTGGCGCTTCACTGTGGAGGTTCCCAGACAGGTGGAGGAGATATGGAGGAGGAGGAGGCATTAGAGGAGGAGACTCAGGGTGGGGACAACATGGATGCCAACAACAAGGCCCCAGTATTCACCAAAGCAATGGCCACTAAAGAGGTCCTGGAGAACGGTTCCTCAGACGAAGACATGGATCACTACTTGAAGTTATCGCGTATGTTGGTGGTGTGCGAAGCCTCCAACGACTCAGGGCAGGCAAGTCTCCCTCTCTCCTCACCTCCTCCTACATCTCAGTCCATCTCACAGCTTGACGGAGCTGATAACGGCTCTGAGAGTGACTCAAGCGATTCTACCTGCGATGAGGAAGAAACTCAGGAAGAGGGGAAGAGTGGGGAAGATCAGGGGAATGACACTCAAGGCGTGTTTGAAACCTGTGACCCAAATAACGACATGTCTGTTGAAAAGGAGGTTCTGATGGACTCAGAGCAAATGGAATCCCAGAACGAGGTTCTTCTGGACCTCAGCAGTGGCCATTTTGTTTCGGATGACGACAGCACCAGCGAGTACCTGGCTAATAATAAAAAAGTAGTGCTTGATGACAGCGATAGCGACAGCTCTGGCTCCTCTACAGATTCTCTTGTTGGAGTGGACGACGAGATGGGAGACCCAGACTTCGAGCCGGAACCCAAACCCAACCAAAAATCACCTCCCGTAAAAACCATCAACGTCATGGAATGCCCTACTCCTGTGAGCGTGAGAACTATTCCACGTAAACCCACACCAACGCAGAGAAAAATCATCAGGGTGTCCCTACCCTCTGGACCTGCTCTGCCTCTGAATGTAGCCTTCTCTTCGACACCCATCGCTGTTCGAACCATTCCAAGGACAGTCACCTCCACCGCCTCCCCGACCCCATTCGTAATAAATGGCATGAACTCTATACCCTTACAGACAGGGGCCAATAGGGGGAGAACTATCGCTATCCGCCTGGCCACCCCCAGACAAGCAGCTCAGCAGCAGCTGACTGCCACTATTCAGTCTGGAGCCTCCAACTCAGCCCCGTCCCCACAGGTTCTGCTAGTCAACCGTCAAGGTCAGATTCTGATGAAAGATCCAAACACCAACACCTTCCAGACGGTCAGCACCAGCTCCCCTTCCTACAGCCGCATCAGCCAGATTGCCAAGATGATCCACAACAGTGATGCCCTGCCCCGCGCGGTTCCCCAGATGGTGGTCGTACCCGCTACATCTACACCCTCGCCACGGACAGCCATCTTCCATAGTTCAAATTTCATCACCAGTAACCGAAACAACACCACCACACCAACCACCATCTCTAACAGAAACAACACCACACCAGCAACCACCACCAATCTCCTGATCAGGACCCCACAGAGTTTGCATGATGGGCGAGTGTTGGTCCGAGCCATCCCCGTGACGAGTGGAGCTAAACAAGTGAGGGTCAAGTGCGTCTCTGTGCCCAGCTCTCCAGTGATGATGGGCAACCAGGCCCAAGCTATCTTAGACAGAGCCATGGCTACTCATCGCGAGCCCTCTCGGATACGGCCTAATATCCTCAGGGTGAGCCCGTCCCAGCTGAGCCCATCCCAGTTCCAGGTCCACCCGTTCCTCAACAAGCTCCAGTCCCCTCTAGCCATCTCAGACACTCCTAGTCAGATGCGCCGCCACGAGCCGGCCACCGTACCTGAATCCCAGGTCCGCGTCAAGAGAGTGTCCTTCGTCGCTGAGCGTCCCGGCAAGAAGAAATGTAAGACTGATTTCCTCCCGCAGTCACCCTCTAGTGACCTTGATGACCTAGATGGCAGCAGGTAAGGCAGAGTACCATATGTACAATATGAGATGATGGAATTATTTTATTTTACTTGGAATGTTGTAACTCTGACTGCACTACATATTTTCCAATTGGGACAATAAAGAAAACAGTCACTGTTTTTTTTTACCTCACACAGAAATAGTGGTGTTCGAATCAAAGCCCCAACAATGAAAGATGTGCTGGATCTGGACCAGGAGAAAGTTGAGCCCAAGGTGATCCTACCACCAGAACCTGAGAAGATCAGGTTAGTTTCTTCTCAAACACGACCATAGCAAGATGGATGCCACAAATACACACTGCAAGGTTAATTTGATTAAACAATTATAATTAGAATGCATAAGTACGGAGCCCCTTAGGGGTCATGGTCAAGAAAAATAAAAGCTGCAAGGCTAGTCCATTCCCTCTTTTTTTTTATTAGTTCCCTCAGTATAAAAAGTAATTCCCTCATATATATTTTTTTTCCCTGAATAGAAAAAGTAGTTCCCTCAATTTTATTAGTCATTCCCTCTCTATTAATTTGGTCCCTCAGATCTCTAGGCTTATAAGAATGGCATTCTCCTTATGTAGGCCTACCCCGGTCCCATTCCTACTTGGCCGATAACATATTGCAGCCTAAATGTAATTCTATTTTGTTAATTACATGCTTCAAATGGTGATGATCACTGACCATTCAATAGCTAGTTCCAGTTTCATTGTTTTCATATGCCTTTGAATCATAAGGGCAAATAATAACATTCAAAACCCCTTAATTAGGCTAAGAAATGTCAATAGCCTGAAAAGCTAGGAGCCTCGCTAGCAGTCATAATTGAATGATGCATGTTTTTAATGCAAACCAAATAAACTTTGTGCAAACTCTGATTCATACACTTGGACAACATGAAGAGTTGTCCATTTTGCGCACCTCTCATCCCTGCGACCCAGTGTTTTACCAGCTTCATGCATATAGTTAGGGCTATACATCCACTAAAACATGGCACCAGCCAAGTGCCTGGATGTGTTTATGACTGTTAACAATTGTGCATGTGACTCATGAGAGTGAATTTATTGTGCATAATTTCCAAGCAGCTTCTGTGTTAACAGGTGCGCTAGAATTCTGTCATGATCTTAGCTGTTCTATAGCCTGTCTATACTCCAGGGGAGTTGGTTAGCTAGCTATCCTAGCCTGGCAATTAGCTAATATCCAGGTGAACGTACTGTCATCGCAACAAAGCAAATAGCGATCCATTTTTGTGATGAACATAGACCCAGAGCCTCTTTAAACCATCTATCTGTGCCTGGTTGGCGAAGTCACTATACAGCTATAGCGAGCAAGATGCCTTGCTAGCAGCTCAGTCACACACGCACGCACACGCAGCAGCATGCTTCTGAAAATCTGGGAAAGGGGTGCAGAGAGAGACAGAATGCTGATTCCGAGAGGACAATTACATGATTGAGGGAGCAAATGCATAAATTGAGGGAATGGATTAATAAAATTGAGGGATCTACTTTTTATATTGAGGGAACGCATTTTTAAATTGAGGGAATTAATTTGTTATTGAAGGAACTAATGAACAAACGGTGGGAACGGATTAGCCTGGCTGTTTTTTTTCTCTCTCCACCATGACCCTTAAGGGGCTCCGTACATACAGTCCATTCGGAAAGTATTCAGAACCCTTCCCTTTTCCCACATTTTGTTACGTTATAGCCTTATTCTAAAATTGATTAAATTACATGTTTTCCTCATCAATCTACACACAATACCTCATAATGACAAAGCGAAAACAGTTTTTAAATACATTTTTGCAAATGTATTAAAAATAAAAAACATACCTTATTTACGTAAGTATTCAGACACTTTGCTATGAGACTCGAAATTGAGCGCAGGTGCATCCTGTTTCCATTGATCATCCTTGAGATGTTTCTACAGCTTGATTGGAGTCCACCTGTGATAAATGCAATTGTTTGGACATTATTTGGGAAGGCACGCCTGTCTATATAAGGTCCCACAGTTGACAGTGCATGTCAGAACAAAAACCAAGCCATAAGGTCGACGGAATTGTCGGTAGAGCTCCAAGACAGGATTGTGTTGTGGCACAGATCTGGGGATGGAAGAAGTTTGGAACCACCAAGACTCTTCCTAGAGCTGGCCGCCAAGCCAAACTGAGCAATCGGGGGAGAAGGGCCTTGGTCAGGGAGGTGACCAAGAACCTGATGGTCAGTCTGACAGAGCTCCAGAGTTCCTCTGTGGAGATGGGCGAACCTTCCAGAAGGACAACCATCTCGGCAGCACTCCACCAATCAGCCCTTTATGGTAGAGTGGCCAGACGGAAGCCACTCCTCAGCAAAAGGCACATGACAGCCCGTTTGGAGTTTGCCAAAAGGCACCTGAAGGACTCTGACCATGAGAAACAAGATTCTCTGGTCTGATGAAACCAAGATAGAACTCTTTGGCCTGAATGACAAGCATCACATCTGTAGGAAACCTATATGAAACCCTACGGTGAAGCATGGTGATGGGGATGTTTTTCAGCGGCAAGGACTGGGAGACAAGTCGGAGTTGAGGGAAAGATGAACGGAGCAAAGTACAGAGAGTTCCTTAATGAAAACCTGCTCAGGACCTCAGACTGGGGAGAAGGTTCACCTTCCAACAGGACAAAGACCCTAAGCACACAGCCAAGACAATGCAGGAGTGGCTTCGGGACAAGTCTCTGAATGTCCTTGAGTGGCCCAGCCAGAGCCCGGACTTGAACCCGATCGAACATCTCTGGAGAGACCTGAAAATAGCTGTGCAGCGACACTCCCCATCCAACCTGACAGAGCTTGAGAGGATCTGCAGAGAAGACTGGGAGAAACTCCCCAAATACAGGTGTGCCAAGCTTGTAGCGTCGTATCCAAGAAGACGCAAGGCTGTAATCGCTGCCAAAGGTGCTTCAACAAAGTACTGAGTAAAGGGTCTGAATACTTATGTAAATGTTATTTTTCTATAAACCTGTTTTTGCTTTGTCATTAGGGGTGTTGTGTGTAGTTTGATGGGTGGAAAAAACAATTTAATCCATTTTAGAATAAGGCTGTAACGTAACAAAATGTGGAAAAAGTCAAGGGGTCTGAATACTTTCCGAATACACTGTGTGCGCTTTTATTAATTAAAAAAGCTGACATGTTTCGGCTTCACTCAGTCCGCCGTCACATTTTCTTTTTTGGAATGACTTAACCCAGATGAGCAACCCTTTCCATAGAAGCCTTCAGTAGAACAGGGATATCTAAACTCTATTACACCTTCGTTTTAATGAATTCATATAACACCATGTCTGTGTGTCCTGTCTTATAGACCACCTCCCATACCTCAGATGGCACATCAGCCCAACAGCACTCTACGTCCACCCAACAGCAGCATCACTCAGAGTAGCAGCAACATCCATGGGAAAACCCACGTATGGGTCAGTGCCCGCCATGGAGATCTCTCTGACTGGGGCCCCTACTCAGGTGGGCATCCTTGTATACATTCAGCATTGAGCAGTTTTACTCTTTTTTTTTTATTCTACCAAAAACCCATATTAGAAATGTATTCTGAATGATAATATATATTTATAATTTCTGGTTTAAAAAAATCTTAACCTTCCTATTCTTAACACACTTCAAACCTCTCAGGTTTCAGCTCTGACGAGGACACATCGCCACCTAAACAGGACAAGACCAGGTTTGCCCACAGGAACCAGCCCCACCTGTGCTTTGAGATCACCAGCGACGACGGCTTCCATGTACAGGCAGACAGCATAGAGGGTAAGAATCTCAGCCTAACTACAGAAACAGTAGCTGTAACTTATATAGTTGTAGCTATAGCTATTCCTATTTGTGTATATAAAAGCATTTTCTATGCAGAATCTGTTGAACTGGCTTTTAAGTCCAGGGCTAGGCTTAATGTGTGTCCAGTAAACCGACCCTATGTAGTATAGCATTATATTTTGTTATTCATATCCTCCTTTTTTTCTCTCCTCTCCCTCCCTCAGTGGCGTGGCGAGCGGTGATCGACGGCGTCCTGGAGGCCCGAGCGGGGTTCCATTTGAAGGCGTTGCCCCTGGGCGGGGTAATCGGGGCGCGGGTTCTGGGCCTGCTCCACGACGCTGTCATCTTCTTACTGGAGCAGCTGCAGGGCGCCGCCAGCTGTAAACAACACCGCTTCCGCTTCCACCGCTACGACACCCCTGACGACGAACTGCCCATCAACCCCAGCGGCTGTGCCCGTGCCGAGGTCTACTCGCGGTAAGAACCAAGCACTGATGTATGTGGTTAAAATAGGCATGTTGACAACAGAGCCATCTTGCTGTAAGGTCTCCATAACTTTATCCCTTATTGGAATGTAGAGGTGATTTTCATTTTGAAGCTTAAGTAATTGAATCTGAATTTCTATGTTGTAGCCTGAATTCTACATCTCCTACATTTTAGAACATGAAATGACTAGCTATAACGAACTCCCTCTCTGCCTCTGTCTCCTCACAGGAAGTCAACCTTCGACATGTTCAACTTCTTGGCGTCTCAACACAGACAACTGCCTAACATCATGTCGACACCATGTGACGAGGAGGACGATGACGTCCTACTGAAATCCACCAGGTTAGACAACTCCACAATTACAGCTAATGCTTTAATTTAATTGTATCTTTAGTATTTTGTGTTTTTTTTCTGAGATAAATAAGTTCTAACCTACTGTATTCTCCATGTTCCTATCTCAGACGAGCCACCAGCACAGAGCTTCCCATGGCCATGCGCTTCAGACACCTGGAGAAGACCTCTAAGGAAGCAGTGGGGGTTTACAGGTAACTAAGAAAGAAAACGATTTGTTAATGTTCTAATATTATTACTATTATGATTACTTTGTTTTTTGGGGGGTAAAATACTTCATACTTTTTTTCTCTTTCACTGTTTCTTTGATATTTTCCTTATCCTAGGTCTGAAATTCACGGACGTGGTCTGTTCTGCAAGAGGAACATTGAGGCAGGGGAGATGGTGATCGAGTACGCAGGCACCGTCATCCGTGCGGTTCTCACAGACAAGAGAGAGAAATACTATGACAGCAAGGTTGGTCAACAAAATCAATGGAGTTATCACTGTCTCATAAGCAGTTTACAGAAACTGGTTGTGCTGCAGATGTTTAGGTTGAATGCAACGGAAAATAAAGCAATGCATCTCATTTTAGAAACTACAGCAATGCAAAAAAATACAGCAATGCATTTAATTTCAGAAAATACAGCTATGCAAAAAAATACAGCTATGCATCTCATTTCATTCAATAACTAAATATATTTTAAACATTTGTGACGATACATTTTAATCTGAGCACTTAGATTTTGAACATGCATTCATGATGTGCGGCTTTTAGTGTTTGTTTGTTTTGTATTTATTGTGTTTTTATAGCTGGCGCAAAACATGTCCCCTTTCGCTGATTAATTAAGTACTATCTCATCTTTGTCTTCTAAAACCCACCTCTTATCTACTCGTCAGGGCATCGGCTGTTACATGTTCCGCATTGATGACTTTGATGTAGTTGACGCCACCATGCACGGCAATGCCGCCCGTTTCATCAACCACTCATGCGAGCCCAACTGCTACTCGCGCGTCATCCTCGTCGACAGCCACAAGCACATCGTCATCTTCGCCCTGCGTAAGATCTACCGTGGCGAGGAGCTCACCTACGACTACAAGTTCCCCATCGAGGACGACAGCAGCAAGCTGCACTGCAACTGTGCCACCAGGCGCTGCCGCCGCTTCCTCAACTAGAAGATCAACCTAACAAACAGACATCAAGTTGGAGTACTTTAATTCCTAGAGGGAGACTGGGAGACAGGGAGGCGAGGGGAAATGCAATGATATGGTCATAAGAGTGCCGTTGCCCATAAGTACTGATGAATCGGACCCTCATCCGTAGATAGTTTAATTTACAGACCGACTGATATTACGCTTTTTTATTTAAAGACTGACTGGTGGACATTTTGTGGTTATATCCCAGAGCATGGTTTCCCAAACTCTGTCTACCGCTACAGGCATCTATTCTAGGCCTGCAAGGAAACCCAGTTGATTCAGACCTCAGTACTTTAGGCCACTGGTGACATTACACCATCTCATGGGCAACTCGCGTGGTTTGTCTACGTTCTTGAATCAGTTGCCAATGGCCTCTGCTGAAAATGGAGCTAAATATTCCACAGTTGTGGTGCTTATCACTTAGACCAGTTTGTCATTCAGATTACTCTGTTTTAAAGAGGAATTCCATGTTATTGTAGCTATGACAATACAAGGCTACACTTGAGTGGAGGGGAAACCGATTTTAGCACCTTATTTTCAATGGCCATAAGCGTGGGCGTTGCTATACATAAAAGGCAATACTGACCTTGGAAGAATAAAAGTCTGTTGTATTTTTTTAACTTAGACCCAAGCCACCTCAAGTATATATTTTAGAGCAGCTACATTTTAATTGCCCATGTCGATGGGGACCATTATAACAGAAAATGCGTCCCAAATGACATTTAGGACATGGCCTGAGACTCTTATGAGCAGGGGGCAGGTTCAGGTTGTTGTTCCTTTTGTTGTACTTTTATGAAGGTGCTGTTCAACTACCCTAAAGGTTGCTTTCACCTATGTTTTTAATAAAGGTAGACTCAGCGAAGTGACGTTGCTACGATCACCACCGCAGATATTGAGATGAGCGAGATGCAAGACTTCAATCACACACAGTATCTGCGCATGTGCGTACGGGTTAGATTCACGCTGTTACAGCGTGGTAGCCAGGGCACATAAACAGCGGAGAAGTTGAGCCTCACGCTGCAACGCTCATATTTTGAAATTGACCCACTTGTGCTGTTTACTCTCTGCAACGCTGTCATATCGCTGAGTCTACTTTACACTTGTTCTCCACTAATTTCTCCCATGTTCTTGAAATTAGAATGTCATTTCTGTGTAAACAGATATCTTGATGCACCCCTCTAGAAAGAAATAATGGAACATGTTTTAGTCTGCCAGGTATACTTTTTTTCACTATTGTTTTTGTCGTTTTGCCCCAGACTTTAATACTGGGGAAAGTAATATGGTTTTGGGTGAAAAAAACTGCTTTGGTAAGTCTACTCCCTCCCTATCATTTTACAACCCAATGTGTATATGTTTGCATGTATATTGGTATAAATGTATAATCAAAATGCTAATGAAAATAAATAAATGTGATGTGTTGTCAAATATTAACCTGGTTTATATTCGGTACTGAACACCCACTAATTTTAAACAGGGTCATGAAGCTTACAGTACAATACCTGGTCGTAGTCTATTCTCAATTTGTTGTCCTTTTATCTTCTCTATCTGTTTTGTGTTCCCCTTCTACTTACCTGACTGTGACCACTCCTCTCCCCTGTTTCACAGGTGTACTACCTCAGTGGCTCACCATGACATTAACAAGAGAAGATAATGTTTTGGTCTGTTACAATAACTACTTCAGCCAGTGCTTGAGGTATTGGACCTCAGTTTCTGTTTGTTCCGGCCCAAGTCAAGCACTGACTGTAGTAAACCATGTAGAATGCATGGCCAATAGATCGTGTCATTCTAAGTGGTATGCTAGTATGGATATTGTAACTTGCTCTTGGTTTCCAACTCCTGCTGTGCTGGCTCGAATGTGCAACCCCATTTTAGGGCACTGAGCTGGCTGTGCATGCAACACCATCTACATGTTTTAGTTGGGGTTTGGAGGGGTCTCTGCCCCAGAGTACTGAATAAATGCAGTGTGTTATTGCCGTAGGACTGTTTTAAATATATTTAAAATAAGATGTTATCTCACTGCGTGTTGAATGAACATGGTTCTGTTACCTTGAAACAAGGCAAACTTTGTCTGTACATAGTTGTATAAACATTTTCTAAACCTTTTTTTTTTGGTACACACTTTTTTGTATTTATTATCTTGGCTTAATAAAGATGTTGAAATGTTTCAAGTAATGTTGGTGAGGGATTCTTTTTATTTTGGGGGAATTAAATGTATATATACAGTGCATTCGGAAAGTATTCAGACCACTTACCTTTTTCCACATTTTGTTACGTTACAGACTTACTCTAAAATGGATTAAATAAATAAAATTCCTCATCAATCTACACACAATACCCCATAATGACTAAACGAAAACAGGTTTTTATAAATGTATTACAAATAAACAAATACCTTATTTAGATAAGTATTCAGACCCTTTGCTAAGAGACTCGAAATTGAGCTCCGGTGCATCCTGTTTCCATTGATCATCCTTGAGATGTTTCTACAACTTGGAGTCCACCTGTGGTAAATTCAATTGATTGGACATGGTTTGGAAAGCACACAGTGCATGTCGGAGCAAAAACCAAGCCATGAGGTCGAAGGAATTGTCCGTAGAGCTCCGAGACAGGATTGTGTCGAGGCACAGATCTGGGGAAGGGTACCAAAAAATGTCTGCAGCATTGAAGGTCCCCAAGAACACAGTGGCCTCCATCATTCTTAAATGGAAGAAGTTTGGAACCAAGACTCTTCCTATAGCTGGCCGCCCGGCCAAACTGAACAATCTGGGGAGAAGGGCCTTGGTCAGGGAGGTGACCAAGAACCCGATGGTCACTCTGACAGAGCTCTAGAGTTCCTCTGTGGAGATGGGAGAACCTTCCAGAAGGACAACCATCTCTGCAGCACTCCACCAATCAGACCTTTATGGTAGAGTGGCCAGACGGAAGCCACTCCTCAGGACAGCCCGCTTGGAGTTTGCCCAAAGGCACCTAAAGGACTCTGACCATAAACAAGATTCTCTGGTCTGATGAATCCAAGATTGAACTCTTTGGCCTGAATGCCAAGTACACATCTGGAGGAAACCTGGCACCATCCCTATGGTGGTGGCAGCATCATGCTGTGGGGATGTTTTTCAGCAACAGGGACTGGGAGACTAGTCAGGATAGAGGGAAAGATGAACGGAGCAAAGTACAGATCCTTGATGAAAACCTGCTCCAGAGCGCTCAGGACCTCAGACTGGGGCGAAGGTTCACCTTCCAACAGGATAATGACCCTCAGCACACAGCCAAGACAACGCAGGAGTGGCTTCGGGACAAGTCTCTGAATGTCCTTTTAGTTGCCTAGCCAGAGCCCGGACTTGAACCCGATCTAACATCTCTGGAGAGACCTGAAAATAGCTGTGCAGCGACGCTCCCCATCCAACCAGACAGAACATAAGAGGATATGCAGAGAAGAATGGGAGAAACTCCCCAAATACAGGTGTGCCAAGCTTGTAGCGTAATACCCAAGAAGACTCAAGGCTGTAATCACTGCCAAAGGTGCTTCAAAGACTAAAGGGTCTGAATACCTACAGTGGGGAGAACAAGTAGTTGATACACTGCCGATTTTGCAGGTTTTCCTATTTGCAAAGCATGTAGAGGTCTGTAATTTTTATCATAGGTACACTTCAACGGTGAGAGACGGAATCTAAAACAAAAATCCAGAAAATCACATTGTATGATTTTTTTAGTAATTAATTTGCATTTTATTGTATGACATAAATATTTGATCACCTACCAACCAGTAAGAATTCCGGCTCTCACAGACCTGTTAGTTTTTCTTTAAGAAGCCCTCCTGTTCTCCACTCATTACCTGTATTAACTGCACCTGTTTGAACTCGTTACCTGTATAAAAGACACCTGTCCACACACTCAATCAAACAGACGCCAACCTCTCCACAATGGCCAAGACCAGAGAGCTGTGTAAGGACATCAGGGATACAATTGTAGACCTGCACAAGGCTGGGATGGGCTACAGGACAATAGGCAAGCAGCTTGGTGAGAAGGCAACAACTGTTGGCGCAATTATTAGAAAATGGAAGAAGTTCAAGATGACGGTCAATCACCCTCGGTCTGGGGCTCCATGCAAGATCTCACCTCGTGGGGCATCAATGATCATGAGGAAGGTGAGGGATCAGCCCAGAACTACACGGCAGGACCTGGTCAATGACCTGAAGAGAGCTGGGACCACAGTCTCAAAGAAAACCATTAGTAACACACTACGCCGTCATGGATTAAAATCCTGCAGCGCACGCAAGGTCCCCCTGCTCAAGCCAGCGCATGTCCAGGCCCGTCTGAAGTTTGCCAATGACCATCTGGATGATCCAGAGGAGGAATGGGAGAAGGTCTTGTGGTCTGATGAGACAAAAATAGAGCTTTTTGGTCTAAACTCCACTCGCCGTGTTTGGAGGAAGAAGAAGGATGAGTACAACCCCAAGAACACCATCCCAACCGTGAAGCATGGAGGTGGAAACATCATTCTTTGGGGATGTTTTTCTGCAAAGGGGACAGGACGACTGCACCGTATTGAGGGGAGGATGGATGGGGCCATGTGTCGCGAGATCTTGGCCAACAACCTTCTTCCCTCAGTAAGAGCATTGAAGATGGGTCGTGGCTGGGTCTTCCAGCATGACAACGACCCGAAACACACAGCCAGGGCAACTAAGGAATGGCTTTGTAAGATGCATCTCAAGGTCCTGGAGTGGCCTAGCCAGTCTCCAGACCTGAACCCAATAGAAAATCTTTGGAGGGAGCAGAAAGTCTGTATTGCCCAGCGACAGCCCCGAAACCTGAAGGATCTGGAGAAGGTCTGTATGGAGGAGTGGGCCAAAATCCCTGCTGCAGTGTGTGCAAACCTGGTCAAGACCTACAGGAAACGTATGATCTCTGTAATTGCAAACAAAGGTTTCTGTACCAAATATTAAGTTCTGCAATAAAATGCAAATGAATTACTTAAAAATCATAGAATGTGATTTTCTGGATTTTTGTTTTAGATTCCGTCTCTCACAGTTGACGTGTACCTATGATAAATATTACAGACCTCTACATGCTTTGTAAGTAGGAAAACCTGCAAAATCGGCAGTGTATCAAATACTTGTTCTCCCCACTGTATGTAAATGTCATATTTCAGTTTTTTATTTGTAATAAATTTGCAGAAATGTCTAAACCTGTTTTTTGCTTTGTCATTATGGGGTATTGTGTGTAGATTGATGTAAAAAAAAAAAAAAAAAAGTATTTAGTCAGCCACCAATTGTGCAAGTTCTCCCACTTAAAAATATGAGAGGCCTGTAATTTTCATCATAGGTACACGTCAACTATGACAGACAAAATGAGAAAGAAAATCACATTGTAGGATTTTTTATGAATTTATTTGCAAATTATGGTGGAAAATGGGTATTTGGTCAATAACAAAAGTTTCTCAATACTTTGTTATATACCCTTTGTTGGCAATGACACAGGTCAAATGTTTTCTGTAAGTCTTCACAAGGTTTTCACACACTGTTGCTGGTATTCTGGCCCATTCCTCCATGCAGATCTCCTCTAGAGCAGTGATGTTTTGGGGCTGTCGCTGGGCAACACGGACTTTCAACTCTCTCCAAAGACTTTCTATGGGGTTGAGATCTGGAGACTGGCTAGGCCACTCCAGGACCTTGAAATGCTTCTTACGAAGCCACTCCTTCATTGCCCGGGCGGTGTGTTTGGGATCATTGTCATGCTGAAAAACCCAGCCACGTTTCATCTTAAATGCCCTTGCTGATGGAAGGAGGTTTTCACTCAAAATCTCACGATACATGGCCCCATTCATTCTTTCCTTTACACGGATCAGTCGTCCTGGTCCCTTTGCAGAAAAACAGCCCCAAAGCATGATGTTTCCACCCCCATGCTTCACAGTAGGTATGGTGTTCTTTGGATGCAACTCAGCATTCTTTGTCCTCCAAACACGACGAGTTGAGTTTTTACCAAAAAGTTATATTTTGGTTTCATCTGACCATATGACATTCTCCCAATCCTCTTCTGGATCATCCAAATGCACTCTAGCAAACTTCAGACGGGCCTGGACATGTACTGGACACGTCTGACACTGCAGGATTTGAGTCCCTGGCGGCGTAGTGTGTTACTGATGGTAGGCTTTGTTACTTTGGTCCCAGCTCTCTGCAGGTCATTCACTAGGTCCCCCCGTGTGGTTCTGGGATTTTTGCTCACCGTTCTTGTGATCATTTTGACCCCACGGGGTGAGATCTTGCGTGGAGCCCCAGATCGAGGGAGATTATCAGTGGTCTTGTATGTCTTCCATTTCCTAATAATTGCTCCCACAGTTGATTTCTTCAAACCAAGCTGCTTACCTATTGCAGATTCAGTCTTCCCAGCCTGGTGCAGGTCTACAATTTTGTTTCTGGTGTCCTTTGACAGCTCTTTGGTATTGGCCATAGTGGAGATTGGAGTGTGACTGTTTGAGGTTGTGGACAGGTGTCTTTTATACTGATAACAAGTTCAAACAGGTGCCATTAATACAGGTAACGAGTGGAGGACAGAGGAGCCTCTTAAAGAAGAAGATACAGGTCTGTGAGAGCCAGAAATCTTGCTTGTTTGTAGGTGACCAAATACTTATTTTCCACCATAATTTGCAAATAAATTCATAAAAAATCCTACAATGTGATTTTCTGAAAAAAAAATCTCTCAATTTGTCTGTCATAGTTGACGTGTACCTATGATGAAAATTACAGGCCTCTCTCATCTTTTTAAGTGGGAGAACGTGCACAATTGGTGGCTGACTAAATACTTTTTTCCCCCACTGTATATAATGTCGATGCATTGCAGGAAAGCCACCACACCACACCACACCACACCACACCACACAATACTAAACAATACATTAATTGCACTATAATGGTGAAAAACGGTGCCCACAAACTGTAAGAGGCTACAAAAAGCTGTTCCAACAGCAGAGCTTTCTTTTCAGCACCATGGAGTGAATCCTTACCACTGCTACGCCTGCCTATCAGTGGAGCCTTGTCTGGATGCGAAATAGTTAATTCAGCTTTTACTGCCTTTTAAAGAAACATAGCTGATATGGCTG
The DNA here is from genome assembly GCF_964263955.1 of Coregonus lavaretus. Lineage (NCBI taxonomy): Eukaryota > Metazoa > Chordata > Actinopteri > Salmoniformes > Salmonidae > Coregonus > Coregonus lavaretus. The sequence goes on from NC_139994.1 coordinate 36,240,276, forward strand.
ACTTGCTTAAACAAATGTGGTTATTACTGACAATTGAGATGTACAAACTATGGCATAAGGGGACGACGAGCGGATAAGAGGCAATCCGTAATTTCGATTAAGACATAAATGAGGGAGCTAGGACGGACGTAGTCAATATAACTATTTGTTCAGCACTTTTGAAAAGTACAGCGACTAAATTCAGAACATGGGCCATTCTTACAGTATTCTCCCTGTACACCAAGTCAGAACCGTAGGATAAATAAAGGGGGCATACAGTGTATTCAGACCCCTTGACTTTTTACATTTTACATTTACGTTTTAGTCATTTAGCAGACGCTCTTATCCAGAGCGACTTACAGTTAGTGTCCACATTTTTTTACGTTACAGCCTTATTTTAAAATTGATTAAATTGTTTTTTCCCTCATCAATCTACACATAATACCCCATAATGACAAAGCAAAAACATGTTTTTAGAAATGTTTGCAAATGTATTAAAAATAACAAACTGAAATATCACAATTACATAAGTATTCAGACCCTTTACTCAGTACTTTGTTGAAGCACCTTTGGCAGCGATTACAGCCTCGAGTCTTCTTGGGTATGACGCTACAAGCTAGGCATACCTGTATTTGGGGAGTTTCTCCCATTCTTCTCTGCAGATCCTCTCAAGCTCTGTCAGGCTGGACGGGGAGTGCCGGTGTCCTTTGACAGCTCTTTGGTCTTGGCCATAGTGGAGTTTGGAGTGTGACTGTTTGAGGTTGTGGACAGGTGTCTATTATACTGATAACAAGTTCAAACAGGTGCCATTAATACAGGTAACGAGTGGAGGACAGAGGAGCCTCTTAAAGAAGAAGTTACAGGTCTGTGAGAGCCAGAAATCTTGCTTGTTTGTAGGTGACTAAATACTTATTTTCCACCATAATTTGCAAATAAATTCATTAAAAATCCTACAATGTGATTTTCTGGAATTTTTTTCCTCATTTTGTCTGTCATAGTTGACGTGTACCTATGATGAAAATTACAGGCCTCTCTCATCTTTTTAAGTGGGAGAACTTGCACAATTGGTGGCTGACTAAATATTTTTTTCCCCACTGTATATTTTAACAATTACATTTACTTTTTACTCAAGTATGACAATTGTGTACTTTTCCCACCACTGCCTAATGCACGGATTGCGTCTAGAGGGATTGCGTCAATTTACGCATCCCTGTTTGGCTGTGATGGACTCCTCGCATAGCCATGGGGAAGGGGCATGGGTTCGGGTAAATCCCTGTCTGAGACAGCAATTTTACGGTACATTATTACAGTGCCTTGCAAAAGTATTATTCCCCCTTGGCGTTTTTCCTATTTTGTTGCATTACAACCTGTAATTTAAATTGATTTTTATTTGGATTTCATGTAATGGACATACACAAAATAGTCCAAATTGGTGAAGTGAAATGAAAAAAATAATTTGTTTCAAAAAATTCTAAAAATAAATAACGGAAAAGTGGTGCATGCATATGTATTCACCCCCTTTGCTATGAAGCCCCTAAATAAGATCTGGTGCAACCAATTACCTTCAGAAGTCACATAATTAGTTAAATAAAGTCCACCTGTGTGCAATCTAAGTGTCACATGATCTGTCACATGATCTCAGTATATATACACCTGTTCTGAAAGGCCCCAGAGTCTGCAACACCACTAAGCAAGGGGCACCACCAAGCAAGCGGCACCACGAAGACCAAGGAGCTCTCCAAACAGGTCAGGGACAAAGTTGTGGAGAAGTACAGATAAGGGTTGGGTTATAAAAAATTATCCGAAACTTTGAACATCCCACGGAGCACCATTAAATCCATTATAAAAAAATTGAAAGAATATGGCACCACAACAAACCTGCCAAAAGAGGGCATGCAAGGAGGGCATTAATCAGAGAGGCAACAAAGACACCAAAGATAACCCTGAAGGAGCTGCAAAGCTCCACAGCGGAGATTGGATTATCTGTCCATAGGACCACTTTATGCAGTACACTCCACAGAGCTGGGCTTTACAGAAGAGTGGCCAGAAAAAAGCCATTGCTTAAAGAAACAAATAAGCAAACATGTTTGGGAGACTCCCCAAACATATGGAAGAAGGTACTCTGGTCAGCTTTTTGGCCATCAAGGAAAACGCTATGTCTGGCACAAACCCAACACCTCTCATCACCCTGAGAACACCATCCCCACAGTGAAGCATGGTGGTGGCAGCATCATGCTGTGGGGATGTTTTTCATCGGCAGGGACTGGGAAACTAGTCAGAATTGAAGGAATGATGGATGGCGCTAAATACAGGGAAATTCTTGAGGGAAACCTGTTTCAGTCTTCCAGAGATTTGAGATGGGACGGAGGTTCACCTTCCAACAGGACAATGACCCTAAGCATACTGCTAAAGCAACACTTGAGTGGTTTAAGGGGAAACATTTAAATGTCTTGGAATGGCCTAGTCAAAGCCCAGACCTCAATCCAATTGAGAATCTGTGGTATGACTTAAAGATTGCTGTACACCAGCGGAACCCATCCAACTTGAAGGAGCTGGAGCAGTTTTGCCTTGAAGAATGGGCAAAAATCCCAGTGGCTAGATGTGCCAAGCTTATAGAGACATACCCCAAGAGACTTGCAGCTGTAATTGCTGCAAAGGGTGGCTCTACAAAGTATTGACTTTGAGGGGATGAATAGTTATGCACACTCAAGTTTTCTGTTTTTTTGTCTTATTTCTTGTTTGTTTCACAATAAAAAATATTTTGCATCTTCAAAGTTGTAGGCATGTTGTGTAAATCAAATTAGACAACCCCCCCCAAAATCCATTTTAATTCAAGGTTGTAAGGCAACAAAATAGGAAAAATGCCAATGGGGGTGAATAGTTTCGCAAGCCACTGTATAAGTCTAGCCACTATACCAGTGGTTCTCAACTAGTTTTGCCTGTGGACGCAAATTTTACAATGACAATTGAGTCACGACTCAATATTATGGACTGTTGATGATTACATTTTGTAATGTATTGCAGCTGCCTTCTTGGGCAGGCTTAACTTGCAAAATAGATAGTCTCAATGGGCTACTATTATGGTATTAAAGAAAGTCATTACACTGAGAAAACATTTATAAATTCAAGAGAATACGCCATTTAATTAGGCGACCAGTTCAGGAGTTGGGTGTAATAAATTATCAGACTCAGAACATGACATCAAAACCAGTCCAATAATGTTAATGAACAGTAACACATACCAGTGTTTAAAATAGAAGAAAAAAAACAATCATTAGGAATTCTTAATCATCAATTACCATGTGAATAGTTTCACAACCCATGAACATTTTATTTTAAAGGTGTACGTTTTTAATCAGTTCAATTAAATGTAATATGAATGTCAGAATTAACAATAATAATTAACATAGTGAACAATAACTAATTAACCTGTTTATTTATTGTGTGTGTGTGTGTGTGTGTGGCCTATCAGTGGGAAAGCTGGGGGTGTTTCTTCAGTTTGATAAGTTTATTGAAGTCTGGGGTGATGGTTGACAGGGCAACTCGGAGGTCATGCTGGCTGTCCAGTTTGTTTCTGTTTTTAGTTTTCAGCACGGCCATAGCAGAGAAGCCACTTTCACCCAGATAGGTAGTGCTGAACGGTAGCATGATTTTGATTGCATGACAGGCGAGAGCAGGATACTCTCCCACTACGCTACACCGGAACTGTGGCAGTGTCATTTCCGGGAAGTGCATGTTCAGTCCGCGATCAAACCACAGCTCCACCAGCTGATCTTCTTCGTTGCTTGGCAACGTGACGCTTCCTATCTCCACTCGAAAGTGGTCCCGTATTCAGTCGTCTTGTCTCCTGTTCTCTTCCGGGAAGTAGACGCAAAACGTTCCCTTTTTTTTTCTCCATGTGTCAAGGTGCGCTTTGTTGATCAGATTCTGAATCTCGAAATCAGCATTGGGAAACATGTCAATCCTCCCGTTAGAAACATGCCCAAACGGTAAGCTTAACCTTGAAGGCATCCACTTTGACCCTCTGTTCAAATCGATTGTGCTCCCTCCCTTGAGCACAATCGAGCAAATTCAGATGATCAAAAATTATCCGCTAGGTAGGCAACTTGCGCGAGCCATTCCTCACAATCGAAATGTTCGGCCAGAGGTGACTTGTTTTCCGAAAGAAACGCAGCAATATCAGCTCGAAGCTCATAAAAGCGAAATCCAGCGGACCTCTGCATGATAAAGCACCTGCTGGTGCTCGCTCCCCATATCCCTGCAGAAGGCCTGGAAACACCTGCTTTCGTGGAACTCTTTTTGATATAGTTGACACACTTGATCACATCCTGGAGAGTGGTGTGGGACTCAGGCACAATGTCCTTCGCTGCCAATGCCTCCCTGTGTAGGAAGCAGTGGTTCCACGTCGCAGTCGGTGCTCTCTCCAGGATCTGCTTTACTACCCTGGAGTGCTTTCCCGTCATGGCAGCTGCCCCATCAGTGGTCACACCGACGCATCCATCCCAGGCCAGTTCCATGGAGCCCAGGTACATATCCATTGTGTTAAAGACAGCCTCTGCAGTGGTGGTGGTGGACAAATCAGCACTAAAAAAGAACTGCTCCTCGAAGTTAATATCCCAGACGTGTTTGACATAGACCATTAGAATTGCATGGTTAGCCACATCTGTTGATTCATCAAGCTGCAGTGCATAATGGCCTTTTGCACTGATGCGCTCTGATGTCTGGCGCGTTATGTCCTCAGACATGTCCTGTATTCTCCTCCTCATGGTGTCATTGGATAGGGGTATGGTTTTAAGTTTGTTGGGGGCTGACTCTCCCAAGATTCTACTGCACATATCAATCGCAGCAGGGAGAATGAGATCCTCTGCGCTGGTGTGGGCTTTTTTGCACTGAGCAATGCAGCAGTAGATAAAGAGGGAGATGCACGCTTGTCCATTATTTAGCCTATTTGAGTAAATGATAGCTAACTATCCACAAGTGCAATGCCTGCAGAACACATCTGCATAGTTAGCTGTAAACCAAGCTAGCTGTCAGAAGAAGATCTTTATTATCTGATTGGACATGTCACATTTAAAACAAAACAATGTTGCAGAATGTCATTTTTATTGGATCAGTGTGTGTGTGTCGAGAAATATGTCAATTAATTGGATCAGTGTGTGTGTGTTGGGTGAGAACGTTATTGTATTGGTCAGTGAGTGTGTGCAGCGCGAAAACCCTCCGAGACCCGAACGTAGCTAGCTAGCCATTTCACCACTGCTGACGCGCTGCACGTGTAAAGTCAGCAACAATAAGCGGTGCAGCGGTATTCTTTCAAAATAAAAGTAAATATATATTCTTGCACAAGTCCCGCGACCCCTTAAAATCCTCCAGCGACGCCCATGGGGTCGCGACCCCCATATGAGAATCACTGCTCTATATGATGGACAAGTGGTAGCCTAAGTTAGCGGTAGCCTATAGCTGAGACAAATGCATAGCCTATAACGGAGACGATGCCCCTGTTTTGGGATAACCTATGCATCCTTTATTCTGCCCATCCTAGAAGACAATTTACCAATAGATGGATAGGTTAAAGGAGATTTTAGGCTACCAACCAAGTCATGTTAGATCAGGGATTATTTCTATAGTTTATGATCATTGATGATCATTGATCTAATATATACAGTATATTTAGATCATTGATTATTTCAAGAAAGGGAGAATCCAGCATGAATATTATCAAACGGTGCCTAAAATATGCTGTTTTACAGGAGTGGTCCTTGAGTTCCCTTTCTTCCCACAGACACGTTTGTACAGCCGTTGGATAGGCCTATTGCCGATAGGCTATAGACAAATGTACTTTCACTTGCCAACTGTAACCTGTTAGCCTACAGGTTATGGGTACTCAATTTAGTGGGTCGCTGTGGGTTAATAATGGGTTGCTAAATAGCAGTGTTGTAGCGAATTTGCAAGGTAGCTCGACATGGGACACATAGACACATAAAGCTCCTGGTCTCCAGGATCCCATTAATTGGGTGTGCTCACGTATGCCTACTAGCCTACAGTCGTTAGAAGGATAGTTGTCTTAAGGGTGAAATACTACTGTTAGTAAAACACCATACTGTTAATAGTTGCTATTATGCACAGATTTTTTTGTCCCCCCTATTTTTTCAATTTTTCAATGTTTTCTTTGACCTTTATTTTAGCAGGGAGTCGCATTGAGACCAATATCTATTTTACAAGGGAACCCTGCATATAGACAGTTTACAAATACAACATAATACAAATATACAAGATTACAAAACATTGGCCTAATATAGGCTATTCTGAAAGTCCCTTCTCTATTCTGAACATCATTTTCGTCATACGGGCCTAGCTGATAGACTTTCTAAACTAATGTAGGTGTAACCTTGTTACTTTTATCACTGTCAGAGAAGGGTTAATCGTTGCCTTGTATGTTTTACCTAGTCCCAGTAGAGAGAGCTAGTAGTGTATTGCAATAGAGAACTGCGGCAGAACTTTCTAGAGTGGAATGATGTTGATTTCAGAAAAGCAGCTCAGAGAGAGAAAGTGAAGTTCGAAACGATTGAATTATCGAGCTAATGTTAGCTACATAGCATAAAAAAACAGATTTCAGTAGATTATTGCGGTTTCTACAGTAGATGCCACAAAGGATTACATTTTGGGTTATTCTTCCAAGAGACCAGGCCCATAGCGAGCAAGTGAACAGCGCCTGCAGGAGTAGAACCACAGATCCTTGCGTCCATCATCCCTGCTGCTCCTTTTTATTTATTTTTGTTATTTAGCAGACGCTCTTATCCAGAGCGACTTACAGGAGCAATTAGGGTTAAGTGCCTTGCTCAAGGGCACACCGACATATTTTTCACCTAGTCAGCTCGGGGATTAGAACCAGCGACCTTTCGGTTACTGGCACAACGCTCTTAACCACTAAGCTACCTGCCGCCCTTTCCCCCCATTCCTAACGGAAGTGGACAATCAGACAGCAGATAAGCTTTTTTAGAGATCCCCAACATCCTTTCACTATAACACACTTTTTTTTTAAACATTTTTATTTTGGTACTTTGAACTGAACAGAGCTCTACCTCCTAAAGGGACAGTACTAACATAGCAACAAGGGTTGTTATTGGACTTGGGCTTGACCTTAAGGTTTAAATTTTTTTGTGATTTTTTTTTGTTGTATTAGGGTTTATTATTTTCTTGAAGTGCACTAATCTATGTATTCAATAAATGCCAGCTATATGTGTTCTATTTCCAAAATATTTGGTCTACAGTTTTCATAAAAAAATTAAATAAATCCTCCTTAGTCAAATCTAGCGTAGATTAGTGTGTTCTATCTGTTTTAGTTTAAGTAATCTAAACACACGTTACAGCATTAGCATATTTTTTGTGGCGAGCCAGCCAGGAGGATTTGTTTAAGAGTACACATATCTTTTGCCGGCCTGATTGGATATTTCAAACCTTTTTTTGTTTGAATTTTACATAACACTGGGTGACACTGTATCACAATGGATGTTCAACACCAGTATGAAGTAAATGTAAAGAAATCTGTCTGGTGCGAGTGAGGGAACTAGATCAAGAGGGTGATGCTACAATTATTCTAGAGTTTAATTCTGAAGACAATGTCACAAACCTAGGATCTAACTTCCCCCAAGATTTCACTAGTGTATTAGATCCAAACGTTACGTGGCGCATAGATAGCATTGACCAAATGGCTCAGGCCACTAGCAAGATCCCTGCTACACTTAGGGCCACCCCCATCCATTTTAGTGACAGCTCTAACTCTGAAGATGACGTAGACTCTAATGGTAGCTGCACCCCCCTGATACGTAAACATTCAAAGAAAACAGTGAATGTCGAGCCAGCCTCACCTCCCATGACCCTGAAAACACACAACGCAACAAAACCAAAGAAGCCAGCTCCACCAGCCCTGAGTGAAGACACATTGAACCCACCTGAAATGCAACGAATTGTCGTTGAGCATGTGATAAAGAATGATGGCTCTTCTACACCAAGTCAGGGATCCAAGTGCCTACGGTCCTTTCCAGGTAGGGTGCCTAAACCCCCTGGACTTTGAGACATGGTGTCTTCACGTCGAACTCATGTTTCAAGACAACCTTCCTGTCGACGTCCAATGGCGGAAGATATTGGAAAGTCTACTTCCACTTGCCTCTGACATCGTGAAACAGCTTGGTTCACACTAATCCCCAGGTGACTAGGTCAAAGTCCGGAATTCGGCTTATGGACTTGTTGAAGATGGTAGAGGGACGTTTCATGAGAGTCACCTGTCATTACAGCCTATCTTACCTCTCAATGACATACTGGAAGTAGAGGGTGCTGGTGGTCAAGTCGTACCTTACCTTGGCTGCATCGAAGATATTGCAGGAAAGTCTGAGGAAGTCAACACTCTAGCACTCATTGTGCCTGACTGCAGAACTAACATGGAGGTCCCTGTGCTAATAGGCACCAACATGTTGGACGTCCTGTATAGAAAATGTGCAGCTGACTATGAGAAGAACAATCATTGCAAGACAGAGGATAGAGCTTACTCTCCTCTTGTGAAAAACCTGTAGTTACATCATGACGAGCCCAGCATGCACAACCTTCCAAGAACGAGAGTGCCCATGATATCGAAGTGCCTGCTAGTCGAAACATTGTTGAGCTCTCTGTTCCCATGTATCTGACTTCCCTAACCTCAGGTACAAGCAAAGCAGAGAAATATAACACATCTCACCCTGCTCCAACAACAGCAGTGTGTACCACAATGTGCTCACCTGACTCCAAGAACATACTCACCTTTGACTTTGGAGATTCCCCTGTGCCTGCAGAGTGGAAAAAGAGGATTACTGTCAGATCCTACCCCTTTCAAACAGAGGCCAAGGCCTATCCACCCGTCTGACTATGAGGCTGTGACACTTCACCTAAAATAGCTTCAAAATGCAAATATAATTTGTGAGTCTGAAAGCCCCTTCGCATCTCCATTGTAGTTGTGAAGAAGAAGAGTGGAGCAATTAGGCTGTGCATAGACTACCAGAAGCTAAACAACCAGACAATCAAGGATGCATATGTCTTGCCAAATATCGAGGAGACATTATTTGCGCTAACCTCAGGGAAGTTCTAGTCTTCCTCAACGATCTCATTGTTTTCTCTAGTACCCTGGAGGAACATGAGGACAGCCTGCTGCGAGTACTGAACAGGTTGAAGGAATTCGAGTTGAAACTTTCTCCTTAGAAATGCCAGTTCTTTGTCAAATACCTTGGCCATGTGGTATCAGAGAATGGAGTGGAGACAGACCCTTCTAAAATTGCCACCCTTACTACCTGGCCGAGACCCAGAAACATCAAGGACCTCAAGTCCTTCCTTGGATTTGCAGGTTACTATAGGGTTTCATAAAGGACTACTCCAAAGTCGCAAGACCCCTCAATGATTTGACTGCTGGCTACTTTTCATCGAAGACACCATCAAGCTCTCAACATGGAAATCCAAAGGGTGGTCCAGATGTGGATCCGAAGCAGCCGTTCGATGACAAGTGGACCTCAAGATGTGAGGAAGCATTTAACAACCTCATCCACAAGCTCACTACTGCCCCACTCCTTAGATTTGCAAACCCAAAGCAGCCATACATATTGCATACGGATGCAAGACTGCATGGACTTGGTTCAGCCCTGTACCAGGAACAGAAAGGTAAACTGAGAGCTATCGCTTACGCGAGTAGAGGACTTTCAAGCTGTGAACGGAGATACCCCACACACAAACTTGAGTTTCTAGCCCTTATGATGGCAGTCACTGACACATTTTTCTACTACCTTTATGGGGCAAAATTGACCATAGTGACCGACAACAACCCGCTAACTTACGTGCTGATGTCTGCTAAACTAGATGCGGGGGGACATCGTTGGCTGGCTGCTCTTTCCAGTTTTGACTTCAGCATCCAGTACAGACCTGGGAAGAAAAAACTAAAACACTGATGGCCTCTCGAGATGGCCACATCCTGAAGATCCAACTGACTCCAGTTCCAAAGATGAGGATGATCGTATCCAGCAGTTCATTGTTCGGTTTATAAAGGAAAGAAAGGAGCCTTATTTTCCTGCAGAAGCTGTCAAAGCTGTTTGCCAGAAACACCTGTCACCCAAGCTTCTGACACAGAGCCAGAAAACACTGACTTACCCATGTCAGTCAAGTGCCTTGCCATCTACCTCAGTGCCACCCCTGCAGAGTTTTGCCAAGCTGATCTCCTCCCTGGATCCTGTACCCTGCCCCATATGTCACAACAAGACTGGGCCCTAGAGCAAAGGAATGATCCTGTCATCAGTAGGGTTATAACCATACTGAACACTGGAAAACCACTGTCCAGCTGATGCTCAGAGTAAGGGAACAACTGGTCTTGAACAATTAAGTTCTCTACAGGACGCGTGTCATCATGGGAGAACCTTCCTACCAGCTGGATCTACCAAGCAGTTACAGAAGAGCAGCACTTGAAGGTCTCCACGATGCTGTTGGACACATGGGTGTCAACTGAACCATGGATTTGGTTCGCACACAGTTCTATTAGCTGTGTAGGCCATGGATGTAAATGAGAAGATCCGGACCTGTGAGAAGGAAAGTTCGAGCTGAACTCAATGCTCCTCTGGTAGACATCAAAACAAGCCGGCCTTTAGAACTAGTCTGTATAGACTACCTTTCATTGGAGCCTGATAGAAGAGGGACTAAAACCATCCTAGTCATCACGGTCCACTTTACCAAATACGTCTGTAGCGATTCCCACCACAGACCAGAAGGCAAAGACGGTAGCAAAAGCCCTATGGAACCACTTCTTCATCCATTATGGATTTCCAGAACATTTGCATAGCGACCAAGGTCATGACTTTGAGTCCAACCTAATCAAAGAAATGTGCTCACTGCTTGGTATCAAAAAGACAAGGACGACTCCATATCATCCACGCGGGAATCCCGTGGAGAGATTCAATCGGACCCTTCTTGAGATGCTGGGAACCCTTGAAGACAAGGTGAGGTGGAGGGATTTTGTGCAGCCCTTGGATCATGCATATAACCACACAAGAAATGACATGACTGGATTCTCTCCATATCAATTTATGTTTGGGAGACAACCATGCCTGCCAATTGATCTCACTTTTGGGTTGAACCCTGAAGGACGCAGCAAAGTGTCTCGCTCAGAGTATGTCAAGAAGCTCAGAGAAAGCATTCAAGAGAGCTTGCTATTGAGCGTAGTGCAAAGATTGATCAACGGAACGAACAGAGGTTTGACAAAAAGGTGAGAGAATCTGTTTTGCAGACCGGATACCGCGTTCTGGTAAAGAAAGTTGGGATCCGGGGAGGCATAAAATTGCAGACCCTATGGAGTGAGACTATTTACACTGTTGTAAAACAGATCAAGAACTACCCTGTCTACGTTGTGGTACCAGAGCACTCAGAAGGGCCTGAACGGGTGTTTCATCTAGACTTACTCCTACCTTGTGGCTTCTTGTCATCAAGTGACGAAGAAGAGGAGCTACATCAGTGTAGGCCACCAAGGAAGCCAGACACCTCACAGCAAACTCCAGCTGCTGAAGTGGATAATAATACTGACCAGGCACAGATTCCTGAAGGTGATGATGAGGTTGAGTATTCATTTCCTCAGTCAGGGCTCTTGGACAGCACAGTAGTCATTGAAATTGAGGATGGTAGGACATACAAAGCTGAATAACAGGAATCCATATCAGAGGAAAGGTCTCCAGGACTAGAGGAACAAGCGGAAGAGGAAGTCCAATCAGAAGAAGAGAGCGAGGAAGCAGAATCGAGTCAGGAAGTGTCTACACTTAACCCCGAAGCCCAAACGTTCCAACCTCAAGAGGCACAAATGGATGGAAACTTGGAAGGAAACTAAGTACAATATTTACCTGTGGATCAGAGTGTAGAAGTTGTAACAGCGGAGACCCGAGATGAAACTATGGACACAAGCCAAAGTGATCAATCTGTGGAGGAAACCGAAAAGGATCCGGAACCTGAAGGAAAGGAAGAATAGGAGGATGAAGAGAGGCTTAGAGTTTCAGAAGGTGAAGAATCAGTCCAGGATTAGGAGATGGAATTGAGGAGATCCTCCAGAAAGAGAATAGCCCCTAGAAACTGACTTACCCTACATTAGGAAATTCCCCATTCTTAGTCATGCAGTCAATCTTAAGTGGTTTAGACCAAGCATTCTCCCAAGCCCTTGATTTTGACACTACTCCTTACATAAGTCAGCTCAGACCTATGTCTTCAGAGACCGTTTAAGGTGTAGTCTTATCACGTGCAAGGATGCATGCTGATTCAGGAGGGGAGGATGTGACCCTGTTCATTTTATCACTGTCAGAGAAGGGTTAAATGTTGTGTTGTATGTTTTACCTAGTCCCAGTAGAGGGAGCTAGTAGTGTATTGCAATAGAGAACTGAGTCAGAACTTTCTAGAGTGGAATGAAGGTGATTTCAGAAAAGCAGCTCAGAGAGAGAAAGTGAAGTTCGAAACAATCGAATTAGCGAGCTAATGTTAGCTACATAGCGTAAAAAAACAACATATTTCAGTTAATTATTGCTGTTTCTACAGTAGATGCCACAAAGGATTACATTTTGGGTTGTTTATCCTGATTCTCTGGTTGTTTGAGAATGATCAAACCCACAGCGAGCCAGTGAACAGCGACTGTGGGAGTGGAACCACATATCCTTGCGTCCATCATCCCTGCTGCTCCTTTCCCCCCAGTCCTAACAGAAGTGGACAATCGGACAACAGATAAGCTTATTAAGAGATCTTCAACATTCTTTCACTATAACACACTACCCGGATTGATTAAAAAAAATATATATTTTGTTACTTTGATCTGAACAGAGGTCTACCTCCTAAAGGTACAGTACTAACATAGCACAAGGATTGTTATTGGATTTGGGCTTGACCTTAAGGTTTCTATTTTTTTGAATGTGTTCTATTTCCAAAATATTTGGTCTACAGTATAGTTTTGATTTTTAAAATAAAAATCCTCTTAGTCGAATCTAGCTTAGATTAGTGTGTTCTATCTGTTTTAGTTTAAGTATTCTAAACACACGTCGCCTAGGCTACTCAGCAGAACGTTGTAGCGAATTCGGAGGGCAGACTGATTCCAGGTCTCTTTACAGTCAGTGACAGTGCCAAGAGAGGTTCTTCATTTGGTTGTGCTCAAAACGCACCATGGCAGTTAGAAGAGTGTATGCCTATAGTCTGAAGTTGCCAGGGGAAACTTGGTTTGTGTGTGTGTGTGCACAGTGATGCCTGTTATACGCGCATGTGCGCCAAATCTCGCATCCAAAGGGCTATAGTCTGTGAGTCACTCACCTTTCCCCGCTGTCCTGCCTCTGTTCTGGTGTGTGTGTGTGTGAGAGAGATTTCTCCTCCAAAGGACCATATTAATTTACCACTTTGGATGAGCAGGGTCTCTCCATGCACACTGTAATAGTAGCACCCACTAGCTTGAAACACATATTTAGAAATCACCCAGTTTTCCTAACCAAACCAATATTTCAACTTTTATTTTTTATTTTTACATAAGGTCAGTGGGGAAAATTGTGCAAGTTCTCCCACTTAAAAAGATGAGAGAGGCCTGTAATTTTCATCATAGGTACACGTCAACTATGACAGACAAATTGAGAGAAAAAAATCCAGAAAATCACATTGTAGGATTTTTTATGAATGTATTTGCAAATTATGGTGGAAAATAAGGATTTGGTCACCTACAAACAAGCAAGATTTCTGGCTCTCACAGACCTGTAACTTCTTCTTTAAGAGGCTCCTCTGTCCTCCACTCGTTACCTGTATTAATGGCACCTGTTTGAACTTGTTATCAGTATAAAAGACACCTGTCCACAACCTCAAACAGTCACACTCCAAACTCCACTATGGCCAAGACCAAAGAGCTGTCAAAGGACACCAGAAACAAAATTGTAGACCTGCACCAGGCTGGGAAGACTGAATCTGCAATAGGTAAGCAGCTTGGTTTGAAGAAATCAACTGTGGGAGCAATTATTAGGAAATGGAAGACATACAAGACCACTGATCATCTCCCTCGATCTGGGGCTCCACGCAAGATCTCACCCCGTGGGGTCAAAATGATCACAAGAACGGTGAGAAAAAATCCCAGAACCACACGGGGGGACCTAGTGAATGACCTGCAGAGAGCTGGGACCAAAGTAACAAAGCCTACCATCAGTAACACACTACGCCGCCAGGGACTCAAATCCTGCAGTGCCAGACATGTCCCCCTGCTTAAGCCAGTACATGTCCAGGCCCGTCTGAAGTTTGCTAGAGTGCATTTGGATGATCCAGAAGAGGATTGGGAGAATGTCATATGGTCAGATGAACTTTTTGGTAAAAACGCAACTCGTCGTGTTTGGAGGACAAAGAATGCTGAGTTGCATCCAAAGAACACCATACCTACTGTGAAGCATGGGGGTGGAAACATCATGCTTTGGGGCTGTTTTTCTGCAAAGGGACCAGGACGACTGATCCGTGTAAAGGAAAGAATGAATGGGGCCATGTATCGTGAGATTTTGAGTGAAAACCTCCTTCCATCAGCAAGGGCATTGAAGATGAAACGTGGCTGGGTCTTTCAGCATGACAATGATCCCAAACACACCGCCCGGGCAACGAAGGAGTGGCTTCGTAAGAAGCATTTCAAGGTCCTGGAGTGGCCTAGCCAGTCTCCAGATCTCAACCCCATTGAAAATCTTTGGAGGGAGTTGAAAGTCTGTGTTGCCCAGCGACAGCCCCAAAACATCACTGCTCTAGAGGAGATCTGCATGGAAAATACCAGCAACAGTGTGTCAAAACCTTGTGAAGACTTACAGAAAACGTTTGACCTGTGTCATTGCCAATAAAGGGTATATAACAAAGTATTGAGAAACTTTTGTTATTGACCAAATACTTATTTTCCACCATAATTTGCAAATAAATTCATTAAAAATCCTACAATGTGATTTTCTGGAAAAAAAATCTCATTTTGTCTCTCATAGTTGACGTGTACCTATGATGAAAATTACAGGCCTTTCGCATCTTTTTAAGTGGGAAAACTTGCACAATTGGTGGCTGACTAAATACTTTTTTCCCCCACTGTACATATGTTCATTTGAAAAATGATATCAAAATCTACATTTTACAGGGTAGAAAAATGTAAAATGTTAAAATGTATACTCTGTTTCTATTTATTTATTTTACGAGTGGATCGGAACATTTTGAAATTGAAACATTGAAACTAATATTCTATTATTACATTTGAACGATCGTATTGGATTGATAAGCATTACACGCACCAAAAAGCTTTCACTGTCGCTCCAGTGCTCGAAAGGCTGTGCAGTCCATTGAGATATAAAAGAACAGTGCAGTGGTGAGCATATAGAAAAGATGCTGCTGGGTAGGGTTACTGCCCTCAGTTGGAGTGGATATATTCAACAATTTGATGTAGGCCTAGCCAGCAACTTGGCTTGTAGCCTACCTGGCAACCTTGTGACCATGTAATTAGGAGTTAGGTGGATTTAGACAGTTCCGAAGCGATATTGCAAGAAATAGCAATGAGCACAATTTTAATGCATGCATTTGCTTCTTCAGGGGATGAGGAATGGATTTAATAGATAGTGGCCTACTATGCTATACCAGCAGAGGGCAGGCTTGTTCATTTTATGTCCACATGTTTCTTAGCCACCATTCCTATACATGAAGTGTGGTGCAGTGGCCTCAGGGTGAAGATAACCTACACCTAGATGGAGGATCAGCAAGTTCACCGACCACCTACAAAGGTACCTTATATAAACAAACTGACCTTAGATCAATATTTCAGGAAACTTAACTGGTGCAGTGACATTTTACATCACATAGATGAGAGATGGGGTTGTGTCCCAATTTTTTTTAACATTTACATTTTACGTCATTTAGCAGACGCTCTTATCCAGAGTGACTTACAGTTAGTGCATACATTATTCTTTTTTATTTTCATACTGGCCCCCCGTGGGAATCGAACCCACAACCCCAACTGAGCTACCTCCCTGCCGGCCATTCCCTCCCCTACCCTGGACGACGCTGGGCCAATTGTGCGCCGCCCCATTGGTCTCCCGGTTGCGGCCGGCTACAGCAGAGCCTGGATTCGAACCAGGATCTCTAGTGGCACAGCTAGCACTGCGATGCAGTGCCTTAGACCACTGCGCCACTTAGACCACTGCACCACAAGTCCTTTCACTCCCTATCTGCATCCCAAATGGCACCCTATTCCCCATATATGATATAGTGTACTACTATTGACCAAAGCTGTAGTTAAAGGTAGTGCACTATAGGAATAGGGTGCCATTTGGGATGCAGATAGGGAGTGAAAGGACTTGTGGTGCCAGATGTCGCTCAGACGGTGTGATCCCACACACGAACATGAAATGGAAAAGCCTCATGCTTTGTCAGTATGGCATAAACTGGTTTGGATTTTGTAGGTCATGGAAATGGTTTTGTGATAGAACAATGCACATTGTTAGATGGGTAGCACAGCATGAAGTGCTACTAACTTAGTAATAGTATGGTAACAAGTTATTCATTATACATTATTTTGCCCAGATATCCCTTAATTTCATTGTAATTATATTTTTTGTTTCAGAGTAGTACACCACATACAGTATGTAATAGAGGGGTTAACAATACAAGAAGTCACAATGCACAGTAAATATAATGCAGGAAAAAATACCAACCATAAACTGAAAGATATAAGACAAGTCATTGTCACTGTTTTGTTATGGGAATGTGTGTGTTCATAGTGTTCAGTTATTGCAGCTTTTCATGAAAAGGTATTGAGGTCCCTGAAGTTTGCTGCTGTGGTTTTTTAAATGTTTTAATGTTTTCCTCCCTCATAATAGGATCATGTTTCTTCTTTATTTGCCATTGCCTCAGGCTTACCAGTGTACCAAACATTAAATAACATTTGAAGACCGAAAGTATTAAGTAACAAATATACACACACACACAGTATGTGGTCCTCTGTATCTCAATTGGTAGAGCATGGCGCTTGTAACGCCAGGGTAGTGGGTTCGATCCCCGGACCACCCATACGTAAAAATGTATGCACACATGACTGTAAGTCGCTTTGGATAAAAGCGTCTTCTAAATGGCATATTATTATTTATTACATACATACACACACACACACACACACGCAAACAGAGAGAGCCACCCTCAGCTCTGAATCAGCCCTTCCCTTCCCCCTCTCTACATCTCTCTCCCCTTTTTTGTCCCCTTCCCCCTCGCCCTCTCCTTTTCCCTCCCTCTCACTCTCTCGCTTTTAGCCTGCAAGCACTATTTCAATCCTCTGTCTAGGAGAGAGCGAGACAGGCAGAGACAGAGAGAGCAAGCGCGAGCAAGAGAAAGAGGGAAAGGGGAGGGTATGGCAGATAGGATTTAGAGTTCAAGTGCACGTGTAGAAAATGGCCTGAATAAAATGGAGAGAGAGCAGAAATAAGCAAGGAAAAAGGGAGGCAAAAAGAGTCAGGACACAAAGCTGAACGAAAATGTATTAACCCAGGAATGAGGGTAAAAATGAAAGTACAAAAATTGAACACTGGGAGAGTGAGGGAAAAAATTATTCCAGCCCACTCCCCTTCCCTCTCTCCCCACTGACACACTCCTCCTCTATCCCGCCCTCCTGGATATTTCACCATGAACCCCCAGTCGTGCTAGCTTTCCCTTCTCTCCTCCCACCTCTTTACACACAGGCACACACATGCACACACACACCCGGGTTGACTCCTTCCCTCACGCGCATCTACTATCCACTTTCGCCTGAGACCGCAGCAAACCCAGGGCTTAGTTTTTTTTGTTTCTTCTTTTTTATTTGCTTGCTTTGGGTTTTCCCCTCATGTACAGCGAGACTAGACCCACTTCACCCTTACTCTGCAGAGAGAGCACCCCTGAAAACATAGGCCCTGGATTGTCCCTGCATCAGACTGCATGCTACCAATCGATTTGTGAATTTACGCCTCCCTATTATTTTTGCTCTTTCAACATTTGTTTTTGCTTGCTAACTTTGATTTTGTATTCAGTCCATTTCGACAAATTTCTTCACATACCCATTCTGGAAGAGGGGACGAAGAAAATAAGAGAACGCTTGCGGAATGGACAGATGAACGGGGACAGCAGAAAAAAAGAGTGAGAAAATGGAGAGCATTTTCTGTGGGAGCAAGAGAGGTAGGAGAGAGAATACCAGCACTACCAAGAAAGATTTTAGGGAGAGAAGAGAAGGGGGACCCGTAGGGGGAGAGAAGAAGGGAGGGACGTCTGGATAGGACTCGTCAAAATTGCAGGAAAAGGAGGAAAAAAAGAGAAAGCGAAAAAGAGATGAAACTGGACTTATCTCCTAAACCTGTGCTGGTACTTTCTGTTCACTTTTGTATTTTTTGCACTCTCACTTCTCATTTTCCATAATTCCTTCAATCTCACTCTCGCCTCTGTGTGTCTGTTCGTATCCTTTTTTCCTCTTCATACACTCATCCTTTATCGCTTTCTTTCTCTCAGATTCTCCTTTCTCCCGCCCTCCTCACGCCTTGCTCTATTTTTCAAGTCTTTACTTTTTGTTTGAAAAATGTGTTCCCTAGGATCCTAATCCCCCATCCTATCCCCTCTCTCGCTCTCGCTCTCCCTCTCTCCCTCGCTCGCTTACTCTTCCCCATCTGCTGTTCTGATACGTGGGCTCATATCTCATATGCTATCCTCGGTACCTCTCCCTGTAGGATTACCCTTGGTCACATTTAGATTAGGATTTTGGAGGGGGCTGCATTCAGAGCATCCAGTTCTGTGGGCCCAGACAGAGGAGAAAGAGAGAGGGAGCCTGGGTGTGGGGGGTTGGAGTGAGGGGTGCCGGCAGGTCACTCTTATGTGACTCCCTATGCATGCATGGGGTTGGGCCAATCACGTTTCATGTTTTATATCGATGTGTGTATCGAAAGGATGTGTGTTATAATTAAACTTTAAGGGAGACATGAAGGGCATGGCAGCATGGCTGATGAGAGCCAGGTTTTATCCTTTTAGTATTACAATGTGGGGCGATGGTATTGGAAGTTAGAAGTATAGGGTCGCCCCTTCTCTCTTTCCGTTATACGCTCCTCCCATCTTTTTCCCCTTTTCTGTCCCGTCTTCCATCCGTTCATCCGGGTACCCCTTGATCTGTCCGCCCTCCTGTAACTAAAGACAATATCCACAAATCAACATGTGGTCTGATGTCATCAATAGATCAGAGTAAATGAACTGCTGGTTCCGAAACGTTTTTTAAAAGTTTGTTTGATTATCTTTCCTGCATTTTTTAACTTATTTGACGTGGGGATATTTATTGGTAAAGAGAGAGGCTTGGTATGTGCTTTTGCTTGACTTGGACTGAAATACAGTGCATTCTGAAAGTATTCAGACCACTTCCCTTTTTCCACATTTTGTTATTACATTTTACATTTACGTCATTTAGCAGACGCTCTTATCCAGAGCGACTTACAGTTAGTGAATACATATATATATATTTTTATACTGGTCACCCGTGGGCATCAAACCCACAACCCTGGCGTTGCAAACGCCATGCTCTATCAACTGAGCTACATCCCTGCCGGCCATTCCCTCCCCTACCCTGGGCCAATTGTGCGCCGCCCATGAGTCTCCCGGTCGCGGCCGGCTGCGACAGAGCCTGGATTCGAACCAGGATCTCTAGTGGCACAGTTAGCACTGCGATGCAGTGCCTTAGACCACTGCGCCACTCAGGAGACTGCATGTTATGTTACAGCCTTATTCTAAAATTGATTAAATAAAACATTTTCCTCATCAATCTACACACAATACCCCATAATGACAAAGCGAAAACAGGTTTTTAGAATTTTTAGCACATTTATTAAATATAAAAAACAACAGTATTCAGACCCTTTGCTATGAGACTCGAAATTTAGCTCAGGTGCATCCTGTTTCCATTTATCATCCTTGAGATGTTTCTACAACTTGATTGGAGTCCACCTGTGGTAAATTCAATTGATTGGACATGATTTGGAAAGGCACACACTTGTCTATATAAGGTCCCACAGTTGATAGTGCATGTCAGAGCAAAAACCAAGACATGAGGTCGAAGGAATTGTCCGTAGAACTCAGAAACAGGATTGTGTCGAGGAACAGATCTGGGGATGGGTACCAAAAAATTTCTGCAGCATTGAAGGTCCCCAAGAACACAGTGGCTTCCATCATTCTTAAATGGAAGAAGTTTGGAACCACCAAGACTCTTCCTGGAGCTGGCCGCCCGGCCAAACTGAGCAATCAGGGGAGAAGGGCCTTGGTCAGGGAGGTGACCAAGAACCTGATGATCACTCTGACAGAGCTCCAGATTTCCTCTGTGGAGATGGGAGAACCTTCCAGAAGGACAACCATCTCTGCAGCACTCCACCAATCAGGCCTTTATGGTAGAGTGGCCAGATGGAAGCCACTCCTCAGTAAAAGCCCGCTTGGAGTTTGCCAAAAGGTACCTAAAGGACTCTCATACCATGAGAAACAAGATTCTCTGGTCTGATGAAACCAAGATTGAACTCTTTGGCCTGAATGCCAAGCGTCACATCTGGAGGAAACCTGGCACCATCCCTACGGTGAAACATGGTGGTGGCAGCATCATGCTATGAGGATGTTTTTCAGCGGCAGGGACTGGGAGACTAGTCAGGATCAAGGGAAACATTAACGGAGCAAAGTACAGAGAGATCCTTGATGAGGCGAAGGTTCATCTTCCAACAAGACAACAACCCTAAGCACACAGCCAAGACAACGGGAGTGGCTTCGGGACAAGTCTCTGAATGTGATTGAGTGGCCCAGCTAGAGCCCGGACTTGAACCCGATATAACATCTCTGGAGATACCTGAAAATAGCTGTGCAGCAACGTTCCCCATCCAACCTGACAGAGCTTGAGAGGATCTGCAGAGAAGAATGTGAGAAACTCCCCAAATACAGGTGTACCAAGCTTGTAGCGCCATACCCAAGAAGACTCGAGGCTTGCACCTAAATCAACCATTTATCGGATCATCAAGAACTTCAAGGAGAGAGGTTAAATTGTTGTGAAGAAGGCGTCAGGGCGCCCAAGAAAGTCCAGCAAGCGCCAGGACTGTCTCCTAAAGTTGATTAAGCTGCGGGATCGTGGCAACACCAGTGCAGAGCTTGCTCAGGAATGGCAGCAGGCAGGTGTGAGTGCATCTGCACGCACAGTGAGGCGAATACTTTTGGAGGATGGCCTGGTGTCAAGAAGGGCAGCGAGGAAGCCACTTCTCTCCAGGAAAAACATCAGGGACAGACTGATATTCTGCAAAAGGTGCAGGGATTGGACTGGTGAGGACGGAGGAAAAGTCATTTTCTCTGATGAATCCCCTTTCCGATTGTATGGGACATCTGGAAAAAAGCTTGTCCGGAGAAGACAAGGTGAGCGCTACCATCAGTCCTGTGTCATGCCAACAGTAAAGCATCCTGAGACCATTCATGTGTGGGGTTGCTTCTCAGCCAAGGGAGTGGGCTCACTCACAATTTTGCCTAAGAACACAGCCATGAATAAAGAATGGTACCAACACATCCTCCGAGAGCAACTTCTCCCAACCATCCAAGAACAGTTTGGTGACGAACAATGGTGGAGCACCTTGCCATAAGGCAAAAGTGATAACTAAGTGGCTCGGGGAAAAATACATCGACATTTTGGGTCCATGGCCAGGAAACACCCCAGACCTTAATCCCATTGAGAAATTGTGGTCAATCCTCAAGAGGCGGGTGGACAAACAAAAACCCACAAATTCTGACAAACTCCAAGCATTGATTATGCAAGAATAGGCTGCCATTAGTCAGGATGTGGCCCAGAAGTTAATTGACAGCCTGCCAGGGCGGATTGAAGAGGTCTTGAAAAAGAAGGGTCAACACTGCAAATATTGACTCTTTGCATAAACTTAATGTAATTGTCAATAAAAGCCTTTGACACTTATGGAGTGCTTGTAATTATACTTCAGTATACCATAGTAACATCTGACAAAAATATCTCATAACACTGAAGCAGCAAACTTTGTGAAGACCAATACTTGTGTCATTCTCAAAACTTTTGACCACGACTTACTCACAGCTTTTATTTCTTTCATCACAATCCCAGTGGGTCAGAAGTTTACATACACTCAATTAGTATTTGGTAGCATTGCCTTTAAATTGTTTAACTTGGGTCAAATGTTTTGGGTAGCCTTCCACAAGCTTCCCACAATAAGTTGGGTGAATTTTGGCCCATTCCTCCTGACAGAGCTGGTTTAACTGAGTCAGGTTTGTAGGCCTCCTTGCTCGCACATGCTTTTTCAGTTCTGCCCACAACTTTTCTGTAGGGTTGAGGTCAGGGCTTTGTGATGGCCACTCCAGTACCTTGACTTTGTTGTCCTTAAGCCATTTTCCCACAACTTTGGAAGTATGCTTGGGGTCATTGTCCATTTGGAAGACCCATTTGCGACCAAGCTTTAACTTCCTGACTGATGTCTTGAGATGTTGCTTCAATATATCCACATAATTTTCCTTCCTCATGATGCCATCTATTTTGTGAAGTGCACCAGTCCCTCCTGCAGCAAAGCACCCCCACAGCATGATGCTGCCACCCCTGTGCTTCACGGTTGGGAAGGTGTTCATCGGCTTGCAAGCGTCCCCCTTTTTCCTCCAAACATAACGATGGTCATTATGGCCAAACAGTTATATTTTTGTTTCATCAGACCAGAGGACATTTCTCCAAAAAGTACGATCTTTGTCCCCATGTGCAGTTACAAACCGTAGTCTGGCTTTTTTATGGCGGTTTTGGAGCAGTGGCTTCTTCCTTGCTGAGCGGCCTTTCAGGTTATGTCGATATAGGACTCGTTTTACTGTGGATGTAGATACTTTTGTACCGGTTTCCTACAGCATCTTCACAAGGTCCTTTGCTGTTGTTCTGGGATTGATTTGCACTTTTCGCACCAAAGTACGTTCATCTCTAGGAGGCAAATCGCGTCTCCTTCCTGAGATGTATGACGGCTGCGTGGTCCCATGGTGTTTATACTTGCATACTATTGTTTGTACAGATGAACGTGGTACCTTCAGGCATTTGGAAATTACTCCCAAGGATGAACCAGACTTGTGGAGGTCTACAATTTATTTTCTGAGGTCTTGGCTGATTTCTTTTGATTTTCCCATGATGTCAAGCAAAGAGGCACTGAGTTTGAAGGTAGGCCTTGAAATACAAATGATGTCAATTAGCCTATCAGAAGCTTCTAAAGCCATGACATCATTTTCTGGAATTTTCCGAGCTGTTTAAAGGTACAGTCAACTTAGTATATGTAAACTTCTGACCCACTGGAATTGTGATACAGTGAATTATAAGTGAGTTTTGATGTCTTCACTATTATTCTACAATGTAGAAAATAGTAAAAATAAAGAAAAACCCTTTAATGAGTAGGTGTTCTAAAACTCTTGACCGGTAGTGTATGTATGTATGTACACTACCTTTCAAAGGTTTGGGGTCACTTAGAAAGGTCCTTGTTTTCGAAAGAAAATAATTATTTTTGCCCATTAAAATAACATCAAATTGATCAGAAATACAGTGTAGACATGCTTGTAGACTGGCCAATAAAAATAAAAGATTAAGATGGGCAGTCTGAGATATGGCTTTTTCTTTGCAACTCTGCCTAGAAGGTCAGCATCCCGGAGTCGCCTCTTCACTGTTGACGTTGAGACTGGTGTTTTGCGTGTACTATTTAATGAAGCTGCCAGTTGAGGACCTGTGAGGCGCCTGTTTCTCAAACTAGACACTCTAATGTATTTGTCCTCTTGCTCAGTTGTGCACCGGGGCCTCCCACTCCTCTTTCTATTCTGGTTAGAGCCAGTTTGTGCTGTTCTGTGAAGGGAGTAGTACACAGCGTTGTACGAGATCTTCAGTTTCTTGGCAATTTCTCACATAGAATAGCCTTCATTTCTCAGAACAAGAATAGACTGACGCGTTTCAGAAGAAAGTTATTTGTTTCTGGCCATTTTGAGCCTGTAATCGAACCCACAATTGCTGATGCTCCAGATACTCAACTAGTCTCAAGAAGGCCAGTTTTATTGCTTCTTTAATCAGCACAACAGTTTTCAGCTGTGCTAACTTAATTGCAAAAGGGTTTTATAATGATCAATTAGCCTTTTAAAATGATAATCTTGGATTAGCAAACACAACGTGCCATTGGAACACAGGACTGATGGTTGCTGATAATGGGCCTCTGTACGCCTATGTAGATATTCCATAAAAAATCAGCAGTTTCCAGCTACAATAGCCATTTACAACATTAACAATGTCTACACTGTATTTCTGATCAATTTGATGTTATTTTAATGGACAAAAAAATGGCATTTCTTTCGAAAACAAGGACAATGGTGTATTTCCTGAGCTTTCTTTTATCTCCTAGATATAGGACAGAAACTTCAAAACCTTATTCCTTATTTTTTTTAAATTCTGTCTTTGTTTGCTATTTATGAATGTTCTATTCAATGTGTTTCTATGGGCTATAGTAGTAAAGGCCAAATTCAATATATTCTTCAATATTTTCTTATGGCTTAGATTCTTAAGAAATAAACAGTATATCGCCCATGCCTAAACATGGTCATGTTTATATTAATGTAATGACTTGTGAGGCAATGGCGATTTACACTACGTATGTGATTGATATTTGATTGTTTGTTAGACAAAAGCCCAAATCTACGCTACCTCAGTTGTTAATCCGTCCGTATGTACAGTATTGAATGTCCAGTACCAGTATGTAAACCCACCCTCTCTCCGTCTCCAGTATCAGCCTCATATATCTCTCCCTCTTCCTTTCTCTCTTCCCTCCTCTGTGTTATCTGCCTCCCTACTCTGTGGTTGATTTAGATACAGTTGAAGTCAGAAGTTTACATACACTTAGGTTGGAGTCATTAAAACTCGTTTTTCAACCACTCCACAAATGTCTTGTTAACAAACTATAGTTTTGGCAAGTCGGTTAGGACATCTAATTTGTGCATGACACAAGTAATTTTTCCAACAATTGTTTACAAACAGATTATTTCACTTATAATTCACTGTATCACAATTCCAGTGGTTCAGAAGTTTACATACACTAAGATGACTGTGCCTTTAAACAGCTTGGAAAATTCCAGAAAATGATGTCATGGCTTTAGAAGCTTCTGATAGGCTAATTTACATCATTTGTATTTCAAGGCCTACCTTCAAACTCAGTGCCTCTTTGCTTGACATCATGGGAAAATCAAAAGAAATCAGCCAAGACCTCAGAAAATTAACTGTAGACCTCCACAAGTCTGGTTCATCCTTGGGAGCAATTTCCAAACGCCTGAAGGTACCACGTTCATCTGTACAAACAATAGTATGCAAGTATAAACACCATGGGACCACGCAGCCGTCATACCGCTCAGAAGGAGACGCGTTCTGTCTCCTAGAAATGAACTATGGTGCAATTCCAGAACAACAGCAAAGGACCTTGTGAAGATGCTGGAGGAAACCGGTACAAAAGTATCTATATCCACAGTAAAACAAGTCTTATATCGACATAACCTGAAAGGCCGCTCAGCAAGGAAGAAGTCACTGCTCCAAAACCGCCATAAAAAAGCCAGACTACGGTTTGCAACTGCACATGGGGACAAAGATCGTACTTTTTGGAGAAATGTCCTCTGGTCTGATGAAACAAAAATATAACTCTTTGGCCATAATGACCATCGTTATGTTTGGAGGAAAAAGGGGGACGCTTGCAAGCCGAAGAACACCATCCCAACCGTGAAGCACGGGGGTGGCAGCATCATGCTGTGGGGGTGCTTTGCTGCAGGAGGGACTGGTGCACTTCACAAAATAGATGGCATCATGAGGAAGGAAAATTATGTGGATATATTAAAGCAACATCTCAAGACATCAGTCAGGAAGTTAAAACTTGGTCACAAATGGGTCTTCCAAATGGGTCTTCCAAATGGACAATGACCCCAAGCATACTTCCAAAGTTGTGGGAAAATGGCTTAAGGACAACAAAGTCAAGGTATTGGAGTGGCCATCACAAAGCCCTGACCTCAATCCTATAGAACATTTGTGGGCAGAACTGAAAAAGTGTGTGCGAGCAAGGAGGCCTTACAAACCTGACTCAGTTACACCAGATCTATCAGGAGGAATGGGCCAAAATTCACCCAATTTATTGTGGGAAGCTTGTGGAAGGCTACCCGAAACGTTTTACCCAAGTTAAACAATTTAAAGGCAATGCTACCAAATACTAATTGAGTGTATGGAAACTTCTGACCCACTGGGAATGTGATGAAATAAATAAAAGCTTAAATAAATAATTCTCTCTACTATTATTCTGACAATTCACATTCTTAAAATAAAGTGGTGATCCTAACTGACCTAAGAAAGGGCATTTTTACTAGGATTAAATGTCAGAAATTGTGAAAGCTGAGTTTAAATGTATTTGGCTAAGGTGTATGTAAACTTCTGACTTCAACTGTAGGTACTAACTATCTCCCTGCTATCTCTGTATCTCAATCCGTGCGTTTGTGCATGGTGTGCATCTATGGCTGAGATTGTGCTACGGTATCTATAGTTGCAACTGGTGTACATACATCTTTGCAGGGGCCCGTGTGTTTGTGTGTGTGTGTCTGTCTGTCTGTCTGTCTGTTGTGTACGATTGTGAGTGTGCCTGTACGTAGGGTGACATTTTGTCAGCCGGTGATTGTCAAGCAAATAACTGGCGGTCTCACGGTAATTGACCGTTAATTAACATGAACACGTTGATCATCTCCTGGCTTCCTCGCATAGCCTACAAGCCACTGATGCAGACCTTTGGAACATCTACAAGTCTAATAAATCAATTTAATATAGCCTACACCATCACAATAAATCCATTATTTATTTTAGACAGGTCTAAAGAAACATGATATGAAGAAAATGTAGTCTATTTCAGAAGAACAGAATAGCATACTCTGAAATGTCGTTATGTTAGGCCCTGATCTGGCTATGTCATATGGCTGTGGGCTACACTACTTCATTTAGCAGACAAGATTTGCTTAGAATTCCGTGGCATTATTTGATATTATTTTATAGTACGAATAATACAATTGAACATAGCTGAATAAAATAGAAAGGACATTTTCTCCAAACGATTTCCGAGGGAGTGCGCACTTGCGGCAATTCTGTGTTGAGCGTTAACAAAGAAACAGGTCCTCCTATTTGTTTAATTTAGAGTTATTTATGCAACTTTAGTTGTGATACAAACATCGGGCTATATGTTTAGATTTTTTATACTTTCTAAGGGTGCGTGATGCGACTCCAAAGATGATTTGAAAAAAGGTGCATGAAAGGCATGAGCTCTGCTTTGTTTCTTGTGCAGGCTGCACATTTACATTTACATCATTTAGCAGACGCTCTTATCCAGAGCGACTTACAAATTGGTGCGTTCAACTTATGATAGCCAGTGGGACAACCACTTTTTTATTTTATTTTATTTTTTTAAGGGGGGGTGGGGGAGGGAGGGGGTAGAAGGATTACTTTATACTATTCCAGGTATTCCTTAAAGAGATAGGGTTTCAAGTGTCTTCGGAAGGTGGTCAGTGACTCCGCTGTCCTGGCGTCGTGGGGGAGCTTGTTCCACCATTGGGATGCCAGAGCAGCAAATAGCTTTGACTGGGCTGAGCGGGAACTGTGCTTCCGTAGAGGTAGGGGAGCCAGCAGGCCAGAGGTGGATGAACGTAGTGCCCTCGTTTGGGTGTAGGGTCTGATCAGAGCCTGAAGGTAAGGAGGTGCCGTTCCCCTCACAGCTCCGTAGGCAAGCACCATGGTCTTGTAGTAGATGCGAGCCTCAACTGGAAGCCAGTGGAGTGTGCGGAGGAGCGGGGTGACATGAGAGAACTTGGGAAGGTCGAACACCAGACGGGCTGCGGCATTCTGGATAAGTTGTAGAGGTTTAATGGCACAGGCAGGGAGCCCAGCCAACAGCGAGTTGCAGTAATCCAGACGGGAAATGACAAGTGCCTGGATTAGGACCTGTGCCGCTTCCTGTGAAAGACAGGGTCGTACTCTCCGAATGTTGTAGAGCATGAACCTACAGGATCGGGTCACCGCCTTGATGTTAGCGGAGAACGACAGGGTGTTGTTCAGGGTCACGCCAAGGCTCTTCGCACTCTGGGAGGAGGACACAACGGAGTTGTCAACCGTGATGGCGAGATCATGGAACAGGCAGTCCTTCCCCGGGAGGAAGAGCAGCTCCGTCTTGCCAAGGTTCAGCTTGAGGTGGTGATCCGTCATCCATGCTGATATGTCTGCCAGACATGCAGAGATGCGATTCGCCACCTGGTTATCAGAAGGGGGAAAGGAGAAGATTAGTTGTGTGTCGTCAGCGTAGCAATGATAGGAGAGGCCATGTGAGGATATGACAGAGCCAAGTGACTTGGTGTATAGCGAGAATAGGAGAGGGCCTAGAACTGAGCCCTGGGGGACACCAGTGGTGAGAGCACGTGGTGCGGAGACAGCTTCTCGCCACGCCACTTGGTAGGAGCGACCGGTCAGGTAGGACGCAATCCAAGAGTGAGCCGCGCCGGAGATGCCCAGCTTGGAGAGGGTGGAGAGGAGGATCTGATGGTTCACAGTATCAAAGGCAGCAGACAGGTCTAGAAGGACAAGAGCAGAGGAGAGAGAGTTAGCTTTAGCAGTGCGGAGAGCCTCCGTGACACAGAGAAGAGCAGTCTCAGTTGAATGACAAGTCTTGAAACCTGACTGGTTTGGATCAAGGTGGTCATTCTGAGAGAGATAGCAAGAGAGTTGGCTATTCTTAATTTAAACTTGTCTTTATATATAGCCTACTAAATACTATCCTGTATATATGAAATTAGTTTTGATTTAGAATGGACCATTATCATGCACCTGTCTCGGAACAGGGGCAGGGGAAAAAATATACATGTCATCTATGCACTTAAATAGTGAATGGAGGACGATTTCCGATGGTTCATTTTCATGCCAGCCAGGTAGGCTATACTCCTGTTGTAAAGCGAAGCAATGTGCTTAATATTAGGAAAGTTGAGAAATAAATATAGTAGGCCTAGCCTACAGAAAGCTGAGCTTTTTTTTAATAGAGGCCCTCAAAACTCTCTTTTCTTGAGCAATTGCATAGACTATAGAAATGTTGCGCAACATGAGCTCATGGGCTCTCATGGAGTGTTTGATTTGATTTTCGATTACATTTGCATTGATGTCAGAGTGATTAGAGGGACAATAGAGTGCTGAGTACCAGGCAGTTAGCAAGTTTGGTAGGCTACCAATGACCATCAGCAGCATCAGAGCTTGGAGAAGCCTAGTTACAGTGCATTCGGAAAGTATTCAGACCCCTTGACTTTTTCCACATTTTGTTAAGTTACAGCCTTATTCTAAAATGGATTAAATTGTTTTGTTTTTTCATCAATCTACACACGATACCCCATAATGACAAAGCAAAAACATTTTTGCAAATTGATTTAAAAAACAACAGGAAATATGACATTTACATAAGTATTCAGACCCTTTACTCAGTACTTTGTTTAAGTACATTTGGCAGCAATTACAGCCCTGTGTCTTCTTGGGTATGATGCTACAAGCTTGGCACACCTGTATTTGGGGAGTTTCTTTCATTCTTCTCTGCAGATCCTTTCAAGCGCTGTCAGGTTGGATGGGAGCGTCGCTGCACAGCTATTTTCAGGTCTCTCCAGAGATGTTCGATTGGGTTCAAGTCCGGGCTCTGTCTGGGCCACTCAAGGACATTCAGAGACTTGTCCCGAAGCCACTCCTGCGTTGTCTTGGCTATGTGCTTAGGGTCGTTGTCCTGTTGGAAGGTGACCCTTCGCCCTAGTCTGAGGTCCTGAGTGCTCTGGAGATCTCTCTGTACTTTGCTCCGTTCATCTTTCCTCGATCCTGACTAGTCTCCCAGTCCCTGCCACTGAAAAACATCCCAACAGCATGAGGCTGCCACCACCATGCTTCACCGTAGGGATGGTGCCAGGTTTCCTCCAGACGTGACGCTTGGCATTCAGGCCAAAAGGTTCACTCTTGGTTTCATCAGAGCAGAGAATCTTGTTTCTCATGGTCTGAGAGTCCTTTAGGTGCCTTTTGGCAAACTCCAAGTGGGCTGTCATGTGCCTTTTACTGAAGAGTTGCTTCCATCTGGCCACTCTACCATAAATGCCTGATTGGTGGAGTGCTGCAGAGATGGTTGTCCTTCTGGAAGGTTCTCCCATTTCCACAGAGGAACTCTGGAGCTCTAGAGTGACCATCGGGTTCTTGGTCACCTCCCTGACCAAGGCCCTTCTCCTCCGATTGCTCAGTTTGGCCGGGCGGCCAGCTCTAGGAAGAGTCTTGGTAGTTCCAAACTTTTTCCATTTAAGAATGATGGAGGCCACTGTGTTCTTGGGGACCTTCAATGCTGCAGAAATGTTTTGGTACCCTTCCCCAGATCTGTGCCTCGACACAATCCTGTCTCAGCGCTCTACAGACAATTCCTTCGACCTCATGGCTTGGTTTTTGCTCTGACATGCACTGTTAACTGTGAGACCTTATACAGACAGGTGTGTGCCTTTCCAAATCATGCCCAATCAACTTGTAGAAACATCTGAAGGATAATCAATGGAAACAGGATGTACCTGAGCTCAATTTAAAGTATCATAGCAAAGGGTCTGAATACTTACAGTGGGGAAAAAAAGTATTTAGTCAGCCACCAATTGTGCCAGTTCTCCCACTTAAAAAGATGAGAGAGGCCTGTAATTTTCATCATAGGTACACGTCAACTATGACAGACAAATTGAGAAAACAAAATCCAGAAAATCACATTGTAGGATTTTTAATGAATTTATTTGCAAATTATGGTGGAAAATAAGTATTTGGTCACCTACAAACAAGCAAGATTTCTGGCTCTCACAGACCTGTAACTTCTTCTTTAAGAGGCTCCTCTGTCCTCCACTCGTTACCTGTATTAATGGCACCTGTTTGAACTTGTTATCAGTATAAAAGACACCTGTCCACAACCTCAAACAGTCACACTCCAAACTCCACTATGGCCAAGACCAAAGAGCTGTCAAAGGACACCAGAAACAAAATTGTAGACCTGCACCAGGCTGGGAAGACTGAATCTGCAATAGGTAAGCAGCTTGGTTTGAAGAAATCAACTGTGGGAGCAATTATTAGGAAATGGAAGACATACAAGACCACTGATAATCTCCCTCGATCTGGGGCTCCACGCAAGATCTCACCCCGTGGGGTCAAAATGATCACAAGAACGGTGAGCAAAAATCCCAGAACCACACGGGGGGACCTAGTGAATGACCTGCAGAGAGCTGGGACCAAAGTAACACAGCCTACCATCAGTAACACACTACGCCGCCAGGGACTCAAATCCTGCAGTGCCAGACGTGTCCCCAGTACATGTCCAGGCCCGTCTGAAGTTTGCTAGAGTGCATTTGGATGATCCAGAAGAGGATTGGGAGGATGTCATATGGTCAGATGAAACCAAAATATAACTTTTTGGTAAAAACTCAACTCATCGTGTTTGGAGGACAAAGAATGCTGAGTTGCATCCAAAGAACACCATACCTACTGTGAAGCATGGGGGTGGAAACATCATGCTTTGGGGCTGTTTTTCTGCAAAGGGACCAGGACGACTGATCCGTGTAAAGGAAAGAATGAATGGGGCCATGTATCGTGAGATTTTGAGTGAAAACCTCCTTCCATCAGCAAGGGCATTGAAGATGAAACGTGGCTGGGTCTTTCAGCATGACAATGATCCCAAACACACCGCCCGGGCAACGAAGGAGTGGCTTCGTAAGAAGCATTTCAAGGTCCTGGAGTGGCCTAGCCAGTCTCCAGATCTCAACCCCATAGAAAATCTTTGGAGGGAGTTGAAAGTCCGTGTTGCCCAGCGACAGCCCCAAAACATCACTGCTCTAGAGGAGATCTGCATGGAGGAATGGGCCAAAATACTAGCAACAGTGTGTGAAAACCTTGTGAAAACTTACAGAAAACGTTTGACCTGTGTCATTGCCAACAAAGGTATATAAAAAAGTATTGAGAAACTTTTGTTATTGACCAAATACTTATTTTCCACCTTAATTTGCAAATAAATTCATTAAAAATTCTACAATGTGATTTTCTGGAGAAAAAAAATCTCATTTTGTCTGTCATAGTTGACGTGTACCTATGATGAAAATTACAGGCCTCTCTCATCTTTTTAAGTGGGAAAACTTGCACAATTGGTGGCTGACTAAATACTTTTTTCCCCACTGTATGTAAATAAGGT
Source organism: Coregonus lavaretus (assembly GCF_964263955.1). Taxonomy (NCBI): domain Eukaryota; kingdom Metazoa; phylum Chordata; class Actinopteri; order Salmoniformes; family Salmonidae; genus Coregonus; species Coregonus lavaretus. The sequence goes on from NC_139994.1 coordinate 36,272,573, forward strand.
ATATCTGTTTTTTATTGTTAATACATTTGCAAAAAATTCTAAAAACCTATTTTCGCTTTGTCATAATGGGGTATTATGTGTTGATTGAAACAATTTAATCAATTTTAGAATAAGGCTGCAACGTAACAAAATTTGGAAAAAGTCAAGGGGTCTGAATACTTTTTCTGAATGTACTGTACCTTACTAAACGGTCACGTGGAATTTGCCTGCGGTCATGACTCCTGACCGCTGGTGTGGCGGTAATACGGTCACTGTAACAGCCCTACCTGTACGTTAGGTCTACTGGAAATAAGCTCTCAAACACTTTTGGATTGAATTGAGCTGAACAGTGTGCTGAATGCTAGACTATATTCTTGCATCTTAAGGTAGACCCCGTTTTCGAACACTGTTGCACACTACTGTGTCATGAGCTGTGTGTATGAAGTGATCTTATTACGGCAGTTTGAGAGTTTCTTTCCCAATTTGACTGGCTTTGTTACTTTTGTTAAATAGTAATCAGCCGCTATGCGTCAAGGACACCTGTGCACCCTTTGTATACTCTGCCATTACTTTGTCTTTGTTATAGACTGAGTAGTAACAGTAAGTTCTCATTAATGTTCATTATGGATTTTGAGTGCTATTTTCATTCAAACTGCTTGAGGTATATCATGTAGTAAATGAGTAAATCCCTCACCAATTATTTTGCTGCATAGCAATAAATGTGTACTGTATAGGCCTACATAAGTACTTGAATCTGATCGAGACTTGTTTCAGAATATCAGCGTTGTAGTTACGGGTTATATGTGCACAAGTGGTACGAGTAGGACTACAATACGTGGCCTATTTTCTGTGAATGTTTTGTGCTTTGTTACGGGGTGAATTCACATGTAATGATTTGATTAATTTGCATTTGTTCAATAGTCTGTGTCCCTTTGTTTAGTGGCGTCACAACCCTGACCCCACCATGACCTCCCTATGCTTTTCAAAGAAAGAGGGGGAAAAACTCTGTAACAGTGTCTCAGCCGGATAGCGGTGCGGGCGCTCGTGATCAGTGGTAGTGAACTATATGGGTCTGCCCCTGGCATGGAGTCAATGGCCCCATCCTAGCACCTATAGTACAGTACATAACTGTGCTTGAAGTGGAAGAGACAGGTTGTAAATTACAGAAATACTACATGCCTCAGAGAGAGGTTAACATCACATGTAAATACCACAAAGTACATTCCGGAGTACATTATTGTCATAATATGTTTTCAAGCTAATATTTAGTTGTACCAGATGCCAAATCTAATGTACTAGATCTACCCCATTTAGACATTTGGAAATCATACATCATCACATTATGCTGATATGGAGAATTTGAATGAATATAGTGCACTGAATGAATATGAACAATGGCACCCCCTCTCAGCAGCTCGTGTGAAATTCCCAACATGTTATGGGAATACATACAAGCCCATAGCTCTGCTTTTTCTACATCTTGCTCTCTTAGGCTTAGTCTCAAATGGCACCCTTTTATAATGCACTACTTTTGACCAGAGTTATATGGGGCAGCTATAAGCTATAAGACATATACAGTAAGTGGACATGCATATATACAGATAGACATACTGGGAAACAGACAGGTAGATGTACAGTAAAAACAACAGGCAGCCTTACAGACAAGCAAAGACAAATATAGAGAAGACAGAGGCTACCTCTCTTCGGGTGTAGAGGGGAAGTAGCAGTCAAGCATACATAATTAGAACGGGACGTTTTCAAAATAACAAAAGATGACATTACAAAGAATTATGAACAGTAACTTATAGTCAGGATGTTTGTTTCTCTTTTTCAGACCTGACCTACCAACATGGCCTCTCTCATTCCATATAGCCCGACCTGAAAGGTAAGGAGATATTTTAATTTTCACTGAAAACTAAGTAACACAAATCATCCATCACACTTACCCTTCAGGGAAGTCATGTGAATGTGAATAGAATCAAGTGCCCTATCGGTCAGGTTTTTCCTCAAACATCCAGCAGTGAGGAGGCTCACTTAGTCAGCCATTTTGTGCTCTGAACCAATCGACCCATTGATTTACCACCAGAACAATTGATTTACAACTCCCTGAGTCATCCTACAATGATTCACTTTAAGGTTGTTCTCCCACGGAAGCTTAATAGCAAACTAATGATATGTTCCACAGTGATAGGTATTTCATGTCATATTTGAGCTTTGTACAATGGGGGTTGCCAGTTTGGGCTTTGACACAATGTATCTCTTACTGAGTTACAAGTGGTGAGGTTGCCAGTTGGTCATGTCCTGATCCTGCAGTATTGTAAGTAGTGAATTGCTAGGGAATCAGGGAGAAGCAGAGGGGTATAAAGAAGAGCTTGTGGCTTTGAGAAGCTTCACATTACATTTTTGTCTTTGTGTTGATGTAACCCCCCCGTCCCCACCAGGAGAATAAGAGCTACATTCTGCCTCAGCGACACAATAGAGTCCTTCATATCCAGATATTGTCACAATGTGTTTTTTAGCGCCATATGCACACACACGCACTGTGGGCTGCACAGTTCACTGTGGGCTGCACAGTTCACTGTGGGCTGCACAGTTCACTGTGGGCTGCACAGTTCAATGGTTCACATGGTTATGCTACGCACTTTACCAGATCAGCCCATTCTTGTTTAGTGTGTTCGTTTAGAGATTTTCAGCGTTTATGAAGATAGTAGTCATCTGCAGTGTGTGTGTGTGCCGTGTTGGTTTAGGCATCACAATTCATCATGCTTCAATATAGGGTTGGGCTGTGTCCAGATTTTCATATCCTCATAATGTATAGGTAGGAGCTACCAAATTTCATTTTTGGTGAGTTTGGACATTTACAAGCGAATGTGAACGAGAAACATTGTGCAAATGAACAAAGTTTTGACACATGCTTGATTGAAGGAAGAACAGTACTGTGTCAGTGTGGAGTCTGGGTGTTAAAATGCTTCTTATTGTAATTTCTGCTCAGCATCAAACAAATGTTGTGCTTCAGTTGCATTTCCCCACTCAGATGAGAATACACGAACGGCATTCTATCAAAAGACAGTGCTATCTGATGTGTAGCTACTTTTCTCTGGTACTTTTCTCGGTGTAGCCAGCATACTTTTCTCTGGTAAAATGCAAGATTAACTTTAAGGAAAACATTAGGAAATGTAGCTGGTTACATTCTTTCTATGATAAACATTAGAAATATGATGGCCATGCATTGTTTGTGTGGCTGCCAGCCAAATAATGTTGCTCTTCTGTTGTCATCTGATAACAATGAAGCAATTTTTCGTTAATTTTTCGTTAATGTATTTTCTGTGAAGGGATACTATAGTTGCACGTCCCTGATCACTCTTTATGCACCTGAACATTCTGCCTCCTGCTGAATCTCAGCCCTTAACACCACTGCACTACGTTACATTACTACACAGATCATTCAAAAGTAATGGTCAGTTTGAATTGTACGCTGAGGTTTTCCTAGTTAAAAGTGCTGAGGAACATTGAGCGAGATGGAGAGATGGAGAGCAGGTTCAATAGCACTCAGCAGCCAGGTGTTTGTTTTCGCCACTTTTTTCACATCAAAGAAGTCTCATCCAGTCTAGACTCCTAAATGGCCCTCGAAGGTTTGATCTCGCCACCGAGCGACGAGGCGATGAAGAAACCCAAGCTATCCTGTTTTCACTTTTGTGATGTGTGAAGACATTGGCTGAAAAAATTTGAAATATTTGTCACAATAGAAAGAAAATGTCAGTCTGAAAAGGAAACTGATAGTATGAGTAGATATATCATGTATGATATGTATAGTGTATGATACTTCTGATGTACTATATATGACTTTTTTTAAAGACTGAGATGTGCTTTAGGCTGTGGGGTGACGGGTTGAGGGTCAGAGTTCACTTCGCCCACAGCTGCAGCATGTCTGCCTCTATCAGACAGAGTCAGATGTCACTGACTGGGGTTCAGAGGTCAAGGATAGGTGACACGCAGCCATACCCTGCTCCCCCTCCAGACCATGGCTTCGCCCCAGATGGCACCATATTCCCTTTATAGTGTACTACTCATAGGGCTCTGGTCAAAAGTAGTGCATTATGTAGGGAATAGGGTGCCATTTGGGATGTAGCCCATCTCTTAATTGCTAGAATGCCACTTGGTGCTTGGTCAGTTCGCAAAGTAGTGCTTTCATGACGGTATAACAATAAGGAAGAGAAGAGAAGGAGGAGATGCACTCTCTTCTCTCGCGACCTCAAGTCTGAATCACTGCTTTAACAGAATATCAATAACAATGTAGGAAGGTTGAATTAGTCTCCAGTATCTCTCTGCTCTCCTCTCTCTACCCTCCTTGACCCTCTTTCTTCACTGTCATTGACTTCTAAAGTCTAAGCATTCATGTTCTGCTGTAGAGATGACTGGTTTCTCCCCAGTGTACAGTTAGCCAGTGCGCTAGTACTAACAGTCAGTCCCCTGTACAACCCTCCAACCCACCACCTCCCACTTCTTCATCCCCCTCCTCCCTTATCTCTCTCTCCCCTACTCTCTCCTTCACTCTCTCTCACTTGGCTTCATTTTGATCTGAATGTATTTGTTTCTTATTGATCCACCACTCCACCCTCTGCCACATTAAACAAACACAAGGACACACACACAGACACACACACTCTAGAAAAACACACACACCCACTCACATAGGACATACGTGAACTGCATAAATGCATACATGTTGTGAAGACAAGTCTGTATTGGAATTGTATTGAAAGGCAATACCACTATGCATGCATAAACATACACACTGCACTATTCCAGTAAATGTGTGTATATCGCGATCCCTCTCTCTGTCACACACACACGCACGCACGTAGGGACACACAAACACACACACACACAACCTCGTTTTCTGCAGTCACACTCACAGGTTTTAGAGGTTGAAGACATTGAGGCTTAGAGAGGTCTCTCCTCAACAATCAGACAAGCTAATGACACAGAATGGAGCCTAGATTCCATATTGATCCAACACTTAAGAGCTGAATTGAAAACAGAGTCAGACCTTGCAGGTAACACAATTTTTCAGTGTTGCTGTTTTTGAAGGGGCTTTTTAATGGGGCTTTACATTGTTGTTTAGTGTTGCATTGCCATTGTTGTTTTTTTTGGCAACATTGGCAACACACACATACGATTAATTCATAGAAGGATGTCTAGTATGCATGGAAAAGTATTAAGGACACAAGTGAAAACTCAATGAGTATCCAGATAGAGAATCACTTTTTAAATACACTGAACAAAAATATAACCGCAACATGTAACTATTTCAAAGGTTTTACTTAGTTACAGTTTTTACAGTATAAGGGAATTATTGGCCCTAATTGATGGATTTCACATCACTGGGAATACAGATATGTATCTGTTGGTCACAGATACCTTTACAAAAAAGGTAGGGGCGTTGATCAGAAAACCAGTCAGTATCTGGTGTGACCACCATTTGCCTCATGCAGTGCAAGTTGATCAGGCTGTTGATTGTGGCCTGTGGAATGTTGTCCCACTCCTCTTCAATGGCTGTGCGAAGTTGCTGGATATTGGCGGGAACTGGAACACGCTGTCGTACACGTCAGTCCAGAGCATCCCTAACATGCTCAATGGGTAACATGTCTGGTGAATATGCAGGCCATGGACAAACTGGGACATTTTCAGCTTCCAGGAATTGTGTACAGATCCTTGCGACATGGGGCCTTGCATTATCATGCTGAAACATGAGATGATGGCGGCGGATGAATGGCACGACAATGGGTCTCAGGTATCTCTGTGCATTCAACTTGCCATCGATAAAATGCAATTGTGTTGGTTGTCCGTAGGTTATGCCTGCCCATACCATAACCCCACCGCCACCATGGGGCACTCTGTTCACAACGTTGACATCAGCAAACTGCTCGCCCACACAACGCCAGACACGCTGTCTGCCATCTGTCGGGTACAGTTGAAACCGGGATTCATCCGTGAAGAGCACACTTCTCCAACATGCCAGTGGCCATCGAAGGTGAGCATTTGCCTACTGAAGTCAGTTACGACGCCGAACTACAGTCAGGTCAAGACCCTGGTGAGGACGACAAGCACGCAGGTGAGCTTCCCTGAGAAGGTTTCTGACAGAAATTCTTCGGTTCTGTAAACCCACCGTTTCATCAGCTGTCCGGTTGGCTGGTCTCAGACGATCCTGCAGGTGAAGAAGCTGGATGTGGAGGTCCTGGGCTGGCGTGGTTACACGTGGTCTGCAGTTGTGAGGCCGGTTGGACGTAAAAAAATAAAAATCATTGGCAAGATTACAAACTTAAGCATGACATGCCAGCAACAATTGCTGACACTACACATCCATGTATATCTGACCAAATTATGAAAGACAAGCATTGTAATTTTGAATTCCGTAAAGTGAGTGTGGAAGAGGTGAATTTTTTGTTGTTGTCTATTAACAATGACAAGCCACCAGGGCCTGACAACTTGGATGGAAAATTACTGAGGATAATAGCGGACGATATTGCCACTCCTATTTGCCATATTTTCAATTTAAGCCTACTAGAATGTAAGGCTTGGATGGAAGCAAAAGTCATTCCGCTACCTAAGAATAGTACAGCCCCATTTACTGGTTCAAATAGCCGACCAGTTAGCCAGTTACCAACTCTTAGTAAACTATTGGAAAAAATTGTGTTTGACCAGATACAATGCTATTTTACAGTAAACAAATTGACAACAAACTTTCAGCATGCGTATAGAGAAGGACATTCAACAAGCACAGCACTTACACAAATGACTGATGATTGGCTGAGAGAAATTGATGATAAAAAGATTGTGGGGACTGTTTTGTTAGACTTCAGTGCGGCTTTTGACATTATCGATCATAGTCTGCTGCTGGAAAAACATATGTGTTATGGCTTTACACCCCCTGCTATAATGTGGATAAAGAGTTACTTGTCTAACAGAACACAGAGGGTGTTCTTAAATGGAAGCCTCTCAAACTTAATCCAGGTAGAATCAGGAATTCCCCAGGGCAGCTGTTTAGGCCACTTACTTTTTTCCATCTTTACTAACGACATGCCACTGGCTTTGAGTTAAGCCAGTGTGTCTATGAATGCGGATGACTCAACACTGTACACGTCAGCTGCTAGAGAAACTGAATTAACTGCAACACTTAACAAAGACTTGCAGTTAGTTTCAGAATGGGTGGCAAGGAATAAGTCAGTCCTAAATATTTCCAAAACTAAAACCATTGTATTTGGGTCAAATCATTCACTAAACCCTGAACCTCAACTACATCTCGTAATGAATAATGTAGAAATTGAGCAAGTTGAAGTGACTAAACTGCTTGGATTAACCCTGGATTGTAAACTGTCATGGTCAAAGCATATTGATCCATAATTAAGCGCTGCTCTGCCTTCTTAACAACACTATCAACAAGGCAGGTCCTACAGGCTCTAGTTTTGTCGCACCTAGACTACTGTTCAGTATTGTGGTCAGGTGCCACAAGGAAAATTGCAGTTGGCTCAGAACAGGGCCCTTAAAAGTACACGGAGAGCTAACATTAATGACATGCATGTTAGTCTCTCCTGGCTTAGAGTGGAAGAGAGATTGACTTCATCACTGCTTGTTTTTTTAAGAGGTGTTGACAAGCTGAATGTACCGAGCTGTCTGTTTGGAATGCTGTCACACAGCTCGGACATCCATGCATACCCCACAAGACATGCCACCAGAGGTCTCTTCATAGTCCCCAAGTCCAGAACAGACTACGGGAAACATGGAACTCTATTCCACATCATGTAACTCAGTTAAGCAGTAAAATCAGATTAAAAAAACAGATAAAACTACACTTTATGGAACAGCGCGGATTGTGAAGAGACACACACACACACAGGCACACACACAACACATGCTAACACACGCACTCTACACACTCACATTTTAATATTGTTATTTTGCTGTATAATTGATTTTGTATTGTAAATATGTTATGGTAGAGTAGTGTGTAATAAGGTGTTGTGTTATGTATTGTTTTATTGTATGTAAATTGTGGTTGGACCCCAGGAAGAGTAGCTGCTGCCTTGGCAGCCGCTAATGGGGATCCGTAATAAATACAAATACAAATACAATTACTGCCAAATTCTCTAAAACGACGCTGGAGGCAGCTTATGGTAGAGAAATGAACATTACATTCTCTGGCTACAGCTCTGGTGGACATTCCTGCAGTCAGCATGCGAATTGCATGCTTCCTCAAAACTTGAGAGATCTGTGGCATTGTGTAGTGTGACAAAACTGTACATTTTAGAGTGGCCTTTTATTGTCCCCAGCACAAGGTGCACCTGTGTAATGATCATGCTGCTCACTAACAGGGATGTAAACAAATTTGTGCCAACATTTTGAGAGAAATACGTTTTTTGTGCGTCTGGAAAATTTTGGGGATATTTTATTTCAGCTCATGAAACGTGGGTCCAACACTTTATATGTTGCACTTATATTTTTGTTCAGTGTACATTTTAAGAAGCATCAATATTTTAAGCTCAACTTCCTTGTTGCTGATTCAGAGCCAGAATGTTGTATCTCTTATAATGACCCCCTGACAGGTTGTATGACCTCCCCAACCATCCCCCCTCGCAATCTCTAGTTGGTGGCATCAAGTTGCCATGACACCAGACTGTTTAGCCTGGCCTTTGACCTCCTTTAAGGGCATGATGTACTCAATCAGACATCTCCAGCCATTGTTTCAATTCAAAGGGATGGGAGAGGGAGGGGGATGGGCAGCACTTCCTCTGGGGATGTTAGATAAGATGCACTGCAGGCAACACTCGCTCTGTCTCCAACTAAGTGCATGCAGACACTTAGATGCACACAGTGTGTGTGTGTGTGTTTGTGTAACACACAAAAACACACAAACTCACACACAACTCCATCTATGTGAGTGTTATTGTGTTGAGATGTCATAATTATTGCATTTGTTTGGCTCACTACTATTTAATTTATGATGTCGAATTGTGTTGTCATCATTATTAATTTATTATTCATCACTATTGTCTTAAAGCATCTCTTCATCGCTTTGTATATCATGTTCTATTCAATCTTTGTCAATAGCACAAAAGCATTAATTTCTCTCTTACACTTTCCCTTTCATTATCTACACAGATAATATTGTGGATACACTGTTTCCCGACTTAAGTTACTATGTTTTTGGTTCAATGGGTTAACTCTACTCTTGTTATTTCTTCCACTATTTCAGTCATTTTGGCTTTTCCCATGATTTATTCACAAATGTTAAGCTTATATTATCCAATGCTCTATGTTTCCGTCAGAAATAGCACTGAACAAGGTCAGGTCTGGACAGTGAACAGAATAATTATCAGCCTATGCTCTGTTGCTTTCGGGAAGGCTGTGGTCTACTCTTGTCTTGAGTCTCTCTCTCTCTCTCTCTCTCTCTCTCTCTCTCAATTTCAATTCAATTTCAATTTAAGGGCTTTATTGGCATGGGAAACGTGTGTTAACATTGCCAAAGCAAGGGAAGTAGATAGTAAACAAAAGTGAAATAAACAATAAATATTAACAGTAAACATTACACTCAGAAGTTTCAAAAGAATAAAGACATTTCAAATGTCATATTATGTATATATACAGTGTTGTAACAATGTGCAAATAGTTAAAGTACAAATGGGAAAATAAATAAACATAAACATGGGTTGTATTTACAATGGTGTTTGTTCTTCACTGGTTGCCCTTTTCTTGTGGCAACAGGTCACAAATCTTGCAGCTGTGATGGCACACTGTGGTTTTTCACCCAGTAGATAAGGGAGTTTATCAAAATTGGGTTTGTTTTCGAATTCTTTGTGGATCGCTGTAATCTGAGGGAAATATGTGTCTCTAATATGGTCATACATTTGGCAGGAGGTTAGGAAGTGCAGCTCAGTTTCCACCTCATTTTGTGGGGTGGAAACATCTCTCTCTCTCTCTCTCTCTCTCTCATACACACACACACAGAAACAAGCACATACAGTGGGGAGAACAAGTATTTGATACACTGCCGATTTTGCAGGTTTTCCTACTTACAAAGCATGTAGAGGTCTGTCATTTTTATCATAGGTACACTTCAACTGTGAGAGATGGAATCAAATTTTTTTTCCAGAAAACCACTTTGTATGATTTTTAAGTAATGAATTTGCATTTTATTGCATGACATAAGAATTTGATACATCAGAAAAGCAGAACTTAATATTTGGTACAGAAACCTTTGTTTGCAATTACAGAGATCATACGTTTCCTGTAGGTCTTGACCAGGTTTGCACACACTGCAGCAGGGATTTTGGCCCACTCCTCCATACAGACCTTCTCCAGATCCTTCAGGTTTCGGGGATGTCGATGGGCAATACAGACTTTCAGCTCCCTCCAAATATGTTCTATTGGGTTCAGGTCTGGAGACTGGCTAGGCCACTCCAGGACCTTGAGATGCTTCTTACGGAGCCACTCCTTAGTTGCCCTGGCTGTGTGTTTCGGGTCATTGTCATGCTGGAAGACCCAGCCACGACCCATCTTCAATGCTCCTACTGAGGGAAGGAGGTTGTTGGCCAAGATCTCGCGATACATGGCCCCATCCATCCTCCCCTCAATACGGTGCAGTCGTCCTGTCCCCTTTGCAGAAAAGCATCCCCAAAGAATGATGTTTCCACCTCCATGCTTCATGGTTGGGATGGTGTTCTTGGGGTTGTACTCATCCTTCTTCTTCCTCCAAACACGGCGAGTGGAGTTTAGACCAAAAAGCTCAATTTATGTCTCATCAGACCACATAACCTTCTCCCATTCCTCCTCTGGATCATCCAGATGGTCATTGGCAAACTTCAGATGGGCCTGGACATGCGCTGGCTTGAGCAGGGGGACCTTGCGTGCGCTGCAGGATTTGAATCCATGACGGCGTAGTGTGTTACTAATGGTTTTCTTTGAGACTGTGGTCCCAGCTCTCTTCAGGTCATTGACCAGGTCCTGCCGTGTAGTTCTGGGCTGATCCCTCACCTTCCTCATGATCATTGATGCCCCACGAGGTGAGATCTTGCATGGAGCCCCAGACCGAGGGTGATTGACCGTCATCTTGAACTTCTTCCATTTTCTAATACACTGCTCAAAAAAATAAAAGGGAACACTTAAACAACACAATGTAACGCCAAGTCAATCACACTTCTGTGAAATCAAAACTGTCCACTTAGGAAGCAACACTGATTGACAATACATTTCACATGCTGTTGTGCAAATGGAATAGACAACAGGTGGAAATTATAGGCAATTAGCAAGACACCCCCAATAAAGAAGTGGTTCTGCAGGTGGTGACCACAGACCACTTCTCAGTTCCTATGCTTCCTGGCTGATGTTTTGGTCACTTTTGAATGCTGGCGGTGCTTTCACTCTAGTGGTAGCATGAGACGGAGTCTACAACCCACACAAGTGGCTCAGGTAGTGCAGCTCATCCAGGATGGCACATCAATGCGAGCTGTGGCAAGAAGGTTTGCTGTGTCTGTCAGCGTAGTGTCCAGAGCATGGAGGCGCTACCAGGAGACAGGCCAGTACATCAGGAGACGTGGAGGAGGCCGTAGGAGGGCAACAACCCAGCAGCAGGACCACTACCTCCGCCTTTGTGCAAGGAGGAGCAGGAGGAGCACTGCCAGAGCCCTGCAAAATGACCTCCAGCAGGCCACAAATGTGCATGTGTCTGCTCAAACGGTCAGAAACAGACTCCATGAGGGTGGTATGAGGGCCCGACGTCCACAGGTGGGGGTTGTGCTTACAGCCCAACACCGTGCAGGACGTTTGACATTTGCCAGAGAACACCAAGATTGGCAAATTCGCCACTGGCGCCCTGTGCTCTTCACAGATGAAAGCAGGTTCACACTGAGCACATGTGACAGACGTGACAGAGTCTGGAGACGCTGTGGAGAACGTTCTGCTGCCTGCAACATCCTCCAGCATGACCGGTTTGGCGGTGGGTCAGTCATGGTGTGGGGTGGCATTTCTTTGGGGGGCCGCACAGCCCTCCATGTGCTCGCCAGAGGTAGCCTGACTGCCATTAGGTACCGAGATGAGATCCTCAGACCCCTTGTGAGACCATATGCTGGTGCGGTTGGCCCTGGGTTCCTCCTAATGCAAGACAATGCTAGACCTCATGTGGCTGGTGTGTCAGCAGTTCCCGCAAGAGGAAGGCATTGATGCTATGGACTGGCCCGCTCGTTCCCCAGACCTGAATCCAATTGAGCACATCTGGGACATCATGTCTCGCTCCATCCACCAAAGCCACGTTGCACCACAGACTGTCCAGGAGTTGGCGGATGCTTTAGTCCAGGTCTGGGAGGAGATCCCTCAGGAGACCATCCGCCACCTCATCAGGAGCATGCCCAGGCATTGTAGGGAGGTCATACAGGCACGTGGAGGCCACACACACTACTGAGCCTAATTTTGACTTGTTTTAAGGACATTACATCAAAGTTGGATCAGCCTGTAGTGTGGTTTTCCACTTTAATTTTGAGGGTGACTCCAAATCCAGACCTCCATGGGTTGATACATTTGATTTCCATTGATAATTTTTGTGTGATTTTGTTGTCAGCACATTCAACTATGTAAAGAAAAAAGTATTTAATAAGATTATTTCATTCTTTCAGATCTAGGATGTGTTGTTTAAGTGTTCCCTTAATTTTTTTGAGCAGTGTAATTGCGCCAACAGTTGTTGCCTTCTCACCAAGCTGCTTGCCTATTGTCCTGTAGCCCATCTCAGCCTTGTGCAGGTTTACAATTGTATCATTGATGTCCTTACACAGCTCTCTGGTCTTGGCCATTGTGGAGAGGTTGGAGTCTGTTTGATTGAGTGTGTGGACAGGTGTCTTTTATACAGGTAACAAGCTCAAACAAGTGCAGTTAATACAGGTAATGAGTGGAGAACAGGAGGGCTTCTTAAAGAAAAACTAACAGGTCTGTGAGAGCCGGAATTCTTACTGGTTGGTAGGTGATCAAATACTTATGTCATGCAATAAAATGCAAATGAATTACTTAAAAATCATACAATGGGATTTTTGTTTTAGATTCCGTCTCTCACAGTTGAAGTGTACCTATGATAAAAATTACAGACCTCTACATGCTTTGTAAGTAGGAAAACCTGCAAAATCGGCAGTGTATCAAATACTTGTTCTCCGCACTGTATACACTAAGGGGGAAAAACTCATTCTGATTGTCTGGGCCTGGCTCCCCAGTGGGGTGGGCCTGGCTCCCAAGTGGGTGGGTCTATGCCCTCCCAGGCCCACCCATGGCTGCGCCCCTGCCCAGTCATGTGAAATCCATAGATTAGGGCTTAATTAATTTATTTCAATTGACTGATGTCCTTATATGAACTGTAGCTCAGTAAAATCTTTGAAATTTTTGCATGTTGCGTTTATATTTTTGTTCAGTTTGTGTGTATGTATATATATAAATTATATACATACAGTGCATTCGGAAAGTATTCAGACCCCTTGACTTTTTCCACATTTTGTTACGTTACAGCTTTATTCATAAATTTATTAAAAACGTTTCTTTCCTCATCAATCTACACACAATACCCCATAATGACAGAGCGAAAACAGGTTTTTAGCAATTTTAGCAAATGTATTAAAAATAAAAAACAGAAATACCTTATTTACATAAGTATTCAGACCCTTCGCTATGAGACTCGAAATTGAGCTCAGGTGCATCCTGTTTCCATTGACATCCTTAAGATGTTTCTACAACTTGATTGGAGTCCATCTGTGGTAAATTCAATTGATTGGACATGATTTGGAAAGGCACACACCTGTCTATATAAGTTCCCACAGTTGACAGTGTATGTCAGAGCAAAACCAAGCCATGAGCTGCCATACCCCATTGACACGAATGCGGTATGGCAGCCGACAACCTTAAAGAGTTCCACTTCTTTCAGCAAAAAACAAGAAACTGGGGTTGCAGTGGGCTAAGGAAAGAAAACACTGGACACTGGAGAATTGGAAAAACATTGCCTGGTCTGATGAATGCCGGTTCCTGCTGTTTCACGCTGATGGGAGGACTAGGGTATGGAGAAAACCACATGAAAACATGCATCCATCATGCCGGGTGTCAACATTGCAGGCTGGTGATGGTGTGGGTGTGTTTTCATGGCACATATTGGCCCTCTTGATAAAGGTGGAGCAGTGTTTGAATGACACAGGATATCTGAACATCATTGCAGCAGTGTATCCATCTGCAAATTGATTTTTTTTAGCAGGATAATGCCACAAGGCTAAGATTTTCCAGGAATGGTTCCACGAACATGACAGTGAATTCAGCTTACTTCAGTGGCCTGCCCGGTCTCCAGATCTCAATCCAATGGAGCATCAGTGGGATGAGATGGAGCGAGCTATTCGGAGTAGAGATCCACCACCAGCCAACTTGAAACAACTGTGGGAAGCATTGGAGTCAATAATGGGCCAGTATCCCTGTGGAACGCTTTCGACATCTTGTAGAGTCCATGCCCCGATGAATTGAGGCTGTTCTGAGGGCAAAAGGGGGTGCAACTCAATATTAGGAAGATGTTCCTAATGTATGTCCACTGAGTGTACACACATACTGCATATGTGAATGTTCTAGCAACTTCAAATCACATTCCACTCACAAACACTCCAACTAGTAGCTATTTCATACAGATGGTAGACAGTATGAAATACAGTAGAGAAGATCTACTTTACATAAAACATGAAATAATGGGCTATATCAACTTTTCCCATGGGCTTCATTAGAATGGGGTACAAATACATTGACTTGCATAGGCTACACCAACATACACATGCACGCACTCTCAGGATTGGCACATTACCCATAGCAACTGACAACAGTGCCCTAGCAACCATTGGGCATCTTGCCAAGCGATAGAGGTTGCCAGGCAATGTCAGTGTTCCCATGGTAACATTATTTGCTGCCTTTGTAGATAAGGTATGGGGAGAGAAAAAAGGGGGTTTGGGAAAGATAGCTACTACAGCATCTCATATCATCTTGAGAAAGCTAATCATTTATGGTCTGGGAGTAGCAGATACTTACCCTGGCCTTGAATCGAGTTGTCATCTGGCTGAAGAGGGAAAGTTTGTCTGAGGGGTGGTCTGAGCCTTGCTCTCCCATACAGGAAACCAGATCCAAGGTCTAAAGAGGACAAGGGACTGAATATGACTCCGGAGAGGAGTATTAACACACTCCCCAACGTCTAACGGTCACATAACCACACTCATAAAAGTTATGAAAATAGAAAGGGAAAATAATTACCACATATCGGCACAGTATACACAGTTTATACTCCCACCTGCCTCAGCTCTGGTGAGGTAATGTGTGTCACGTCGACTTGCCGTCCAACACAATCTGGTTTTCCAGTTAGGGGAGGAGACAATGATAGTAGTGGGAGATCGTGCCAAACACAGTAGCTTAGCTGTCTGTCACTCAAATCATAGAGGAGACATGCTAAGTCTTAAGACGTTTCACTTTTGAAGTGTGTCAAAGGTGTATCTGTCACCTGAGCTCATTATTTTTAGCTTTGTATCTAGAGAGAATAATCTCAGTGAAAGATGTCTGTGAAGACGGTGACAGACAGGCACGTTTGATACCAATGCAGCTGTCATATCGATCTAGTGTCTTTCTCCAGTCAGTCTAGTCAGAAGCATATCAATGTAAAAGCTTTTGTTTTTGCATTCCCTCCCGGTAAAGTTAAAGTTTATTCTCTTCATTCCTCAAGGCTGCATCTCATTTAAGACTTTGTCAATCTCTCAACTTTTGACTACAGAAACAGATGTTAAGCTTATTCTTTTAACGAACAAGCTTTTGTTACTTTTGTTTCTCCTTTTCTTCCTTATATCCTTAATGGATACATTTGTTTTTAACTACCAGTAGTCAGCAATGGGGCTAATGTCCTTCTATCTTCAGTGAATATCCAATGGGACACTGGCAGTGTCCCAAATGGCACCCTATTCCCTACATAGTGCACTACTATGGGCCCTGGTCAAAAGTAGTGCACTATATAGGGAATAAGATGCCATTTGGGACGTAGACACTGCCAGTTACAGAGATGGACTAGGAGGGAGCCACCCACTGTAAAACAGCTGAAAAGTGTGACCATCCATCAGTCAACTGTGCAGTACCAAATTTGGCTTCTATCAACGGATTTGCTTCACTCTGGAGTTTGGTGCAAAGTCACAGATTCCCAAACAGCTTGATAAGTGCATATACTGTCACTTTCTGAATATACAGAGGAATTTAGAATTATTTGTTATATCTAAATATTCTTCATCCCTGTTTCTCTTGACAGTGGAGCTCTATGCTCCGACCCTTCGACCCTCTCAATGAATTTTGGGTCAATCAAGTTGTTTGAATGGTAACCTACAATAGCTTTACCTGACCCCAAACCAACTGGGGTTCATAGACTCTGGCATCCAATGTGAGGGCTTTCCATCAGGCTTATGTTGGCACACAAACACACACAAACAGACGGGCAGAGAGCTGGCATTGGCACAACCATGCCGCATACATGTGTGATTCGACTGCGAATGAGACAGTGAAAGAGATTGAAAGGGGAGGAGCGGAATCAAGGGAATGAAAAAGGGAGAGACTGTCCCAAAAAAAGAAAGAGTTAAATTGATTTCTCAGACAGAAATGTTTGGCGATGAAGGACTAACGAGAGGCACTTAGAGACCGTGGAAGCCGGCCAATGAAAGTGAATTAAGGGTAGACAGAGGGTGGACTTTGAGTGTGGGGTAGAGCGAAGGAGAAAGAAAGTAGAGAGAGAGGTGGACAATGGTGTTTGCAGTTGGATACCATTCAACATGAGTTAAAAAAAGAAAAAGTTTACGATCTGTAACGGATCACACTTTTCATAGTAGCATACTGTTTGAAATTCGCACTAAATCTATTGAGGGGCATAATTGTTGGTCTTTCCCACCTGATATATCTGTATAATATATCTATCGAAGGGTAGAATCACTAAGCAAGATAGCTGGCACTGGCTCTGGTGATGGGCATTTATGCTCATACATACAGTGCATTCGGAAAGTATTCAGACCCCTTGACTTTTTCC
This sequence comes from Coregonus lavaretus, assembly GCF_964263955.1. Lineage (NCBI taxonomy): Eukaryota > Metazoa > Chordata > Actinopteri > Salmoniformes > Salmonidae > Coregonus > Coregonus lavaretus. Next base: position 36,289,650 of record NC_139994.1, read on the forward strand.
ACATTGTGTTACGTTACAGCCTTATTCTAGAATGGATTAAATAAATAAAAATCCTCATCAATCTACACACAATACCCCATAATGACAAAGCGAAAACAGGTTTTTAGACATTTTAGCCAATGTATTAAATATAAAAAACTGAAATACCTTATTTACATAAGTATTCAGACCCTGCAATACCTTATTTACATAAGTATTCAGACCCTTTGCAATGAGACTCGAAATTGAGCTCAGTTGCATCCTGTTTCCATTGATCATCCTTGAGATGTTTCTACAACTTGAGTGGAGTCCACCTGTGGTAAATTCAATTGATTGGACATGATTTGGAAAGGCACACCCCTGTCTATATAAGGTCCCACAGTTGACAGTTCATGTCAGAGCAAAAACCTAGCCATGAGGTTGGATTTGTCCGTAGAGCTCAGAGACAGGATTGTGTCGAGGCACAGATCTGGGGAAAGGTACCAAAACATTTCTGCAGCATTGAAGGTCCCAAGAACACAGTTGCCTCCATCATTCTTAAATGGAACAAGTTTGGAACCAACAAGACTCTTCCTAGAGATGGCCACCTGGCCAAACAGAGCAATCGGGGAGAAGGGCCTTGGTCAGGGAGGTGACCAAGAACCCGATGGTCACTCTGACAGAGCTCCAGAGTTCCTCTGTGGAGATGGGAGAACCTTCCAGAAGGACAACCATCTCTGCAGCACTCCACCAATCAGGCCTTTATGGTAGAGTGGCCAGACGGAAGCCACTCCTCAGTAAAAGGCACATGACAGCCTGCTTGAAGTTTGCCAAAAGGCACCTAAAGGACTCTCAGACCATGAGAAACAAGATTCTCTGCTCTGATGAAACCAAGATTGAACTCTTTGGCCTGAATGCCAAGCATCACGTCAGGAGGAAACCTGGCACCATCACCACGGTGAAGCATGGTGGTGGCAGCATCATGCTGTGGGGATGTTTTTCAGCGGCAGGGACTGGGAGACTAGTCAGGATTGAGGGAAAGATGAAAGGAGCAAAGTACAGAGAGATCCTTGATGAAAACCTGCTCCAGAGCGCTCAGGACCTCAGACTGGGGCGAAGGTTCACCTTCCAACAGGACAACGACCCTAAGCACACAGCCAAGACAACGCAGGAGTGGCTTCGGGACAAGTCTCTGAATGTCCTTTTAGTGGCCCAGCCAGAGCCCGGACTTGAACCCGATCTAACATCTCTGGAGAGACCTGAAAATAGCTGTGCAGCGACGCTCCCCATCCAACCAGACAGAACATAAGAGGATCTGCAGCGAAGAATGGGAGAAAATCCTCAAATACAGGTGTGCCAAGCTTGTAGCGTAATACCCAAGAAGACTCAAGGCTGTAATCACTGCCAAAGGTGCTTCAAAGACTAAAGGGTCTGAATACCTATATAAATGTCATATTTCAGTTTTTTATTTGTAATACATTTGCGGAAATGTCTTACCTGTTTTTTGCTTTGTCATTATGGCGTATTGTGTGTAGACTGATGTAATTAAAAAATATATATATAATCAATTTTAAAATAAGGTTGTAACATAGCAAAATGTTGAAAAGGTCAAGGGGTCTGAATACTTTCCGAATGCACTGTGTATATATGTTTGAAATTGAGTTGTACGTCATTAGTTTTTCTCTTGTTTTGTCGCTGACAGTCACTCAAGCAGCCATGTCGGCTAACAATTTTTAGATTGGCAAGTTAGTCTAGCCAGTTATCTAAACTTGTCATAATCATGGCCGAATACCCGCAGGGCACGGGCCCTTCAGGGGGCCCCCATTGATTTTGTTAGTCACTCTCACTCCTATAGTATTAACATGACGCAATTCATGGCAAAATGTGTAGAATTTCAGGAAATTAGCTTTAAAACTACAACAACAAATGGCAACATTGGTAGAATGTTAGGAAATGTACTGTAAAACTGCAAAAATGTATCTGCCCCATGGCAAAATGAGTAGAATTGCAGGAAATGTTATATAAAATTGTAACATTTTCGCTCAGCCCCATGGCAAAATGTGTAGAACTGCAGGATATTAACTTTAAAACGTATATTTTTTTCTCTGCTGTCGAGAGGGGGGTCCCATAAAAAAAAATCTAGCATCGTGGGGGGGGCTCCCTAACCAAATCTCACTTAGGGCCCCCAAAAGGCTAGTCCAAGCCACTCATGTCTACATAAAAGCAGACTCTAAAGCTTTGTTCACACTGGGCCTTAATGCTCAAATCAGTTTTGTAGCAAGCTAAGGTGACAACAACAATGCCTGCCATGGCTGTTTCCCAGATGCTCTGAATGTTCTAAATCATAGTGTAAGAACACTTTTAAAGCCTTAAAGGATGAGATGATCCAACATATTTCTGGCTAGCCACAGCAGTACACTAGTTAGCTAGGTAGCTGTTTAGCTTTCTAGCACATTCACTGATTTGTAAACAATTAACAAGCTAGTTAGCTACCACATGTTCTTGTCATAATGTCAACAGAGTACCTAGCAAGTAACAAGATATGCCAAATAACAGTGTAAAAAACACTTGAGGGCAAATAAATCAGATTAAACCACTCAGACACAAGTCCCATGACCAGGAAGCAGATGTGTATGTGGCTTGAAATATCAGATTCCATGTGCTTTTTGGCTGTTCAGACTATAGGAAAAGAAACAGAATTGGGACAAGTCTCTGAATGTCCTTGAGTGGCCCAGCCAGAGCCCGGACTTAATTGAACATCTCTGGAGAGACCTGAAAATAGCTGTGTAGCGACGCTCCCCATCCAACCTGACAGAGCTTGAGAGGATCTGCAGAGAAGAATGGAAGAAACTCCCCTAATACAGGTGTGCCAAGCTTGTAGCGCCATACCCAAGAAGACACAAGGCAGTAATCGCTGCCAAAGGTGCTTCAACAAAGTACTGAGTAAAGGGTTTGAATAATTATGTAAATGTAATGTTTCTTTATATTTTATATATATATATATATATATATATATATATATATATATATATATATATATATATATATATATATATATATATATATATACAGTACCAGTCAAAAGTTTGAACACACCTAATCATTCAAGGGTTTTTCTTTATTTTTACTATTTTCTACATTGTAGAATAATAGTGAAGACATCAAAACTATGAAATAACACATATGGAATCATGTAGTAACCAAATAAGTGTTAAACTAATCAAAATATATTTGAGATTCTTCAAAGTAGCCACCCTTTGCCTTGATGACAGCTTTGCACACTCTTGGCAATCTTTCAACCAGCTTCATGAGGTAGTCACCTGGAATTCGTTTCAATTAACAGGTGTGCCTTCTTAAAAGTTAATTTGCGGAATTTCTTTCATTCTTAATGGGTTTGAGCCAATCAGTTGTGTTGTGACAAGGTAGGTATACAGACAATACAGGTATACAGAAGATAGCCCTATTTGGTAAAAGGCCAAGTCCATATTATGCAAGAACAGCTCAAATAAGCAAAGAGAAATGACAGTACATCATTACTTTAAGACATGAAGGTCAGTCAATACGAAAATGTCATGAACTTTGAAAGTTTCTTCAAGTGCAGTCGCAAAAACCATCAAGCGCTATGATGAAACTGGCTTTCATGAGGACTGCCACATGAATGGAAGACCCAGAGTTACCTCTGCTGCAGAGGATAAGTTCATGAGTTACCAGCCTCAGAAATTGCAGCCCAAATAAATGCTTCACAGAGTTCAAGTAACAGACACATCTCAATATCAACTGTTCAGAGGAGACTGTGTGAATCAGGCCTTCATGGTCGAATTGCTGCAAAGAAATCACTACTAAAGGACTCCACTAACAAGAAGAGACTTGCTTGGGCCAAGGAACACGAGCAATGGACATTAGACCGGTGGAAATTTGTCCTTTGGTCTGGAGTCCAAATTGTAGATTTTTGGTTCCAACTGCCGTGGCATTCTGAGACGCGGTGTGGGTGAACGTATGATCTCCGCATGTGTATTTCCCACCATATAGCATGGAGGAGGAGGTGTTATTGGGTGGGGGTGCTTTACTGGTGACACTGTCTGGCTACCACAGCAGTCTGCAGCGATACGCCATCCCATCTGGTTTGGGCTTAGTGGGACTATCATTTGTTTTTCAACAGGACAATGACCCAACACACCTCCAGGCTGTGTAAGGGCTATTTTACCAAGAAGGAGAGTGATGGAGTGCTGCATCAGATGACCTGGCCTCCACAATCCCCCGACCTCAACCCAATTGAGATGGTTTGAGTCGGACCGCAGAGTGAAGGAAAAGCAGCCAACAAGTGCTGAGCATATGTGGGAACTCCTTCAAGACTGTTGGAAAAGCATTCCAGGTGAATCTGGTTGAGAGAATGCCAAGAGTGTGCAAAGCTGTCATCAAGGTGGCTATTTGAATAATCTCAAATATAAAATATGTTTTGATTTGTTTAACACTTTTTTGGTTACTACATGATTCCATATGTGTTATTTCATAGTGTTGATGTCTTCACTATTATTATACAATGTAGAAAATAGTACAAGTAAAGAAAAACCCTTGAATGAGTAGGTGTGTCCAAACTTTGGACTGGTACTGTATATACATTTGCAAAATATTCTAAAAACCTGTGTTTGCTTTGTCATTATGGGGTATTGTGTGTATATTAATGAGGGGGGAAAAAACAATTTAATCAATTTTAGAATAAGGCTGTAACGTAACAAAATGTGGAAAAAGTTAATGGGTCTGAATACTTTCCGAATACACTGTAGACCTAGCCAGAAAGCCACTTACATAATTGTCGCAATATGAATTTCCCAGTCAAGATCCCGCTCCTCAACCTTTTAGTCAACAGAAATTCAGTAATGTTTTAGCTAGCCAGCTCAGAAGTTAAGGTCTTTTTTTTGGCGCATTAACTAAGCTGAATGGGGAGCCTAGCAAAGCTGTGTAACTATCAAGTAATCAATGACTCCTTCAGGCACAAAGGAAAAGTATCAAAACACCACCACAGCCAATTTACTGCTTTTACAGGAAAGGAAGAGATATGTACCTCACTCTGCATTCATAAGTCTGTACATGCCTATCAAAATCAGCTCTCTATGTTGTGCAGTGAGATAGATTGACTTAATGGCGCTTACAAATGTCATCATATTGAGCTGTAGTTCTGGATCTGCAACCCATGATTACTCATATATAAATACAGGATCTACCATCAGGGCAAGTGCTGCATCATTGAAAGGATTGAGAAAAGGGAATATAATATATTAGTACATATTAGTAGTATATAATAATAATAATAATATGCCATTTAGCAGACGCTTTTATCCAAAGCGACTTACAGTCATGCGTGCATACATTTTTGTGTATGGGTGGTCCCGGGGATCAAACCCACTACCTTGGCGTTACAAGCGCCGTGCTCTACCAGCTGAGCTACAGAGGACCACTATATATTATGTACTTCCTGTTTTAGGTGCTCCCATGTGATTATTTACAAGTGATTATTAAGACAGAATTCCACTGATACAATAATTCATCATGTTGTGGTGATTGAAAGTGTGCTAAAAGTAGATACTGTATCTAACATAATCATTTCCAAATCATATAACCTCATTTCCAAATCACTACATACTATATTAGTTGTTATTTTATCACACTCTTATTTCCATCAATTGATAGTCTAGTGAATAGTGAGAGAAAATGATGAGACTGAACCCAATATTTCTAGGCTGTTTCAGAATAGTGACGATCCAACGTATTCTCAGTATTCAAGGGGGTGAAGATTTCAGATGCACCACATTATTGTTTAAGTAGGTCAGACATACTGCAGGTAGAGTGCCTGGCTGTGAGAAAGTGAAGGGTTGCGTCCCAAATTGGACCCTTTCCCCTAAAGGGCCATAAATAGTGCCAGATCTGGTCAAAAGTAGTGCACTATAAAGGCAATAAGGTGCCATTTGGGACTCAACCAAGGTCTTGCAACGAGTGAGTTGGAGGGGGAGGGGTTGTCTTGAAGGATCAATCATTTACCACAAGAGGGAGACAATACCACAGAAATGCATTGGGTGGATACATTGCTTAACCCAAACGCATTGTTGATCACTTTGAGTCTGTAAGTTCCATCATGATACCCTGTACAATGTTAGAATATAAGTTAACAAACCTGTGTAGAAAATAGAAAAATGAACATTTTATTCAGGCTGACTTTTCAATAATGGATGATCAATCAGGTAATTTAGAGTGAAAATACTAAAAGAAAGGGACATGGACAGACAAACAGATAGGCCATTAAAGGCAGCCGCGCAGTCATTCTGTCAGGAGACTCCAGCGATGACCCTGCTCTAAGAGTGCTCTACAGTGTGAGGTAGTTGGTTGTATGGTTTCGCATAATAAACAGCACGGAGATAACTGTACAACCTTCTAGCTTTCAATGCAGTGTCACCAATACATCAGTCAAAGATGGACCCCTTCTCTCAACTCCCCTGTGGTAAGTATGAACAGTCTAATAAATTCCCCATGACAGTTCCTAGACAGAGTGGGGCATTTAGAAAGTGTCAGGTCTGCGCTATAATGTTCTATTGATCTAAAGGGGGGATTATTTAGCTATTGGATTTTTAGGACCCCTTTAGGTATCCCAAAAATATAAAAAATATATATTTGATGAAACATTGAATTTGGCCTTACCGCTATTAGCATATAGAAATGCATTGAATAAGAGATTCATACATGGAAAACGTTTGTTTTTAAGTGTCTGTCCTATATCTGAGAGATATAAAACTTTACAGACATTTAACCCCTTTTTTTAGCCACTAAATTACTTCCATATACACTGAGTGTATAAACATTATGAACACCTGCTCTTTCCATGACAGACTGACCAGGTGAATCCAGGTGAAAGCTATGATCCCTTATTGATGTCACTTGTTAAATCCACTTCAATCACTGTAGATGAACGGGAGGAGACAAGTTAAAGAAGGATTTTTAAGCCTTTAGACAATTGAGACATGGATTGTGTATGTGTGCCATTCAGAGGGTGAATGGGCAAGACAAAATATTTAAGTGCCTTTGAACAGGATATGGTGGTAGGTGCCAGGCGTGTCGGTTTGTGTCAAGAACTGCAATGCTATTGGGGTTTTCATGCTCAACAGTTTCCCGTGTGTATCAAAAATGGTCCACCACCCAAAGGACATCCAGCCAACTTGACACGACTGTGGAAAGCATTGGAGTCAACATGGACCAGCATCCCTGTGGAACACTTTCGACACCTTGTAGAGTCCATGGCCCTCAATATTAGGAAGGTGTTCTTAATGTTTTGTACACTAAGTGTATACTTCCAGTTATTATTTTCACTGGTACTGGGCTACCTTCAGACGAGTCTTGTGAGGCTAGAGCGAAAATAGATCAAAACAACCGACATGTACGTGTTCGTGAGAGTCTCACCTTTCCATAAAGGGGTCATATTAGTGTGTAGCCCAAACTATTTGGATGCAACAGACAGACGTTGGCAGATCAACGGTACCGACTTCAGACGGGTCCTGTGACGGTTGTGGGGGTCGTAGAGCAAAGCGGAGAACACCATCCTGTTCGTGAGAGTCTCATCTTTGTTCTGTATTATGTCATGTTTCATGTTTTGTGTGGACCCCAGGAAGAGTAGCTGCTGCTTTCGCAACAGCTAATGGGGATCCTAATAAATTACCCCCCAAAAAATACCAAATACCAAACCGTTTGGACGCTACAGATGTTTTCATGAGAAGACCGATTTTCGGGATGTCTCATGGTCTGACAAGTACCGCTTCATAGAGATATCCAGTATTTCAGATATCTCTAGCTTTAACAGACTGATTTTTATGGGGATTTGTGTATTATGCTAATTAAATATGCAGCGGTGGTGCGGACATTGTTCTGTCAATGTATAATTCATAATGTGTAATAATGTGTAATATCACTGAGTAAGTAACGTGAAATAGGGCTGTGTCCCAAATGGCAGCCTATTCCCTAAATAGTGCACAACTTTTGAACAGTGCCCATAGGGACGCAACCTAGATGTGTGATTGAATAAGGGGCATCAGAGGTCACTTTTAGAGACAGGAACTACAATGTAATTAAGGAACATTATTTAGACTTTGGAAATTAGATTTGAATTTAATCCCAACATGACCATTTTTGAATAAACAAATACCCTAATGCAACCACAATGTCAATTAGATTGAAATAGACATGGAATGACATAAGGACAATGGTAATCTTATTAAAATATGCTGTTGACATCAGGGCTTTTGTTCCTGAATGTGAAACTCCAAAGGCACTTAGGGAAATCCAGGCAGACATCAACATGGCAAGCATCTGCTGTTAGATAGGTATTTGGTGCAGTATGTGGACGAATAGAGCTTTTATTAATTATTTTCATGGCTGCATGCCTACACTGTTTGAGATTGCTCAACTACGCTCTGTTAACCAGAGGTAAACGTACAACCTAAACACCATTATCATGGTTCGTTCATGGTCACAGATTACACAGTGTAATACCCTTATTATTGTTGCACTCCCTCATTGCCACTGCAGGTTATGACAGCCTCTGGCCCCATTATAGACAACATTTGTGGTTCTTTTAATAACCATTTTGCCTCAGCTGGCCAATTTTTTGAAATAATAGTTTCTGAGCATTCCTCTAATTTCTCTAGAGGGAGTTTATTTAACTTGAAACAAATTGTTGAGACAATTTTCTTTTTTAAAATTTAAACCATTTTATGTTTTTTATTTAGTGTCTTGCTAAATAGGTGCCTTTTGTAAAAGAATCCACAGGGGCTGATTCACTTGACACCTTCTTACTACAGCTCTCTGCCCCACACATTGTTGAATCTTTAACCTGTATTTTTAACTTGACAATTGCTACTGGTGTTATCCCTATGATCTAAAAAAGCGGCAGATGTCCTCCCCTACATTAGGGCGGAGATCCTTCTGACTTAGATAACTACCGCCCAATCTCCAAGTTATCTTGCCTAGCCAAGGTGTTAGAATCCCTGACCAACTCCTAGCTAACAACTTTTTTAAACTTCTCACTCTGTTCTAAATGTGCACCAGTCTGGTTTTAGATCTGGACATACAGTGCATTTGGAAAGTATTCAGACCCAGATTTCCACATTTTGTTACGTTACAGACTTATTCTAAAATTGATTAAATAATTTTTCTCCCCTCATCAATCTGCACACAATACCTCATTGTGACAAAGCAAAAACAGGTTTTTAAAAATGATTGTAAATGTTTTTTTAGTTTTTTTAAAATGGAAAAATCACATTTACATCAGTATTCAGACCCTTTACTCAGTACTGTGTTGAATCCCCTTTGGCAGCGATTACAGCCTCAAGTCTTTTTGGGTATGAAGCTATAAGCTTGACACACCTGTATTTGGGGATTTACTCCCATTATTCTCTGCAGATCTTCTCAAGCTCTGTCAGGTTGGATGGGGAGCGTCACTGCACAGCTATTTTCATGTCTCTCCAGAGATGTTCCATCGGGTTCAGGTCCGGGCTCTGGCTGGGCCACTCAAGGATATTCAGAGACTTGTCCCGAAGCCACTCCTGCGTTGTCTTGACTGTGTGCTTAGGGTCGTTGTCCTGTTGGATGGTGAACCTTGGCCCCCAGTCTGAGGCCCTGAGCGCTCTGGAGCAGGTTTTCATCAAGGATCTCTCTGTACTTTGCTCCGTTCATCTTTCCCTCGATCCTGACTAGTCTCCCAGCCCGTGCCGCTGAAAAACATCCCCACAGCATGATGCTGCCACCACCATGCTTCACCGTAGGGATGGTGCCAGGTTTACTCCAGACGTGACGCTTGGCATTGAGGCCAAAGAGTTCAATCTTGGTATCATCAGATGAGAGAATCTTGTTTCTCATGGTCTGGGAGTCCTTTAGGTGCCTTTTGGGAAACTCCAAGCGGGCTGTTGTGCCTTTTACTGAGGAGTGGCAAATCAAATATGATTTGTCACATGCGCCAAATACAACAGGTTACCGTTAAATGCTTACTTACAAACCCTTAACCAACAATGCTGTTTTTAAGAAAAATATTTACTAAATAAACAAATACAAAAGAGCAACAATAAAATAACAATAACAAGGCTATATACAGGGGGTACAGGTACCGAGTCAATCTGCGGGGGTACAGGTTAGTCAAGGTAATTGAGGTAATATGTACAGTTCAAGTCGGAAGTTTACATACACTTAGGTTGGAGTCATTAAAACTTGTTTTTCAACCACTCCACACATTTCTTGTTAACAAACTATAGATTTGGCAAGTCGGTTAGGACATCTACTTTGTGCATGACACAAGTAATTTTTCCAACGATTGTTTACAGACATATTATTTCACTTATAATTCACTGTATCACAATTCCAGTGGGTCAGATGTTTACATACACTATGTTGACTGTGCCTTTAAACAGCTTGGAAAATTCCAGAAAACGATGTCATGGCTTTAGAAGCTTCTGATAGGCTAATTGACATCATTTGAGTCAATTGGAGGTGTACCTGTGGATGTATTTCAAGGCCTACCTTCAAACTCAGTGCCTCTTTGCTTGACATCATGGGAAAATCAAAAGAAATCAGCCAAAACCTCAGAAAATAAATTGTAGACCTCCACAAGTCTGGTTCATCCTTGGGAGCAATTTCCAAATGCCTGAAAGTACCACGTTCATCTGTACAAACAATAGTACGCAAGTATAAACACCATGGGACCACGCAGCCGTCATACCGCTCAGGAAGGAGACACGTTCTGTCTCCTAGAGATGAACGTACTTTGGTGCAAAAAGTGCAAATCAATCCCAGAACAACAGCAAACGACCTTGTGAAGATGCTGGAGGAAACATGTAGAAAAGTATCTACAGTAAAACGACTCCTATATCGACATAACCTGAAAGGCCGCTCAGCAAGGAAGAAGCCACTGATCCAAAACCGCCATAAAAAAGCCAGACTACGGTTTGCAACTGCACATGGGGACAAAGATCGTACTTTTTGGAGAAATGTCCTCAGGTCTGTTGAAACAAAAATAGAACTGTTTGGCCATAATGACCATTGTTATGTTTGGAGGAAAAAGGGGGCACTTGCAAGCCGAAGAACATCATCCCAACCGTGAAGCACGGGGTTGGCAGCATCATGCTGTGGGGGTGCTTTGCTGCAGGAGGGACTGGTGCACTTCACAAAATAGGAAAAGCTTGGTCGCAAATGGGTCTTCCAAATGGACAATGACCCCAAGCATACTTCCAAAGTTGTGGCAAAATGGCTTAAGGAGAACAAAGTCAAGGTATTGGAGTGGCCATCACAAAGCCCTGACCTCAATCCAATAGTAGATTTGTGGGCAGAACTGAAAAGGCGTGTGCGAGCAAGGATATTCAATCCAAGATGGCGTAGTAGTGCGGTTGTGTCCTCGTGTAAATAGCCTGTTTTTTTGTTTTTTGTCTTTTATTCGTATGTATTTCTCTATCTCACTTTCCATCCTTTAACTAAATATACTTTCCTGCAACCCGCCTCACCCAATGTGGAACGGATTCTATTATTTCTTTATTTTTATCAAGAACCTACGGCTGAAACTAGCCAACTAGCCAGCTAACTAGCTACTTGCTAATTGCCACCGTTAGCGGTCTTCATCACTGTCCGTGGCCTGCACTACCTACCAGCCAGCTCTAGCCTGGACAATTATCGGCCAGTCTGCACCGCGTGTTATCGACCCAGAGCATATCGGATTTTCTGCTGGAATCACTGAATCACTGGACCTTAACACCGGACCATCGCAACTAGCTAGCTGCAACCGAATGGCTGTTGTTGGCTCATCACCACTTCCTGACGTACCAGTTAGCTTTGAGCTAGCCTCGAGCCAGGCCCATCTCCCGGCTATCTACCTCTCTGTCAACCAGACGGGACCTCCTAGTGTCGACACGGAGCCCCGCCGATCCATCACGACTGGTCTGCCGACGTAATCGTCTGATGTGGTTTCAGCAGGCTTCCCGTTGCGACGACCACGAAGATCCATCTGCTAGCCCCGGCCCGCTAGCATGCGCAATCAACAGCCGTGCCTCCTGCTCGCCTGTGCTTTAGCAGTCTACGATCTGCTCCCGGGCTTACTTAGTGCTGTTCACTGGACCTTTTGATCACTCAGCTACACAGCTAATGCCTGCTGGACTGTTCCTTTACACGGTACCCCAGCCTGTTTATCTGTTTATCCTCAGCCCAAACTTTTGTCACCATTACCAGTTGTTGTCTTAGCCCTCACGAATAACACATTTGATTGCGTTATGCCTCTCTCCCATGTCAATATGCCTAGCCTATTGCTGTTTGGGTTAGTTCTTATTATACAATTTCACTGTAGAGCCCCAAGTCCCGCTCAACCAGCCTCAGAGAGCTCCTTTGTCCCACCCCCCCATACACGCGGAGACCGGCTCAATCGGTACCTCCAGTGATGCTATCTCTTTCATAATTACCCAATGCATAGGTGTACCTCCACTGTACTCATATCCTTCCATATCCTTGTCTGTACATAATGCCCTAAATCTATTCTACCACGCCCGGAAATCTGCCCCTTTTATTCTCTGTACCCAACGCACTAGAAGACCAGTTCTTAAAGCCTTTAGCCGTATACTTATTATATTCCTTCTCTGTTCCTCTGGTGATGTTGAGGTTAACCCAAGCCCTGTAGCCCCCAGTATCACTCCTACCTCCCATTCGCTATCATTTGTTGACTTCTGTAACCGTAAAAGCCTTGGTTTCTTGCATGTTAACAACAGAAGCCTCCTCCCCAAGTTTGAGTTATTCACTGCGTTAGCACACTCTGCCAACCCTGATGTTCTAGCAGTGTCTGAATCTTGGCTTAGGGAGGCCACCAAAAATTCAGAAATGTCCATCCCGAACTACAACATTTTCCGTCTAGATAGAACTGCCAAAGGGGGCGGAGTTGCAATCTACTGTAGAGATAGCCTGCAGAGCTCTATCATACTATCCAGGTCTGTGCCCAAACAGTTTGAGCTTCTACTTCTAAAAATCCACCTTTCCAGAAATAAGTCTCTCACTGTTGCCGCTTGCTACAGACCCCCCTCAGCCCCCAGTTGTGCCCTGGACACCATATGTGAATTGCTTGCGCGGGGCATCTATCCTCAGAGTTCTTACTGCTTGGTGACCTAAACTGGGATATGCTTAACACCCCGGCCGTCCTACATTCCAAACTAGATGCCCTCAATCTCACACAAATTATCAAGGAACCTACCAGGTACAACCCTAAATCCGTAAACATGGGCACCCTCATAGATATCATCCTGACTAATTTACCCTCTAAATACACCTCCGCTGTCTTCAAGCAGGATCTCAGCGATCACTGCCTCATTGCCTGCGTCCGTAATGGGTCCGCGGTCAAACGACCACCCCTCATCACTGTCAAACACTCCCTAAAACACTTCAGCGAGCAGGCCTTTCTAATTGACCTGGCCCGGGTATCCTGGATGGATATTGACCTAATTCCGTCAGTAGAGGATGCCTGGATGTTCTTCAAAAGTACTTTCCTCTCCATCTTAAATAAGCATGCCTCATTCATAAAGTTCAGAACTAAGAACAGATATAGCCCCTAGTTCACCCCAGACTTGACTGCCCTAGACCAGCACAAAAACATCCTGCGGCGTACAGCATTAGCATCGAACAGCCCCCGCGATATGCAACTTTTCAGGGAAGTCAGGAACCAATATACACAATCAGTTAGGAAAGCAAAGCCTAGCTTTTTCAAACAGAAATTTGCATCCTGTAGCACTAACTCCAAAACGTTTTGGGACACTGTAAAGTCCATGGAGAATAAGAGCACCTCCTCCCAGCTACGCACTGCACTGAGGCTAGGAAACACTGTCACCACCGATAAATGTACGATAATCGAGAATTTCAATAAGCATTTTGCTACGGCTGGCCATGCTTTCCAACTGGCTACCCCTACCCCGGACACCAGCTCTGCACCCTCCGCTACAACATGCCCATGCCCCCCCCCCCTGATGTCCTGAAAGAGCTGCTAAATCTGCACCCCTACAAATCAGCTGGGCTAGACAATCTGGACCCTTTCGTTCTAAAATTAGCCTTCGAAATTGTTGCAACCCCTATCACTAGCCTTTTCAACCTCTCTTTCGTATCGTCTGAGATCCCCAGAGATTGGAAAGCTGCCGCGGTCATCCCCCTCTTCTATGCATAGATAATACACAGCGAGTAGCAGCAGCATAGCCATTTGATTAGCTGTTCAGCAGTCTTATGGCTTGGGGGTAGAAGCTGTTAAGAAGACTTTTGGACTTTTGGCTTGCCGTGCGGTAGCAGAGAGAACAGTCTATAACTAGGGTGGGCTGGAGTCTTTGGCAATTATTAGGGCCTTCCTCTGACACTGCCGAGAGTATAGGTCCTGGATGGCAGGAAGTTTGGCCCCATTGATGTGCTGGGCCGTACGCACTACCCTCTGTAGCGCCTTGCGTTCGGAGGCCGAGCAGTTGCCATACCTGGCGGTGATGCAACCAGTCAGGATGCTATCGATGGTGCAGCTGTAGAACTTTTGGACCCATGCCAAATTCCCCCTCTCCTGAGGGGAATAGGCATTGTCGTGCCCTCTTCACGACTGTCTTGGTGTGTTTGGACCATGATAGTTTGTTGGTGATGTGGACACCAAGGAACTTGAAGCTCTCAACCTGCTCCACTATAGCCCCGTCGATGAGAATGGGGGCGTGCTAGGCCCTCCTTTTCCTGTAGTCACGATCATCTCCTTTGTCTTAATCACGTTGAGGGAGAGGTTGTTTTCCTGGCACCACACTGCCAGGTCTCTGACCTCCTCCCTATAGGCTGTCTCATCGTTGTCGGTGATCAGGCCTACCACCGTTGTGTCATCGGCATACTTAATGATGGTGTTGGAGTCGTGCTTGGCCACGCAGTCATGGGTGAACAGGAGGTACAGGTGGGGACTAAGCATGCACCCCTGAGGAGCCCCCGTTTTGACAATCAGCGTTGGAGATGTGTTGTTGCCTACCCTTACCACCTGGGTGCGGCCCGTCAGGAAGTCCAGGATCCAGTTGCAGAGGGAGGTGTTTAGTCCCAGGGTCCTAAGCTTAGTGATGAGCTTTGAGGGCACTATGGTGTTGATAGCTGAGCTGTAGTCAATGAATAGCATTCTCACGTAGGTGTTCCTTTTGTCCAGGTGGGAAAGGGCAGTGTTGAGTGCAATAGAGATTGCGTCATCTGTGGATCTGTTGGGGCGGTATGCAAATTGGAATGGGTCTAGTGTTTCTGGGATAATGGTGTTGATGTGAGCCATGACCAGCCTTTCAAAGCACTTCATGGCTACAGACGTGAGTGCTACGGGTCGAAATGTCAGTGAAGACACTTGCCAGTTGGTCAGCGCATGCTCTGTGTACATGTCCTGGTAATCCGTCTGGCCCTGCGGCCTTGTGACTGTTGACCTGTTTATAGGTCTTACTCACATCGGCTACGGCAAGCGTGATTACACAGTTGTCCGGAACAGCTGGTGCTCTCATGCATGCTTCAGTGTTGCTTGCCTCGAAGCTCGCATAGAAGTCGTTTAGCTCGTCTGGTCGGATTGTGTCACTGGGCAGCTCGCGGCTGGGCTTCCCTTTGTAGTCCATAATAGTTTGCAAGCCCTGCCACGTCCGATGCGTCGGAGCCGGTGTAGTAGGATTCAATCTTAGTCCTGTATTTACGCTTTGCCTGTTTGATGGTTCGTCTGAGGGCATAGCGGGATTACTTTTAAGCATTCGGGTTAGAGTCCCGCTCCTTGAAAGCGGCAGCTCTACCCTTTAGCTCAGTGCGGATGTTGCCTGTAATCCATGGCTTCTGGTTGGGGTACGTATGGTCACTGTGGGGACAACGTCATCGATGCACTTATTGATGAAGCCGGTGACCGATGTGGTATACTCCTCAATGCCATCGGATGAGTCCCGGAACATATTCCAGTCTGTGCTAGCAAAACAGTCCTGTAGCTTAGCATCTGCGTCATCTGACCACTACTTTATTGACAGAGTCACTGGTGCTTCCTGCTTTAGTTTTTGCTTGTAAGCAGGAATCAGGAGGATAGAATTATGGTCAGATTTTCCAAATGGAGGGCGCGAGAGAGCTTTGTACGCATCTCTGTGTGTGGAGTAAAGGTGGTCAAGCGTTTTCTTTCCTCTGGTTGCACATTTAACATGCTGGTAGAAATTAGGTAAAACGGATTTAAGTTTCCCTGCATTAAATTCCCCAGCTACTAGGAGCACCGCCTCTGGATGAGCATTTTCTTGTTTGCTTATGGCTTTATACAGCTCGTTGAGTGCGGTCTTAGTGCCAGCATCGTTTTGTGGTGGTAAATAGACAGCTACGAAAAATATAGATGAAAACTCTCTTGGTAAATAGTGTGGTCTACAGCTTATCATGAGATACTCTATCTTAGGCGAGCAAAACCTTGAGACTTCCTTAATATTTGATTTTGCGCACCAGCTGTTATTGACAAATAGACACAGACCGCCACCCCCCTTGTCTTACTGGAGGCAGCTGTGCTCTCTTGCCAATGCACTGAAAAACCATCCAACTGTATGTTATCCATTTCGTCGTTCAGCCACGACTCGGTGAAACATAAGATATTACAGTTTTTTATGTCCCGTTGGTAGGATAGTCTTGAACGGAGCTCATCCAGTTTATTCTCCAATGATTGCACGTTGGCCAATAGGACGGATGGTAGAGGCGGGTTACCCACTACCCAACGAATTCTAACAAGGCACCCGGACCTGCGTCTGCTGTATCGGCGTCTTCTCTTCATGCGAATGACGAGGATTTGGGCCTGGTCTGGTATCTGCATTAAATCCTTCGCGTCCGACTCATTAAATAAAAAATATTTGTCGAGGTGAGTAATCGCTGTTCTGATATCCAGAAGCTCTTTTCAGTTACAAAAGATGGTGGCAGAAACATTATGTCCAAAATAAGTTACAAACAATGCGAAAAAAAACACACAAAATAGCACAATTGGTTAAAACGTCAGCCATCACCTCCGGCGCCATTATCTCTTCCCTGACCAAGGCCCTTCTCCCCCGATTGCTCAGTTTGGCTCAGTTTGTCCGGGCAGCCAGCTCTAGGAAGAGTCTTGGTGGTTCCAAACTTCTTCCATTTAAGAATGATGGATGCCACTGTGTTTTGGGGGACCTTCAATGCTGCATAAATGTTTTTGGTACCCTTCCCCTGATCTGTGCATCAACACAATCCTGTCTCGGGGCTCTATGGAGAATTCCTTCGACCTCATGGCTTGGTTTTTGCTCTGACATGCACTGTCAACTGTGGGACCTTATATAGACAGGTGTGTGCCTTTCCAAATCATGTCCAATTAATTGAATTTACCACAGGTGGACTCCAATCACGTTGTAGAAACATCTTAAGGATGATCAATGGAAACAGGATGCAGCTGAGCTCAATTTCGAGTCTCATAGCAAAGGGCCTGAATACTTACGTAAATAAGGTATTTCTGTTTTAAATGTAATACATTTGCACACATTTCTAAAAACCTGTTTTTACTTTGTCACTATGGGGTATTGTGTGTTGATTGATGAGGATTTTTATTTATTTAATCCATTTTAGAATAAGGCTGTAACGTAACAAAATGTGGAAAAAGTCAAGGGGTCTGAATAGTTTCCAAATGCAATGTAGCACTGTTTCAGCCACTATGCTTGTTTTGGATTATGTGTTAAATTGCTTAGATCAAGGCATTCGAGACCGTTGATCATTCCCTACTCATTCGAATGTCTGAAATGGGCGTGGATCAGGAGTCTTGCAAATAGTTGAAGAACTATCTGACAGGACACAATGTGTGCTTTCTGATGGTGTCAAGTCTAGTTTCCTCAATATTAAATTTTAGTCATTTAGCAGATGCTCTTATCCAGAGTGACTTACAGTTAGTGAATGCATACATGTTTATTTTTTTTCATACTGACCCATTGGCGGCCTCCCGTGGGGAAACGAACCCACATTCCTGCCGGCCAAACCCTCCCCTACCTTGGACCAATTGTGCGCCGCCCATGGGTCTCCCGGTCGCGGCCGGCTGCAACAGAGCCTGGACTTGAACCAGGATCTCTAGTGGCACAGCTAGCACTGCGATGCAGTGCCTTAGACCACTGCGCCACTCGGGAGACTTACGGAAGGTGTACTGCAGGGATCGGTTTTGGGACCTGTTCTCTTTACTATTTACAGTACCAGTTAAAACTTTGGACACACCTACTCATTCAAGGGTTTTTCTTTATTTTTATAATTTTCTACATTGTAGAATAATAGTGAAGACATCAAAACTATGAAATAACACATATGGAATCATGTAGTAACCAAAACAGTGTTAAACAAATCAAAATATATTTGAGATTTTAGATTCTTCAAATAGCCACCCTTTGCCTTGATGACAGCTTTGCACACTCTTGGCATTCTCTCAACCAGATTCACCAGGAATGCTTTTCCAACAGTCTTGAAGGAGTTCCCACATATGCTGAGCACTTGTTGGCTGCTTTTCCTTCACTCTGCGGTCCGACTCATCCCAAACTATCTCAATTGGGTTGAGGTCGGGGGATTGTGGAGGCCAGGTCATCTGATGCAGCACTCCATCACTCTCCTTCTTGGTAAAATAGCCCTTACACAGCCTGGAGGTGTGTTGGGTCATTGTCCTGTTGAAAAACAAATGATAGTCCCACTAAGCCCAACCCAGATGGGATGGCGTATCGCTGCAGACTGCTGTGGTAGCCATGCTGGTTAAGTATGCCTTGAATTCTAAATAAATCACAGACAGTGTCACCAGCAAAGCACCCCCACACCATAACACCTCCTCCTCCATGCTTTACGGTGGGAACTACACATGCAGAGATCATCCATTCACCCACACCACGTCTCACAAAGACACAGCGGTTGGAACCAAAAATCTCAAATTTAGACTCCAGACCAAAGGACACATTTCCACCGGTCTAATGTCCATTGCTCGTGTTTCTTGGCCCAAGCAGGTCACTTTTTGTTATTGGTGTCCTTTAGTAGAGGTTTCTTTGCAGCAATTCGACCATGAATGCCTGATTCACACAGTCCCCTCTGAACAGTGGATGTTGAGATGTGTCTGTTACTTGAACTGTGTGAAGCATTTATTTGGGCTGCAATTTCTGAGGCTGGAAACTCGATTGAACTTATCCTCTGCAGCAGAGGTAACTCTGGATCTTCCATTCCTGTGGCGGTCCTCATGAGAGCCAGTTTCATCATAGCGCTTGATGGTTTTTGCGACTGCACTCTAAGAAACTTTCAGTTCTTGACATTTTCCAGATTGACTGACCTTCATGTCTTAATCTGTCGTTTCACTTTGCTTATTTGAGCGTTTCTTGACATAATATGGACTTGGTCTTTTACCAAATAGGGCTATCTTCTGTATACCCCCCCCCCCCCCCCCCTACCTTGTCACAACACAACTGATTGGCTCAAACGCATTAAGACGGAAATAAATTGAGGGGCGGCAGGTAGCTTAGTGGTTAAGAGCGTTGTGCCAGTAACCGAAAGGTCGCTGGTTCTAATCCCCGAGCAGACTAAGTGAAAAATCTGTCGATGTGCCCTTGAGCAAGGCACTTACAGTGAGGGAAAAAAGTATTTGATCCCCTGCTGATTTTGTACGTTTGCCACTGAAAAAGAAATGATCAGTCTATAATTTTAATGGTAGGTTTATTTGAACAGTGAGAGACAGAATAACAACAACAAAAATCCAGAGAAACGCATGTAAAATTATGTTATAAATTGATTTGCATTTTAATGAGGGAAATAAGTATTTGACCCCCTCTCAATCAGAAAGATTTCTGGCTCCTAGATGTATTTTATACAGGTAACGAGCTGAGATTAGGAGCA
Organism: Coregonus lavaretus; assembly: GCF_964263955.1. Taxonomy (NCBI): domain Eukaryota; kingdom Metazoa; phylum Chordata; class Actinopteri; order Salmoniformes; family Salmonidae; genus Coregonus; species Coregonus lavaretus. The sequence continues at coordinate 36,309,501 of NC_139994.1, forward strand.
CACTCTTAAAGGGAGTGCTCCTAATCTCAGCTTGTTACCTGTAAAAAAGACACCTGTCCACAGAAGCAATCAATCAGATTCCAAACTCTCCCTCGGCCTGGGGCTCCATGCAAGACCTCACCTCGTGGAGTTGCAATGATCATGAGAACGGTGAGGAATCAGCCCAGAACTACACGGGAGGATCTTGTCAATGATCTCAAGGCAGCTGGAACCATAGTCACCAAGAAAACAATTGGTAACACACTACGCCGTGAAGGACTGAAATCCTGCAGCGCCCGTAAGGTCCCCCTGCTCAAGAAAGCACATATACAGGCCCGTCTGAAGTTTGCCAATGAACATCTGAATGATTCAGAGGAGAACTGGGTGAAAGTGTTGTGGTCAGATGAGACCAAAATCGAGCTCTTTGGCATCAACTCAACTCGCCGTGTTTGGAGGAGGAGGAATGCTGCCTATGACCCCAAGAACACCATCCCCACCGTCAAACATGGAGGTGGAAACATTGTGCTTTGGGGGTGATTTTCTGCTAAGGGGACAGGACAACTTCACCGCATCAAAGGGACGATGGACGGGGCAATGTACCGTCAAATTTTGGGTGAGAACCTCCTTCCCTCAGCCAGGGCATTGAAAATGGGTCGTGGATGGGTATTCCAGCATAACAATGACCCAAAACACACAGCCAAGGCAACAAAGGAGTGGCTCAAGAAGAAGCACATTAAGGTCCAGGAGTGGCCTAGCCAGTCTCCAGACCTTAATCCCATAGAACATCTGTGGAGGGAGCTGAAGGTTCGAGTTGCCAAACGTCAGCCTCGAAACCTTAATGACTTGGAGAAGATCTGCAAAGAGGAGTGGGACAAAATCCCTCCTGAGATGTGTGCAAACCTGGTGGCCAACTACAAGAAACGTCTGACCTCTGTGATTACCAACAAGGGTTTTGCCACCAAGTACTAAGTCATGTTTTGCAGAGGGGTCAAATACTTATTTCCCTCATTAAAATGCAAATCAATTTATAACATTTTTGACATGCGTTTTTCGGGTTTTTTGTTGTTGTTATTCTGTCTCTCACTGTTCAAATAAATCTACCATTAAAATTATAGACTGATAATTTCTTTGTCAGTGGGCAAATGTACAAAATCAGCAGTGGATCAAATACTTTTTTCCCCTCACTGTAACCCTAATTGCTCCTGTAAGTCGCTCTGGATAAGAGCATCTGCTAAATGACTAAAATGTACATGTAAATTCCACAAATTAGCTTTTAAGAAGGCACACCTGTTAATTGAAATGCATTCCAGGTGACTACCTCATGAAGCTGGTTGAGAGATTGCCAAGATTGCGCAAAGCTGTCATCAAGGCAAAGGGTGGCTACTTTGAAGAATCTCAAATATATTTTTTTTTTATTTGTTTAACACTTATTTGGTTACTACATGATTCCATATGTGTTATTTCATAGTTTTGATGTCTTCACTATTATTCTACAATGTAGAAAACAGTAAAAATAAAGAAAAACCCTTGAATGAGTAGGTGTGTCCAAACTTTACTGGTAGTGTATATAAATATTATTGGTCTATCTGTTAAATCCTGTAATATTCATCTGTATGCAGTTGTGTATGCCATTGCACCAAATGTTGATCAAGCTATGTTAGAGCTGCAATATGATTTTGTTACATTACAGAAATCCCTTGTTGATTTAAAACTTGTACTTAATGCGGGCAAAACGAAATATATGTTGTTCTCTAATTCACGCAAAAATGTCTACGGAAGAGCTAGTTAAAAAGCTAAGATTTAAAGTGGGCTTATTTTTTTGAAATAGATATAGCCTCTCTCTAAACAGCAGGAAGCAGATTGAACAATCAACTTTCCTGCCAGTTTTGGACTATGGTGACACCATTTATGAAAATGCAGCAGACACCACTCTAAAAACGTTGGATGCAGTCTACCATTGCGCACTTCACTTTAGCACAGGTGACAGTTTTAATAATCATCACTGCATCCTGTATCAGAAGGTCGACTGGTCCTCACTAAAGTCCCGTAGATCATATCATTATTCCCTTTTTGTTTACAAAGCTCTGCTGAAAAAGTTTCCAACCTACCTCACTTCACTTTTCAAATGTTGAAACATGAGACACCAAACCCGTTCACAGGGATGGTTAACTCTCGAGGTTCCACTAGTCCGTACAGATGTAGGTAGCTCCGCTTTTAATTTTAATGCCCTAATTCTTGGAATAGCCTGCAGAACTCCTTGCAGTTTAAGACTCTAGTATTAGATGTGTTTAATGAGAGTTGCAGTTTTTTCTATTGAATTAAGAGATTGTTGTGGTTGTAATGTTTTTTTTCTTTGTTAGAGTGATCATTTTGTACTGTTGAATGTAAGGGTTGGGGTGAGGTGTGACCCAGGTATGGTGCAAGATATACAGTAGGTAGTAGGCAGAGATGGTGAAACAAGGATCTTTACTGGTGGTCCCGAAGCCAAAATACAAAATAACGGACTTATCACGATAAAAGAAAGTCTCCAAAAACCGGCTGACAGCCAAAATACGAAATACTACCTAAGACTGAAACAAATAACGAAACAGGGAGAACACTTCTCAAGTACCTGTACATAAATCTCAGATCAGACACTGAGTAGTACTGCTGGACATAGAGAAACTAGCAGAGAAAACTGAGCAAGGGAACACAGGGAAGTGAGGGCATAAATACACAGGTGACACCAATAGGATTATGATTAGTCCTGACTGTGAGTGAGGAGGTGCCTAAGGTTGTCAGAGGATGACACCTAGTGGGTCGCTCCGGAACTGCGGGTGGAGGCGACGGAATGTTGTTATCAGCCCTGGGTCCAGAATGTCCCTCCTGGGCACCAAGGACCGCTCCTCCGACCCATAACCCTCCCAGTCCAGCAAAAATTGGAGACCCCTCCCCACCCGCCGGCAGTCCAGGATCCAGTCCACAGTCAAAGGTGCAGCAGGGGAACAGGCGCAGCAGGGGAACAGGACGAGGAGTAGGAGCCAGGGGACAGGTGGCGACGGGCTTGAGGAGGGACACATGAAATGTGGGATGCACCCGCATGGTGGGGGGAATTTGCAGACAGTAGGCCACTGGGTTGACTCGCCGGACCACTCTGAATGGCCCGACGAACCGGGAGGACAGCTTCCTGAGAGACACATCCTCTGTCCCAGGCGAAGGACCGGGGCCGGCGATGCCTGCGGTTGGCCTGATGTTGAGACCTGACCGAGGCCCGCTTAAGCGCCGCCCGTACCTACCTCCAGGTGCGGCGACTGATGTGGGCCTGTACCAAGGGGACCGCCGCCTTCTCCTCTTGCTCGGGGAATAGGGGGGGTTGGTACCCGTATTGGCACTGGAAGGGGGATAGGCCGGTGGACGAGCAGAGAAGGGGATTGTGGGCGTACTCCGCCCACGCCAGTCGCTGACTCCACGTAGCTGGGTTGGTGCGGGAGGTGTAGCACCTCAGCACCCCCTCCAGATCCTGGTTGACGCGCTCCGTCTGCCCATTTGACTGGGGATGGAAGCCGGAAGACAAGCTGATGGAGGCACCGAGGCAGGTGGCGAACGCCTTCCAGAACCTGGAGGCGAACTGAGGGCCCCGATCCGACACCACATATTGGGGAAGGCCATGGACCCGGAAAACGTGCTGCACCACCAACTTAGCCGTCTCCCGGGCCGACGGGAGTTTGGGAAGGCAAATGAAGTGGGAAGCCTTCGAGAACCGGTCCACAACGACCAGGATGACTGTGTATCCATCAGAGGGGGATAGGGCGTAAATGAAATCCAGCGAGATGTGGGACCAGGGGCGTTTGGGGATAGGCAGGGGTCGAAGCATCCACGAAGGCGCGCGTATCCCCCTCAGCAGATGGCCACCAGAACCTCCTACACAGGAACTCCAATGTCCTGGTGTCCCCCGGATGGCTGGTGAGGCCAGACGCATGCGCCCACTGAAGCAGTCGCGAGCGCGCAGCCTTGGGTACGTACATCCTCCCCGATGGACCTCCGCCCGAATCGGGCTCCCGCCGTAGCGCTGCTCTGACCAGCCTATCAATTCTCCAGGAAAATGGGGCAGCAATCAGGGTGTTGGGGACAATGGGGTTGTCCCTCTCCACCAGGTCGGTATGAGATGGTGAACCGGAACCTAGTGAAGAACAACGCCCACCTGGCCTGGTGCGAGTTGAGCCTCTTGGCCCCCTGAATGTAGGCTAAGTTCTTGTGGTCAGTCCATATGACGAATGGATGGTCGGCCCCCCTCTACCCAATGCCTCCACTCCCCCAAGGCGAGCTTGACTGCTAGCAGTTCCCCATGTCGTAATTCTGCTCCGCTGGGGACAGCCGATGGGAGAAAAACGTGCAGGGGTGAGTCTTACCGTCCGTGAGGAACCGCTGGGACAGGATTGCTCCCACCGCAACGTCTGAAGCATCCACCTCCACAATGAACGGCAGGGACGGATCAGGATGCTCGAGGACCGGGGCCGATGTAAAGCTCCGCATAAGCACATCAAATACGTTCCCCGCTTCCGGGGTCCAGGCGAAGGAGCCTATGCTCGTCTGGGTGAGGGCTGTCAGGGGAGTGCTAGGGAGCTAAAATTGCGAATAAATCGCCTATAAAAATTAGCAAACCCTAAAAATTGTTGTAATTGCTTGAGGAATGAGGGCTGGGGCCAATCCAGTACCGCGCTGACCTTGGCTGGGTCCATTCATAGGTCCCCCTGGATGACGATGAACCCCAGGAAGGAGACGGTCTCTGTGTGGAACACACACTTCTCCGCCTTGACGTAGAGCTGGTGACGGAGAAGGCGTTGGAGGACCTCCCGAACGTGCTGCTGGTGTTCACTCATGTCCTTCAAAAATATTAGGATGTCATCCAAATACATGAAGACGCTGTAGTCGAGGAGGTCCCGGAGCACGTCATTGACCAACGCCTGGAACACCGCAGGCGCGTTGGCTAGACCGAACGGCATGACTTGGTACTCGTAATTCCCACTGGGTGTGTTAAAAGCCATCTTCCACTCGGTTGTAAGCATTTTTTATTTTATTTTAATTTTAATAGGCAAGTCAGTTAAGAACAAATTCTTATTTACAATGACGGCCTACACCGGCCAAACCCGGACGACGCTGGGCCAATTGTGCGCCGCCCTATGAGACTCCCAATCACGGCCGGTTGTGATACAGCCTGGAATCGAACCAGGGGGTCTGTAGTGACACTTCAAGCACTGAAATGCAGTGCCTTAGACCGCTGCGCCACTCGGGAGCCCATTACGTAAGTCCAGCTTGGTGAAGACCCGGGCTCCCTTCAACGACTTGAATGCCGTCCTCATCATTTCCTGCATTTCTTTCTGCCGTCAGCCGTTGGTGTTTCATTCTTGATATGATAACCAATTGTCTCACATGCCTTTATCTTGATTGTGTTATATTCACATACAACTTGTGTTGGTTAAAAGTGCTACACAAGTGTAGTGCAGAACAAATGAATAACGTAACATTAAAATAATTTCACAGTGAATCTGTTCATGTGTGCAGTTGAGATAAACGTGCCTGTGCCCAGTAGAAATGATCTATGACGAGATGGCAGATGTATGCATATTATACTTGGGATTCTAACTGTAAAATATTTATATTAAGAGATATTTATAAGAGGCAGATTCTTAGGGGCATATTTGCTGCAGAGGTACTGAGTGTTGTTCAGATAAAGAGATGATGATAGATGTATGTTGTTTAGATGCCCAGTGTATTATAGTGAGGAGGGTGGCAGTCGGACAGAGTGACTGTGAGGTTAATCACCTTTGGGCTTGATGTGGCATTGATGTGAATACAACAGCCTCAAGCCTCGTTCACATTACCAATAAGCACTCCGTTAAGTTGTGCCAGATGTCATGCATTTCAATGGGGACGTCCACAACGGAGTGGAAACGCAACGTCCCCTTGTGGTTGAAGGCTCCGTTGCAAGACAGACGCAGCTTACGCCTGGATCACACCAAACTGTGTCATGCCAAAAATGGTTAAAAAAAAGAAGGTATTTGGTAGTGAGTGGAAATGCCAACCGGATGCTTCACATTTATACATCCAGTGAAAGATCTGTCTCATTGTTCTATCTGTGCTACACTTGTCCGTTCAGTAGTGGGCAAGACTCCGTGAAGATGACGTACGGCGTAATGAAATACGTCACGATGTAAATGGGGCATTAGTGTCTGTCTATCTGCACCCCCACTGCCTCCTTCCCACACTCTCCCTCCCTCCAGCTCTCACACACATTTACTCTCTTTCCCAAATGCACGAGCACAGCAGTGTGCACACACACCACACATGCGCACGTGCACACACGTACAGATAGAGACACACACACGTACAGACATAGACTTCAAGATAGGCGAGACGAGGCGTCACGCCTGAAAAAAACACAAGGGTGAGAGTATGAGCAAGAAAGAGAGACAGAAAGTGAGAGGGGGGAGGAGGAAGAGGGAATAGATGGAGATGAGGGGAAAGGGGGTGAGAGACAGAGAGACGGGGAGGCAGGGACAGAGTGGTGAGAAAGTCAGCAGGCGATAGAGAAAGAGAGGGATTCCAGGCTTGCATATGTTTGTTTGTGTGTTTGTGTGTGTGGTGTCACAGATTTATTAAGGGAGGGGGTCAGAGATGGAGGCGCTGGCTGGTGTTCGTGGTAGGGGGTTGGCTGTAGGTACAGCAGTAATGGATCAATGCGATTGTCTTCGTGTACCTGTCTCACACACTGGCTGCTTGGACTCTAATCGCCCAGAGAATTAGTGATCTGACTTTGCACAGGGAGACAGCCACAAACAGAGCCAGGGACAGAGCCTTGAAGATGAATAGAAGAAGGAGAGAGATTTATAAGAGATAGAAAGCTGGGGGAGTAGAGCGGGCACCTTTTTAATTTTACTGTCTAGGCTACAGCCCTGAAAAAAGGAAGACAGTGAAGATGGAGCAGGTTTATTGTGCTCTATTTCCTTTACCGATTTAATAATTGTCTTTTTTCTCAGGGGGGTAATGGATCAATTACTAATCAAGTGTGTGTGTGTGTGTGTGCGTGTGCGTGTGTGTGTGTGTGCAACTGTGCATGTGTGTGTGTGTGTGTGTGTGCAACTGTGCATGTTTGCATGTATGTGTGTGTGTGGCGCGCTCTTGTGTATGTATGTACAGTATGGGCACACAGTCATGTGTGTGAGTGTGTGTTCACGTAAGCAACACAAATTCTGCACCAGCTAGAGCCGAAATGGTGAGTGGACATAATCGAGCGAACCGGCAAACAAAAAGAGAGAAGCTATCTATCTGACCTCTTCGGCTAGCCGCCGTTATTCTCTTTAAAACATTTCTGTCACAGTTTCTTTTTGCGTAGTTATTTATAACTATCCTGTCTTGAAAAAAATGTATACTCCCTCTTTCTCTGGTTTTCTCCATCCACCTTCCTCTTGTGCTCTCATGCTTCGGCGAGAAAGGACGAGCTCGTAAAACCAGGACAGGGGAAACCAGAGGGGAAAAGAGGAAAGAGAAGGGGTCTAATTTCACAGACACCACAGTACATGCTCCATGCACCTTTGTTGTGTTGGGTTTATTTGCATTCCTGTGCACATTTCGTTGCATGAGCTCTGAGATGTGTTCTTGCTGCTTGTGAAGGCCATCTTCACCGTCTGTCTTTAACATGCATGCAGCAAACGTAGCACATTGATTTTGTTTACATTTCTAGCTACAGCTGGCTTTTGATGTGCGCCATTCAAGTACACACACTTTTGTGTGTACGTCATGGCGGTGCAGCCCGTACACTTAGGTTTTGTTTTACTGAGTTCAATGAGGACAGTCACACATCGAGTGGAGCCTGGTGACTCTACGTCCACCAGATGCTCCTCAAACACTAATTGTCTGGTTTGTTTAAACAATTAGTCTGCCAGTCTCTTTCAACAGTAACTGTTTGTCTGTCTGTCTACCACTAGGGGGTGATGTTAGGTACATTGACATTGGAAGGAATGACTTTTTCCACATTTTGTTACGTTACAGCCTTATTCTAAAATGGATTGAATTGTTTTGTTCCACCCCATCAAACTACACTTAATACCCCATAATGACAAAGCAAAAACAGATTTGTAGATTTTTATGCAAATGTATTAAAAATACAAAATTGAAATATTACATTTACATAAGTATTCAGACCCTTTACTCAGTATGTTGAAGCACCTTTGGCAGCGATTACAGCCTCGAATCTTCTTGGGTATGACGCTACAAGCTTGGCACACCTGTATTTGGGGAGTTCCTCCCATTCTTCTCTGCAGATCCTCTCAAGCTCTGTCAGGTTGGATGGGGAGTGTCGCTGCACAGCTATTTTCAGGTCTCTCCAGAGATGTTCGATCGGGTTCAAGTCCGGGCTTTGGCTGTGCCACTCAAGGTCATTCAGAGACTTGTCCTGAAGCCAATCCAAGCATTGTCTTGGCTGTGTGCTTAGGGTTGATGTCCTGTTGGAAGGTGAACCTTTGCCCCAGTCTGAGGTCCTGAGCGCTCTGGAGCAGGTTTTCATCAAGGATCTCTCTGTACTGTGCTCTGTTCATCTTTCGCTCGATCCTGACTAGTCTCCCAGTCCCTGCCACTGAAAAACATCCCCACAGCATGATGATGCCACCCAGGGACGGCCTGTTCAATAGGGCGATATGGGCGACGCACTGCCAAACGGGAAAAGGAAGGGATTTTTTTTCTAATCAATTATATCACGGCAACAGTAGTTATCAGTGTTCTAATCTGATCTGACTGCCACTAAATGTCAAATCAGGCTAAAGTCGTGCTTCAAATGGCCCCGCCCGTTTTTGGGGCGATTTCAGTCAGGTTGAAAATCGCCCAGAAGTCTCTCATAGCCTGTCATGTAAAATCTATTTTTTTCAAATTTCAAAGCTTTCAATACAATCTCTATGGGTGTCTGTGGGCTTGCACTTACGCGCTTTCGTCATACGTGACGTAACCATGAACGTAACTAAGAAAATAGCGGCTAGCAGCGTCTCTGTTGCAACCTGCAGTGTGGCGTTATCTTATGTTTTTAATTTGTACACTTAGTGGCGTTATTTTATGTTTTTAATTTGTAGACTTAGTTTACAAACATTCTGCCAACCATGGATTTCCAGTGGTGGGTTTTGGACTGATCTTGTTGATCGTGTACATACCCGCTACGAACGGACTAAATAATGAAAACGCTGCTGGCAGCGGAATCCAATACAGCTGGGAGACTTGGCTGGATGACAGAGTCCCGGACAGAGAAGTGGAGCCGGCCGGCTTCACCCTGGTCAGAGCGGACCGCGATCCTGGTAAGAGAGCGACTCTGTACCCCCGACATTGAACTGCTTTCTGTGTCACTGCGACCTTACTATCTGCCCCGTGAGTTCCCCCAATTGTTTGTTACCGTTGTGTACTGTTGATAATCACAAGTTTACTGGAGAACTGAGACCAAGTAGAGACTTTGGACAGGGTGGATATGGTATAATAAAGGCAGTTTATTCAGAGGTAAAGATATCTGGAATCGCGTGCACGGACTCGTTCGTCAAACTCTTAGGGAGCTATCTGAAGAGAGCCCCGAAAACATTGTGTGCAGACATTTTATACAATAAATGATGTAGGTTGAATCTAGTAGTTCTGATCTTCTGATTGGTCCTGATGAGTTGGGCGAGGTCCCCTCCACTGTTGCATTGGCTCTGAGTCGGGTTCTCTGTCTTCAAATGTTCAGCCTAAAGAGAGGGGATTTTTGTGTGTGTGTGTGTGTGTGTTTAACAGTGATGATGTGTGTGTGTGTGTGTTATCAGTGATGATGTGTGTGTGTGTGTGTGTGTGTGTGTCCTCAGAGCAAGAACTCGTGAGTTGGAAGAACTGAGAGACCTATGGCGTGGGTGTTGTCCTTGGCCACCTGCTGACAAGGCTGACAAGATAGGACTCTTTTGTCCATTGTTATAGGATAGGAACAGCATTGATTGAAAACAAACGCCCAACACAAAATGGGTCATGCACAAGATTTTAGTCAGACCAAGCTATAACATTATATATTTACTACGACAGTACATTCAACCAAAAGCTAATATAACAAAGGCATCAGAGATTATTTATAATCTGTCACAGAAACTGGAATCCATCTCCCCAGATCAGTCAATAAATGCTTCTGGTATTGACTTATATGCTGCCCCTGTCTTCATGTTGTTGCTGGACATATCTTTTTTAAAATGTGTGTAGGTCACCTAAATCATCAGAAAAATTGCCCCTCCTGAGAATTTTTTCAGGAGCCGCCACTGATGCCACCACCATGCTTCACCGTAGGGATGGTGCCAGGTTTCCTCCAGACGTGACGCTTGGCATTTAGGCCAAAGAGTTCTATCTTGGTTTCATCAGACCAGAGAATCTTGTTTCTCATGGTCTGAGAGTCCTTTAGGTGCCTTTTGGCAAATTCCAAGTGGGCTGTCATGTGCCTTTTACTGAGGAGTGGCTTCCGTCTGGCCACTCTACCATAAAGGCCTGATTGGTGGAGTGCTGCAGAGATGGTTGTCCTTCTGGAAGGTTCTCCCATCCCCACAGAGGAACTCAGGAGCTCTGTGAGCATGACCATCGGGTTCTTGGTCACCTCCCTGACCAAGGCCCTTCCCCACCGATTGCTCAGTTTGGCCGGGCGGCCAGCTCTAGGAAGTCTTGGTGGTTCCAAACTTCTTCCATTTAAGAATGATGGAGGCCACTCTGTTCTTGGGTACCTTCAATGTTGCAGATATTTTTTGGTACCCTTCCCCAGATCTGTGCCTTGACACAATCCTGTCTCAGAGCTCTACGGACAATTCCTTCAACCTCATGGCTTGGTTTTTGCTCTGACATGCACTGTCAACTGTGGGACCTTATATAGACAGGTGTGTGCCTTTCCAAATCATGTCCAATCAATTGAATTTACCACAGGTGGACTCCAATCAAGTTGTAGAAACATCTCAAGGATGATCAATGGAAACAGGATGCACCTGAGCTCAATTTCGAGTCTCTTAGCAAAGGGTCTAAATAGTTATGTAAATAAGGTATTTCTGTTTTTTACTTTGTCATTATGGGGTAGATTGTGTCTAGATTGATGAGGGAAAAAAATATTTAATCAATTTTAGAATAAGGCTGTAACGTAACAAAATGTGGAAAAGGGGAAGGGGTCTGAATACTTTCTGAATGCACTGTATACAATATCTTCATGTCCCATATCCTATGGCCCTGAATGATTAAAATGAAAACACAAGAATAGTACTGTGTATCAATACCTCCCAATGATTTCTTACCCCTGTCTTCTTTTCCTCTTCCAGGTAACATCTCCGGCAAGTTTGGAGGTTAAGAGATGAGCCATTATGAGGTGGAGCTGTCCACCAACCCAACAACACACTCAACACAATTGTATGGTATCCAAACTAGTGTCAGATTGACTCTTTCTTTCAGGGATCGTCATAAGTAAGTTTCCCATTAACTTCTGTTCGCCGTTTCGTAACAAAAGCCTTTATACACCTCCCACCATCATTCAACCAATGCCTCTGATTGTGATGTGATAATATTATATATACTCTATTATCTTTGTTGTGTTGTATTTTTATCCTCAAATAGATTCACATAAGTCTATTTAGAGACATATCTACGTGTGTTTCGTTGTCCCTGAGACCCTTAACCTGTGATTACTTTAAAGGTCACAGGTGAGGTCCTTCGGAACAAGGCTTCATGCAAGTTCATCAGAATTTGGGTGAATAAAAAATTACTATTAGAAGAGGGGTTGAATTATATAATCGGGATCAAGAAGATGTCATCAGATGAACAGCCAAGAAAGCATGGAAGTATCACCAAAAGCATCAGTTAGCCTACCGGAAATTTAGCAAAGATATTCTGTTTGCAAAAGTAGCATGTTCCGCATGTGAAATTACTTGATAACCTGTTTGCAATGCATTTGTAATGTATTTAGAAACTAAAAAGGCACTCCAAACAACCTTTAAGGTGTTTGTGAAAGCAGAGACGGGTGGAATGCATTTTTTATGTGTTACAATTCGACTTGTGTTACAATAAAATGTGTTATTGTGAAATGATTCTATATCAAACAAGTTTTTAGCATGTACATTTCCAGTAGGGTACCCTCACAAAATTGTCTTTAATAGAATAATAATAATTGTATTATTAGCAAATAATATCGCTAAACTCCAATGTACTAGATAGAGGAAAGACCAATTTTCTTGGAAAATATGGATAAGGAAGGTATCATGTTTATGAATGACATTGTTAATCAGGATGGTAAAATGATGTCACACAAGCAATTAACAAAGGTGTATACAGTATAACCAACTCATCGCAGCTCTGCGACAAAAATGAGAGGCAATTACTCAAAAGAGAAAGGAATTAATTGGTTTTTCTGCCTCCAATGAAAAACCATGCATGGCTTAAAATTAATAGTATAAATCGTAAAATGTATCAGTTTAATTTAAGGTGGAGAGGTTTAACAACTATTCTGCATAAAATTCAAGATAGCTGGGAACAGATTTTTGATGTCCAAATACCATGGGATCGGGTTTATGAACTGATATACAAAACAACAATTGACGCATCAATCCGTTCTTTTCAATTTAAACATTATATAAAATTCTTGCCATAAAAAGAATGCTCAATATATGGGGCATTGAACAGTCAGCTCTGTGCAGACTCTGCCACGAGGAAACAGAATCAATAGATCATCTCTTTTGGTACTGTCCTCCGGTGGCTCGCTTTTGGAGTCAGGTCCAGGAGTGGTTGTTTAAGTGATAATGCCCAAGAAGCCGGTGTTTGGAGGATATATTGGCACGGGGGTTGTGATATCCTCCAAACCCCGGCTTCGGGGTCATTATCACTTTTATACAATGGGATTATCATCCCCCTAATGTACGCCTTAAAGGCAACCCAAATCATATCGGGGGTCGGCTTTTCTCTGTCCTCTATGTCTACATTTGTAATGTTAAAGGTTTTTAATTTATTTTTAGTTTACGTATTTAACACATGTCTGGTCCATAAGATGTGCTCTGTTTATTCTCCAAACTCTGTTGCTAAGTGTATTTTCTGTTGGTGTTATTAAACATGATACCGGAGAATGATCCGATATCATTATATCATTAATTTTTGACTCCAGTTAATTGCAAGTGCTGGTTAAAGTTTTATTTTTTTTGACGCCATGAGCAACCAATGGAGGGATACCACTGGAGGAACATTCCCTATTGGCCGGCTTTGTGCCCTGACCACTAATATGGTCCAATGAGAAGAAGGCCAAGGGTCATGACCAATGTTCCCTTTAAACTGCACCCGGATGCGCAGCTCCCCAGAACAGCCAAGCAGAATAAATACAGTTTCAACCCACGGAGAGAAGCGCGAGATTGAACTTCAATCAACTTTCTAGAGGTTTCCCTGTTAGTTAACACCATCAACGTTTCCCTTTACTGTGGCAATTGTGATCTAATCAACGCAATATTAGCCACTTTCAAAGCAACATACCGAAACAAAACGAACTATGCAAGACTAATTATGCAATAGATTTTGTTGTAGGCATCGGAGTAGGTTTCTATTGCATTGACACGCCCATACTCTACACAGACCTTTGCGGCATAACCAATCAGAGCTGCAGTAGGCCTAAATGCACATGTATGGATCTGTGCCATTTACTTTGAATTGGACTGTTTACAGCATGAGCGGTCGTGAGTAGATGAGTTTGTTTTGAGATCAAAGCGAGAGCTGCATGTAGCCACGTGTGCACATTTTGTTAATATCCTTTGCTAGTTAGTGAGTTGTTAGCCCAGTTATAGATCATGTGTAGTCCGCAATAGGGGAGTGATCGCTTCCTACAAGAGCACAAAACATGTACATTTCTAGACTTCTTTGAAAAGCAAGTTAGGTAAAGAGCTTTTTTTTTGTCTTAAAGGGGCAGTGTTGTATTTTGAGACAGGCTTGAATAAGCTAAGTAGCCAATAGGCAGAGGGTAGCATAATTTGTCTGATTCTCTGTAATAATGGTATGGGAATAATAATGAATTTTATTTTGTAAAGTGGTTTTTTGTATCAAACAACATTTTCAGTCACCTCCTTGTCTGAAGTACACGTGAATAAACAGGTTAATGTCAAGCCCTGCATGTAGGCCTACATTGACTGCTACTGTAGGCTGAATGATAGAACAGCTATTTCCATGTTAAAATGTTATGGGATGCATTTTTTCTATTGTGTTTGATGGTAGGCAACTCTGGTTATGATCAAATAGCCGAAGTAGCCTACAGTCGTGGTCAAAAGTTTTGAGAATGAAACAAGTATTGGTCTTCACAAAGTTTGCGGCTTCAGTGTTTAGATATTTTTGTCAGATGTTACTATGGTATACTGAAGTATAATTACAAGCATTCCATAAGTGTCAAAGGCTTTTATTGACAATTACATTAAGTTTATGCAAAGAGTCAATATTTGCAGTGTTGACCCATCTTTTTCAAGACCTCTGCAATCCGCCCTGGCATGCTGTCAATTTACTTCTGGGCCACATCCTGACTGATGGCAGCCCATTCTTGCATAATCAATGCTTGGAGTTTGTCAGAATTTGTGGGTTTTTGTTTGTCCACCCGCCTCTTGAGGATTGACCACAAGTTCTCAATGGGATTAAGGTCTGGGGAGTTTCCTGGCCATGGACCCAAAATGTCGATGTTTTGTTCCCCGAGCCACTTAGTTATCACTTTTGCCTTATGGCAAGGTGCTCCATCATGCTGGAAAAGGCATTGTTCGTCACCAAACTGTTCTTGGATGGTTGGGAGAAGTTGCTCTCGGAGGATGTGTTGGTGCCATTCTTTATTCATGGCTGTGTTCTTAGGCAAAATTGTGAGTGAGCCCACTCCCTTGGCTGAGAAGCAACCCCACACATGAATGGTCTCAGGATGCTTTACTGTTGGCATGACACAGGACTGATGGTAGCGCTCACCTTGTCTTCTCCGGACAAGCTTTTTTCCGGGTGCCCCAAACAATCGGAAAGGGGATTCATCAGAGAAAATGACTTTACCCCAGTCCACAGCAGTCCAATCCCTGTACCTTTTGCAGAATATCAGTCTGTCCCTGATGTTTTTCCTGGAGAGAAGTGGCTTCCTCGCTGCCCTTTTTGAAAACAGGCCATCCTCCAAAAGTCTTCGCCTCACTGTGCGTGCAGATGCACTCACACCTGCCTGCTGCCATTCCTGAGCAAGCTCTGCACTGGTGGTGCCCCGATCCCACAGCTGAATCCACTTTAGGAGACAGTTCTGGCGCTTGCTGGACTTGCTTGGGCGCCCTGAAGCCTTCTTCACAACAATTGAACCTCTCTCCTTGAAGTTCTTGATGATCCGATAAATGGTTGATTTAGGTGCAATCTTACTAGCAGCTATATCCTTGCCTGTGAAGCCCTTTTTGTGCAAAGCAATGATGACGGCACGTGTTTCCTTGCAGATAACCATGGTTAACAGAGGAAGAACAATGATTTCAAGCACCACCCTCCATTTAAAGCTTCCAGTCTGTTATTCTAACTCAATCAGCATGACAGCGTGATCTCCAGCCTTGTCCTCGTCAACACTCTCACCTGTGTTAACGAGAGAATCACTGACATGATGTCAGCTGGTCCTTTTGTGGCAGGGCTGAAATGCAGTGGAAATGTTTTTTGGGGATTAAGTTCATTTTCATGGCAAAGAGGGACTTTGCAATTAATTGCAATTCATCTGATCACTCTTCATAACATTCTGGAGTATATGCAAATTGCCATCATAAAAACTGAGGCAGCAGACTTTGTGAAAATTAATATTTGTGTCATTCTCAAAACTTTTGACCACGACTGTACTTGGCCACTGTTAAAACAGTAACTTAAAGTGGGTACAGCCTCAGTGTTCACAGTTAACGAGCGCTGGAAGTTGCACAGAATTTTCACAATGTTCAAGTTTGCGGTCAGCAGACCTGAAATTTGCTCAGTGCCGAAAACAATTAGAGGGAACATTGGTCATGACCCCCATATACTGTATGTTTCACCTGGGACCTTCAAGATTTCTGCCCAGCTGGTGAACGCATACATGACAATAAAAGTCCTTTCAGAGACAGAGAGAACTTTGATAGTCATCTTGTGTCCGTTAGTGTTGATTTTTTGTTGCAAATCAATAAAAACAGAACAGGTTGTTATAAACAAACATGTTTCATTTCAATAAAGTAATATCTATAAAATGTAATTAATTTGGTTGTTCTAATTATTTTACTGGTAATGGGAACTGTAATATTCACTGTAACTTAATTATGTATATCAACAATGTACATTATATATATTATGCATATATTTTACTGACGGGGACCTATGTTGTGCAATAACTGAATAGATATACAGTCAGGTCCAAAATGATTGGCACCCTTGATAAAGATGAGCAAAAAATACTGTATATAAATAATACAACACTGAGCTATATGGTGGTGGATCTTTGATGTTATGGGGTTATTTTGCTTCCACTGGTCCTGGGGCCCTTGTTAAGATCAACGGCATCATGAACTTTACCCAGTACCAGGACATTTTAGCAAAAAACCTGGTTGCCTCTGCCAGGATGCTCAAACTTGGCCGCAAGTGGATCTTCCACCAGTGGCGGCTCCTGAAAAAATTCTCAGGGGGGGCAATTTTCCTGATGATTTAGGTGACCTACACACATTTAAAAAAAGATATGTCCAGCAACAACATGAAGACAGGGGCAGCATATAAGTCAATACTGATATACACATTACTTGCTTCAAAAAGGCCTCATGGTTGAATTGGAAATATGTGCACCTGAGCATAATTCACAACAAGCAAGCAGGAGCTTTTGATAGAGGCTACTGAAAACATTGATGCAAGTTATTGGTAATAAGACATTTTTATAGACTTCCATATTCTGCCCTCTTGTATAGATTTGTGAAAATGAACAGTGATAGACATTTTGCCTGAAAACAGAATTTGAAAATAATTTCTAGAAAAGGTAAACACAGCTATCTGTATGGCTTTGTAAAAATGAACAACCATATTCTGGCCAATTGTATAGATTTGTAAATATGAACAACCATATTCTGGCCAATTGTATAGATTTGTAGAAATGAACATGAACAGATTTTTTTTGTTTGTTTACTTTTTTAAAAATGAAAAATAACTATTTTAAACAACATCAACTGTGAACTGATTTGGGCGTGTGTGTGTTAAAGAGACAGACAGGGAGGGACAAAGAGAGAGAGAGGCTACATTACTTGTACTGAAACTGTTCTCTTCTCTCTTTCAATGCAGCAAAGCGGTCAATGACTTTCTCATTGAAATCAGGCATGCTGAGGACTAGTTCCCTCTCCATGGAAAGCATGGCCAGTGCATTCAGACGTTCCTGGCCCATTGAATTTCGCAGGAATGTCTTAACTCGTGTCAAAGTTGAGCAACATCTCTCAGCTTCAGCTGTTGTCATGGGAGTAGTTATGAGGATGTTCAACAGAGTCACAGTCTCAGAGAACGTCTCCTGGAGGTTGTAGCTCATGAGAACCTGGTACAGTGCCAGTGCACCACAGCAGCCCTTGAATTCAGGATTCTCATAGATCAGAGATAGTTCTGTCTTGAGCTTTGCCTTGCTCAGCATGGGGTATGCATTCACAGTGGCATTCAGAGCCTCATCAGGAAATGAATGGCAGTACCTTTCAAACATGTCTGCTTGCAGTAAGGTAGCACTCACAAGGTGGCCAGAGAAAGAGAACCTTTCTTTGGTGTGATCCAGGATGGTGTTGCAGACCTCTTCAGACAGCCTCTGCTTCTCCTCTTCTCTCAAAGCTGTTCTGGGTCTTTTGGCTCCTGTTGCTTCTTGCAGCTGCTGTTGAGAGGAGTCCCTGAAGGCAAACAGACCAATGTGTTTGTTGGCTTTGTACAGTATTGTTGTCTATGTGATGCACAGGTATATGCAATGTATCCATGTATAGTACAAATACTTCAGTTCCACTTAAAATGGGCAGGGATGCATAAAGTCTTTAGTGTTTAAGTTAGCCTTTGTGTCTCACATAGCCTGGATGTTCAGCACAGTATACAGTGGTGCTCATAAGCTTATGAGCCCATGCTAAAGTTGACTAAAAAGAGGAATAAAAAATAAAATAAAATTGGTGTCCTTAAAGGTTGGATTTTCCAACTTTTTTAATTAAGTCATTAAGATCAATTTCCAAAAGATGATTTTTTAATTTTTTTATTCCTCTTTTTAGTCAACTTTAGAATGTGTTCATACACTTATGAGCACCACTGTACAGTACACATAGTATATAAAATAAGCTAGATTACACCACTGGCCATATATAATGGGAATAATGTAATTTCAAACACAAATGCAGTCTCCTTTCATGCATACATTTTCAAATAAAGCTCTGCTTTGAGAAAGATCGAATGATATTGTTTAATCTTACCTTATGGCCTGCACACTGCTTGTGAAGCTGTCGAGGGCACGTTTGATGAAGACAGCATCGATGTCCTTCTTCTGTAGCTTCTGGTACAGAATGTCGACGTGGGGCATGATTTTGTGAAAAAGCCCCAGGAAAAAAATAAAATCTTCATCATGTAGCATCCTCACGTAGCCAGATGCCTCTCTCACGGTGGGCTGGTCAAATGAACCCAATGAACCCGTCCGGATGGCTTCAAAACATTATATGAGGTCGTCTCGATTCTCGTAGACAGTGTTCACGACTCTGCTGTTGAAGTTCCACCGTGTGGATGAAGGTCTGGGCAGTCTTCGTGCAACAGTCTGGTCAAGAATGCTGGTGCGTTTGGGTGACCGGGAAAAAAAAGTTGCAATCCCGCTCAGATCGGAAAAGAAAATGTTCACTTTTTTGATGCGAGAAGTAGCTTGCTGCATGATCAAATTCAGCTGATGCGCATAGCAATGCACGTAATGGGCATTCTTGAAATGCTCACGCACCTTTTGCTGCACACCAGCCTTCTCTCCCCTCATCACACTGGCTCCATCGTAAGCTTGCGCAATGAGTTTGACTTTCTCGTCGTCGGCAAAAAGACCGTTCAGTCTCTCCAAAAGCACACTGGCGATTGAGACTGAGGTTGATTCCGAGATGGGAAGGAACTCAAAAAAGCGCTCCTGCACTTTGTGGTTGCTATCTATGTACCTCAGCACAAGCACCAGCTGTGTCTGTGTAGAAACGTCCGTGGTCTCGTCAGCTTGGATAGCTACGAAGTTCGCCGACTTCACCTCCTCCACAATATGTTCCCTCATGACCGCTAGCATACACTCCAGTAGCTCGTTTTTAATGGTCTTTGATGTGCCCTTGAAAACTTTAGCATTTTTAAGATGGTCATCAAACACCTCATCTAATTGTGCCACAAAGTTGACAAGTCCAAGAAAAATACCAGGGTTGGTGGAGCCCTCAGTTTCATCTTTGCCTCGCAAAGCTAACTCAAACACTCCGCAAAACTTCACACACTGGATTAGCCGGCTGAGGATGTGGCGGTTCTTGCTAACCTCATCGTTGTGGCGGCGGACAGCTAGCCTGTATCCCTCATCCAGTTGAGTGGCAATGTTCACTCTCCCCAAAGCAGACAATCTCAAACAGCTATCCATGTGGGTCTTTGACAGCTCATGTTTCTTAATCTTTTCTGAAAGATGGTGCATGTCCGTTACACCAGTCGCTGTCCAAGCGGTGCTGTCTGCCGTGCCGCCTTCAGGGTGAAAGAGTAAGCAGGGGTAGCAGAAGACTGCATTAGCTACATCGCAGCCTGCTAGCCAGGTTTTTCGTTCGTACCAATTTTTGGAAAATCCTTGGGTGTAGGACTTTCCCCCTTTAGTAGAAACCTGTTGAATTATTAAATTAGGTCTGGGAGGTCCTAATTGTTTCGTTGCCAATTTATCTTGATTTGTTCGCCGACAAAAAGGAACTTCTTTCAAAGAGACAATCGAGTTGCACTGAACGCTAGCCATCTTGACAGTAGTACGTGAATTGATTGACGCTGCTACCCGCTCTTTTCTTAGTTATGTTCATGGTTATGTTACGTATGACGAAAGCGCGTAAGTGCAAGCCCTCCCGGAACCCATAGAGATTGTATTGAAAGCTCTGATATTTGAAAAAAAAAGATTTTACATGAGAGTCTATGAGAGACTTCTGGGGCGATTTTCAACCTGACTGAAATCGCCCCAAAAGGGGCGGGGCCATTTGAAGCACGACTTTAGCCTGATTGGACATTTAGTGGCAGATCAGACGTCTAGATTAGAACACTGATAACTACTGTTGCCGTGATATAATTGATTAGAAAAAAAATCCCTTCCTTTTCCCGTTTGGCAGTGCGTCGCCCATATCGCCCTAATGAACACACCGCCCCTGTCTTCCACCAAGACAATAACTCCAAGCACACATAATTATCCACAAATAAATTGTTAATTGTCCACAATATCTATATTTTGAAATGGCCATCTCAGTCTCCGGACTTGAACTCCATTGAAAACGTAGTTTGAATTGAAGAGGGCAGTCCATAAGAGCAGACAAAGCATATCACGAATCTGGAAAGATTCTGTATGGAGGAATGGTCTAAGATCCCTCCCAATGTGTTCTCCAATCTCATAAAACATTTTAGAAAAAGGCTCAGTGCTGTTATCCTTGCAAGTTGAGGTATTGAAAACAGGGGTGCCAATAATTTGCACCTCTATCTTTTTTTAGAAAAAAAGTATTACTTGTTAAACAACGTATTTCTCTGAGCAATAAAATAAAATAATTTCCCTATTTTTTTTTGCATACAATATACAGTTGAAGTCGGAAGTTTACATACATTTAGGTTGGAGTCATTAAAACTTGTTTTTCAACCACTCCACAAATTTCTTGTTAACAAACTATAGTTTTGGCAAGTTGATTAGGACATCTACTTTGTGCATGACACAAGTAATTTTTCCAACAATTGTTTACAGACAGATTATTTCACTTATAATTCACTGTATCACAATTCCAGTGGGTCAGAAGTTTACATACACTAAGTTGACTGTGTCTTTAAACAGCTTGGAAAATTCCAGAAAATGATGTCATGGCTTTTAGGCTAATTGACATCATTTGAGTCAATTGGAGGTGTACCAGTGGATGTATTTCAAGGCCTACCTTCAAACTCAGTGCATATTTGCTTGACATCATGGGAAAATCAAAATAAATCAGCCAAGACCTCAGAAAAAACAATAGTAGACCTCCACAAGTCTGGTTCATCCTTGGGAGCAATTTCCAAACGCCTGAAGGTACCACGTTCATCTGTACAAACAATAGTATGCAAGTATAAACACCATGGGACCACGCAGCCGTCATACCGCTCAGGAAGGAGATGCGTTCTGTCTCCTAGAGATTAACGTACTTTGGTGCGAAAAGTGCAAATCAATCCCAGAACAACAGCAAAGGACCTTGTGAAGATGCTGTAGGAAACCGGTACAAAAGTATCTATATCCACAGTAAAACGAGTCCTATATCGACATAACCTGAAAGGCCGCTCAGCAAGGAAGAAGCCACTGCTCCAAAACCACCATAAAAAAGCTATGGTTTGCAACTGCACATGGGGACAAAGATTGTACTTTTTGGAGAAATGTCCTCTGGTCTGATGAAACAAAAATAGAACTGTTTGTCCATAATGACCATCGTTATGTTTGGAGGAAAAAGGGGGCTGCTTGCAAGCCAAAGAACACCATCCCAACCGTGAAGCACGGGGGTGGCAGCATCATGCTGTGGGTGTGCTTTGCTGCAGGAGGGACTGGTGCTCTTCATAAAATAGATGGCGTCATGAGGAAGGAAATTTATGTGGATATATTGAAGCAACATCTCAAGACATCAGTCAGGAAATTAAAGCTTGGTCGCAAATGGGTCTTCCAAATGGACAATGACCCCAAGCATACTTCCAAAGTTGTGGGAAAATAGCTTAAGGACAACAAAGTCAAGGTATTGGAGTGGCCATCACAAAGCCCTGACCTCAATCCTATAAAAAATGTGTGGGCAGAACTGAAAAAGCGTGTGCGAGCAAGGAGGCCTACAAACCTGTCTCAGTTACACCAGCTCTGTCAACTTATTGTGGGAAGCTTGTGGAAGTTAAACAATTTAAAGGCAATGCTACCAAATACTAATTGAGTGTATGTAAACTTCTGACCCACTGGGAATGTGATGAAATAAATAAAAGCTTAAATAATTCATTCTCTACTATTATTCTGACATTTCACATTCTTAAAATAAAGTGGTTATCCTAACTGACCAAGGAATTTTTACTAGGATTAAATGTCAAGAATTATGAAAAACTAAGTTTAAATGTAGTTGGCTAAGGTGTATGTAAACTTCCGACTTCAACTGTAGCTCAGTATTTGTATTATATATTTTATACAGTCTTTTTTGCTCATCTCTATCAAGGGTGCCATTGATTTTAAGTACTAATATATTGTACCATTTGCTACAATACTAGAAACTACTGTTAATCTAACTGATCTTTTTTTAAATTTATATTTCTATCTAAAAGTTTGGAATTTCAAGATAAGTCTCAAGAAAACAGGTACATTTATCAATGAAGAACTAATTAATTGATGAGCTATTAACTTTCATTATCCAAAGACCAGTAGATCTAGCAGGGTTGGCACTGTACAAAACATTAACTCGCCATCATGGGCAGATCGTCTCTTCTCCAGAGTACATTTATATTTTAGTCATTTAGCAGACGCTCTTATCTAGAGCGACTTACAGTTAGTGAGAGCATACATTTTCATACTGGTCGCCGGTGTGAATCGAACCCACAACCCTGGCGTTGCATGCGCCATTCTCTACCATGTGAGCCATGCAGGGCTCAGTTTATGATGTTATTATGAACATTTAAAATAATTACTCAAGGAAAGCACTAACCACATGAAGAGTATATTGAGTAGAACATCATTAGATATAGTCTCAAATATTTTGTTATCTTTTTTAAGTGAAACGGGGTTGGCCGGTAGGATTTAGTTTATCCCTGTCTCTGGCCCACACTCCAGTACCCCGTAGGTGGCGGTAATGCACCATAACGTTGGATACCAACCGCCGATAAACCCCACTGAAGAAGAAAAAAATAAGAAGCACTAATCACAAGTGTAATCAGTGTCCTGTGAAAAAAGAGAGGTCATAGACAACAGATTTTTTATTTCAAGGAACGGAAGTGAAAAAAGTGGTCTCACTTGCCCTTAGTAGTAGGGGCTTCCAAATCAGCCCCCGCAACTTCCGTTAGAAATTTCAATCGCAACTTCCGTTAGAAATTTCAAAAGCTAGCTAGCTAAACAAATTACAACAAAGACCAATTAACCATCTGTCAACTTTCATGAGATTAAACGATATCTGATGAAATTGTAGACAACACCATCTAACCAAGGATTTTACGAAGGTGAGGCGTATGAGGCGCAGTGTGGTATTAACGGTGTTAGCTAGCTAGCTTGATATCCAGGGCTGTCGCAAGTGCGCGTGCTACTGCTAGCTAGCTAGCTAGTTAGCTTTGTCAAGATAACTAGCTAGGTGGCCACCTAGCAAAATAGCTGGCGATGCTATGTAGTTAGCCCATTAGCTAGTTTGCTAGTTTTTTCAAAAGTCCATTTAGTTAGCTAGCTAGTCCTACAACAGGGTTTCCCAAACTCGGTCCTGCCCTCCCCCGGGTGCACGTTTTGGTTTTTGCGCTAGCACTACACATCTGATTCAAATAACCAACTCATCATCAAACTTCGATTATTTTAATCAGCTGTGTAGTACTTAGTCTAAAACCAAAACATGCACTCCAGGGGGGCAGGACCGAGTTTGGGAAACCCTGTCCTAAAATATTTTCGAACAGCTGTTAAAATTAGCTAACTACTACTAACCAAAACAATCACTGATTCAGGATACTAGCTAGCTAGATTTCGGAATTGCGTCAACCTTACTAATGGATGTCATGGAGAAGTTCATATCAGATTTTGTTAGTATTGTGCACCTTTCCATATACATAAATGAAAAATTAGTAAACACAAAATCAGTGTTTAGGCTGTGCATGTTACAATACATGTTAGCTACACTTTCTCGTGCCAATGTAGGCCAGTTTTATGAAGCAATGAAGGGGTGCACGAAGAACATTTGTTTGTATTGTTACTTTCTCTATGTGTGTTTTACAGTGGGAAGCTCTAAGTAGTTCACTAGTCCTCCAAGAAAGTGAGCTGGAAGGAAAGAACGAAGGAGCCAGGTTGCAAGAAAAAAGATGAAAGAAGGGGCAACAATGTCGGAAGAAGGGGCAACAATGTCGGAAGAAGGGGCAACAATGTCGGAAGAAGGGGCAACAGTGTCGGAAGAAGGGGCAACAGTGTCGGAAGAAGGGGCAACAGTGTCGGAAGAAGGGGCAACAGTGTCGGAAGAAGGGGCAACAATGTCGGAAGAACGGGCAACAATGTCGGAAGAAGGGGCAACAATGTCGGAAGAAGGACAGATGGATTCCGCTGATACTGGTAGTGAAGAGCAGTCAGGTGAAGCCTTGTCTAATGGCAACCCCATACCACCTAAGAGAGGAAAGGGAAGGCCCAAAGGATCAGGCTCTAAGACACCGAAGATACTGAGGGTACTAGACAAGCGGCCACAGGGCAGGCCACGTAAAGTGGTTGACCCTAATGCTGTTTCAGCAGAGACAACTGCACCTCTGAAGCGTGGCCGGCCCCAAAAAGTTAAACAAACAAAAAAAAGGGGTAGGCCGAGGAAGAACGCGCTATCAACCCAGGAGGAAGAGGAGAGAAAGAAACCGAAAAGCCAACCTAAGGGATCTAGAGTGTGGAAGCCGCTCGGAAGGCCGCGCATCCATCCCCGCATGGATCCCCCAGCCACATCCACCTCTGCCGAGCCACGGGGAAGAGGCCGTCCACGCAAGGCAATAACAGGTAAAGGTGCCCACTTACGGAAGAACCCACCTCCAACCTCTAAAGTTTCCAAGACCCCCGTTAAAGACGGCTCCCCGCGAAAGAGGGGCCGCCCCTTAGGCTCCGACCAAGCAAACAAAGCCAAGAGAGCAGCAGAGAAGGATAGGTCCAATAGTGCACCCCCAGCCAAACGGGGGTGCACCGTTTCTCCAATATTAAAGCTTTACCGCTGCTACAACGGAAAAGCAAATGTGTTAGATGAAGCTGCCTTCCAAGCCCAGAGGCGAAGAGGCAGGAGAAATACTGTGAAAGTTGATTATCCAACTTATGATTCAGAGGAGGAGGAAAATGAAGCTACAGAGAAAAATGAGGATGAAGACTTGTCTCCAGTTGAAGATGAAGAGGAAATAAAACCACACAGTGGTCGTCACATGGCTAGCAAACCTGGTAAGGTGGCGGCAGCCCTAAAGAAGGTGGTGGTTGTTCCTAAGAGGCGGGGCAGGAAGCCTGGCTCAACCAAAAAGGTTGTAAAGTAAAAGGAACCTAGGTGGAGCAGACTGAACAAGACAACATACCTTGTTGCCGGGAAACACAAAATATAATTAGCATCTTGTAGGATGAATGGACATGTTTTTAACATTTTATTCATGGGATAGCTCTTACCCAACTCTTTTTTAGTTTTCTCAACAAACCTACGTGTCTATTTGCTCTTGCTATTATTTTTGATGGTTTGATGCGTTTGTGGAAACCATGTGAAAAACATGGTACTTTTTTTGTACATCCTTCCTCATCTATGATGTAAATGTAAATCTATAGCTCGAATGATGTGAAGACAATTTCATTGACAGTTGTTAATGTATTGTTCTGTGCAGACTTATCCCATTTAGATTTTTCCCTGGTACTGTCATTGATACTGTTTCTAATTCCATGCTCATCCTATAGTTCATGATATTCTCATTGAGCTTTTACCGAGATGTTTCTTTTTCTCCATCCAAAATGTTACAATGTGGGAAAGATCAGGAATGTACGAATCAATTGTCTATTTACTCATATACACTACCAGTCAAAAGTTTAGACACACCTTCTCATTCAAGGGTTTTCCTTTATTTTTTACAGTTTTTTACATTGTAGAATAATAGTGAAGACATCAAAACTATGAAATAACACAAATGGAATCATGTAGTAACCAAAAAACGGTTAAACAAATCAAAATATGTTATATTTGAGATTCTTCAAATAGCCACCTTGATGACAGCTTTGCACACTCTTGGCATTCTCTCAACCAGCTTCATGAGGTAGTCACCTGGAATGCATTTCAATTAACAGGTGTGCCTTCTTAAAAGTTAATTTGTGGATTTTCTCTCCTCCGTAATGCGTTTGAGCCAATCAGTTGTGTTTTGACAATGTAGGGGTGTATACAGAAGATAGCCCTATTTGGTAAAAGACCAAGTCCATATTATGGCAAGAACAGCGCAAATAAGCAAAGAGAAACAACAGTCCATCATTGCATACTTCACCTTGTGGAGTCAAGATGGTAACTGTAAACTTCCAATCCATCACTAAGATTTCTCCCAGAAGATGTACAGTTATTGACTACTGTGAGGCTTTTTTGTTCGCTAGTATCATCCTTGTAATTCACTCAACATCAGTCCTCATAGATATTTTTAAGACTTTGTTATCTGTTAGCTGTCAGCTCTTTTTACTTTTTTTTAATCATTTGGCTTTCATCTGAAGTGGATGGCTTGGTTTCACAGACTGGGCAAAGTCTGTAAATGTTGTTCAAGATTGCATGTATGTTAAACATGTCTTCTTCTAGTCTGCTATTATTTTCTTTAATGAATTCTGTGCTTGACCATTATCAGTTCATACTGTATTGCAACATTGTAAATTATGTAATATAACAATTGCATTGAGGTACACAGCAGAATTTATAATTTGTATGAATTCAGCTTCCTGTGACCAAAGTGTCTTACAGTTTCATGTTTTCAACTTGGTCTGCTCTTATCCTATGTTGCTTGGATTAATTCAATGTTCTTGGCTTGTAACAATGTTTCTGACAATGCAGTAGAACTATAGAGATAAATACATACATACTGCATCTATCTCTGTGATTAGAAACAGGTCTGTGAAACCACCTAACATTAATTTGAGGGTAATGTGAATTTGAGTTTTGTTCCAGAGCAAATATTTAGAAAGTTTGCTCTAATAAAGTGAAATGTCTATATATATATTTTTTATCTCAATAAAAACTCAAATATGACTTAATTGTAGGGTTGTAAATCTTAATTGTTTAAAAAGCAGAATGTGGTGAATAAATGGAAGATTTTATAGAAACATATCTTTGTGGCTGGTCAGGTACAAAAAGTTGGTGGTGGAACGTTTACACCTTCAGAAGCATCCGGTTGTTTCAATGAAAATACATGCTTGTTTAGGTTAACATCTTCTGACTTTCTGGCGGAAGGATGCACTGTTGAGCGCAACATCCCGAGGGGTTCGTGCTGATTGTACGGAGATTGTGGTCCTCTGTAGCTCAATTGGTAGAGCATGGCGCTTGTAACGGCAGGGTAGTGGGTTCGATCCCCAGGACCACCCATACGTAAAAATGTATGCACACATTACTGTAAGTCGCTTTGGATAAAAGCGTCTGCTAAATGGCATATTATTATTGTGACAGCCGGTTAAATGGCGTCCCTAGACAAGGCAAGAACTAGATTTATGTCAGGAGAAGTGCAGTATTATCATAAGGAGAGTTATACTTGGAATACGGAGGAGGGAAAAAGAGGCAGAGGAGTTCTAAGAGAGAGAGGGAGGAAGAGGGTGAGCTTGAGTCAGTTAAAAATGGCGGGGAAAAGGGAGATGGTTTGTTAAAGAAGAATGGTAGAAAGTGTAAACAGAGTGAGTTGAAGACAGGAGGAGAAATGGAAGTGTGTGAGGGCGAAGTATCGGAGGTGGTAGGTGTGGTGAAGTTCTCTGAGCCCAAGGTTTGCACTGAGGGTCAGGATAAAGATGAGTCTGTGAAAGTAGGAGTGAAGTTTTTGGAAAAAGTGGACCCTTGCCTTTTAGCTGATCCATTTGTGGTTTCAGGGTAGGTGAAAACAGAGTTGGGTGCAGTGGAATTGGTGAGGGTAACCAGAAGTGGTCTAGTGATAGTTGTTTGTGTTTCTGCTGCACATAGGGAGCAGGCGCTCTGTGTTAAACGAATGGGGGCAAGATATGTGAATTGTTTTGCTCTCAAGAAAAGGGTGCCATTGAAAGGTGTGATTACTGGGGTAGCGGTAAATGTGAAAGCTGACGAAAATGAAGGGGAAGATTCCCGGTGTTTGTGATGCTCGTCGTTTGGTGCGACGCAGACAGGGTGGCGTGAGTGGAGAAACAGAAGAGTCATTGTCTGTTCTTTTGAGTTTTAATGTTGAGTCTTTGCCCGACAAAGTGATGTTAGGATATATAAGTTATCCGGTACGAGCTTTTGTGCTGAATGCTTATGGGCATGTGGCAGCAGTGTGTAGGAGGGAGGTTCCTAGGTGTGAGAAGTGTGCAGAAGGGCATGAGACAAAGGAATGTGTAGCATTGGGGAAAGTAGTGGTATGTGTTAATTGTAGGGGTGCCCATGGTGCTGGGGATCTGAAATGTCCGGTACGAGAGAGGCAGGTTGAGGTTTCCAGGTTTAGAGTAGTGCAGAAGTTGTCATATGCTGAGGCAGTGAAGAAAGTAGAGGAAGATGGATCAAGAGGGAGGGATACTGAGAGGAGTGGTGTGAGTAGTAGAGCTGTACCAGTACAGAGGGATAAACCTACAATATATATGTTTCAGTAAGATTGGATTTTTGGCATTTATAGCAATGGTTATCAACTGTACTGCAGGGATGGAACATAAGTCGCAGAAAATATAGGTTGTGGTGGCAACTGCAGAGAGGTATTTGGGTGTGCGAGATTTGACATCAGAAGAGTTACAGGGTGTGTTAAGTGGAGGTGTCCCATCCTTTCAGGCTGTTGGCCTGAAGTAGGTATAGATAGATTTAAATAGTGGAGTATGGTAGTTATTTTTATTTTATTTTTAATTGTGAGTGTAGTGTTATATGGGAGGGTATTTATTGTATTTTTTAAAGCAAAGTATTAGGGAGTTATACTCCAGTCTAGTAGGTGGCGATAATGCAACATTTATTGGATGCCAACTGCCGTTTAACCTCATCGAAGAATAAAGAAGAAGTTTACACCTTCTCTTGGAGCCACTCGGTGCTTATCTAGACACCAATTTCCGGTCCTCAGATGGTTCACAGAGGAAAACAAAGTCGAATGAAATGACTGTCAAAATGGCCGTCTTGGACGTTGTTTCCACAATTTATCTCGATTTCGTAATTTTGGAGATCAGAGACTTCAAGAGTTCTGCTAGAGCCCTGCTCTAGTTACAGATAGTAGGCTACACTTCACACTAGTAGTTAGACTATCAAAACAAGAGGTTATGATTATGTGCCGAATGAGACACGTGCTTGTAACCATTGCTTGAAATTTAAACTACATTAATTGCATTGATAAATCATCAGAGGAGGTGGTTTGTTCTGGTGTGATGGCAGTTTAGTCTTTTTCACCCCCACCCTAGCTAGTTGAGTAAACAAACCCTGTTGGCTAGCTATTTTCTCCAGTCCACCAACTAGGAGTAGGCTATGCATCAGACTAAATGAACTAGCTACACAGTATTAATCTGAAAAGTGTGCACTCTCAAAATCAATAAATGTGCACAATAATATGGACCATGTGTTTCATGGACTGGGTAGATTTGGTTCATAGTAAATCCCACTGTTTGCTGCATTATACTTAGCCTAGCCCAAAGGCCGGCAGATGGTTGTATTGAGTCGTTCCGTCTTGCCGTCCAAAGGGAATCTATGCAGCAGGCTATACACTCGTATCCCCCATGGACCGGTTCGTACATGAAACATTCTCCATTCAGGCTGCAAAGGCGTCGATTTCCTCCGTAACTCGTTTTAATGGCGAGAAGGCAGAAAAAACAAGGAAAATATGCATACTTTCATTGTGAAACACCGTTTTCCACCACCACCATTGGCTAATGCTAGTCCCTGTCCACGGTACTGTTTTGAAACGATCAGACCAGTATTGAAAAAACAGACTGCTGCAACCTGATTATCTGAACGTGAAACGCAACATCCGGGACTAGCATTAGCCACTGTAGCGTGATAGTGGAAAATTGTTTTTCATAAAGAAAGTACACCTATTTTCCCAGATTTTTAAAATATGTTTTTCCCTCTATCTTCTCGCCATTAAATCGAGTTAAGGAGGAAATTGACGCCTTTGCAGCCTGAATGGAGAATGTTTCATGTATGAACCGGTCCATGGGGGATCGGCTGCATACATTTACATTTAGCAGACGCTCTTATCCAGAGCAACTTACAGTTAGTGAGTGCATACATTTTCATACTGGCCCCCCATGGGAAACGAACCCACAACCCTAGCGTTGCAAGCGCCATGCTCTACCAACTGAGCTACAGGGGACTGTATATTATTATATATTATTATTATTTGTCATTTAGCAGACGCTCTAAGGAGCAATTAGGAGTTAATTGAGCAATTAGGGTTAAGTGCCTTGCTCAAGGGCACATCCACAGATTTTTCACCTAGTCGGCTCAGGGATTAGAACCAGCGACCTTTCGGTTACTGGCACAACGCTCTTAACCACTAAGCTACCTGCCGTATACATTCCCTTTGGATGCTGCCGGCCTTTGGACTACATTATACTGTACTAATGTTACATCATTTGATATATTATATCAGAAATTCTACAACAAAAGTTAGTGTATTTACAAATGTTATATAATGTATTTATTCTTATATTTTAGCCATAGCCAACCAAGGAGTACTTGTCTTTTCCCAGATAACTGAAGGGGTCTGGATATGATCTGCAGTGAGTACATTTCATATCTTTCAAAATTATATATCCTAAAAGGCTATTTTAATCATGATAATGCCATTGCCAACATACATTTTTTGCATGCAATAGCACTGATATAAGTGCTAATGATATAAGTGTTGTGTGTTGTATATTGCTCTGTTTGGAACATAGTGGGCAATGTATTTTATGTTTGTTTCTCATATGAAGGTTGCAGATGAACTTCTTGTCCAAGTTCTTCTGAAAGCCTTTGACAACATGGAGGAGAGTTGGGACAGCATAGATGAAGCAGGAGACTACTCAACAGATGCAACTAGACATTAACCAAGCCATTCATGTCAGAAAATCACTGAACACAAGGTGGGACATCTGTAAACAACATTACAAAGCAAACATGTAAATGTTTTATAGACCTTATTCCAACCTCAATAATAATCACTTATTCTCATTTTTGGTCAAAAGGGAGAAGAGATCCTGACTGACAAAACATATAAGAAGAGCATGGCAGCATTTAAGGTGAAGAATTATGAAGACTCTTGTCCTTTTTCGGACATCCACAGTCATTCAAAGAACATGACTCAAGATCTTCAACGAGAGGCGACAGAGAGGAGGGCAACAGAGGTCATCCAAGATAAGTGTTCCCCTTTCTTAGAAAGATTATGCCCTGTGGGCCTAACCAATGTTCAGGAAAGTTGTATTTTGGCTTCTGGATTTGATGTAAAAAGGAAGAGAGGAGGAGATTCTACTGCAGTGGGGGTCGGTACTATAGTTTCTTTCTCCCCGTTTTCAAGCAATCTGTCAAACAATATAAAGGGAACTGTCACCCATAGCCTTTGAGTCACAGCAATCTTAGCCGAGCCCAACTCTTCTCTAAGTGACCACGGACAATATTCAAGAGTGGTAGTGGATGAGAAAGCCTATGCTGATGTAGCCCATCAAATGTTACCACTTGCGGAAACCAAAAAAGGAAAAGAGAAAATATCATTTCATTCACTTTTTTTGCCTGTGATGGAAAAGCAACAAAAGCGAAAAGCTGGTCAGCCATATAAGAAAACTCTAGTGAAAATGACTAAAAATTCAGCAATTGCCCAAGAATGGGATTCAGATGCCACAGAAATATCCAGGGTGACTCAGTTTAAGGATAATCTAACACCCTCATGCAAACAAACGGATGAGAAAAAACGGGATGAAATGCTAGAATTTCCCCCAACTACCTCAAATGACACAAGCTTTGGATGCAATTCAACATCTGATGCTTCAAACCACCTTACTATTTCACATTCAGATAACATCATTTCTACATTTCAAATAACTGGACCAAGCACTTCTATGGAATTTATCCAACCCCCAAGAAGACAGAGAACTTCAAAGACCACACAACAAGCAGAACAATTCAAAATGAAAGAAGTGCCGGCGCTGAAATTGACCACTGCCACCAAGGGGCAAGATTCTCCTATAGAACAAGCTCTGGCACAAAACACATTGGTGCCGTCTGAAAGTGTCTGCTCGTTTGATGAGAACATAGAGAATGCATTGAAACTACAAAAGAGACCTGGAAAAAATAAAGCAATGACGTCCAACGCAGGAAATAGAAGGACTCAGGCGTTCAAAAGAAACAGAATGACTCCGAGCAGCCTCTTGACCACTCAGTCACAGAGTAGCAATGATACACCCCAAGAAAAATTTAATTTGGGACTCTCTCAAGATGCAACTCTACTACAATCATCTGATATAAAAATGGAGCCCAAATACTTGTCAGACACTGGTGTCTTGGATGTCAAGAACAATTTGAAGGAACACCGAAAAAAAGAACCCTCCAAAAACTTTACAGAAGGGAGTGTTAAAAGTCCTGGTATGATGTCAAGATGCTTTGACTTGTCTATCACTCAAAAAGACCAGGGGGCACCAAGTGACATGAAGAGGGAAATCAAATATAATGTAACTGCTAACACATCAGCTGTAGGAAACCAGGGGGAAATGACTCTAAGAACTCAAGAGCTCTCAGGACTGAAGAGTATTGAGGATGTGCACAAATTGAAGCGGCAAGCTGGTCGACCATTCAAGAAAAATACGTTGTTTAAAATGGCTAAACTGCTAGCGATAGCAGAGGAATGTGGATCTAATGATACAGAGAACTGTGGCATGACTGAAGAGTGTATTCCAAAATTCCAACAGGAGTTCCCTGCCTATCACCCCCTAAAGTCAAAAGTAAAGAAGAAGACAGATACAAAAACCTTGGCATCAAATTCACCTACAACCGCCTCAAGAAAATCCAGCAGAACATGTAAAACGACCCCAAAAACAGTTCAAAGAATTATGCAAGTCCTCACACACACGCTCACCCAACCATTGTTACCAGTTCCATCCAATCTTATTGAACACATTCTCAAATCAGAGGACACAACTCTTATCTCAACGGTCTCAGTAATTCCTCAATGTAGTGCAGATATTTCTCCTCAACAGGAAAGCCACGGATGTGGAAAACCCCTGAAGAAAAACACACAATTTTACAAAAACATGACCACTGCAGTCCTGCATCCTCCAATATTTGCACTAGATTCCAAGGCCCTTGCTGAGATTGTTTCCTTGTCATTCCCTGTAGAGACAAAGAAAGACATTGGATCCAAAAGTAAATGCAAACAGGTGCCTAGAACTCGTGGTGTATCAGAATTACTGTGTACAAATGGAATTCCTCAGGGAGATATACAGTCATGGCCAAAATTGTTGGCACCCCTGAAATTTTTCCAGAAAATGAAGTATTTCTCACAGAAAAGTATTGAAATTACACATGTTTTGCTATGCACATGTTTATTTCCTTTGTGTGTATTGGAATAACACAAAAAAAAACAGGAAAAAAGCAAATTTGACATCATTTCACACAAAACTAAAAAAATGGGCCGGACAAAGTTATTGGCACCCTTTCAAAATTGTGGATAAATAAGTTTGTTCCAAGCATGTGATGCTCCTTTAAACTCACCTGGGGCAAGTAACAGGTGTGGGCAATCTAAAAATCACACCTGAAAGCAGATAAAAAGGAGAGAAGTTGACTCAGTCTTTGCATTGTGTTTCTGTGTGTGCCACACTAAGCATGGAGAACAGAAAGAGGAAAAGAGAACTGTCTGAGGACTTGAGAACCAAAATTGTGGAAAAATATCAACAATCTCAAGGTTACAAGTCCATCTCCAGAGATCTAGATGTTCCTTTGTCCACAGTGCGCAACATGATCAAGAAGTTTGCAACCCATGGCACTGTAGCTAATCTCCCTGGACGTGGACGGAAGAGAAAAATTGATGAAAGGTTGCAACGCAGGATAGTCCGGATGGTGGATAAGCAGCCCCAAACAAGTTCCAAAGAAATTCAAGCTGTCCTGCAGGCTCAGGGTGCATCAGTGTCAGCGCGAACTATACGTCGAAATTTGAATGAAATGAAACGCTATGGCAGGAGACCCAGGAGGACCCCACTGCTGACACAGAGACATAAAAAAGCAAGACTACAGTTTGCCAAAATGTACATGAGTAAGCCAAATTCCTTCTGGGAGAACGTCTTATGGACAGATGAGACCAAGATAGAGCTTTTTGGTAAAGCACATCGTTCTACTGTTTACCGAAAATGTAATGAAGCCTTCAAAGAAAAGAACACAGTACCTACAGTCAAATATGGTGGAGGTTCAAAGATGTTTTGGGGTTGTTTTGCTGCCTCTGGCACTGGGTGCCTTGACTGTGTGCAAGGCATCATGAAATCTGAGGATTACCAAAGGATTTTGGGTCGCAATGTAGGGCCCAGTGTCAGAAAGCTGGGTTTGCGTCCGAGATCATGGGTCTTCCAGCAGGACAATGACCCCAAACATACTTCAAAAAGCACCCAGAAATGGATGGCAACAAAGCGCTGGAGAGTTCTGAAGTGGCCAGCAATGAGTCCAGATCTTAATCCCATTGAACACCTGTGGAGAGATCTTAAAATTGCTGTTGGGAAAAGGCACCCATCCAATATGAGAGACCTGGAGCAGTTTGCAAAAGAAGAGTGGTCCAAAATTCCGGGTGAGAGGTGTAAGAAGCTTATTGATGGTTATAGGAAGCGACTGATTTCAGTTATTTTTTCCAAAGGGTGTGCAACTAAATATTAAGTTAAGGGTGCCAATCATTTTGTCCGGCCCATTTTTTGAGTTTTGTGTGAAATTATGTCAAATTTGCTTTTTTCCTGTTTTTTTTGTGTTATTCCAATACACACAAAGGAAATAAACATGTGCATAGCAAAACATGTGTAATTTCAATACTTTTCTGTGAGAAATACTTCATTTTCTGGAAAAATTTCAGGGGTGCCAACAATTTTGGCCATGACTGTACATACCCAAACTAATAGGGATGAGGTATATTCCAAGGCTTCAGCACCTACTGTGTCACACTCCCAGATATCACGAAAACGTGGGGTTCAACATAAAAAAGGTACAGAAAAAGCAGTTGTCCCATTATCTGATCAAACTGCCCTTCCTGTTTCAGATTGCCAGTTGCAGGTGCAAAATCGCAGTGCATCTCAGGAAATGCCTTTACTGCCATCAAAGATGAAGACAGAATCTGACACCGTAACCTGACACCTAGAACGGTTACAAAGAATAATCCAAAGACGTGTAAGGCAAGACAAAAACCTTTACCGAAAGTTGAGAAAGCACAGATGCCAACTCTGGATCCTTCCCTTGTAGTGGAACATATGCGTCCAGATGTGCCAGAAGTGGATCAAATGAGACAAGTGGAAGCAGTGATAGAGTCAGTAATTGAAGCCGTTCACAAACCACTGGAACATGTGGATCAAATAAAAAAGATTAAAGAAGAGGCCTGCAATGTTTCTGCATTAACTCTGGATCCTTCCCTTGGAGTGGAACATAGAACTCCTGATGTGCCACAAGTGGATCATATAAGACAAATGGAAGCAGTGATAGAGTCAGTGATCGAGGATCTACACAAAAAAGAGGTCAGCGATGTTTCTGCATCAGCACACTCAACCTTTCTTGCCTCAGATAACCTGTTTGAACAACATAACCATAGTACATTATCGCAATCACCTTTGCTGACATTAGAAATAAAGACAGAATTGGGCAGAATCAAGAATGCCATAACCAAAAAGTCAAAAATATGCATGAAAGAGAAACATACCTCAAAAGGCCTATTGAAAAATCATAAGAAAGCAGCTATGGCAACTTCAGGTCCTTCATCTGACGCAGTGCATGCGCCATCCAAAAGAGTTACGAAGAATTCCAATACTTGTCAAGAAAGAAAAAGACCTTCACAGAAAGTTGAGAAAGCACAGGTGCCAGCTCTGGATAGAAACTACTCTGGAGAGAAACATAAAAGTCCTGAAATCCCACAAATGGATGAAATTAGACAAGTGGAAGCATTTATAGACTCAGTGGTTGAGGATCTCCACAAACCACTCAATCCTAAGGGTCAACAAAAAAAGTTAAAAGAAGAGGCCAGTAATGATGCTGCATCGGAACAAACAACCTTTCCTGCCTCAGGTAACGTGTTGGAGCAGCATAACCATAGCACATTACCTCAATATTATTTTCTGTCCTCCGGAAAGACAAAATCAGGCTTGAAACATGCCATACCCAAATATGGCACAAAAAAAATTTGTCAAAAGGGAAACTCTCAAAACATGCTAAGAAAGCAGCTTTATTAACTTCAGATCCTTCTATTGGAGGTGAAGATAGATGTTTTGAAATGCCTCCCCACCTTAACCAAGCAGAGAAAGAAGGAAAAAGTGACGGAAAAACCAATAATGATGTAGTAAAGCATGAAAAATCAGTGACAGATGATCATTTGGAAACAGCAGCCCACAAACCACATGGGGCCAAGAAAGAAGCTAAAAAAAGAGGACTGCAGTGTTTCCAAACCAGAACAAGTAGAATCTACTACTTCAGACAGCCAGCTAAAACAGCATGACCACAGTGTATTAGAGCACGTTTCTTTGCTAGCATCAGAGGCAAAGACAGAATCAGGAATGGAACATATCATACCTGAAATGTCAACAACAAATAAGTCAAAAACATGCAGGAAAAGGAAACTCCCTTCCAATGCACCCCCAGGAAACGCTAAAAGAGCAGCTATGCTAACTTCCAATCCTTCTCTTGGAGCAGAAGTTGTATGTCTTGAAATGCCTCCCCACCTTACCCATGCAGAGCAAGGAGGAAAGAGTGATGGGAAAACCAATAACAATGTAGTTAAACATAAAAAAGAAACAGTGACATCAGTGATGGAAGATCATATGGAAACAGCCCACAAACGACGTATGGGGTCAAAAAAGAATCTGAAAGAAGAGGACAGCAATGTTTCCATGTCAGAACAAGCAGCAACTCTTACCTCAGATAAACATCCCAACCAAGTTCCTTCACTGGCATCAGAGATAAAGTCAGAATCTAACAGTGGACATGTCACACCCATGCAAATAAATATTTCTAAGGCATGCAAGAAAAGGAAGATACCCTCCAAAAAAAACTCAAAGATCACTGAAACTCCAACCCCACCAACTTCAAAACTTTCTCTTGGAGTAGAATATGGATATTCTGAAATGGCTACCACTTTCACACATGTGGACCAGGTTCAGAATATTATTGATACTCCAAAAAGCTCCAAAGTGAGAAAATAAAATACTGGATCAAGCCGTCCAATATCCAATCTAAGAAATTCCAGACGGCCCTTCAAATCTAATTCACATATCACAACTGAGTCGATGCAAGATCAAGCAATTCTATCGGTTGCATCAGATCTCACCAATAACCCTACCAGTCCTGTATCAATAACAGTGTCCTCAATTGCAGTACAAGGACAGTTTACTGAATTAGTGAATGCTGACTGTATAGAGAAAAGATCACATAAAATAGGGAGGCCTCCTAAGACGATAAAACCTCAGAGACCAAAAGGTACAGGTCTTGATAAGAATATCACAGATGACAACATGTCTGTTAAATTCTTATCAGCATTTGTAAAAGAGGAACTCATTGAGGAAGAAAAAAGCCCAGAAAATATGGGGAAAGAAGAAGGCAAAGGGAAGAAAGGCAAAATTCTCAAAACAGACAATGTGAATCCACAAAGTAAACACAGCCAATCTCAGGTGAAGGATGGCAATGCATTAGCATACAACAAATTAATAGATGAAGCAGGGGGCTCTATATATATTGCAATAGACCCAATCAGTACTGTTATTCCAAAATGTAAAAAAGGTGGTCATTTTGCAAAAAATTTCATCCACCCTCAACGTCCCCAGTGACCAGCAATGCATTAATATGTCCCCAGAAAAAACATCTCTGTGTGTCAGCAATATATCAGAAATACACAGAAAACGAAAGGTTGACACCAGAAGTACTGATTTTGTTCATGCAGATATAAATGTCCTAAATCCTAAAGATGATCTTAGTGATAGCTCTGAATTAGGGGACTCATCCTTACTAGGGAATCAGAGACTGAAGAACAAGGGTAAGAAAAAATCCAAGACAATTACGGGTGAACCGACAGTGGCCATATCAGTTATAAAAGAGATGGTGGGGCAAGATTTCCAGACCACCATAGCAGCACTGAAAAATAAACAAGGTCGGCCATTCAAGAAAAGTACTTTGATGAGAATGGCAAAACGGCTGTCATGTGGACAGCAGAAGTCAAACACTAGCGGATAACTTTCTGTGAATAAGACACGGAGCTGCAAATCAAAGGGAACTTCTAATGGAGGGAAAATGCACAATTTGAACCCAACGTTAACAACCTCAATAAGGCACACTAAAGCATCCAAGGCAATGAAGATTGAAGACATTGTTCTTAAACAAGAGCAGGACGACATATGGGAGATCATTGATGTATCCAGCAACATTTTCTCCCCACAAACTGCAACTAATTCCCCCAGTTTTTCAGTGCAAGAATTTGGGACCTCCATATCTTCAGAAACAGTGTTCTCTGTTGATGCAAGGGCAACACAAGGAATCCAGCAAATTGAGTCTACCCAATTAACACCCCATCTCACAGAATTACCTCATAAAGTGACTGGCATGAAGAAGAGACGCAGGAGAAATAAAACTGGATGGGCTACAAAAGTGAAATCCAAACGACCTCTCTCCAAAGTGAACTGCAGGGATACACTTGATGTTTTGATTCAGTCTTCCATTGACAACACTGGACTCAACTCTAGCCTCTGTAATTTGTTAACGGAAAATGACACATTGGAAAGTGTTGAACAAGAGAAAGAATGCAGAGCACAAGAAGTGAAAGCAGTAACAAACGATTACAATAGAGTTCGTGTTGAGAAGGAGATCAACTGTGGAGATCAACCCCTAACAGCGCGTGCTAAATTACAGCATTCAAGTGTACTCCAACAAAATGTTAAGACAAGGAAACCTATGTCATGCCATTTCTGCCGTTGCTCATTTTGTCACATATCAGCATACACAATTCACAAGCGCATTCACACAGGTGAGAAGCCTTACAGGTGCCAGAAGTGCGGCAAGAGCTTTGCTCAGCTCTCCCAACTCAACTCGCACTCAAACATCCACAAACAACATGGACTCATGCAATGCCCATGTTGCGTCACTCAGTCTCCAAACAAAGATGACTTGATTGATCATTTAAAGATCCACATGAAGGGCACCAAGAGGTTAAGTTTGATTAATAAAACAAGAAGAGCCAGAGAAATTCAGATTCAACCTTACGCTGATTACATAGATTCCCCAGTCTCTCTTAATGGCAGGAAATCCCTTAGATGCTCCACTTGTTTGAAATATTTTTTCAATAAGGCCACATTGAAGATGCCCCTGCAAACACACAGTGGAGTGAGGCGTTTCACCTGCAAAGTCTGTGGTAAGATGTTTAGCAAGTTCTCAAGTTTCAATGCACATGAAAAAACACACTGGCCTGTTAAACCGTATGCTTGCTCTGTGTGTGGAAAAGGCTTTGTTCTGCTTAGGGAGCTTAAAACCCACTCTCATATGCACTCAGGAGAGATGCCTTTCTTCTGTAACCACTGTGGTGAGGCCTTTAGCAACTTCTCATCCTTGCGCACACATCAAGTCTCCAATGTGTGTTTTGAGGCTAGATATGAAGGAGATGGAAACAAGGTTGACATTGAGGGTTTCCTGGTGGAGCAAAGGGCTGATGGGCAGATTAATACCCCTATGTACTTTAAATGTCAGATTTGCAAACAACTTAATCGTCGCTGGTGTCAGTACATTCTTCATCTTCAAAACACACACTAATATCAAGCCAAACCTTTGCGAGGTCTGTGGACAACGGTATGATCAGGTCACTGAATTATGTGTTCATTGTAAAGTTTGCTGCAAATCAAGTGGAGAGGAGAGGGCATGCATTTCATCCTTATCACAGGTCTGGCATGAACCCCAATCTCTGCAGAATCAGACGCCTGAGCCTGAAATTGATTCTCTGTACAATGATAATCAGGAAATGTTATCTACTGATGACCAGCATCCCCAATGCACAGAGCCTGAGCCCCTGCCACCTCTGGAAACTATGGAGGAGTATTCCTCAGATGTGCTTCCACAAAACCCCAAACCTGCTTGCCAGACCCCAGGCAATGGGTTAGAGATTAATCAACCTTCTCCCTCAAACTCCATGTGTGCAAGCCCTGCCCCATCTTCCCCTTCTGTAATGAGCTGTTATTCTGTATGTGTGGTACAGCCTGTAGGTGTTCGCTCTCGTTTACAGACCCATGCCCCTTGTGACAGGTATTCATGTGGACAATGTGGAAAATCCTTTAACCAGTGGAACAAGCTCTGGTTGCATCAGGGACTACACCGAGAAAAACGTTGTAGCTTCTCATGCACTCAGTGCAATTTAGAGTTTAGCTTCTTTGGCTCCTATAGGGAGCACATGCAGGAACATGCAGCACAGAGACCATATGCTTGTTCATTATGTCCCAAATCCTATGTCATTGAAGAAGACTTAAATACCCATCTGGGCGAAAATCACCAGCCACGTGAAAGCCTGAAATGTGACACGTGTGAAAAGGGGTTCACCAGTTTCAGAAACTTCAAGAAACATCTTCTTTTACACAGAGGGGCTAGCTCGCACTACTGTCTCCCTTGCATGCTCCCATTTCCTAGTAACCGAGCCTTACAGAATCACTTGAAGGCTCACAAAGCCCGCCCTGTTATCCCTCTCCCTGAAGGGCCATTGGAACCACTTCTATTTCCATATCGCTGTAGAAAATGTAATGCCAGATTTACAACCACAGACTTGCTCCAAGCCCATCAGGTTTGCCATCTTATTGGGGGAAAGAAAGCATATAGCAGCAGTTCAGCTAATTATGTTTCTGCATCCCTTACCTCCAAGCTTTCAAACAAACCAAGACAAAGATTCACGCTGCTATCCCCTCAGACAATACCTAGTTTTCCTCTGTCAAATAAAAGGAACATGTATAGGTATCCTCACCCTGATCGTCTGTATGTCGTCCCTAAAATATCCTCACAGCCACCAGTCATTATTTCAGACACAGAACAAGAGCCCCAAGAGATTCTAAACATTAGCTTATCCTCAGTCCACGACTCGCCCCGTAACACTATGTCCCTTGAACATGAAGGGCAAATCAGCCCTAGCAATGATTGTTGTGAGGCAAGCAACTCCTCATGTGTCCTTATTGATGAACCTACTCAATGTACGCCAAAGCCCCAAACAGACACCACACACATGCCGACACATGAACCACCCTCACCCTGTCCCCTGGATAAAGGTCCTCAGAATGTACCACCCCAAATACGAGACAAGTCTAAGGGTGATCATGATGCTTTCTTTAGAGCCTCAACATTTGTGATACCAAGGGGCAAAACGTGGGGGTAAGATGCCTTTGAGTGTGCTGATTGTTGGGTAACATTTAGCGATGTCTCAGAGCTACATGAGCATTACGTACATCACGCCAGGGGGGTGAAGTGAAAGTCAATACATATTTTCACAATTCCGCTAATGTATATCATTGTTTTTGATGGTATTGGTCATTTACATCTGAAGAGTACGATATCTGTTTCTGAGTTAACCATGGTTGTATTAATACCTATAGCAATGGTTAAAGGAATAATCCACTCAAAACCCCTAATTCCTATGATTTACATTGTTAAATAATGCTTTTTGCATTTCGTCGTTATAATAAGGCAGGAAGCAATATGTGAAAATTGTTGTGGAAATCTGTTGGAGCTCAAGTCGACTACAAGACCCACAATGCAATATGCGCTCTCTCTGGACAGGTTGGCTGGCTAGCTACAAAACATACAGTGGGGAAAAAAAGTATTTAGTCAGCCACCCATTGTGCAAGTTCTCCCACTTAAAAAGATGAGAGAGGCCTGTAATTTTCATCTTAGGTACACGTCAACTACAAACTACAACAAAATCACATTGTAGGATTTTTAATGAATTTATTTGCAAATTACGGTGGAAAATAAGTATTTGGTCAATAAGAAAAGTTTCTCAATACTTGTAATATACCCTTTGTTGGCAATGACACAGGTCAAACGTTTTCTGTAAGTCTTCACAAGGTTTTCACACACTGTTGCTGGTATTTTGGCCCATTCCTCCATGCAGATCTCCTCTAGAGCAGTGATGTTTTGGGGCTGTCGCTGGGCAACACGGACTTTCAACTCCCTCCAAAGATTTTCTATGGGGTTGAGATCTGGAGACTGGTTAGGCCACGCCAGGACCTTGAAATGCTTCTTACGAAGCCACTCCTTCGTTGCCCGGGCGGTGTGTTTGGGATCATTGTCATGCTGAAAGACCCAGCCACGTTTCCTCTTCAATGCCCTTGCTGATGGAAGGAGGTTTTCACTCAAAATCTCACGATACATGGCCCCATTCATTCTTTCCTTTACACGGATCAGTCGTCCTGGTCCCTTTGCAGAAAAACAGCCCCAAAGCATGATGTTTCCACCCCCATGCTTCACAGTAGGTATGGTGTTCTTTGGATGCAACTCAGCATTCTTTGTCCTCCAAACACGATGAGTTGAGTTTTTACCAAAAAGTTATATTTTGGTTTCATCTGACCATATGACATTCTCCCAATCCTCTTCTGGATCATCCAAATGCACTCTAGCAAACTTCAGACGTGCCTAGACATGTACTGGCTTAAGCAGGGGGACACGTCTGGCACTGCAGGATTTGAGTCCCTGGCGGCGTAGTGTGTTACTGATGGAAGGCTTTGTTACTTTGGTCCCAGCTTTCTGCAGGTCATTCACTAGGTCCCCCCGTGTGGTTCTGGGATTTTTGCTCACCGTTCTTGTGATCATTTTGACCCCACGGGGTGAGATCTTGCGTGGAGCCCCAGATCGAGGGAGATTATCAGTGGTCTTGTATGTCTTCCATTTCCTAATAATTGCTCCCACAGTTGATTTCTTCAAACCAAGCTGCTTACCTATTGCAGATTCAGTCTTCCCAGCCTGGTGCAGGTCTACAATTTTGTTTCTGGTGTCCTTTGACAGCTCTTTGGTCTTGGCCATAGTGGAGTTTGGAGTGTGACTGTTTGAGGTTGTGGACAGGTGTCTTTTATACTGATATCAAGTTCAAACAGGTGCCATTAATACAGGTAACGAGTGGAGGACAGAGGAGCCTCTTAAAGAAGTTGTTACAGGTCTGTGAGAGCCAGAAATCTTGCTTGTTTGTAGGTGACCAAATACTTATTTTCCACCACAATTTGCAAATAAATTCATAAAAAATCCTACAATGTGATTTTCTGGATTTTTTTTTCTCAATTTGTCTGTCATAGTTGATGTGTACCTATGATGAAAATGACAGGCCTCTCTCATCTTTTTAAGTGGGAGAACTTGCA
Source organism: Coregonus lavaretus (assembly GCF_964263955.1). Classification (NCBI taxonomy): domain Eukaryota; kingdom Metazoa; phylum Chordata; class Actinopteri; order Salmoniformes; family Salmonidae; genus Coregonus; species Coregonus lavaretus. Next base: position 36,353,041 of record NC_139994.1, read on the forward strand.
CAATTGGTGGCTGACTAAATACTTTTTTCCCCACTGTAGCTACACACGATAATACAAGTCAATATCAGCATGTGAAGTAGCTAGTTATCTGTAAAATTCCTGAAACACACTGCACTATCAATTTAGGAGTGACAATCTCGCCATGTTCAACCTGGTAGAGATTGTGTCTTACTCAAAACAGTGAGTGAATGAGGTTGCTATGGCAACACAGTGGCCCTGCCTGCGCTGTGAAGGTCACTTTGCTTGATGGTAGTTGAAGGAAGAAAGGATATTGATCTGACGGTGCACTTTGAGTTTGAATGAAATATATACTTTGTCATGACGATATAGACAGATGGATGTGCTAGACTAGCATGTTGATTTGGCAATCTGGACTGCAGGTAATTGTTTTAAAAGCATTATGAAATGTGCTAGTTTGTTATTGCCTATCTCCAATGACGAGAACTTTATCGTGATGACGCGGCGGCACAACACGATTTCGGACCAGAAGTTAAATCATGCCATGGTGAAAATAAACATTTTACCCACTCATAGTCTGTTATATCACCAAATACAGAGGAGTTTCATTCCTTGAGTGAATTATTTCTTTAACATTGACTTTACCTTTTTTTTCTTTACAAAAAATTACTAATATTTATATTATTTGAATATATCCGGGGAATGTGTTTTTGTATTTGTATTTTTACAGTACTACAAATGTGCCTTTTGAATAGATTACAAACGTGTCATACTTTAAACAGTTACTCCAATCTGTCCTGCTGCTGTTGGCAAATTGTATTTGTTCTCTTTTTGGAATAGCTGTATGTACAGTGCATTCTGAAAGTATTCAGACCCCTTGACTTTTCCACATTTTGTTACGTACAGCCTTATTCTAAAATGGATTAAATTGTTTTTTTCCCCCTCAACAATCTACACAAAATACACCATAATGACGAAGCAAAAACAGGTTTTTAGATTATTTTGCAAATGTATAAAAAAAATAATAATAATATCACATTTACATAAGTATTCAGGCCCTTTACTCAGTGTTTTGTTGAAGCACCTTTGGCAACGATTACAGCCTCGAGTCTTCTTGGGTATGACGCTACAAGCTTGGCACACCTGTATTTGAGGAGTTCCTCCCATTTCTTCTCTGCAGATCCTCTCAAGCTCTGTCATGTTGGATGGGGAACGTCGCTGCACAGCTATTTTCATCTCTCCAGAGATGTTTGATCGGGTTCAAGTCCGGGCTCTGGCTGGGCCACTCAAGGACATTCAGAGACTTGTCCCAAAGCCGCTCCTGCATTGTCTTGGCTGTGTGCTTAGGGTCTTTGTCCTGTTGGAAGGTGAACCTTCACCCGGTCTAAGGTCCTGAGCGCTCTGGAGCAGGTTTTCATCAAGGATCTCTCTGTACTTTGCTCCGTTCATCTTTCCCTCGATCCTGACTAGTCTCCCAGTCCCTGCCGCTGAAAACATCCCCACAGCATGATGCTGCCACCACCATGCTTCACAGTAGGGATTGTGCCAGGTTTCCTCCAGACGTGATGCTTGGCATTCAGGCCAAAGAGTTCAATCTTGGTTTCATCAGAGCAGAGAATCTTGTTTCTCATGGTCTGAGATTCTTTAGGTGCCCTTTGGCAAACTCCAAGTGGGCTGTCATGTGCCTTTTTACTATGGAGTGGCTTCCTTCTGGCCACTCTACCATAAAGGCCTGATTGGTTGAGTGCTGCAGAGATGGTTGTCCTTCTGGAAGGTTCTCCCATCTCCACAGAGGAACTCTGGAGCTCTGTCAGAGTGACCATCGGGTTCTTGGTCACCTCCCTGACCAAGACCCTTCTCCCCGATTGCTCAGTTTGGCTGGGCGGCCAGCTCTAGGAAGAGTCTTGGTGGTTCCAAACTTCTTCCATTTATCAATGATGGAGGCCACTGTGTTCTTGGGGACCTTCAATGCTGCAGACATTTTTTGCTACCCTTCCCCAGATCTGTGCCTCGTCACAATCCTGTCTCGGAGCTCTGCGGACAATTCCTTAGACCTCATGGCTTGGTTTTTGATCTGACATGCACTGTCAACTGTGGGACCTTATATAGACAGGTGTGTGCAAATCATGTCCAATCAACTGAATTTACCACAGGTGGACTCCAATCAAGTTGTAGAAACATCTCAAGGATGATCAATGGAAACAGGATGCACCTGAGCTCAATTGCAAGTCTCATAGAAAATACGTTTTTTGTTTTTATAAATTTGCAAACATTTCTTAAAAACCTGTTTTTGCGTTGTCATTATCAGGTATTGTGTGTAGATTTTAGAATAAGACTGTAACAGAACAAAATGTGGAAAAAGTCAGGGTCTAAATTTACTTTCACATTTTAGTCATTTCGCAGACGCTCTTATCCAGAGCGACTTACAGTTAGTGAGTGCATACATTATTTTTTTATTTTTTTCATACTGGCCCCCCGTGGGAATCGAACCCACAACCCTGGCGTTGCAAACGCCATGCTCTACCAACTGAGCTACATCCCTGCCAGCCATTCCCTCCCCTACCCTGGGCCAATTGTGCGCCGCCCCATGGGTCTCCCGGTCGCGGCCGGCTACGACAGAGCCTAGATTCGAACCAGGATCTCTAGTGCCTTAGACCACTGCGCCACTCGGTGACCTAAATACTTTCCGAATGCACTGTACATAGTAAACAAATAATAATAATACATTGTATATATTGTAACACACTCTAAGGGTGTATTCACATAAAGTCCTCTTTTAAAATAACCGATCTCAGTCTTCTTTAAAGTGAAAAAAAAAAAGAGCAAAAAAAATGCAGTTCTCTTTGTATTCACACTGCCCTTGCCTTTTTGAATGAGGACTCAACTCTTTTGCCAGTTCACTTCACCTATTTTGTGGACCGAGTCCTCTTTGCATTCACATTGCTATGTTTTTAGAAAGGAACCAACATCTTTTTCCAACATTCACTCAATGCACTCTGGGTTTTTACAAAGTGCAGGACAAGCCATTCAATCATAATGTGTTATCGGACAGCTAGATATACCTACATTTTGGAAGCTAATAGATTGCATTTAGTTCAAATATGAAACATATTAATTGTATACTATTAACTTAAACATACTATTAACTTGTAAATACTATTGGTAACAGAACAAATAGCAATAGAATAACTGCAGATTAAATAATGCTGTAATTGAAAATTGTACACCCAATGTAGGCTACTGCCCCATTAAGAGCTAGAATAGATGTTGTACCCTAGGTTGTGATTCTCACCAAAATGTTGTCTTCTCACACTATTCAAACCCCACAATCTTAGCATATAGAGCACATATTGCAAACAAATAATCTGAACTAAAAACTCTACACATTTTGTGCATCCTTTACAATCACTAGTCAATATCCAAAACAAAGCACTTTTTTTTTCATAATCTCTTTTTTAAATCCAGCTAGGCAAGTCAGTTAAGAACAAATTCTTATTTACAATAACGGCCTACCCCGGCCAAACCCGGACGACGCTGGGCCAATTGTGCGCCGCCCTATGGGACTTTCAATCACAGCCGGATTGTGCTACAGCCTGGAATCAAACCAGGGTTTGTAGTGACGCCTCTAGCACTGAGATGCAGTGCCTTAGACCGCTGCGCCACTCGGGAGTATATGGCAGGGGAAACGGTGTTCCTGTAATCTAGTGTGTGGTGGGGGAGCTTTGTGTTCACATTGTCCTAAAAATTCAAGCGAACTGAACTCAGACCACCTCTCGAGATGGTCTCAGTTCGGTTCGCTTCGGGGGCTCTTTGAGTGGTCTGAGTTCCTTTGGAGTGTTCACACTGTGCAAAAATGTTTGCGAACCACCCTGAGTTCACAAAAATTAGCTGAAAGGGAACAAGTGTGAAAACATCCTATGTTGTGCCCTTTGGGGAAACGGTTAGATCTGCTTTCCAAACAGTCAATGGTTTGGTAAATGGTGATTACTTAACCATCTTTGATTTCTGGAAATGTGCAGGGTGGTTTGGCACAGTATTGTAATCGGTCATTTTCAAATGTCAAAGATGTCACTGGACATTCAGTAAGCATTACTCATTGAATCTTGAAGCACTGTGTGCATATACAACAAAATTATTGTCAAAAAAAAGGTGTGATGGAAAGTATTTGTTATATTGATTCTGTACTGATAAGTTTTCATTCTTTAGATGTCCATCAATGCAAAAGTTGTAGTTTTTTTACTTTTTATTTACAGTAGTCTTACAATAAAAGTTGATCAGGAGTATCTTGACTTTGACTTTTGTGTTGTTTCCTCTGAAGTTTCTCCACAGTAACCGTGTTTCCATCCACAGTTTTTATGCAAGTAAAGTCATGCGTTATAAAAAAATAATCAAGACAGGGTTGATGGAAGCATGGTGTCGGTACAGACAATTTGTTCGTTCAACATGGTGCAATCTTTTTTGTGTTGGTACAATTAATTATGCCACAATTGCAGTGGAAACTCCTTTATGGGCAAATATTGATGTAATAAACCATCATGTCAAAGTAAACTTGGAGTCATGCGATGACATGCTACGTTGTACTTACCAGTGCGATGTAGAAAAGCATTGGGTTTATAGGCAGATTAAATAACTGATGAACTTCATGGTGGTTAAGTGATAGACGGTGATGAACTTGATGCACATTTCCAATAAATAGCAAGAGTTTTATTTACCCTGAACAAAAATATAAACGCAACATGTAAAGTGTTGGTCCCATGTTTCATGAGCTGAAATAAAATATCCCCGAAATGATCCATACTCACAAAAAGCTTATTTAGCTCAAATGTTGTATCAGTTTACATCCCTGTTAGTGAGCATTTCTCCTTTGCCAAGATAATCCATCCACCTGACAGGTGTGGCATATCAAGGAGCTGATTAAACGGCATGGTCATTACACAGGTGCACCTTGTGCTAGGGACAATAAAACCGATCGAACATCTCTGGAGAGACCTGAAAATAGCTGTGCAGCGATGCTCCCCATCCAACCTGACAGAGCTTGAGAGGATCTGCAGAGAAGAATGGGAGAAACTCCCCAAATACAGGTGTGCCAAGCATGTAGCGTCATACCTAATAAGACTCAAGGCTGTAATCGCTGCCAAAGGTGCTTCAACAAAGTACAGAGTAAAGGGTTTGAATACTTTTGTAGATGTGATATTTCCGTTTTTTATTTGTAATACATTTGCAAAAATGTCTTTTTTTGTTGTCATTATGGGGTATTGTGTGTAGATTGATGAGAAAATAACACATTTAATCAATTTTAGAATAAGACTGTAATGTAACCAAATGAGGAACAAATCAAGGGGTCTAAATACTTTCCGAATTAACTGTACTTCCATTCATTTTTTCAATTGGTACCGGGGGACCTTCAGACGAGTCTTGTGAGGCCTGCGGGTGTTCTAGAGCAAAACAACCGAGTCTCACCTTTCGTCAGAGGGGTGTGTTCGGACGCTACAGACAGAAGTTGTCAGATCGGCTGTACCGACTTCAGATGAGTCCCAAGACGCTAATTCGATTTCTGCCGGGGCGAGGACATCGACTCTAGGGGGTTAGAGGACGCAACATTGTAAATGTCCCATTATGGCGTCTGTGAGAGCATGGGCAGCGCCGTTGAGGCCATCTCCATTTTGAACTACTCAATTTTCTTCTACTACTACTATGAGTTGTAAAACAAACAAAGTAGTATGTTGTTTGAACAGGTATAAAGCCAATGTTGCCGTTTACTGCCACCTGTAGTTATGGAATGTTTTCTAACGAGTATAATTAATTGGCTGATGCCTCCTGGTGGCCTGGATGGAATCATGTGATCCTTCCTTAACCAATAGGAAGTCCCACCCAGTTGACTACTTCAAGATGGTGAAAGTCCTCAATGGCGCTGTCCATGCTAAAACTGGCTTTTGGTGTCCTCCATATCTGTGATTGAAACACTTTGGTGGGAAAATGTGCATGTTTTTTTAATGCAAATTTGAGAATATTCACATAAATCCGTTGCCAATTGGATGGACAACTAGCTTATGATGATTGTCATGTCATATCTATGATCATAAAATAAGAATAACAATTCACAGATCTTTTTATTGGATTGACAGACTTGACAGATTATTACTTACTCACAAAGCCCTTTATACAATTCCCCTACCACAACTGTTCTGTCCCACTAATATACATTTTGATGTTAAGCAGTGACGGCTAGAGTGTGCCTCTCTGTGAACTTTATCAGCTAGGCCTTGATAGGGTGCCTTTTGTAGAGGTGGATGACGAGGCAGAGAGGATATTAACACAGGTAGATTTGTTCGGTTGATCTTTGGGATCTGTTACTATTCTGAAAAGATTTGTGCTCAGCCAAATATGCATTATGTCTTGTTTACGAATGGAGTGAAAAACGAAATGGTTTCTTTATGGCAACTTCTCCTCCCTTTTTTAAACTTGGGTGAAAAATGTGACATAGAACATAGTGAGTGAACTAGACCGCCACCCTAAGCCTGCATGGTGGTATGTTGATTTACATGGTCTCCATGATGGCCTTAGCCTGATCACGGATTTTGAGGCCGTAGGGGTTGAACCAGGTGCGCAGTTCCTCCATCTTGCCCTCGAGGGTGGTGCGGAGGTTCTCGGTGGTCTTCTCCAGCTGCTCGCGGACCTCCTCAGCCCGGGACTCAAGCTTGTCCTTCACCTGATATAATAAATGACATTTAGTTACAGCTAGTTGTAATATAATATATGCCATGTAGCAGACACTTTTATCCAAAGCGCCTACAATCATGCATTCATTTATTTGTATGGGTGGCACCAGCGGGAATTGAACCCACGATTATTGCCATTGCAAGTACCATGCGCTACTTACTGAGCCAGACAGTGCTCACCTTTTCAGCCTGGGTCGTCAGCAGTTTGCTGAGGGTAGTCATCTTATCCACAGCGCGCTCACGGATCTGGACATAGTAAGGCTGAAAGCGATCCCTCACGGATTCCACCCTGGAGGTGGTTCGAGACTGAAGCTCCTCAAAATAGGTGGTCACTTTGCTAAAAGAGAGTGGAGAGGAAGGAGATGTGAAAGACAGCTACTGTACAAAGGAAGGTAAAGCATTCCATTTCATTAGAACTTGTGTTTGCAGTTAAATTAGTCCCTCTAAGTGCATGACTATTCATGTGACAGATATTATGAAACATTTAGACAGAATAAGACAATGCTTTAAATCTAAAGACTTCAATACTCAATCTAAAGATTTAAATACTTTCAATCAGACTTCAATACTTTAATTGATCTAGTCCGGCAAACTGCTCCTGCCTTCTCTCTGTCACACCTGGAGATCTCCTGGGTGTCCTTGCTCAGGCGCTTGTTCAGCTTGCGGCTATATGTGTTGACCCTGTTCCTGACGTCATTGGCATTCTGCTCCAACATGGTCTGGAGTTCCTGGGTGTACACTGTGGTACGGTCCTTGGCTTCAGTCATGTGAGCCTGCAACTTGTTAAGGAGGAGCTGCATGTCCTTGCCCAGACGTTCAGCGGCGTCCTTAGCGAGAGGGCCCAGTTTGGTCTTCATATCATCACTGTACATGTTGAGCTCAGACATGGTGTCTGTGATCAGGGTACTGGGAGGGGAAACAGACAGGTTTGTTACCACAGAGATCCTATTAAATTACTATTTAATTACTATTACATTTGTAATGTAACAATGTAAACACCTGCTCTTTCCATAACATACTGACCAGGTGAATCTAACGCAACTAAATATTAGGAAGGTGTTCTTAATGTTTTGTACACTCAGTGTATATTTGTTAAATACATCAGAATATGTGAGTGTTATTCTTTGGACTGGGTGAAAATATAAAAATAAATGTTATTTATTTATTTATTTAACCTTTATTTTAACAGGGAAGACATATTGAGATGTAGGTCTCTTTTACAACGCGCCCTGTATATACAGTCGTGGTAAAACGTTTTGAGAATGACACAAATACTAATTTTCACAAAATCTGCTGCCTCAGTTTTGATGATGTCAATTTGCATATACTCCAGAATGTCATGAAGAGTGATCAGATGAATTGCAATTAATTGCAGTCCCTCTTTGCCATGAAAATTAACTTAATCCCCAAAAAACATTTCCACTGCATTTCAGCCCTGCCACAAAAGGACCAGCTGCCATCATGTCAGTGATTCTCTCGTTAACACAGGTGAGAGTGTTGACGAGGACAAGGCTGGAGATCACTCTGTCATGCTGATTGAGTTAGAATAACAGACTGGAAGCTTTAAATGGAGGGTGGTGCTTGAAATCATTGTTATTCCTCTGTTAACCATGGTTACCTGCAAGGAAACACGTGCCGTCATCATTGCTTTGCACAAAAAGGGCTTCACAGGCAAGGATATTGCTGCTAGTAAGATTGCACCTAAATCAACCATTTATCGGATCATCAAGAAGTTCAAGGACAGAGGTTCAATTGTTGTGAAGAAGGCATCAGGGCGTCCAAGAAAGTCCAGCAAGCGCCAGGACTGTCTCCTAAAGTGGATTCAGCTGTGGGATCGGGGCACCACCAGTGCAGAGCTTGCTCAGGAATGGCAGCAGGCAGGTGTGAGTGCATCTGCACGCACAGTGAGGCGAAGACTTTTGGAGGATGGCCTGGTGTCAAGAAGGGCAGCAAAGAAGCCACTTCTCTCCAGGAAAAACATCAGGGACAGACTGATATTCTGCAAAAGGTACAGGGATTGGACTGCTGAGGACTGGGGTAAAGTCATTTTCTCTGATGAATCCCCTTTCCGATTGTTTGGGGCATCCGGAAAACACCTTGTCCGGAGAAGACAAGGTGAGCGCTACCATCAGTCCTGTGTCATGCCAACAGTAAAGCATCCTGAGACCATTCATGTGTGGGGTTGCTTCTCAGCCAAGGGAGTGGGCTCACTCACAATTTTGCCTAAGAACACAGAAATGAATAAAGAATGGTACCAACACATCCTCCGAGAGCAACTTCTCCCAACCATCCAATAACAGTTTGGTGACAAACAATGCCTTTCCCAGCATGATGGAGCACCTTGCCATAAGGCAAAAGTGATAACTAAGTGGCTTGGGGAACAAAACATCGAAATTTTGGGTCCATGGCCAGGAAACTCCCCAGACCTTAATCCCATTGAGAACTTGTGGTCAATCCTCAAGAGGTGGGTGGACAAACAAAAACCCACAAATTCTGACAAACTCCAAGCATTGATTATGCAAGAATGGGCTGCCATCAGTCAGGATGTGGCCCAGAAGTTAATTGACAGCATGCCAGGGCGGATTGCAGAGGTCTTGAAAAATACCTTGCAAATATTGACTCTTTGCATAAACTTAATGTAATTGTCAATAAAAGCCTTTAACACTTATGGAATGCTTGTAATTATACTTCAGTATACCATAGTAACATCTGACAAAAATATCTCATAACACTGAAGCAGCAAACTTTGTGAAGACCAATACTTGTGTCATTCTCAAAACTTTTGACCACGACTGTACAACATAAATATACACATTATATCCAAACTATATATGTACACACATTAAAATACAAAATCACAGTAATGGGAAGCACAAATAAAACAGCAAATCACCCAGAAAAACAGATACATTCAAATATGTCCCCAATCAATACATTAAATTGCATGAACGGCACCAGAACATCAAGATGAAATGTATTTAGAATTTTGTTCCAGCAATACGGTGCATTAAAATTAAAGCAGATTTACCTAGCTCGGTGGAGACCCTAGGAACCTCAAGAGTTAAATAATCCTGTGAACGGGTTAGACAACTCAGGTGCCTATACTTCAACAGGTTATATAAGACAGAAGTTTATGAAGTAGGGCCTTGTCAACAAAAAGGGAGTAATGTAGACATCTACAGGTCTTTAGCGAAGTCCAGCCAACTTTTTGATACAGGATTTAGTGATGAGTATCAAAACTGTAACCTGTAACAAAATGAAGGCCACTATGGTAGATGGCATCCAAGGATTTAAGAGTAATAGCAGCTGAACTTTGATAAATAATATCACCATAATCAAGAACAGATAAAAAGGTTGACTGAATAATCTGCTTCCTACTGCTTAGAGAAAGGCACGATCTGTTTCTGTAGAAAAAGCCAACTTAAAATCGTAGCTTTTTAACCAGCTCATCTATATGTTTTTTAAACATCACATCCATATCAATCCAAATGCCATGCGGGAACACGTTCGATTGGAGAACCATCTAATGAGTGAACATGTACAGTGGGGAGAACAAGTATTTGATACACTGCCGATTTTGCAGGTTTTCCTACTTACAAAGCATGTAGAGGTCTGTAATTTTTATCATAGGTACACTTCTACTGTGAGAGACGGAAAAAAAAAATCCAGAAAATCACATTGTATGATTTTTAAGTAATTCATTTGCATTTTATTGCATGACATAAGTAATTGATCACCTACCAACCAGTAAGAATTCCGGCTCTCACAGACCTGTTAGTTTTTCTTTAAGAAGCCCTCCTGTTCTCCACTCATTACCTGTATTAACTGCACCTGTTTGAACTCATTACCTGTGTAAAAGACACCTGTCCACACACTCAATCAAACAGACTCCAACCTCTCCACAATGGCGAAGACCAGAGAGCTGTGTAAGGACATCAGGGATAAAATTGTAGACCTGCACAAGGCTGGGATGGGCTACAGGACAATAGGCAAGCAGCTTGGTGAGAAGGCAACAACTGTTGGCGCAATTATTAGAAAATTGAAGAAGTTCAAGATGACGGTCAATCACCCTCGTCTGGGGCTCCATGCAAGATCTCACCTCGTGGGGCATCAATGATCATGAGGAAGGTGAGGGATCAGCCCAGAACTACACGGCAGGACCTGGTCAAATTACCTGAAGAGAGCTGGGACCACAGTCTCAAAGAAAACCATTAGTAACACACTACACCGTCATGGATTAAAATCCTGCAGCGCACGCAAGGTCCCCCTGCTCAAGCCAGCGCATGTCCAGGCCCGTCTGAAGTTTGCCAGTGACCATCTGGATGATCCAGAGGAGGAATGGGAGAAGGTCATGTGGTCTGATGAGACAAAAATAGAGCTTTTTGGTCTAAACTCCACTTGCCGTGTTTGGAGGAAGAAGAAGGATGAGTACAACCCCAAGAACACCATCTCAACCATGAAGCATGGAGGTGGAAACATCATTCTTTGGGGATGCTTTTCTGCAAAGGGGACAGGACGACTGCACCGTATTGAGGGGAGGATGGATGGGGCCATGTATCACGAGATCTTGGCCAACAACCTCCTTCCCTCAGTAAGAGCATTGAAGATGGGTCGTGGCTGGGTCTTCCAGCATGACAACGACCCGAAACACACAACCAGGGCAACTAAGGAGTGGCTCCGTAAGAAGCATCTCAAGGTCCTGGAGTGGTCTAGCCAGTCTCCAGACTTGAACCCAATAGAAAATCTTTGGAGGGAGCTGAAAGTCCGTATTGCCCAACGACAGCCCCGTAACCTGAAGGATCTGGAGAAGGTCTGTATGGAGAAGTGGGCCTAAATCCCTGCTGCAGTGTGTGCAAACCTGGTCAAGACCTACAGGAAACGTATGATCTCTGTAATTGCAAACAAAGGTTTCTGTACCAAATATTAAGTTCTGCTTTTCTGATGTATCAAATACTTATGTCATGCAATAAAATGCAAATTAATTACTTAAAAATCATACAATGTGATTTTCTGGATTTTTGTTTTAGATTCCGTCTCTCACAGTTGAAGTGTACCTATGATAAAATTACAGACCTCTACATGCTTAGTAAGTAGGAAAACCTGCAAAATCGGCAGTGTATCAAATACTTGTTCTCCCCAATGTAGTTAATCTGAAACATTCTTATGAGAGTTTGAAAACAACATGTATTTAGTTTTGCCCGAAATAAGCACAACTTTTAAATCAGCAAGGGATTCCTGCATAGCTATAAAATCTGACTGTAGTTTTAACACAGCCAGATCAACAGTCGGGGCAATAGCATACATAATAGTATTATCCGCATATAGATTATGTTTACCATTTTTAACAGATTGACCAATGGTGCTTTTATAAATAGTGACGAGAACAGGTCCCAAAATCGCCCCCTGCGGTACACCTTTATGTACTTCAAGAAATTCAGACTTAACCCCATCAATCACGATGGCCTGAGTTCTGTCAATAAGATAATCATGAAACCATGAACAGGCGTCTATCGAGGACAATTTATTCAATAAAATAGCATGATCAACAGTATCAAACGCTTTTGACAGGTCCACAAACAAAGCAACACATTTCATTTTAGTGTCATTAGCAACTAAATTGGTTGCTGTAATAGTGCTATGTCCAAGCCTAAACCCTGATTGGTTTACATAAAAAATTAATGTATCAGATAAAAAAAGAGCAAAGTTCTACATTTACCAAGGATTCAAGAATCTTAACTAGACAAGGAACACTACTATCCCTGCCCTTATGGAGTGGCAGCACAAGAGCTGATTTCCATACTTTTGTAATATTTCCTGATAATGTTAAATAAAAAATGTGGATTATTTAGCCAACAATGATGGGCGCTGCACACTTAAGCAGACCGGGATCCAATTGGTTGGCCCCTGTGGATTTCTTGTTGTCTAGTGCTAGCAAAGCATCCAGTACTTCTTTTTCTGTAAATAGCCTAAAAGAAAAGCTCTGACTATCATTTCTCTGATCATTCAGCAAGTTTCCCCTATCAGCATCCAGCTCAATATCATTGTGAATAGGCTTTGAAGTTATTTCAAAGAGATAGCCTGCTGAAATAAAATAGTGATGAAATGCATCAATGATGTCTTTTTTCCCGTAATGAGGCTAGTTTCTGAATTAAATTTGTTGTGGCAGAGGAGGAAGCTGAACTCTCCAGAATTTAGCCAGGTTCCCATTACAATCCGAAAGAGCAGTTCTATAATAATTTAGCCTTTCTGATTTGTCTTACACAAAAGCTTGCCAGTCCGGGCCTAAGCCTTTGTTCCTGGCCTTGACCGAAGCGTCATCTCTTTTATGAATGACTTTTGATAATTCCGGAGTGTACCAGGCATTCGATCTACCAGGCATTCGATCTACCTTTAACCCTTAATTTTTTTAAGGGAGCATGATTATCCACAATAGTATTGCAAAAAGGCTTGAAGCTAAATGCACATCAGAGAGATATTTCACCATATTCTTTGTTTATGTTTTTTGCAAGGGTTAATTGCCACGTGTAGGAAAGTAAAGGTACATTTGCACAGAAATAAACTCACTCCAGTTCTCTGCTGAGCTGGGAGGCCCTGATGTTCTTCACCTTCTCATCAGCCTTAGAGTTCAGGTCAGTTATGTAGTCCTTAAACTGGTCAATGGTCTTCTCCCAGGGAGTTTGGGGCTCATCTTGCATGGGTAGCACCCATGCATGGCAGCCTATAGTTAAGAGAATGGAGCAATTGATTGATTTAAACCAGTTGCTATTTGTATTGCCCCCGTCAATCATCCTGTTGGGTAATGTTTCGGAAAACAAATATTTTTCTAGAGCTGATGAAACCTCAATGATTTTCTTAGGTTGCGTCCCAAATGGCACCCTATTCCCTATTTAGTGTACTACTTTTGACCAGGGCCTATAGGAAATAGGGTGGTATTTGGGACACATACTCAGTAGAAGTGAAAGGTTACCTGAGAGGACGGCTAGAGCCAGGATTACTGCGACAGCCTTCATGGTGATCTGCTGACAATACACGGAAAATATCTGTTTATACAACAGTAATATACCATTCTGATTCAGTGATTTTATAACAATATTATATACAGGATAACTGATTTATGTTATATACAGGATCACTGATTTATGACAATTATATACAGGACTTTATAAATGCCCTTATTCATGCGCTGGAACTTTCTCAGTTTACAAAAACAACCCGAGCACTACTTACACAACATGGAATCAATTAATATTAGTAGTATTCACACACTTTTCTTGTTTACTGAGTTACGAACAGTCAAATTTTGTATATCATCTTGAAAGTAAAACAACAATGATCAGGTGATTAAAACATAGTATATATATTAGTAAATAACTTACATTAGAGATCCTCTGTGGTGATGATACTGTAAGTAAACACTGACAGACGTTCACTGAGTATTTATACAACTTTGATTGCTCTGATGCGATCCCATAAATGCAAGGTGAATGTCCAACCTGTGTCCGAAGTTCCCAACACAAAGTGTGTTGTAATTATTTATTGCTGGATTATAATGTTGTTCCATGTTGCACAATCAAGCTGTTAGCACTATCAAACACTATCAAGCACTCTCAAAAGAACACACAAGATACACATGATACATACACGTGATTCACAGCTTAATACATTCCTGTAAAAGCATCTAATAAAAGCCCCTAATATGCTGAGACTTAAAGGTGAAACCAAATCCCTTGGTGGGCCTTCGTCATTGGTTTTACCTATCCTATCTTTTCAGATCAAGGGAAGGAGACAAGTAAAGAAAGACTCTTGTCACTATTCATAGTGTTAGCCAATTGGAAAGTGTCCTATCAATGTACTATTCCAAAGGTTTATGGATAATGACAAGAATGGCAGAGAGCATGCCCGATATCAGCAAGCTCAGATCACACTGATATGATGGAATATTGTTTAACGGCCTTTGGCCAGCAAGTCTTATGCTGTCATAGGTTATATTGGTCTCCAATACATTGGTCAATGTTTCTTGATTCTGTCTATAACCTGGAATACTTTTGACCTTTGAAGTCATTGTCAGTGTTTCAGACACCAGCACATGGATAGAAATGCATTGGAGGAATGAACAGTGAGTGAGAAGTTATTGCAGTGTTGTTACCACTACTGCCTCTGTTGCCACAACTGTGTTGCTTATAAAGAACATAAAAGAAGAAGAAGTTGAAGAATTAATTAACTTTGATCCTGTCCTATATTGATTTGCTTTCATATTCTGACTTGCAGTACAATGTCAGCAGCCTTCAGAAATTATTCATACCCCTTGACTTATTCCACATTTTGTTGTGTTACAGCCTGAATTCAAAATTGATTAAATATATTTTTTATCTCACCCATCTACACACAATACCCCATGATGACAAAGTGAAAACATGTTTTTAGAAATGTTAGCAAATGTATTGAAAATGAAATACAGAAATATCTACATACTGAACCAGGATTTCCTCTAGGAAATCAGCTAGTAACATTTTCAGACAGCCTCGGTCTATAAAATGTTTAGTGCAGCGAAGTGTTCTTTGATCCAATACTTGGGGGTCTATTCAATCTATATCGCTGAAGAGTTACAGATTGTGCGATAGAAATGTAAAGGTAAATTCCGAATGAAACGACATATGCAGCATTTACCATAAATGCGGTCTCTGCTAACGTGGGAACATTGCCTTAAAGGGCTGGATTCAATCTGTATCGCAGAAGATCCGTGTTAAAATGTAAAGGTAATTTCTGATTGAGCCGACATACAGCGTTTACCATGAATGCAGTCTCCGCGACCACGGGAATATTGCCTTTAATTGTCAATAACACTATAAAGCAGATCTTCTGCGATACGGATTGAATAGAGCCCTTGATTGCGTAATGAACAAATCACCTTTTGCTGTGATGTCATCATATTCTGATTATTGACTGAATTAATGCTATCTCCTGCACTGAATTGCAGGGTAGCATCTGATCGGAGGACGAGGTTCACAGCTGGAGATGAATGAATTGATCCACAGACAAATGTCAGAGTTTTAAAGAATATTTGTATTGCAACTAATACCTTTGATCTCCATATCACAGCCAGCACCAGGACAAAGACAACAAGCATTGTAGAGCCAGCCACTGCCAGGGGGCTGTAGTTCAAAGACTGGGGCACTATGGAGAAAAGGAAGCAGTCAAATTATGTTCATATGCAGACAAATTGAAATCTGGATCTCAAAGCAAGTTCCCCTCTAATCATGGGACTGATTTAGACCTGGGACAGCAGGTGGGTGCAATTCATTATCAGGTAGAAAACATAAAACCAGCAGTACTCAGATTCCAGGCTCAAATTTGAATACCCCTGTAATGTGTAGGCCTAAATGTTGAAAAAGGCCCATTGTTAGTCGCTCACCTTCACCATCAGACTGGCCCAGCCCCAGATCTGAAACAAACCTAGAGACACATTGTGCCTATCAGTCTGTTTAATTACCCGTCAACCAGGACATCCCACTGGGGCACTCTTAAGGCTGGGAGTTGACGTCACCCACCAGAATAAGGACAAGTTTGGGATCAGTTCTTCCCAGGATGTGCACTTCAGTATACACAGGCTCCCGCAGGACTTTAGTAACGGGGTAGTCTGCTGCAGTATAGTAAGACTTGCATGCCTCCACTCCTGTTGAGATCAGAAAGGGTTAATGAAAATGGTAATACTTTGTAAAAATCAGGCAATAATAGCCAACCATAAATTCCCTTACCCTCATTGCAATCTTTGCGAGACATTGGCCACTTGCCAGTCTGAGCTCTGCTCGAAGAGCTCCTGGGACAGCCACAGGGGAGGATAGAGGAACTGTTAACGTCAACAACCAGAGCCTCAACAGTACTGCCCAAATACCTACACTGGAAGAGCAACCTAGGGACAAGGGCATGTCAGTAAATTACTGGGATTCTGCATTGCAAATCAGACACCTAGGGCGGTTTCCTGGACACAGATTGAGCGTAGTCCTGGTCTAAGTCACTTTCAATGTAGAATCTCCATTGAACATGCTTTTCAGTCAGGATTAGACTTAATCCGTGTCCAGGAAACCAGCCCCTAAACTCACTGAAAGTGGCTGTCCCTTGTGATGGACGCAAGGGGTCCAATCCAAACTTCATATGAAGATGACATCTGTTTTTCATAAACCAAATAGCCTCCCTCATCCTGCAAGAGACACATTCTGAACCAAGATGGTTTCATGAAAACAAACTCAATAGATCAAGTCAACAAACTTACCAACATACTGGTGCCACATTTACTAACAGAAAACTGGAATATGGCAAAGGCAGCAGTGGTGCATCTCCTCCCAGCAGACTGATGGGCTAACTGCTGCCCAGAGGCATGGGCAGTTTGTCTGGCCTGCTGAGGTTGCTGAAAAGCTTGACCCAATGGTTTCTGTGACGATGGTCTCCATGGTTGTGCGTCACACAAACAACAGCCACAACTCTGGAAACAAGGCGCGCACGTAGACAAGATGGCGTATTGAATTGAAAGCGGTACAAACCACCTCAAGATAAAAACATAATATTCGAAATCAGTAAATTAGACTAAATATTAGCATTTCATATATTCGCAGTAAATAAAATTCTATCTGGATAATAACACAAAACAAATCATAAGGCTAGAGAAATATATCAACAAATATTACAACAACACGCAACACCCAAACATGGCGGAAGATAAACGAGGAGAACCAACTCGTCGACTGATACAGATGATTTATGCTTTTCATCACTGGGTCTGGTAAGTGTGGAAAGCGACCTGTTGAAGTCGATAAATGACAAATTGGGCATACTAGAATTGGTCAGTAAGAACGTAAGAGAGTTGAAAGCGAGTCTTGAAATGAGTGACGAAAAAGCATCGATAATGGAAACAGAAACCAAAAAATTAAAAGTGACAGTAACTAAGAAGGAAACGGACGTTAGGGAACTTAAAAAGGAGAACAACCTTCTGAGAGAAGCCTTACTAGACATCCAAACTAGATCGATGAGAGAAAGTCTAGTACTTACGGGTATTCAGGAAAAGGAGGGAGAAATAACCGAGAATATTATGAAGGATTTCCTGCATACAGCGCTTCAAATACCACTCGAGGCTGTCGATAAAATCCAACTCAAACGTGTACACCGTTTCGGACAAAGAGGACAGAAATATGATCGCCCAATCGTTGCCAAATTTGCATTTTTGAAGGATAAAGCTATGGTTAAAAGCCTAGGAAAAAGACTTGCTGGCACGAAAGTAGGCATGAATGATCCGTTCCCGAGGGAGATTGCAGAAAGGCGCAAAGTTCTGTATCCAATCTTCAAGGAAAATAGATTAAAAGGGAAACGTGTGGCACTTGTGGTCGATAAACTATATATTGACAACCAAATGTTCAGAGACACAAAGACTACTCCATGGCTATTCTAAAAGTTGTAATAGAGGAGTTGAATAATGGAACACCCAATACTAGCAATGATAGGGATTGGAATATTAAATAACATTTATAGTAAGTATAGTATTTAAAAAAGGATAAAATGATATAACAAGAAAAGATAACAAGCAGAATAATACACCTTCAAATACAACTAATTAGAACATGGCTTTTTTGGCGCGCAATTGTTGTTTTGGCGGACGGTTGTTGAGCTTGGTCCTGTGTTCTCCCTGGCGTCCTTTCCCCCTTGCGGCAGGTGTGGGAAGTGGGTGCGTTTGCACGCTCGGCCCATTTCCTCCGCAGTCAACCATGTGGTGTGCATTTTTGTGTTTGGAAAGGTGCGGTGTTAATTGAGTGAGAGGGAAAATGGTTGCATATCCTAGATCCGACGGGTGTCTATGAGCAGGGGTAGTGAGAGAGAGCTTTCAATTTTGTGTAGATGAGGGATATACATTTTTAAATATAGTATACATCTAATTTAATTTTTTATTGTCCTATCATGATGGAAAGATCCCCAACCCTATATCCTGGACACCCACCTGAGTGACCCATACACCAAAGAGAAGTTCCCATCTCTTTTATGGACCTGCTGTGAGTATGCAGCCTAAACAGAGAAATAAATGCGGTTAGAGACCTACTTGAGCAGCACCGCCACCTCAAGATTCTGAGCCTGCCTGGCAGGGTTGGTCCTACAAAGCCAGAGCCCCCTGATGGGAGAGCATTATATACAAGGAAATTCTCAAAGCTGCTAATGAGAACCTTGACGACCTTTTACCTAGCCAGTGGGGATTCCGGTGGGGTATTCCCACCCAGGTAGTGGCAGTGCTGGCAACACTGGCTGCAGTAACCCATGGGGAGGGGGTCACACTCGGACAATCAGAGAGGGGGTTTATCATTGTGGCCCAGGTGGCACAAAATAATCAAAGGTCTGACTGCACGGAGATGCTTGGGAAAAATGGTTACAACGGGGGACCAGAGTGTTTGTGTCTCAGGTGAAGAGGGTGGATCTGATCTCCATCACCTGGGACTTGACATAGATTAAGTAGATTAATCAAATCTGACATTGTTGTCAATTTCTGCTCAATCTTGCATGCTTTCTCAATCAGCTGTAACTGTAAATCAGGTCCTTTCTTGAGTTGGGCTCTGGGATATAACAACCGTTGAGTATCTGATTTTATGGTGGATTGTGGAGGAGGGGGGATGAGTGTGTTGGAGTATGTGAGTATGTGAGTGTGTGTTTGTCTGGCATCTGTTGTGGGGGGGTGGGGATGTTGGGGGGGGGGGGGGGGGGGGGGGGGGGGTATGGGATGGAGCACGGTAATTATTTGCTAGGATAATAATTGCTTGTCAATAAATTAAATGTAATACAATGGCAATCCGGGTTATATGTTAAAATCCTACGTATGAACTGCCAACATTATTACGCATATTAATTGTTAATGATGGAAAATAAGATATGCAAGATATTTGAATAGATATATATTTTTAAATAGTTATATATAGAGGTGACAGCATTGGAAATGCTTTTGGCGGTTAATCTGCTTCTGTTTTGTGCGTGGCACTGTATGCTGTTTGATGGATGGGTCCTGGCCTCTCGGGGCCCTAGGGATCCGGAGGGATGTGGGTGGGATGCCGATCACTGGGATGACGGCTCAACTTGGGATGGGAAGGGGCTTTAGCGGGGGAATTAGTGGAGAACAATTGAAGGGATACTTAGTAGCAATGCAAATATCATGGTACAGCTATATGGACACTAAATCATTACGGGTTTTTTTAATGGTAAATTTACAAACATATATAATGATAAATAGACTTGAAACTTGTATCTCATTATGGTGTATGGTGAAATAAGTATAGCCAGTGATAATTGTAATGGCTTAGCTGATAATAACAAAAGAAGAACAATATTTACATGGCTCAAAGAGAAGGAATATAATATCTATTGTTTACAGGAAACTCATTCAACAATTCTAGATGAAGTTCCGTGGAAAAAGGAATGGGGGTGTGAAATATACTTCTCCCATGGGCAAAGAAATTCAAAAGGGGTGATGATATTAATTAATAGTAATTTCGATCCGAATGTGCAAATTGTCCAAACAGATACGCAATGTAGATGGATTATTTTAAATATGTTATTGGACAATAAACAGATATGGCTCATTAACATTTACAGACCAAATAATGATGATCCACACTTCTTTGACAATATATATAATAAATTATCAACCCTGCAAGCAATTCAAGACAATATTATTATGGTGGGGGATTATAATACTGTTTTAAATAACTCAATGGACCGTAAAGGAAATCACACCACCAACAATCACCCACATGCTCTTAAGGAAATCGTGAATGTCATGGATACATTAGAACTAGTAGATATATGGAGGCTTAAATATCCTGATCTAGTGAGATATACATGGCGGAGACTCAATCAAGCTAGTCGTCTTGACTTCTTTCTTATCTCATTCTCGTTGGCACCAAAAGTTTAAAAAGTGTTGATAGGGGACAGAATGCGGTCGGACCATCATATAATTGGCATATACATTACTCTTACTGAATTTCCACGTGGGCGAGGATATTGGACATTTAATCAAAGCCTATTGGATGATAATTTATTTTTAACTAGGACAAAGGAATTTATAACTGACTTTTTCCGACATACCATAGGTACAGCAAATCCCCTTATTGTATGGGACACCTTTAAATGTGCCTTTAGAGGCCATGCAATTCAGTACTCATCTCAAAAACAAAAGCAATTTAGGTCAAAAGAGTTTATACTAACAAAGGAAATAGAAAGTCTAACAGAACAAATAGATGGCAATAAAAACTGTAACATAGAGGCTCAGAATAAATTAGAGGAAAAACAAAAAGAAATGGAGAAACTTATTCAAGAAATATCAAGTGTAATATATTATAAAAATAAAGCAAACAATGGAATATGGGGAAAAATGCACCAAATTCTTTTTTAATCTTCAACATAGGAATGCTACCAAAAATAATTTAATGAAATTGGTTACAATTGACGGAGTAACCCATGATTCACCAAATTATATTTTGAAGGAGGAAACAAGGTACTTTAAGCATATGTTTTTGTTTCAGTCGCCTCCATCTCCTCTAACTGAAGCTAATTGAAGAGATTTTTTTTCTATTGATAATGTAAAATTAACAGCCAAACAGAAAGACTCATGTGAAGGTGAAATTACACAGGAGGAACTTCTGGATGCAATTAAAGACTTTAAGTCTGGGAAAACTCCAGGGTTGGATGGCATACCAGTCGAAGTATACCAAACCTTTTTTGATATACTAAGAGGACCGCTATTAGCATGTTTTAACCACTCCTATGTAAATGGTAGATTATCTGACACTCATTATTACTGAAATAGGATACAAGTGGAAAATATAAAGATCCAGTCCATTTAAAATATTGGAGGCCCCTTACACTACAGTGTTGTGATGCAAAAATTCTAGCAAAATGTATAGCGCATAGAATTAAAAAGGTATTGTCGGATATTATTCATTCTAATCAGACAGGTTTTTTACAAGGAAGATACATTGGAGATAATATAAGGCAAGTATTGGAAACAATAGAACATTATGGAAAATCGGAGAAACCAGGCCTGCTATTCATAGCAGACTTTGAAAAGGCATTTGATAAAGTACGACTGGGGTTTATATATAAATGCCTGGAGCATTTCAATTTTGGTGAATCTCTTATAAAATGGGTCAAAATCATGTATAGTAACCCTAGGTGTAAAATAGTAAATAATGGCTATTTCTCAGAAAGTTTAAAACTGTCAAGAGGAGTTATGGAAATGTCTGCTCTACCCAAAATTACAACAGAAAAAAAAAAAAATGGAAAAGGAAAGTGGAAGGAGAAAGTAAGGAACTTGTCTGTCGGCCTTTAAGCAATGGTTTTTTTCTGGCCACTCTTCCGTAAAGCCCAGCTCTGTTGAGTATACGGCTTATAGTGGTCCTATGGACAGATACTTCAATCTCCGCTGTGGAGCTTTGCAGCTCCTTCAGGGTTATCTTTGGTCTCTTTGTTGCCTCTCTGATTAATGCCCTCTTTGCCTGGTCCGTGAGTTTTGGTGGGCGGCCCTCTATTGGCAGGTTTGTTGTGGTGCCATATTCTTTCAATTTTTTAATCATGGATTTAATGGTGCTCCGTGGGAAGTTCAAAGTTTTGGATATTTTGACCTGTTTGGAGAGCTCCTTGGTCTTCATGGTGCCGCTTGCTTGGTGGTGCCCCTTGCTTAGTGGTGTTGCAGAATCTGGGGCTTTTCAGAACAGGTGTATATATACTGAGATCATGTGACAGATCATGTGACACTTAGATTGCACACAGGTGGACTTTATTTAACTAATTATGTGACTTCTGAAGGCAATTGGTTGCACCAGATCTTATTTAGGGGCTTCATAGCAAAGGGGGTGAATACATATGCACATACCACTTTTCCATTATTTATTTTGTTGAATTTTTTTAAACAAGTTATTATTTTCATTTTGCTTCACCAATTTGGACTATTTTGTGTATGTCCATTACATGAAATCCCAATAAAAATCCATTTAAATTACAGGTTGTAATGCAACAAAATAGGAAAAATGCCAAGGGGGATGAATACTTTTGCAAGGCACTGTATTAAGCCATTTCATCCCCTCTAGATGAAGTAACACTGTAGGGCTCCCGAGTGGCGCAGCGGTCTAAGGCACTGCATCTCAGTGCTTGAGGTGTCACTACAGACCCCCTGGTTTGATTCCAGGCTGTATCACAACCGGCTGTGATTGGGAGTCCCATAGGGCGGCGCACAATTGGCCCAGCATCGCCCGGGTTTGGCCGGTGTAGGCCGTAATTGTAAATAAGAATTTGTTCTTAACTGACTTGCCTAGTTAAATAAAGGGGAACAAAATTACAGGGCCTGTTTCCCAGACACAAATTTAGCTTAATCCTGGACAAAAACCTTTTCTCGATTCTCCATTTAAAGTGCTTTTTAGTGCAGGACTAGGCTTAATCTGTGTCTGGGAAATCATCCAATAATGTCTAAAGGGGTTATGATGACCCTAAAATTGATGGTGTCAGCAGGTCATAACATGTAAACAGTATGTAATGTGGCAGTAGGTGTAACAAGAGGACATATAGCAGGGCACGCAGTTCTGGACTTTGTTCTTCAGTACAACTTCCAGCCCCTTATATACAGTACACTGAGTATACCAAACATTAGGAACACCTTCCTAATATTGAGTTGCCCCCCCCCCTTTTGCCCTCAGAACAGTCTCAATTCATCGGGGCATGGACTCTACAAGGTGTCGAAAGCGTTCCACAGGGATGCTGGCCCATGTTGACTCCAATGCTTCCCACAGTTATGTGAAAGGCACTTAAATGTTTTGTCTTGCCCATTCACCCTCTGAATGGCACACATACACAATCCATGTCTCAATTGTCTCAAGGCTGAAAAATCCTTCTTTAACCTGTCTCCTCCCCTTCATCTACACTGATTGAAGTGGACTTAACAAATTACATCAAAAAGGGATCATAGCTTTCACCTGGATTCACCTGGTCAGTCTGTGTCATGGAAAGAGCAGGTGTTCTTAATGTTTGGTATACTCAGTGTATACATACAGCCCTTATACCTACAGTGCACAGTACTACCAGACACAAGCTCTCGCAAACAGGCAACCCAGCTAACAAACAGAGAATGTTCCCTAAAGCAGGATTGCCCAACCCTGTTCCTGGAGAGCTACCCTCCTGTAGGACGGGCTTGTGGGAATGGCTGGAATGGAAAAGGTGGAATGGTATCAAATACCATGTGTTTGATGCCATTCCATTTGGGCCTTTCCAGCTATTATTATGAACCGTCATCCCTTCAGCAGATTCCAATGGTCTGTATAGTTGTCTAATGTATAGGTGGGGCATATTAACCTATTTTAATGTTACTCCTGAATCACTATGATCTATCAAATAATTTATTGAATGTACTTTTAACAGAGCTTAAATTTACTTCAAAGTGCATTCACCCTATTGCTTACACCTATCAAGTTCTTTCAGATCTAGTGCCTAGGGAGGAGGGTTTAGGGTGTCTTCTTCTAACTATATTGGCCCAATAAGCACATGCCCTAGAGAAATCCCTTATTGTGACAGTGGTTAGGGCGTTCATTGTTGGTGCTGGAGGCCTGGATCGAGACCCGCTAGGAGAATCATCCTACTCTCACATTCTTAGCAATATACAGTACCAGTCAAAAGTTTGGACACACCTACTCATTCAAGGATTTTTCTTTATTTTTTACTATTCTGTACATTGTAGAATAATAGTGAAGACATGAAAACTATGAAATAACATATGGAATCATGTAGTAACAAAAAAAGTGTTTTATATTTGACATTCTTCAAAGCAGCCACCCTTTGCCTTGATGACAGCTTTGCACACTCTTGGCATTCTCTCAACCAGCTTCACCTGGAATGCTTTTCCAACAGTCTTGAAGGAGTTCCCACATATGCTGAGCACTTGTTGTCAGTGGTGGAAAAAGTACTAAATTGTCATACTTGAGTAAAAGTAACATTATGGTTTATTGTGTGTGGGCCAGTTGTGAGACAAAAGCATTTTATTGTTCCAAGCACAAGGTGCACCTGTGTAATGATAACGCTGTTTAATCAGCTTCTTTATATATGCCACACCTGTCAGGTGGATGGATTATCTTGGCAAGGAGAAATGCTCACCAACAGGGATGCAAACAAATTTGTGCACAAAATTTGAGAGAAATAAGCTTTTTGTGCGAATGGAACATTTTGGGGATCTTTTATTTAAGCTCATGAAACATGGGACCAACACTTTACATCTTGCATTTATATTTTCGTTCAGTATAGATAAGTTCTGCTTGACATAAAGTTAGGAGAACATTACCTTAAACACCAAAACATGCTAAAGGTCCTCAGAAGGTTTTTGCTAACGTAGATAGAATGTTCCACTAACTAACGGAAAACTGGACACTCAAACATTAGGGAAACATTATGGGTTACATTACAAAAACATTCTCACTCCCTAGATTTGTAAGCTGGGAAGACATTAGCTTTCTCTAGGCATTTTGTAAACATAGACTACAATAATATCTGGGATGAGAAACTGAGTTTATTGTTTCATTCACCAATTGTCTTTTTTTCTCCATTAGCTGCAGGCTCTCTTGAGAAAAGGTCTACATTTTTTCAAGCAAACTTGCTTATATCTCAGTATATATATTTGTCAGTATTATCATGTGTGATTTCAATAAATGAAATTCAAGAAGCTGAATGCTGTTCATTTCATCAATTGAAACAATTAAATGAATCAATCCTAAATGAATCAATCCTTTTCTTTATTTTTACTGTTTTCTACACTGTAGAATAATAGTGAAGGCATCAAAACTATGAAATAACATATGGAATCATGTAGTAACAAAAAAAGTGTTTTATATTTGACATTCTTCAAAGCAGCCACCCTTTGCCTTGATGACAGCTTTGCACACTCTTGGCATTTTTGTCACCCATTGGACCTTTTCCACATTTTGTTAAGTAACAGCCTTATTCTAAAATTGATTAAATTGTTTTTTTTCCCCCCTCATCCATCTACACACAATAACCCATAATGACAAATCAAAAAAAGGTTTGGCATTTTTAGCTAATTAAAAAAATAGAATTGAAATATTACATTTACATAAGTATTCAGACCCTTTACTCAGTACTTTGTTGAAGCACCTATGGCAGCGATTACAGCATCTTCTTGGGTATGACGCTACAAGCTTGGCAGACCTGTAGTTGGGGAGTTTCTCCCATTCTTCTCTGCAAATCCTCTCAAGCTCTGTCAGGTTGGATTTGGACTGTTGCTGCACAGCTATTTTCAGGTCTCTCCAGAGAGATTCGATCGGATTCAAGTCCGGGCTCTGGTTGGGCCACTCAAGGACATTCAGAGACTTGTCCCGAAGCCACTCCTGCGTTGTCTTGGCTGTGTGCTTAGGGTCGTTGTCCTGTTGGAAGGTAAACCTTTGCCCCAGTCTGAGCGCCCTGGAGCAGATTTCATCAAGGATCTCTCTGTACTTTGCTCCGTTAATCTTTCCCTCGATCCTGACTAGTCTGGATCGAGGTCTGAGAAACTAGTACAGGAGAACTTATATATCCTAACATCGCTTTGTAGGGCAAGGACTCAACATTAAAACTCAAAATAACAGACGACTCTTCTGTATCACCACTCACGCCACCCTGTCTGCGTCTCACCAAACAACGAGCATCAAAAACACCAGGAATCTTCCCCATCAGTTGGTAAACTTTCACATTTACCGCTACCACAGTAATCACTCCTTTCGATGGTGCCCTTTTCTTGAGAGCAAAACAATTCACATCTCTTGTACCCATTCGTTTAACGCAGAGCGCCTGCTCCCTCTGACAGCAGAAACACAAACAATTATCAAAAGACCACTTCTGGTTACCTTCACCGATTCCACAGCATCCAACTCTGTTTTCACCCACCCTGAAACCACAAATGGATCAGTCAAAAGGCAAGGGTCCACTTTTTCCAAAAATGTCACTCCTACCGTCAAAGACTCATCTTTCACCCAGCAGTACCTACCTCCCAACGAAGAAGACCTCAAACTGCCATGAGTCAAAGCTAAGACCCGCCTACTTACTGAGGTAGCACTTGGATTGGGCAAATGAGGCCACTGCTGAACAATGTATATCAGAAATAGATGTCAATCTCAGCGTAAGCAACCAACATGAACACCACTGAGGTATAATAAGGCTAATCAAAGTGATACACCTACACTTGTAGCCAATTGGTTATTAGACGTTTCCGTCACAAGATAGCTGCAATAAGATTGGACAAATGCAACATCCGCCTTTCCCAACCAATGGTCGCTGATAGGTTATAAAAGGGACACTTTCTCCGAATTGGACAAGAGAGCAAGGTTCCCAAGGGCTGAGGGGCGGGTCATCACTGTTAGAAGGCTGCTGATTGGTGGACAAGCTAAGTAATTGTGGTTGGTTGCAGTGCAGGGACGTAAAACAAAAAAGTGCTGCCTGTGAAGGTCAGTGACAGCATGAGGGTCTTGGGTCAAAGACACCAAAAATTACATTTACATTTTAGTCATTTAGCAGACGCTCTTATCCAGAGCGACTTACAGTTAGTGAGTGCATACATGTTTTCATACTGAATGTTCCGGGCATTCAGTATGAATGTATGGAATAGCTCCAACACTACTTTTTCGCCAGGGCCGGCTTACCGAACGGGTATGCAAGGCACATGCCCCGGGCCCCCAGATAGCATATGACAGAAAAAATTGTAGAATTGTACAAAATGTGCTTTAAACTGCATATTTTTTCTCAGCCTCATTGCAGAATGTGTAGAATAGCAGGAAATTTGCTTTAAAACAGCAACATTTTCTCTCAGCCTAATGGCTAAATGTGTACAAAAGCATGAGATGAGCTATAAAACAGCACACATTCTTCTCTGCCCCATGGCAGAAAGTGTAGAATTGCAATAAATTAGCTTTAAAACTGCAACATTTTCTTAGCCTCATGACAAAATGTGTAGAATAGCATTCTAAAACTGCTAATTGTTCTCTGTGCACCATGGCAAAATGTGTTCAAATGCAGGTGGTTAGCAGATTTCACTCCGCTCCCCATGAAAATAAACATTTTTGGGGGTGGGGGCCCCCAAATGCGGTAGTACGGCCCTGTTTTTCCCCTAGAATGTTAGATCTCTAGTCCAAGTATTACCTTACCCATTATTCTCCCTTTCCGCATGAACTTGAGACAATGTTAGAAATACATTACCAGGGTCCCTGCGGTCCACACATCTTGTGACGGTCCAAGGTGTTAAAATCAAGCTGCCCCTCTAGGGCTCGGCGATATGGACAAAATATCATATCACAATATTTTTGACAGTACGCCGGTATTGGACAGTATTTTATGTTTTTTTATAATAAAAGTTCTAAATATGCTTTATGAGTAGTTCATGACCCTAGGGTGGCAACAAAGTGATTTCAATGGGGCTTTCTCCGTTTATACTGTTCAATCCAACTTGATAAATTCCCTGCACTTTTATTATTTCCACACTTTGCCACGCAGCATGATATGGGCAAAAAATATAGGCCTAGTTAATTGGTGAACTGTTGGAATCATGGAAATATGATTATTCTATATTTAACACAAAATAAAAAAGCAAAATGCAACATTTTCAACAATTTTACTGAGTTACAGTTCATATAAGGAAATCAGTCAATTGAAATAAAATCCTTAGGCCCTAATCTATGGATTTCACGACTGGTATTACAGAAATGCATCTGTTGGTCACAGATACCTTAAAAAAAAAAATGGGGTGTGGATCAGAAAACCAGTCAGTATCTGGTGTGACCACCATTTGCCTCATGCAGCGCGACACATCTCCTTCACATAAAGTTGATCAGGCTGTTGATTGTGGCCTGTGGAATGTTGTCCCACTCCTCTTCAATGTGGGAAGTTGCTGGATATTGGCAGGAACTGGAACAAGCTGTTGTTCACGTCGATCCAGAGCATCCCAAACATGCTCAATGGGTGACATGTCTGGTGAGTATGCAGGCCATGGATGAACTGGGACATTTTCAACTTCCAGAAATTGTGTACAGATCCTTGCGACATGGGGCCATGCATTATCATGCTGAAACTGATGAATGGCACGACAATGGGCCTCAGGATCTCGTCACGGTATCTCTGTGCATTCAAATTGCCATCTATAAAATGCAATTGTTTTCATTGTCCATAGCTTATGTCTGCCCATACCATAACCCCACCATGGGGCACTCTGTTTGCAACCTTGACATCAGCAAACCACTCGCCCACACGCCATCTGCCCAGTACAGTTGAAACTGTGATTCATCCGTGAAGAGCACACTTCTCCAGTGTGCCAGTGTCCATTGAAGGAGAGCATTTGCCCACTGAAGTCGGTTACGACGACGACGAACTGCAGTCAGGTCAAGACCCTGGTGAGGACGACAAGCACGCAGATAAGCTTCCCTGAAACGGTTTCTGACAGTTTATGCAGAAATTATTTGGTTGTGCAAACCCACAGTTTCATCAGCTGTCCGGGTGGCTGGTCTCAGACGATCCCGCAGGTGAAGAAGCCGGATGTGGACGTCCTGGGCTGGCGTGGTTACATGTGGTCTGCGGTTGTGAGGACGGTTGGACAAACTCTATAAAACGACGTTGGAGGCGGCTTATGGTAGAGAAATTAACATTAAATTCTCTGGCAACAGCTCTGGTTGACATTCCTGCAGTCAGAATGCCAATTGCACACTCCCTCAAAACTTGAGACATTTGTGGCATTGTGTTGTGTGACAAAACTGCACATTTTAGAGTGGCCTTTTATTGTCCCCAGCACAATGTGCACCTGTGTAATGATCATGCTTTTTAATCAGCTTCTTGATATGCCACACCTGTCAGGTGGATGGATTATCTTGGCAAAGGAGAAATGCTCATTAATAGGGATGTAAACAAATTTGTGCACAACATTTGAGAGAAATAAGCTTTTTGTGTGTATGGACAATTTCGGGGAATTTTTTTTTTCAGCTCATGAAATGTGGGACCAACACTTTACATGTTGCGTTTATATTTTTGTTCAGTGTATATATCCCAAAAAAGACTGAAGAAAAGGACAAATAGGCTGCATTTAGATAGGCAGCCGAAGTCTTTTGACCAATCAGATCAGCTCTGAAAAAGAGCTGATGTGAAAAGATCTGATGTGATTGGTCAAAATACCAATTAGTGGAAAAAAATATCAGAATTCGCCTGCCTGTCTAAATGTAGCCAGAGACAAGTGAATATAAGTCAGTTCTTGTGTTCGTAGCAGTTTCTATGAATTTGAGTGGTTACATACAGTACATGTTAAATGGCTATGAGACAGAGAAAAGGAGACTCTTGCTGTAATCAAAGCGAAGGTACCACTGAAGGCCCCAGTATTCAGGCAGGCAGCTTTCAGTGGTGTAAAAGTACTTTAAAGTACAACTTAAGTAGTTTTTTGGGGTATCTGTACTTTACTATGTATATATTTGACAACTTCACTACAGTGGTCCTCTGTAGCTCAATTGGTAGAGCATGGCGCTTGTAACGCCAGGGTAGTGGGTTCGATCCCCGGGACCACCCAAACGTAAAAAAATTGTATGCACACATGACTGTAAGTCGCTTTGGATAAAAGCGTCTGCTAAATGGCATATTATTATTATTATTATTATTATTATTATTCCTAAAGTAAATGTTTATTTTATTTATTTCACCTTTATTTAACCAGGTAAGCCAGTTGAGAACAAGTTCTCATTTACAACTGCAACCTGGCCAAATTATGCTCTTTTTACTCCATACATTTATCCTGACAGCCAAAAGTACTCGTTACATTTTGAATGCTTAAGAGGACAGGAAAATGGTCTAATTCACACACTTATCAAGAGAACCTCCCTGGTCATCCCTACTGCCTCTGATCTGGCGAACTCACTAAACACATGCTTCGTTTGTAAATGATGTCTGCGTGTTGGAGTGTGCCCCTGGCTACCCGTACATAAAAAAAAAAAAAAAAAAAAAATTGTGCCGTCTGGTTTGCTTAATATAAGGAATTTGAAATTATTTATACTTTTGATACTTAAGTATATTTTAGCAATTACATTTACTGTTGATACTTAAGTATATTTAAAACGAAATACTTTTAGACTTTTACTCGAGCAGGATTTTACTGGGTGACTTTCACTTGAGTCATTTTCTATTAAGGTATCTTTACTTTTACTCAAGTATGACAATTGGGTACTTTTTCCACCACTGGCAGCTTGAAGCAGATGTTTGTCACCATCCAGGCCCTTGTCACAGCATGCAGTGGCCTGATAGGGAGATGACAATAAATACATTATGTATGTTTCACCATCAAAGCCATGTTAGCATTTATTTACTGCACGTCGCTGAACAATCCAACCATTTTGTTAGTGTCATTGATATAAATGGGCAATTCAAATAGAATATCCAATTCATAAGCATTGACTGCAATACCTCTAGGATCCTTTGGTGGTCTGGCAGCATGCTGCTTTAAATTGAGTTATCTAGCTAGCTAATGGCATTTATAATCAATTTCATCAAATCAGATGGATAACTAACTAGCAAATATATTAGTTTTCCCCTCGCATCTAAAGCTGCCTAATAAAGCTAGCCAGTTGATAGTAAAGCAATGTCAGAGGCCAGCTTACTAACGCAATAGCGGCTGTAAATGCAATGGCTGTCTGGAGTTCATCTGAAATGTAGCTACCATTATATTTCACATGACAAGCAAACAACTGTCATGCCTTTTCACAGAAACATTGATGAACACATAACAGAGCCGATTACTTTCAAGTCTATCGTTTTGGTTTCATTTACCTCCTCCTCTCTTGCTCATGTGAGGCGGTTGTGGTTTTGGAAAAGGGAACTGATTGGTCAGGAGTAAAAAGTCCTGCCCCCAGAGCGCAAATCATGTTTTTACTCCCAAATCTCTTTCTACAAATTTACAAAACTTTTTACAAGCTTACGAATCTCTTGGTAACGTGACAACAGTGACATAACTCCGTGCGTGCGCAGATTCAAAATCGGCAAGTGTATTTTTGATACACAGCAGAATATTCATACTCGTAAATGGGATTGTAATAATTCTGATAATAAATTATACTTACAAACCTTATTGAATGGATTCAAATGTGAAGTTACAAGTTTGTGAGCGTTGTTAAATCTTTCACATCATGATACAAGCCTGCAAAATTAAGTTACACATTTGCGAATCGTACTTGCAACCACGAATCTCAAGTGACGACTGTTAAGGGGAGGCGAGTGGGTCATTTTAAGAGCGACAACTGCACACACTACAATTCTGAGTTCTGTAAGATTCTCCTACATGTCCAGAGGAAAACTACAAACAATGCATGCAGGGCAGAATTAGGCCAATACCCACTAATAATAAAAACTCTAAAAAAGGCAATTAAGTTTAGGAAACATCTCAAATTCAGTGACCCCCTCTCATATCATTACCAAGCCCTGCAATGCCAAGAGCTGAGCAAAGAAAAGAGTCCCCTCATCCAGCTGGTCCAGGGGCTGAGTTCATAAATCTGTTCTACTAACACACTGAAGCCTCAGGACCAGAACATCCAATCAATCAGAATAAACCAACAGTCAAAACAAAACTACATTGCTTATTGAGAAACACAAGCACAAGCACAAAGTAAAATGCAGTGCTATCTGGCCCAAAATCGACAGTACACCGTGGCTAACTATTTGACCATGGTTACTGATCAAAACTTTAGAAAAACCTTGACAAAGTACAGGCTCAGTGTGCACAGCCTTGCCATTGAGAAAGGTAGACACAGGCAAACCTGGCTCCCTGTAGAGGAAAGGCTGTGCAACCACTGCACCACAGCAGAACCTGAGACAGAGCTGCATTTCCTGACAAAATGTAAAAAAA
Organism: Coregonus lavaretus; assembly: GCF_964263955.1. NCBI lineage: Eukaryota > Metazoa > Chordata > Actinopteri > Salmoniformes > Salmonidae > Coregonus > Coregonus lavaretus. The sequence goes on from NC_139994.1 coordinate 36,385,627, forward strand.
TATAGAACAATTAGAGTAATTTCCCCAAATTTGAAATAGTTTTTCAAATGTGTAGCTACAGGTCAGACTGCTATGGAATGTTGAGTGGAAGCTTATGTTATGTGGAATGACTAGCTAGTGTAGTCCAGGGGACGGAATGGAAGGTATGAGGTCTGATGTGATCGCATGCTGCTAAAATTGCTTATTTGTTTTGGTTGGTTGGTTCAGCATTGTAATTTGTTGGTATTACTAGATAGCTAGCTAACGAGATAACTGTAGCAAGCTAGCCATATGCTAACAGCAGCTAGTTAAACCAAGTCATTAGCTAGATAGATTACATTCAATTCGGCTCCATTGTGGCTACAGTAGCTATCTAGCGCTCTCTCACTAACGTTAGTTAGATAGCCAAGCTAAACTCAAGTCTATCGTAAATCATGGAGTTGAGTTGATTTAGCTTATCTAGCTAGCTAGCTAGCTGTTTTAGATGTTGACCAGACGGGCCACATCGCTTTTCTAGCTAACCTAGGTAGCTAGCTAGCTAGCTATATAGCTAACATAAGGGTTAATGTTAACCCACAGAATGATGTTTCCTAAGCTTGTTACATTGAAGCCATCCATGTGTTTGTGTGTGTGTGTGAGAGAGAGAGCGAAAGAGGAGTAGCTAGCTAGTATGAGAGGGAGAGAAAGAATGCATCTGGTGAATGACTTAGCCGCACATGGAATCTGATTATCACATTACTGTAATTTATGCATGGCAACACATGATGTCATGACACATTCGTTTGAGGTATACAGTTGAAGTCGGAAGTTTACATACACCTTAGCCAAATACATTTAAACTCAGTTTTTCACAATTCCTGACATTTAATCCTAGTAAAAATTCCCTGTTTTAGGTCAGTTAGGATCACCACTTTATTTTAAGAATGTGAAGTGTCAGAATAATAGTAGAGAGAATTATTTATTTCAGCTTTTATTTATTTCATCCCATTCCCAGTGGGTCAGATTAGTATTTGGTAGCATTGCCTTTAAATTGTTTAACTTGGGTCAAACATTTCGGGTAGCCTTCCACAAGCTTCCCACAATAAGTTGGGTGAATTTTGGCCCATTCCTCCTGACAGAGCTGGTGTAACTGAGTCAGGTTTGTAGGCCTACTTGCTCGCACACGCTTTTTCAGTTCTGCCCACAAATGTTCTATAGGATTGAGGTCAGGGCTTTGTGATGGCCACTCCAATACCTTGACTTTGTTGTTCTTAAGCCATTTTGCCACAATTTGGGAAGCATGCTTGGGGTCATTGTCCATTTGGAAGACCCATTTGCGACCAAGCTTTAACTTCCTGACTGATGTCTCGAGATGTTGCTTCAATATATCCACATAATTGTCCTTCCTCATGATGCCATCTATTTTGTGAAGTGCACCAGTCTCTCCTGCAGCAAAGCACCCCCACAGCATGATGCTGCCACCCCCGTGTTTCATGGTTAGGATGGTGTTTTTCGGCTCGCAAGCGACCCCCTTTTTCCTCCAAACATAACAATGGTCATTATGGACAAACAGTTATATTTTTGTTTCATCAGACCAGAGAACATTTCTCCAAAAAGTACCATCTTTGTCCCCATGTGCAGTGGCAAACCGTAGTCTGGCTTTTTTATGGCGGTTTTAGAGCAGTGGCTTCTTCCTTGCTGAGCGGCCTTTCAGGTTAAGTCGATATAGGACTCGTTTACTGTGGACATATATACTTTTGTACCTGTTTCCTCCAGCATCTTCACAAGGTCTTGAAATACATCCACAGGTACACCTCCAATTGACTCAAATGATGTCAATTAGCCTATCAGAAGCTTCTAAAGCCATGACATTATGTTCTGGATTTTTCCAAGCTGTTTAAAGGCACAGTCAACTTAGTGTACTTAGTGAACTTCTGACCCACTGGAATTATGATACAGTGAATTATAAGTGAAACAATCTGTCTGTAAACAATTGTTAGACAAATTATTTGTGTCATGCACAAAGTAGATGTCCTAACCGACTTGCCAAAACGATCGTTTTTTAACAAGAAATTTGTGGATTGGTTGAAAAACGAATTTTAATGACTCCAACCTAAGTGTATGTAAACTTCCGACTTTTATCAGTTGTGTGTCTGTCTCTGAGTTTTATCTTTATAGTGGCAGATACCTGAGTTGATTCCAGACCAGCTCGACAGGACATATTCCTATAAGACTTCAACGGGAACCCATCTTTAGTTTTTGTCAGGTCACACACAAGTTTACACATAAAAAACTTACAACATGTCTCTGCATCATAAATGTGTCTTCCCCAAGTCTAGTGACCACCGTCCTCTGGACTCAGCCAGCCTAAACAGACAGATATACACATCACTGGGACATTGTTATTACATTATCATTAACAGACATTACCACCTTACAGAATGGTGGCTGTACCTGCATCGACTGATCACATCTGATGTTATTCAGTACAAACCTTGATTTCCATCGAAATCGAGACTACTTGTATTGTCTGTATCGGTGTTGTGTAGCACCAGGTTAGTATGCTGTGATCTGATGTGAGGATGACACCCTAAGAACAGGTGGGTTCAAGAAGGATGGAAACCTAGAGTTCAACATTAGGGCCATTTTCTACAGGAGATAGCCAGACACACACATCTGTATTGAGGTTAGAAAAACACACACAGAGTTTACTGGGTTGACACAGAAAGGTTACAGTACTAATTATTTGAGTCACACGTGTGTGTGTGTGTGTGTGTGTGTGTGTGTGTGTGTGTGTGTGTGTGTGTACACGTGTGCTTGATTAAAGAGGAGGAAGCCACTGACAGCTGATGAGCTGCAGGTCGTATTATCTTTAAGGTAACTATTAGTGATGTATTATTGTTATTTACTATTAGGCCTATATACACTACCAGTCAAAAGTTTGGACACACCTATTCATTCAAGGGTTTTTCTTTATTTGTACTATTTTTTACATTGTAGAATAGTAGTGAAGACATCAAAACTATGAAATAACACATATGGAATCATGTAGTAACCAAGAAAGTGTTAAACAAATCAAAATATATTTAAGATTTTAGATTCTTCAAATAGCCACCCTTTGCCTTGATGACAGCTTTGCACACTCTTGGCATTCTTTCAACCAGTTTCATGAGGTAGTCAACTGGAATGCATTTCAATTAACAGGTGTGCCTTCTTAAAAGTTAATTTGTGGAATTTCTTTACTTCTTAATGCGTTTGAGACAATCAGTTGTGTTGTGACAAGTGCAGAAGATAGACCTATTTGGTAAAAGATCAAGTCCATATTATGGCAAGAACAGCTCAAATAACAAAGAGAAATGAAAGTCCATTACTTTAAGACATGAAGGTCAGTCAATATGGAAAATGTCAAGAACTTTGAAAGTTTCTTCAAGTGCAGTCGCAAAAACCATCAAGCGCTATGATGAAACTCGTTCTCATGAGGACCGCCACAGGAATGGAAGACCCAGAAATACCTCTGCTGCAGAGGATAAGTTCATTAGAGTTACCATCCTCAGAAATTGCAGTCCAAATAAATGCTTCATAGAGTTCAAGTAACAGACACATCTCAACATCAACTGTTCAGAGGAGACTGTGTAAATCAGGCCTTCATGGTTGAATTGCTGCAAATAAACCACTACTAAAGGCCACCAATAAGAAGATGAGAATTGCTTGGGCCAAGAAACACGAGCAATGGACATTAGACCGGTGGAAATTTGTCCTTTGGTCTGGAGTCCAAATTTGAGATTTTTGGTTTCAACCACCATGTCTTTGTGAGACGCGGTGTGGGTGAACGGATGATATCCGAATGTGTATTTCCCACCATAAAGCATGGAGAAGGATGTGTTATGGTGTGGGGGTGCTTTGCTGGTGACACTGTGATTTGTTTAGAATTCAAGGCACACAACCAGCATGTCTACCACATCATTCTGCAGCGATACGCCATTCCATCTGGTTTGGGCTTAGCGGGAATATCATTTGTTTTTCAACAGGACAATGATCCAACACACCTCCAGGCTGTGTAAGCAGCCAACAAGTGCTCAGCATATGTGGGAACTCCTTCAAGACTGTTGGAAAAGCATTCCAGGTGAAGCTGGTTGAAAGAATGCCAAGAATGTGCAAAGCTGTCAAGGCAAAGGGTGGCTACTTTGAAGAATCGGAAATATAAAATATATTTTGATTTGTTTAACACGTTTTTGGTTACTGCATGATTCCATATGTGTTATTTCATCGTTTTGATGTCTTCACTATTATTCTACAATGTAGAAAATTGTAAAAATAAAGAAAAACCCTGGAATGAGTAGGTGTGTCCAAACTTTTGACCTGTACTATATATATATATATATATATATATATATATATATATATATATATATATATATATATATATATATATATATATATATATATATATATATATATATGTACTATATATATATATATATTTTTTTTTTTTTTGCTCAGAAAACTTGGGGGGGGCCAAATAAAATCATTTAGGGTGTATTCACTTGGAATCACCGCATCCAGTAGGTGGCAGCAACACACCTTTTGGGGTTGTAGTCCGCCATAAAACCCCACCGAAGAACAAAAACCAAGCGAAAGGAAAAATAACTTACCGGTACGTGATTCTAGAAACTCTCGTTGTCGTTGTAAAATTAAACAAACAATACAACACCACAACCCCTTACCCTATGTGGGAAGATTTTTTACATGACAGACTGCTTTGAGCGATGACGTCGCAGCTGGACCCTATTGGGGGAGCCTATTCCTCTCTGATAAGATACCGTTGCACAAACATGCTTATCTAGGCATACACCAGCACTGGTACCAGGTAGTATTAGCTAGCTAGCTACGTTCTCTCTGACTCTTAGTACATTTAGCAAGCTAGCTAGCCAGCTAACTAGCGATTAGCATTAGCGGCTAAACAAAATTACTTTAGCAACAACTTGCTAACAAAAGACAAACTAGCAGATTGTAGTTTGCAGACAGTAGATACACAAACTAAGTGTATATAACGCTCGTGGAAAGCAGCATGTCACCAACTTTGTTGCATCAATCTGACCATGCAGAGTGAACAGCAAGAAAGTGTTCTTTACTCCGTGTTTGAGCAACTGCTCTCTCCTTGAGTGACAGGGTGCTTGGTGTGGTTAGCACCAGCAGCAGGAGGGAGAGAGACGACTGCAGTAGCAAACGGAGTAAACTATATATAAAAAAAAAAAGTATCACATTTAACAAACCAAACAGGTAGAAGGTAAAGTAAATACTCAAAACGGTCCATGCACCAATACCGGTATATAGTAAAATACCGCCAAGCCCTACCATGTAAAGTTCTCTGCTGAGTGGACTTTTAACTTGCAACAATTCTCAACCACTAACAAACGCAACAGTGTTGTGGAATATGTGCTGTGTTGACACAATCCTGTCCATCTATGGAAGCTTTACCTTTCAGGTACACGGACCTGAGCAGTCACTAACCTTATGTTGCTTTGGATTAGAGCATCTGCTTAATGTAAAAATGTAGTCCTGCACAGCTGACAGTGCAGACTAAAGTATTTTTTTCCTACTATTTCTTTTTTCTCTCTCTGCATTGTTGGGAAGAGCCTGTAAACCTTTCACTGTTAGTCTGCACCATTGTTTATGAAGCATGTGACCAAATGTGATTGGATTTGACAGGCAGGTGTAGAACCACCACAAACACACACAGCCTGGTACGTACACAAGCCATCAAGACAGTAACACTGAAAAACACCACACTTTGAATTCAAGTTTATTTTAATTATGTTTCATAACCCCCTGCATTAATTCAAATGTCATTAAAGTACAGTTTAGGACAGAGTGATAGAAGTAGAAAATTGAAACACACTTCTTTGCTTGAGTTTCTAGGGAGACCAAGGGGGGTAATAAGCCAAATTGACATAGTTGCATTTTAAATGTGAATATTGTAAGCAAATCAATGATGCCACTTTACCCATCGACTCTCTATTATCAGGAGATCAAGCGTACACGTGTGCACCAATATAGTGGCTGACTATTGCTGTCTGATTTGTTAAGACTTTTTAAACTACCTGGTCAAAGTGTCAGTGTTCAAACAGATTTTGTAATTCTCACTCTTCATGGGGCTGAACAGGTCTGAAAATAACAAATGAGAAAGAAAAAGTTATAGCCACCAAGGTGTGTACATTCTCACATACAATAACTACAGAAAACACAGGACAACTGAATTCTGAAATGGCTTCTACCCCTTAATGTCTACAGAAAATGTTTTACTCATCGTACAAGGTATGTTGTATGTGAAAATGTTTAACTGTGGCTGTTTAAAATTTCCAAACAAGTACTTTTTCAGGTAAAATGGGTCATTTATGGGTGTGAAATTTAGCAAGCAAATTAGAATTTCAGGACCAGTCATTCCTATCCAGGTTCCAGCAACAGAATACAAATAATTTTCATTCCAGCTTTCGCAGAATTCAGAGTCTCACAGTTTATTTAATGCAGAGTCTCGGCATGTAACATGAGTCTGCATTAGAGAAGCACAACACAGTCATACATCCAATTCAGAATGGGTGCAACTGGAGATACATGAGGCGTCACTATCGATTAGCTCTATTGCAATTTGGGGATCAGGGATATTCTAGTTTCAGAATTCTCTACTAGTTAATGTTTATTTTCTCCAAACCCAATGCTGCAATACCATAATTTTTGTTTGCATAATTGCATTACACCCTAAACCCCTCTTACCATTCCCCGCCATAGGCCATATTGGCTAGTTCTTACTCGTGTTCTTAAAGAGTATGAACATGATTACACTTTCCAAACATCTTGAAGTTACCAACAAGTGAACCCTCCCTCCCCCATTTGTACTCATTCACACAGTCATAACTTGACTCAATGGTCAAGAGCACACACAGGATTAGACAGTGACATACATAGACATTTACCCACTGACATAGACCAAATACTCTGTCTCAACACTTAACATTGCCCGTTTTCTAGTCCCCTTTGTGACCAATGATCGGAAAGAACATAAGGTGAAGGGAATCTGAAGCAAACTCTGCCTTGGGCTAGTTTGGGGTTTACACTATATACAGTGGGGAGAACAAGTATTTGATACACTGCCGATTTTGCAGGTTTTCCTACTTACAATGCATGTAATGGTCTGTCATTTTTATCATAGGTACACTTCAACTGTGAGAGACGGAATCTAAAACAAAAATCCAGAAAATCACATTGTTTGATTAAGTAATTAATTTGTATTTTATTGCATGACATAAGTATTTGATCACCTACCAACCAGTAAGAATTCCGGCTCTCACAGACCTGTTAGTTTTTCTTTAAGAAGCCCTCCTGTTCTCCACTCATTACCTGTATAAAAGACACCTGTCCACACACTCAATCAAACAAACAGACTCCAACCTCTCCACAATGGCCAAGACCAGAGAGCTGTGTAAGGACATCAGGGATAAAATTGTAGACCTGCACAAGGCTGGGATGGGCTACAGGACAATAGGCAAGCAGCTTGGTGAGAAGGCAACAACTGTTGGCGCAATTATTAGAAAATGGAAGAAGTTCAAAATGACGGTCAATCACCCTCGGTCTGGGGCTCCATGCAAGATCTCACCTCGTGGGACATCAATGATCATGAGGAAGGTGAGGGATCAGCCCAGAACTACACGGCAGGACCTGGTCAATGACCTGAAGAGAGCTGGGACCACAGTCTCAAAGAAAACCATTAGTAACACACTACGCCGTCATGGATTAAAATCCTGCAGCGCACGCAAGGTCCCCCTGCTCAAGCCAGCGCATGTCCAGGCCCGTCTGAAGTTTGCCAATGACCATCTGAATGATCCAGAGGAGGAATGGGAGAAGGTCATGTGGTCTGATGAGACAAAAATAGAGCATGGAGGTGGAAACATCATTCTTTGGGGATGCTTTTCTGCAAAGGGGACAGGACGACTACACCGTATTGAGGGGAGGATGGATGGGGCCATGTATCGCGAGATCTTGGCCAACAACCTCCTTCCCTCAGTAAGAGCATTGAAGATGGGTCATGGCTGGGTCTTCCAGCATGACAACGACCCGAAACACACAGCCAGGGCAACTAAGGAGTGGCTCCGTAAGAAGCATCTCAAGGTCCTGGAGTGGCCTAGCCAGTCTCCAGTCCTGAACCTAATAGAAAATCTTTGGAGGAAGCCGAAAGTCCGTATTGCCCAGCGACAGCCCCGAAACCTGAAGGATCTGGAGAAGGTCTGTATGGAGGAGTGGGCCAAAATCCCTGCTACAGTGTGTGCAAACCTGGTCAAGACCTACAGGAAACGTATGATCTCTGTAATTGCAAACAAAGGTTTCTGTACTAAATATTAAGTTCTGCTTTTCTGATGTATCAAATACTTATGTCATGCAATAAAATGCAAATTAATTACTTAAAAATCATCATGTGATTTTCTGGATTTTTGTTTTAGATTCCGTCTCTCACAGTTGAAGTGTACCTATGATAAAAATTACAGACCTCTACATGCTTTGTAAGTAGAAAAACCTGCAAAATCGGCAGTGTATCAAATACTTGTTCTCCCCACTGTATGCTAGTGTTGACCTATTCTGTCTTTACACAGTATGGGTCACAAAGTAGATCAGAAAACAGGCCAGGGAAAATAGCAATAAGGATATTCAGACCTTGTATGTCACTCTCACTCTCACAGAAACACAGTTTCATACAGACATTCACATTAAGCCAATTATACACCCACCCAAACAATCTAACAGAACAGTAATTCATATTCAGACACACAGGCAATCACATCCATACCAACAAACAAATGTGACTGGGCACTAACTTACTCTCAAACACACCAACCTCGTCTCTCACACAACAACCTTCTCTCTATGACACACACGCACGTATAAAACACTTACTGACAGTCACTCACGCAAAGCACACAAAATGCCATAACATGACATTACACTTTTTTGGTTTAGGTTCAATATAAATCCTGAAAGTCAGTATAAAAAAAAAAGAAAATATATAATATTCAAAACTACCTCTACCATGAAGCAAATTCATATTTTATTGTAAACGACTTGTGTGAATTGTGAATCATTTACAAACCAATTTCTTCAAAATGATACCAACCACCTCGTAAAAAGATTGACCTAGCTAACCAGTATGACTGTGCTAGGGTAGCCCTCTCCAGTAAAATAAATAAATTTAAAAAATCAAAATATGATATACTTTTTTTGTAATTTTGGAGAAAATTACAAATGTGTTGAGTTTCAGATCTATTGCAAACCATGTTGGTTGGTCGACTGTTGTGCTGGAGTTCTTAAAGTGGAACTGACAGCGTTTTAACTACTTTGCGGACATGAAATAGAATCATATAAATCAGTCATAAATATTAAATTCCCAGTTTATACTTCAAAACCAACTTTATAAGAGGTTCTATTTGCCTCAATTCCATGACTTACAGTAAGGCATTGTTGGCAGAATAGATGGATGCAGTTCGCTGCATGATTAATATAATTCACCAGTACATTTCTTAGTAGTCCAAATTTTTTTTGCTATCAGGTTGTAAATCACAGCTGGCCTGGTACATTGTTTGCTGCCACAACCCATTCAGGATGCACCGTTTCAGTTTCAATGACTCAATATTTTGAACAAAAACGGACAACTGTAACTAAGGCTGGGAATGTCAACACAATCAAACATGCAAGGGCAATGATCACAAGTCACTAATAACGTAGGCTAGTGCACGTGCCAAAAAATGACCGCGGGCCGAATAGGACACGAGAGTATAAATTAGTCAACAGTTGAGTCATAGACTTTATGAAATTACAGCCTCATGCACTCGCGTCGGTGAATTCAACTTACATTTCGCTGCTTTTGTGTGTCCCGTTTACAGCGCGCAGCCGAGGGAAAGTGTACAGACATGCCACAGTCCTAGCTAGGCTAACAAAATGTTGCTGTCTGGCTTCGGTTTTTAAAGCTTGACAATTAACAAAACATTTTAACCTGCAACGACTTATCCACAGTTAGCATATCTTAGTTGTCAATCAAATGTATTTGGCATCGATCAAATGGGCGGGCAGGCAGGCAAGTTGACCATTCAGTTGTCAAAAAGTGGGTTCGGACAAGCATGCATTGGCAGGCAAGCTACAGAAGGACGAGCAGGCTACCCGTCGTTTATCTGTGCATTTTTGACGGCTAACTACTGTTAGCTGGAAAAGTTTGAGGGTCTGTCTAATGTTCCCTAGTTAGATTTTAGGTCATCTCGCTCTGGCTAGCATTAGTTGTTGATCTTGTTGATGTGCATAGGCAACTGAGGGAGAAAGCCTACCTTTTTATGGTTGTTTAATCAATAGGATTGTGTTCCCAAATGTAAGACTCCCTTGGTATTTACATATTTGCAGAAATCCAGTCAGGTGTATTTAGTGGCTTTTGGCGAATGCGTTCTAATCTAAAATCGCGGTGTTGCTACTGCCTGTAAACACACAGTCCAGTTCAAAGTGAATGATGGCAGGCCAATGAGGCAATGGCTTATTTACATATAGGCCTACTGTAGATCTGATTGGCTATGGCGCACGGGTCTACGTAGACTCCGTAGTCCGGCGACTACGTTTTTTTTCGGTTTTATTTACTGCAGTGTCAATTGCCCAAACGCATAGACGCTTAACCACTCTATAGTGCTATAGAATTTTCACAAATGCCTTACTATACGTCATTCCCAAACATTCTATGAATTTATGAAAACGACCATATCTAAGCGCTCGCTCATCAGAATACAATTTTTAAAAAGTAATATTCTTCCTGGGGCTGTATATGAACAGATTAATAAGACTTCATGTTGCTAAAAATCTCAGTTCCACTTTAAGTACCAGAGAAAATAAAATATTCAAGATGCCTCAGCGCCCCATATTGAAGACTATGGGGCTCGCAAACCCACACAAACCTAGTGCCCCAAAGCCCTGCCCCCCTCCCTGCTTAGCAAGCATTGTCAAAAATAATTTCAAAGAAGCAAAAGAAATACAAATAATGTATCTGCTTTTATCAGCATCGAAAACATTTTTGCGGGACAAGAAAATATCACAGCTGCCAGTTTGAAGATGCTACAATTCGCTTTCAAATATAATTCTAATGTGAGCAAATGTGAGCAAACCCACCTTACATGAGAATAGTCCCTCAGCCCTTCACAATAACAAAACTGCACGAAAATAAATGTCTATTTAATAAAAAACTCTGCCAAGTTCTCAGCTCATATGTACCATAGCAAAATACCCTCCCTTCTCTCTTGGAGCCAGAGTGAGGAACATCACTCAAGAGCTCTGAAGATTTAAAAAATAAAAAGCATAGTTTCTTGTTGCCTCGTTTTTAGTCTAAATAAAATGTTGGCCTTGGCATGCACAGTAAATACTGACAATTAATACATTCAAAACTTTAAATTGCCATTATGGAGATGAAAAAGAAAAACACTTTGGAGATAGATTCTAATTAGACCCTAACCCTAAAGACATGCCCATTGTTACCAACATGAAATGTCTACCTCTAAAAAAAACATTACTTTTAAGGGACCCTCACATTGAGGAAGAAAAAGCAGATCTTAAAAATATGTTATGTTAAACCATGTTGTTTTGCACAAAGAAAACCGTAAGATTGCCTCTAGGACAATTCAGGCAGATGTTAGGAGGGCCTTTTTGCTGAAGACTGAGTTTGTTTCATTTGACTGTGTTTAGCTTTTCATGTATTGTGTAATTTGTATGTACACTGAAAATATAAAATGCAACATGTAAAGTGTTGGTCCCATGTTTCATGAGCTGAAATAAAACATCTCAGAAAGTTTTCATACGCACAAAAAGCTTATTTCTCTCAATTTTCTTTCACAAATTTGTTTACATCCCTGTTAGTGAGCATTTCTGCCAAAATAATCCATCCACCTGACAGGTGTGGCATATCACGCTGATTAAACAGCATGATCATTACACAGGTGCACCTTGTGCTGGGGATAATAAAAGGCCACTAAAATGTGCAGTTGTCAAAACACAATGCCACATTTGTCTCAAGTTGAGGGAGCGCGCAATTGGCATGCTGACTGCAGGAATGTCCGCCAGAGCTGTTCCCAGATAATTCAATGTTAATTTCTCTACCATAAGCCCCCTCAAATGTCATTTTAGAGAATTTGGTAGTACGTCCAACCGGCCTCACAACCGCAGACCACGTGTATGGCGACATGTGAGCGAGCGTTTTGCTGATGTCAACGTTGTGAACAGAGTGCCCCATAGTGGTGGTGGGGTTATGGTATGGGCAGGCATAAGCTATGGACAACGAACACGATTGCATTTTATCTATAGCAATTTGAATACAGAGATACCATGACAAGATCCTGAGGCCCATTGTCGTGTCATTCATCCGCCGCCACCTCATGTTTCAGCATGATCATGCACAGCCCTATGTCGCGAGAATCTTTACACAATTCTTTGAAGCTGAAATTGTCCCAGTTCTTCCATGGCCTGCATACTCCAGACATCCATTGAGCATGTTTGGGATGCTGTGGATCGACGTGTACGACAGTTTCAGTTCCCGCCAATATCCAGCAACTTCGCACAGCAATTGAAGAGGAGTGGGACAACATTCCACAGGCCACAATCAACAGCCTGATCAACTCTATGAGAAGATGTGACCACCATTTGCCTCATGCAGCGCGACACCAGATACTAACTGGTTTTCTGATCCATGTCTCTACATTTTTTTAAAGGTATCTGTGACCAACAGATGCATTTCTGTATTACGAGTCATGTGAAATCCATTGATTAATTTATTTCAATTGACTGATTTCCTTATATGAACTAACTCAGTAAAATCTTTGAAATTGTTGCATTTATATTTTTGTTCAGTATATATAGATATGTACAGTGTTTACTGATGTGTGCATGCAGGGCTCATCTGCGATAGAGAACATGGTTTCAGCATGACTCCCTGCTTAAATAAAGATTTTTAAAAAATGCCCATGCTGATCGTAATTTCCAACAACACCTGTGCGTCTTTCCGAAATTGGAAAGACGCACCAGTTCTTTCCATAGTTGCAGACATATGGCCCTATTCTGTATATAGTGCACTACTTTATGGGCCCTGGTCAAAAGTAGTGCACTTTATAGGGAATAGGCTGCCATTTTGACCTATAGTCACAATAACATCATAATGGGGGCCAGATCATGCACCACCGCAAAATAAGTATGAAAGCTCAGAAAATTGTTTTACTAGTAAGATGCAGCACAATGTCAGTAATTGGATGCTACTGTGAATTGTGTTTTCATGAACTGCTCCTGTACTGGTATGAGATTGTTTATACATAGGGGAATTATTGTCCTGTGCTATAGTAGCTTGATTGTAGGCTATCATTCACAGTTTTTACAATGGGCCCAATCTCTTCTTTATGTGGTCTTATATCGTATTTATATCTTATTTTCTCCACACGATTATTCGTAGTGACAGGAAACAAATCATGTTGCGTCTAAGTAAAAGCTGCCCTTTTTTATTGCGATGTTTACATTAAAAGTACTCTCACATTATAGATGATGGCAGTCAGAGTTTGAGCCTTGGTTATTGAACAACATCTCAAACAGGAACAAGATTCCCTAGGAGAGTGCACAACGAACGCTCTACTTGCATAATGGATATCGGAATAAACCAATGTTTCAATTCAGCTTAATTGTGCTTGTATTCTGTCTGTGGTGTGAGAGAAAGACAGATGAAATGAGCACATGAGGGAGAGTAATTAAGGCACTTGAGTGACAAAAGGTGTGTGAATGTAAGCGGGCAGGATGGCTGGTGTGAGTGAGCCATTACAAGAGTCTACAGCGCTTTCGGAAAGTATTCAGAACCCTTTCCTTTTTCCACATTTTGTTATGTTGCAGCCTCATTCTAAAATGTATTTAATTGTCCCCTAATTGTTTTCTTTCATGGGAAACGAACCCACGTCATTATGGGGTAGTGTGTTAAAAATATTTAATCCATTTTAGAGTAAGGCTGTAACGTAACAAAATGCATACATTTTTTGTGCTGTGTTAAATAGCAACAAATGTAATATTGTCATATAATAATGGCTTTCTATCTATAACAGCGTTGATGTCTGACGTATGTGAGCGCCACCATGTCGAATAATAAAAAATAAAATAAAATGCAATTCAAAGACTTGAGCCTGCTAGTTGTCATCGATAACAGATCAGGTTTGAATAACCTAAACATGTTTTACGGTTGGGACGGACTGGGCCGCCGAAAGTGTATGTGACTCAAGCTGCTGAACTAGCTAGCTGTTGATCATTTTGAAAGTGACAACTTTAAAGCAACGTAAAGCCACCAAGCTATGTTCTAATACAGGCATTTGTTTGATTACGCAGCTAAGGCTTGTTTATTTTTCTGTAATGCTAGCAAGAAGTCCAGTTTCCAATCTGCCTGGCTGCCCACAGCACGCAACCAGCTAGCAATGGGCAGCTAGCTAGCTAGATATTTCTGGTATAGATGAGACATTATTCAAGTCGAAGTTGGATATTAGTAGTGCTGTAGCAAAGGATCTATTGTCCAACCATTTGTGAATACGTTTAAACCCCCAAATATAGCATCTTAATTTCAAGCAAAAACGCACGGAAGTGAATGGGCTTTCCAACATTCTGAAGCTTTCTTTACCCTTTCGTGGTTGTTGTTAAGGTTAACCCTTGGAATACAATCTGTCCCCCAAGGAAATCTAATTAACATAATACAAAAATCCCCATCAAAATCCGTCTGTTTAAGCTAGTTTTGTTGCATGGGCTGGGTCTCAATCCACCTGGATTTAAGGCGGAGTTGCTCATTGGTTGTTAGAAATAACAACATTTTCAATGACAACATGTGTATTAGAATTAGAACAAAGTAAAAAAAAAAAAAACACTTAGCTGTTAGCTAGGCAAGTTGTACTTCGAGGCTTAAAATCAATGCAAAGAAGATTTGTGGTTGGATTTGCAGTGTGAATTTACTTTGAAAATTTTGACATGAGCTAGCAACTTTTGACAGCGATTTCGTCTGAAAAAAAAGTAGTGCCCCAATATTTGGACAATCGTTGTGATTGGAGGATAGCGGTGAGGGTTATCGAATTAGGATCAAGTCCCATGTTCTCCTCGAGCTCATTAATGATAGAATGTTCATATTTGAAGATGGCAGAAAAGCCAGTCTCTTTGGCAATGACAAGGAGTGGAATGTTAGCTAAAGAGACTGGTACCCAGGTTGGTCTGCTGTAACCAAGAAGCTTGATCTTGACATCTAGCCACTTAAGTACCTAGCAAGTTAGCAAACCAAATGCAAAGCTGGAGCCCTGAGCTGGATATAATTTATATATCTTAGAGTTATAGGCAGTGGCGTAGCACACACCCCCGCAGCCCCCGGGTGCCCCCAAAAAATACATTTTTAAACAGTTCTGAAAATCAGTCAGTATTTTGAAATACCCCAATGTACGTTATATCGCCCAAGCCTACTGCCGATAAAAGTGGATGACGTATTCAGCTGGAAACAATACAAATTGGATCAATATTTTGCAAGGTTCTTCGCTTTTTTTGTGTGGCAATGTTCCTCACCTATCTCAAGTTTTTCAGCTGATTATTACCTTGCAATACCAGGATACAATCCTAAAATGTCTTAAGCCAAAAAAGGACTGATATCATTAAGTATGCATTGGGCAAGTTACCTTTAGTGCAAAATAACATGGTTAAGACTATTTCAGTCAAAAAATGCAGGCAGCTCCTAATGAAATAAAAAGGGGGAATAAGAACATAACATACAAATCAGCCAAAACAAAAATCACCAGGTTGCCAGGTTCTGAAGGTTGAGAAAAGATAAGTTGAAGAGGTGTCTGAGCTGCAAGAGCTGAATGTTGTGCAAAAGCCGGGTATATCCTGTTGTCCTGGATGGAAGATAGGGTGGCAAGGATTAAAAAGATGGGTCACACACACACACACACACACACGTCGCAACACCAGTGCCCAAATCAAAATATTCCTTATCCCCTTGTGTAGAGCCACAATTATTTGATAGACATAAGCAAGATGGTAATGGAGCCATATTGCTTACCCTGACCCTTTCAGATCTAAGTTAGGGTTGACCTAAAATAGACATTTTCACTGGCATGTCAGACTGATGCAGTGCATTCGGAAAGTATTCAGACCCCTTGACTTTTTCCACAGTTACGTTACAGCTTTATTCTAAAATTGATTAAATACATTTTTTTCCTCATCAATCTACACACAATACGAAATTGAGCTCAGGTGCATCCTGCTTCCACTGATCATCCTTGAGATGTTTCTACAGCTTAATTGGAGTCCACCTGTGGTAAATTCAATTGATTGGACATGATTTGGAAAGGCACACACCTGTCTATATAAAGGTCCCACAGCTGACAGTGCATGTCAGAGCAAAAACCAAGCCATGAGGTCGAAGGAATTGTCCGTAGAGCTCCGAGACAGGATTGTGTCGAGGCACAGATCTGGGGAAGGGTAGCAAAAAATGTTGGCAGCATTGAATGTCCAAGAACACAGTGGCCTCCATCATTCCTAAATGGAAGAAGTTTGGAACCACCAAGACACTTCCTAAAGCTGGCCGCCCAGCCAAACTGAGCAATCGGGGAAGAAGGGCCTTGGTCAGGGAGGTGACCAAGAACCCTATGGTCACTCTGACAGAGCTCCAGAGTTCCTCTGTGGAGATGGGAGAACCTTCCAGAAGGTCAACCATCTCTGCAGCACTCCACCAATCAGGCCTTTATGGTTGAGTGGCCAGATGGAAGCCACTCCTCATTAAAAATGCACGACAGCCCGTTTGGAGTTTGCCAAAAGGCACCTAAAGGACTCTCAGACCATGAGAAACAAGATTCTGTGGTCTGATGAAACCAAGATTGAACTCTTTGGCCTGAATGCCAAGCATGTTGGTGGCAGCATCATCTTGTGAGGTTGTTTTTTAGCGGCAGGGAGACTAGTCAGGATTGAGGGAAAGTTGAACGTAGCAAAGTACAGAGAGATCCTTGATGAAAATCTGCTCCAGAGCGCTAAAGACCTCAGACTGGGGCTAAGGTTCACCTTCCAACAGGACAATGACCCTAAGCACACATCCAAGACAACGCAGGAGTGGCTTCGGGACAAGTCTGAATACTTGTGTAAAAGGTTCTGAATACTTGTGTAAATGTGATATATATAATATTTATTTGCCAAAAAATTATTCAACCGGTTTTTGCTTTGTCATTATGGGGTATTCTGTGTATATTATTATAATAATTTTTTTATCCATTTTAGAATAAGGCTGTAACATAACAAAATGGAAGAAAGTCAAGGGGTCTGAATACTTTCCGAATGCAGTGTGTATATATATACACACACAGCTGCGGTAAAAATTAAGAGACCACTGCAAAATTATCAGTTTCTCTGGTTTTACTATTTATAGGTATGTGTTTGGGTAAAAATTACATTTTTGTTTTATTCTATAATCTACTGACAACATTTCTCCCAAATTCCAAATAAATATTGTCATTTAGAGCATTTATTTGCAGAAAATGACAACTGGTCAAAATAACAAAAAAGATGCAGTGTTGTCAGACCTCGAATAATGCAGAAAATAAGTTCATGTTCATTTTTAAACACAGTACTAATATTTTAACATAGGAAGAGTTCAGAAATCAATATTTGGTGGAATAACCCTGATTTTCAATCACAGCTTTCATGCGTCTTGGCATGCTCTCCACCAGTCTTTCACATTGATGTTGGGTGACTTTATGCCACTCCTGGCACAAAAATTCAAGCAGCTCGGCTTTGTTTGATGGCTTGTGACCATCCATCTTCCTCTTGATCACATTCCAGAAGTTTTCAATGGGGTTCAGGTCTGGAGATTGGGCTGGCCATGACAGGGTCTTGATCTGGTGGTCCTCCATCCACACCTTGATTGACCTGGCTGTGTGGCATGGCGCATTGTCCTGCTGGAAAAACCAATCCTCAGAGTTGGGGAACAATGTCAGAGCAAAAGGAAGCAAGTTTTCTTCCAGGACAACCTTGTACGTGGCTTGATTCATGCGTCCTTCACAAAGACAAATCTGCCCGATTCCAGCCTTGCTGAAGCACCCCCAGATCATCACCGATCCTCCACCAAATTTCACAGTGGGTGCGAGACACTGTGGCTTGTAGGCCTCTCCATGTCTCCGTCTAACCATCAGATTACCAGGTGTTGGGCAAAGCTGAAAATTGGACTCATCAGAGAAGATGACCTTACTCCACTCCTCTACGGTCCAATCCTTATGATCTTTTGCAAACCTCAGCCTGGCTCTTCTTTGCTTCTCATTGATGAAGGGCTTTTTTCTAGCTTTGCACGACTTCAGCCCTGCCCCTAGGAGCCTGTTTCGAACCGTCCCCGCTGTGCACGTCACCCCAGCTGCCGTTTGCCATTCTTTTTGTAGGTCACTTGATGTCATCCTATGGTTGTTGAGTGACATTCGAATGAGTTGGCGGTCATCCCGGTCAGAAGAGAGTCGTTTTCACCCTCTGCCTGTCTGTAGCTTTGTTGTCCCCAATGTCTGCTGCTTGACCTTGTTCTTATGAACCAGGATGGAAGCAACCTGACGCTCACTGTATCCCTCTGCCAGTAAAGCCAGAATTGAACCTTTCTTTTCCTCACTCAAAACTTTCCTTTTCAACTCTTTTGGCATGGTCAATAGTTATTTTTTGATTAATATTACTTTTGAGGTACTATTAGCACTGTTTTTGCCATCCAGCTGGTCCTATTGCAAGAGGATAGTGATAACCACAGCAGTGGTTTTTATACTTTTCCTCATTAAATAAGATTTGGTTCAGGTGATCACCTAATCAGTACCTAATTCAGTAGAATGAGGTGTGCCTGTGTTGGAATTCAAAAAGACTGGAATGGAATGGCTGTCATACATGTAGAGATGCTGATTTAAGAAACATTTGCAGTGGTCTCTTAATTTTTTCCACAGCTGTGTGTGTGTGTGTGTGTGTGTGTGTGTGTGTGTGTGTGTGTGTGTGTTTATATATATATATATATATATATATATATATATATATATATATATATAAATAAAAGACTGCCTATATTGTATGTCAGAGTGAATGACTCACCAGTTGAGGGGTTCTAGGGCTCCCCCTGTAGGCGGCCTGTCTCCTTCAGCTCCTCCTCGCAATCGGGGTTGGCGGCGTGGAACTCTGCTACATACAGGCTCTTGTCAATGCTGCCAGGGATAGGCTTGATGTCGGTGACCAGCTGGTCCTCGATAGACTTCAGATTGAAGCGGTCCTCAGAGGTGATCAGGTTGATGGCCAAGCCCAGGTGTCCAAACCTCCCTGAGACAATACCACAGAGGGATGGAATGAACATGTGGCCAGGTTCTCAAAACAAAGCATTCAGATATTACAAGAATATAAAAAGCATTGACATTATACCACACAAAACAGTTTTCATACCTGATCTTCCGATGCGATGCAGGTATGTCTCGGCGTTCTTGGGGAAGTCGAAGTTGATGACGACATTGACAGCCTGGATGTCAATACCTCTGGTGAACAGATCTGTTTCAAACAGTAAACCATAAAACAGTTTAATCAACTGTACTACATACCCAAGTAAAATCTGATATAACCAAACAAAAAATACAGGAAAAAAATTCATATGGACACACAGGGCTCTAAATTAAAGGTGCAATATGCAGAAATGGCTCCGCCATTTCTTTGTTACAAAAATGCTAAATAGTTTGCCTATATAAAGGTGGTACCGGGTCAATGTGCAGGGGTACAGGTTAGTCAAGGTAATTTGTACATGTAGGTAGCCCGGGTGGCCATTTGATTAATTGTTCAGTCTTATGGCTTGGGGTTAAGAAGCTGTTAAGGAGACTTTTGGACCTAGACTTGGCGCCCCGGTACCGCTTGCCATGCGGTAGCAGAGAGAAGAGTCTATGACTTGGGTGACTGGAGTCTGCGAATTTTTTGAGCCTTCGTCTGACACCGCCTTGTGTGTGTGTGTATATATATATATATCTCCTGGATGGCAGGAAGCTTGGCCCCAGTGATGTACTGGGCCGTATGCACTACCCTCTGTAGCACCTTACTGTTGAAATCATGGAAATATAATGATTATTCTAATTCTATAGGGCGGCAGGTAGCATAGCGGTTAAGAGCGTTGGGCCAGTAACCGAAAGGTTACTGGTTCGAATCCCCGACCCGACTAGGTGAAAAATCTGTCCATGTGCCCTTGAACAAGGCACTTAACCCTAATTGCTCCTGTAAATTGCTCTGGATAAGAGCTTCTGCTAAAATGACTAAAATGTAAAATAGTTAGAATATAATAGTGGGAACTTTGAACACTATTGTGTGACATTACAACAAATGAAAATGCCAGGTGGAGTTATTGCTTTGCGTATTCCTCTTTGATTTAGCAGGTACTGTTGCACAAACATACTGATTTAGGTCTACACCATCACTGGTATTATCAGGCTGTATTGCTAGTTACGTTTGCTCTGCCAGCTAACTAGCGATTAGCATAAGCGGCTAACATGATTTAGGCCCAACTTGCTAAGAAAAGACAAACTAGCCATTTGCCCATGTAAGAAACAAACTAAGTGTAATTATGGAACGGTAGTGGATTTATATTAAGAAGCAAAGTGAAAACAGCATCGTTGTCATCAACATTGTTGCATGTGCTGCATTGACCATGCAGACTGAACGCAAGTGTCTCATGGTCGAGAAACAACAAATGCGCTTGAGTGACGGGCGGGGCTAGGTCTGTGTGGAAAGCGGCATGGAGAGAGAGAGGACTCAAATAGCGGAGTAAACTATAAAATTGGACGTTACACACAGCGTATCATTTAACAAACCAAACATTCAAATACCGTTATAGAAGGTAACGTAAAAACCCAAACCGGTCCGTTCATCAATACCGGTATATCGTAAAATACTGTATACCGCCCAGCCCTAAGTTCACCTAATTTCAGTTTGTGACAAAACAAGCAATGCAGTGTAGAGAATCATTGTACCATCTAAACAGCTGTGAAATATATTTTCAATAACCCAAAATATTGTATTTTCAGTTGGTGTACAAAACCGAAAGTAAAAACAAAACTTAACGGGAAGCATATAAATAGCGCACATAGACCAGATCGACCGCTTCTTAGATTTGCTTTCAATGACATTTCAATAAAAGTCACATTTCTGAATTTGGTCGGGTCGCCCATTGGTAGCACACCCCCCCCAATGCTCACTCTGCTCCCCAAATTGAATAAACTGCTACTATTGTTACACACAAATATGGTATAAGAATAACAATTTAAATGTAGCCTTTTACTCCTCCCTGGTTCCCCCTCCATATTGAAATACAAATTCAAATAAAGGAGAAATAAACCAGCTTACCGCTGTGCAATTTCACATGCATCCCTATCAATGAAGACTAGGGTGGGCCAATATCTATTTTAGATTCTCAATTTGAAATTAAAAATGAAGTTGGTTCTGGAAGTATTCTAAGGGTGATTATTAGGTTGCCTAAACATGATTAGTGCTTCCTCTTCAAATCAGTTTTCTAACCTAAATAAAGAGGATAGGTTGCTGCTACTGGTCAGAGTCTGAGGCAGGCTGCCTCTGACTGGGGAGAGAAACAGGGTTGCTTAAGCCTACATTTACATTTTACATTTTTAGTCATTTAGCAGACGCTCTTATTCAGAGCGACTTACAGGAGCAATTAGGGTTAAGTGCCTTGCTCAAGGGCACATCAACAGCCTACTGCCTGAGGTTCAGCGCAACAGCCCATGTCTAATTCTGTAATAATTCTGTATACTAGAAACCAGATATGTTAAGGTTTATATGACCGTTACCAATTATCACTCATTTGAGAAAGAGCACTCGGATGCGAGATGCACATCTTGTCACATCGCAATAGAAACTTTCTCCATTTGAAAAATGTACATTTTCAATATAATTCTTGCTTATGAATTGACCATGTTAAATTTGACTGCACCATTTTATTTGTTCCAAGTTAGCCCACATATTTTAGTGTTTGTTAAGAAGAGAGGAGAGAGAGTGAAAGAGGAGATGGTGTGCATTTCTCTGTTCACCTTACCAGCCTTGCTCAACTTATTTCCCCTTCACAAACCTGAGGACCGGACAAAACCAAAAGCATAATTTGCGGCGAGGGGGATTCAATCATAAAATAAGGTAGCACTATGTGGTGTAGGTCTAAAGCTTTATGTTTATAAAGTAATTTCCAATCACTCAAATTCATCATGGTATATTATTGACCCGTCTCTAATATTAACGCGCCTGGGTACAACCATGATGCTAACGAATATGCGTCACTTTTTTCTCTAGGGCACTGACAACGGTGGAGCGAAGCCTAATCATTGCAACAATTATTATCTGGGTGATTTTTTTTCTGCCCGCACTGGTGCTCCCAAATTAATATACCAGGTCGCACAGCTAAATATTTAGGAGCATATGCGACCAAAATGGTTGCACTTTAGAGCCCTGTGGACACGTACCGGTGCAGACAAGATTTCTGCAGAGTCCATTTCTGAAGTCGTGGAACACACGGTTTCTGTACTCCTGTGAGGATTAAAAGAACACTGCATGAGAGCACTGAACACAACCTCAGAATTGCATCTTTTCTCATGGCTCCCACACATTGACTAGCACAATCTCATATATTCCCCATATATTTCTGTCCAAAAGGTTGTCTCCTCTTTGGTCAGGTTTTTTTGTTGTAGGACAATAAATATGAATCTGTTCATCATTAAATCTGGAATGGTTTGTAGACCATAATAATAAAATCAGGAGAAGGAACCGGTTCAGGGAACAAAACATAAAATTATTAGAGTAACAGAATCAGAACCGTTAACGAAAGAGATCTAAACAGTTCCCGGAACAGAACTGTTATTTTAAAAGCATGGGAACCGGTTAATAACGTTTTTTACATTCCGGGCATTTTTTCCCCAGTCCCACAAAAAACTAAGCCCTCACTCTGTCACTCAAACGTATTCCAGTGTCTGCCTACCAGAAAATCTTTGCCAGTGTGTGTGTGTAGGCAACCTGCCTCTCCACCTCAGAAGCATAGTCTAGTAGCCTACTGACGTTACAAGCGTGATTCAGAAGTTAGGAAGAGAGATTTTTAATTAGAGAAGAATGGATTAACCTTTTCAATGCTAGTTAAGGATACTGTAGTGATCACGTTTCACATTGGATTTTTAACTACAATAAGGTAAGACGTTTTTATTTGAATTATATTGCCGCTCTGCACACACAAGCTTGTTACTTCAAAGGCATTCAAAGTTCCTTCATAGAAGCCGCTCCCCTGTAGGTATAATTCTGTGGGCCTAAGTCAGATGCATGTCATAACAAGATGCCCACCGAGCAAAGCCTCCTCCACACTCTCTCTCCCCACCTGGCAAATTTCAGTCGCATCCTTCACTCATCTGTCCAATGCATGTAAATAGCTTGCCCGCTCCATAGCAAGCTGCTCCATCTCCACTGATTGGTGAAGTAATTGAATGAATAAAAATAAAAAAAGATTTCAGAGGTTTAAAAAGGAACGATATAAGCTGTTACTTTTTTGGGGTTTAAACAGTTTCAGAACTTTATTTTGCTGGTCGGAACAGTGAAACGAAAAAAAAAAAAAAATGGTTCTGTTCAGAACGAAACGATTGGAAAATAATTTTGGTTCCAACCCCTGATAATGTTTCCCCTCCTTTCAAGTGGCTGCAGATTTTCCTCTTGTAGGACAATAAGAGTGACTCTAAATCGCTGACCTGCATCATCTTGGCGTGGATGTAGAAGCAGGAGTAGCCCAGCTGGGTGATCTTCTTGGCCAGCAGCTCAACTCTCTGGGTGGAGTTACAGAAGATGATGGACTGATTGATCTGCAACTGAGAAAGGAAATGTTAAATCTAACAAACAATAATAATAATAAGATGTACTTTATATAGCGCTTTTCATAATAATGAGCATCTCAAAGCTTTAAAAACAAATACAGGGTTCTGGCAGGTCTTAGGCAATGGTTTAACATGAATGTAAACATTTCTGATAGGGTTTAAAAGATCCGACTTTTCCCGGACATTGCCAAAGAGACTGGCCTTTCGGTAATCTCAACGTTCCAATATGCGCTGGATTTATGGTTGTTGGAATTAAGAGTAATATTTTCCCTGACAAAATGTTGAGCCTCAAAAATAGAATGTCAAAAACAAACATTTAGCTGTTAGCTAAGCAAGTTTTTGTATTTTGAGGCTTAAAATCAAAACTAAGACGTTTTGTGGTTGGAATTGCAGTTTGTATTTAGTCATGAGCTAGTAACTTGACTGGTTTCGTCTGGGCAATCCAAAAACTGTTGCTTAGCAACCAGATACCAACATGTTCTGTGCAGAAAAAAAAGTGATAGTTCCAATATTTACATAATCGTTGTGATTGGAGGATGGATGTGAGAGTGATCCAATCAGGATGAAACCCTCTGTTCTCCCCAAGCTCATTAATGATAGAATATTCATATTTGAAGATGGCAGGAAGGCCAGTCTCTTTGGCACATGACATGGAGTACTGAGAGTGGATTAGCTAAAGAGACTGGTTCCCAGGCTAGTAGAGAACAGGCTACTCTGGCAAATGGTGCTTGTTTATTAAAGTTAGATCAAATGTCTGCAAGATCACAAAATAGTATTCCACATAACAGCAACAAATATAATAGCATAGTATAACGTTACGGTAAGACAAAAACACCACCGCATCTCTCTCAGCGCATGACTAAGCAAAATACATAGGTAGGCTACAGTTTGTTTACACCGTCTGCTATACAATTCACTCACTGTACATAATTCAAAACACTGTAGACTACTTTGAAACAACACTGTATAACTCAATATCTAAATCAGGGTTCTCCAACCTTTTCTAGCATGAGAGCTACTTTTAAAAAAATAAAACATGTCGCGAGCTACTCTTTATTTCTAGCCATTAAATATGCACATTCTTCTCTTCTCCCCTGCAATGCTTCCCCACAAGTCTTCCCCAGGTCCTTAGCGTACAAGAGAAAGTAGTGCACTGTTTTCTGCCAATATACCTGGTCAAATAATGGTAAGTAAACAACTAAAAGGGAGGGCCCTATAAAATCTTATGTTTTATATTCTCCCAAATTATATTCTGTTCTATTTTTCCTGGTATTAAATTGTTATTTTGAGAGTCAAAAATAGAGAAACAACTAAATTGGATGTTCTGAGTCCATGCCAATGCTGAAATCACATTAGAAGACAAATGTTTTTAGGTCTGGAAGAAAACTAAACATTTGGATTTAAGTGAAATTCCCCTTTAATTGCACATCTGGACCTTAATTTGCACATCTAGTGAGTGAGGAATGTGGCATCTAATGTACCGGTCTAGCGATGGTTCTGTACTGCTGCTGCTCATTTCATGGCAAAGTTGGCAAATAACAAATAATAGATACAAATCATATACTTACTCATGATATACTTCTGCCAGGTAAGCCTACTCTGCAGTTAACATTTAATTGAGAAGGTTTTGGGGGAAGTATTTCTGTCAACCCACAAGACAATTATCACATCAACTGGCTACACACGGCGTGATAGACAAATGCGCGCACCACAGACAGACCGGGGCAATACTGCTGGAAATTAATTGGCCGATATAGTGTTAGCTTAAAAAGCCAAACCTAACCAGAGGTGGGATGTCAATGTTGATTTAATTATATAGTAGCTGGGAGCTTGCGGTGAAAGATACTTGTGAGATTTGGTCATGCATGTACTTTCAGAATTGTTTGGCGAGCTACTCATAGATGGGCTGCGAGTTACTGGTAGCTGGTGATCGACCTGTTGGAGACCCCTGATCTAAATGTATACCCACATGAAACGGTTTGAGATCAAATGGTTCATACTGCAAATGTTGGCACTGGCAATATATTTAAGTAGGGATTTACCATCACCAAATTGACAGGCTGAAATCAACACCAACAAGAAATTCTGACTTCCTATGATCAAACATGACAAATAGACCTAGGCTGATTCGGAACTTAACATACTGATATATACCATTTGGACATTATATAGGCCATCTGGACATGGTTCACTCACTTTTGGGTTTGGAACTTCCTATGATCATGTGAGACAAGTGGACATTTTGCCCATTTGGAGTATTATATGCCTGAAATAGACATAACATTGGCCTTATGGACAAAAATCACATAAAAAAAGTAATCTGCCGAACGCATTACCGGGGGCAAACTACCCGCCCTCCAGGACACCTACAGCACCCGATGTCACAGGAAGGCCAAAAAGATCAACGACATCAACCACCCGAGCCACTGCCTGTTCACCTTGCTATCATCCAGAAGGCGATGTCAGTACAGGTGCATCAAAGCTGTGACCGAGAGAATGAAAAACAGCTTCTATCTCAAGGCCATCAGACTGTTAAATAGCCATCACTAGCACATTAGAGGCTGCTGCTGCCTATTGAAATCACTGGCCACGAAGAAATGGAACACTAGTCACTTTAATAATGTTTACATACCTTGCATTACTCATCTCATATGTATATACTGTATTCTATAATATTCTACTGCATCTTAGTCCATGCCGCTCTGTCATTGCTTGTCCATATATGTATATATTCTTAAATTCCATTCCTTACTAGATTTGTGTGTATAGGGTATATGTTGTGAAATTGTTAAATATTACTGCGCTGTCGGAGCTAGAAGCACAAGCATTTCGCTACACCCGCAATAACATCTGCTAAACACGTGTATGTGACAAATAAAACATCAACAGTTCAGAGGAGATTGTGTGAATCAGGCCTTCATGGTCAAATTGCTGCAAAGAAACCACTACTAAAGGACACCAATAAGAAGAAGAGACTTGCTTGGTCCAAGAAACATGAGCAATGGAAATTAGACCGGTGGAAATCTGTCCTTTGGTCTGGAGTCCAAATTGGAGATTTTTGGTTCCAACCGCAGTGTCTTTGAGGGACGCAGAGTAGGTGAACGGATGATATCCGCATGTGTGGTTCCCACCGTGAAGCATGGAGGAGGTGGTGTGATGATGTGGAAGTGCTTTGCTGGTGACACTGACAGTGATTTATTTAGAATTCAAGGCACACTTAACCAGCATGGCTACCACAGCATTCTGCAGCGATACGCCAGTCCCACTAAGCGCAAACCAGATGGGATATAATTTTCTTTTTCAACAGGACAATTTTCTGACCCAACACACCTCCAGGCAAGAAGGAGAGTGATGGAGTGGCTGCATCAGATGACCTGGCCTCCACAATCACCCAACCTCAACCCAATTGAGATGATTTGGACCGCAAAGTAAAGGAAAAGCAGCCAACAAGTGCTCAGCACGTGGGAACTCCTTCAAGACTGTTGATAAAGCATTCCAGGTGAAGCTGGTTGAGAGAATGCCAAGAGTGTGCAAAGCTGTCATCAAGGCAAAGGGTGGCTATTTGAAGAATCTAAAATATATTTTGATTTGTTTAACACTTTTTTGCTTACTACATGATTCCATGTGTTATTTCATAGTTTATGTCTTCACTATTATTCTACAATGTACAAAATAGTAAAGGTGTCCAAACTTTTGACTGGTACGGTATATTCCCAAATGCTCTGTGTGACCACCCGCCAACATAGCTGGTGAAATAGACATTCTTACCCGCCAATTAGAGAAAATATACCCGCATTTGGCAGGTGTTAATTTCCAACCCTGTTCAGGACCTTTAGTCCGGGGAAAAAAAGGTCAGGGAAAAGTCAGATCTGCAGCCACAGCCTTAAAAGACTGTAGTAATGAGTTAGACAAATGGTAATAAAGGCTGCCTGTAAAGGCTCTATGGTACACTAATCTGTGCCCACATACCAGACTACATGTACATTCACACGTAGTGTGTGTTTGATAGTGCCAAGGCTTACCCTGGAGAACAGTGTGTTGAGACAGTGGACTTTTTGTCTCTCAGTGACGTAGGCGTAGTACTGGGTGATGCCCTTCAGAGTCAGCTCCTCCATCAGGTTGATTTCATAGGGCTTCTGCAGGTGCTTGGCCTTGTGAAGGAGAGAGGGAGGACAGGGAGTGGGGGAGGAAAGAAAGGGGGACAGAGAAAAAAGGGAGAGGAGAGGGTTATGGAAGTGCCCGAGTAAATCAATGCTAGGATAACACGTGTCTGCGTGGGCGCCTGCATACACACGGCTAGACCCTTGTAGCAACTTAAGACAACAGACTTTTCTGCTGGCAACCAAGAAGTGAAAACCCTGCAGAGGACAGTAAAACAACAAATAGCCCAAGCTAAGGACAACTACAAAAAGAAACCATGTTCCACACAGGGAATCTCAGGCAGGCAGGGCCTTGCAAACCCCAACCGGGCAAGCCAAGAAGAAAACCCAAGGGAAAAACAAAGGACAAGGAACAGTTTGTCAATGAACAACACTTTGATAATGACGACTTCTCCACTGTAACAGAAAGCCTGAGGGAACAACTGGAGCTCCAGGCCTTGGATGGAGCAAACCATTGAGGAGGTGAGACGGGTCTTCAAGAGAGTCAAATCCAACAAAGCGCAAGGACCAGACAAAATCAAGGGACAGCTAATGAAGGAATGCTCAGATGAGCTGGCAGACATCTTCTGCGCTCTCTTTAAACCCCATAAGAGTCTAAGCTGGGAGAGGGGGTGGGGTTCTACTAAGCTATATATAATTATTTTAAGAAGGTTTGCATACAGGAAGAACATCAGTGGAGGATGCAGCCCTGGCGGTGTTGCATAGTGCATGACACCTGGAGAGGCCTCACTTATGTGTGCATCTTTTTCACGGATGCAGCCTCACCTATGTTACAACCTACAGATGGACACCAGCATTACCTTGTGGCTGCTGGACTTCCTGCTGAACAGGTGGCAGTATGTCAAGTTCAACAACAACATCCCTTCATCTGTGTACACATATACATCAATGATCTAAGAGGCTCCGACAGCGACTGCTTGGCAGTGTAATATGCAGATGACACAGCGTTTGTCGACCTCTCAGATGACACGCTGCATTTCCAAACAGAAGTAAACAGGGTTCATGACTGGTGCAATAACTACCTCACACTCAAAACAAAATAACTTCTCATTGATTTCCGTAAGGCAGACCCAATGAGCCACCTCGTCCTGGGTGGTGACGAGGTAGAGTGGGGAGTTAAGTACCTGGGAACCATCATGGACAGCACACTCTTAATGCAAACACTCAGAACATCAATAAAAAATGCCAACAACGACAATACCTCCTGCGCAGACTCAGACAACTGAATGTCAACACCAGGATACTCTCCAACTACACCTGCCATTTATAGAGTGTGCCGACTTTGCTTCCTGGGCTGGTAGTGGCTAATACGGGTATGATCAGTCAGACTGAACATGGGGTCCAAGCTCTGCGGGCTGCAGTGCAAGGGGCTTCAGGGCCTCTATGATCAACGGGCAAGGCAAAGCACATCAGACGACGCCACACACAATCTTGCCCAATGTTTTGAGCTGCTGCCCTCTGAAAGGAGATCAAGGGTACCACTTTTCAGAAAGAATAAGAGCAAGGCAAGTTTCACTCCATCAGCTATCCGGATGCTGAACATGGACAGATGCAGGCCCAATACACGGTCGGACAGTAGGCCATACAGACCTTGAATATGTTAAAATGTAAATGTGTGACTTGTGTACTAACTTTCCAGTTTTCCGTACTGCATGTAATATATTGTGTCTGTATGCTGACGTCGCAAATTAATTTCCATGTAAATGGACAATGAAATGCAGTGCATTCGGAAGGTATTCAGACCCCACAACCTTGATTTTGATATGGTACAGCCTTATTCTGAAATGGAATAAATTATTTATCTTCTCTCAATCTACACACAACACCCCATAACGACAAAGGAAAAACTGTTTTTTTTTTTTTACTTTTGGAAATGTATAAAAAAATTAAACTGAAATATCACATTTACATAAGTATTCAGACCCTTTACTCAGTACTTTGTTGAAGCGCCTTTGGCAGCAATTACAGCCTCGAGTCTTCTTGGGTTTAACGCTACAAGCTTGGCACACCTGTATTTGGGGAGTTTCTCCCATTCTTCTCTGCAGATCCTCTCAAGTTCTGTCAAGTTGTATGGGGAGCATCGCTGCACAGCTATTTTCAGGTCTCTCCAGAGATGTTCGATCGGGTTCAAGTCCGGGCTCTGGCTGGGCCACTCAATCACATTCAGAGACTTGTCCCGAAGCCACTCCTGCATTGTCTTGGCTGTGTGCTTAGGGTCTTTGTCCTGTTGGAAGGTGAACCTTCGCCCCAGTCTGAGGTCCTGACCGCTCTGGAGCAGGTTTTCATCAAAGATCTCTGTACTTTGCTCTGTTCAGCTTTCACTCGATCCTGACTAGTCTCCCAGTCCCTGCCGCTGAAAAACACCCCCACAGCATGATGCTGCCACCACCATGCTTCACTGTAGGGATGATGCCAGGTTTCCTCCAGATGTGACACTTGGCATTCAGGCCAAAGAGTTCAATCTTGGTTTCATCAGACCAGAGAATCTTGTTTCTCATGGTCTGAGAGTCCTTTAGGTGCCTTTTGGAAAACTCCAAGCGGGCTGTCATGTACCTTTTACTGAGGAGTAGCTTCCATCTGGCCACTCTACCATAAAATGCCTGATTGGTGGAGTGCTGCAGAGATGGTTGTCCTTCTGGAAGGTTATCCCATCTCCACAGAGGAACTCTGGAGCTCTGTCAGAGTGACCATCGGGTTCTTAGTCAACTCCCTGACCAAGGTCCTTCTCCCCCCGATTGCTCAGTTCAGCCGGGCAGCCAGCTCTAGGAAGAGTTGGTGGTTACAAACTTCTTCCATTTAAAAATGATGTAGGCCACTGTGTTCTTGGGGACCTTCAATGCTGCAGACATTTTTTAGGACCCTTCCCCAGCTCTGTGCCTCGACAATCCTGTCTCAGCGCTCTATGGACAATTCCTTCGACCTCATGGCTTGGTTTTTGCTCTGACATGCACTGTCAACTGTGTAGACAGGTGTGTGCCTTTCCAAATCATGTCCATTCAATTGAATTTACCATAGGTGGACTCCAATCAAGTTGTAGAAACATCTCAAGGATGATCAATGGAAACAGGATGCACCTGAGGTCAATTTCAAGTCCCATAGCAAAGGGTCTAAATACTTATGTAAATAAGGTATCGTTTTTTTTTATTTGTAATACATTTGCAAAAAATTCTAAAAACCTGTTTTTGCTTTGTCATTATGGAGTATTGTGTGTAAATTGATGATATATATATATATATATATATATATATATAATCCATTTTAGAATAAGGCTGTACCATAACAAAATGTGGAATAAGTCAAGGGTTCTGAATACTTTCCGAATGCACTGTATATCGTCTCTTTATGGAAGAGCAAAACAGATTGGCCTGTTGGTGAGACTCAGGGCCATGTAGCACTACTCACCATGAACTTCTGCACGCTGATGGGGAAGGTGGCAGAGTACAGCAGGATCTGACGGCCCTTGGCCAGGTAGCTGATGATATCCTCGATGAGCACCACAAAGTCCTGAGACAGCAGCTTGTCTGCCTGAGAGGAACAGATTACATTATTATTAAGAGGAGCATTAGCAGCGTTCTAAAAAGTATGTTTTACTCTCGTGGATTTCTATGCATTTTCTACTACTGGTATGTAATTGACATTTGGCGCTGGTTGCAGGGGAACACATTACATATATCCCCTTTAACCTCTTTGGTAGGTTGATAAACCAGAACAGATTTGATAGGCCCTGATGAGTGGCTTGTAACAAAATAGCTCAAGGACTGATTCTCTGGAGTCATCTACAGTAGCTTAGTATATTGAGTGGTTGATTGACTCAGGTACCACGTATTCACACACTCACCTCATCCATCACCATCATCTGGACTCTATCCACTTTGGCCACGCCCTTCTTTATCAAGTCCAGGATCCTGCCGGGTGTGGCTATGACCACATGCACTGAGAGAGAGAATCAGAAACACCACCATTACAGATGTGCCTTTGTGTACAGCTTTGAGGTTTTGTGACTTGTTTGTAGTGTACAGTGGGGTCCAAAATTATTGACATCCTTGATAAAGATTAGCAAAAATGATTGTATAAAATTATTCAAATACAGTGCTATTTTGTATGCTCAAAACGAATTGGGAAATTATACAATTGCTCAGAGAAAGAGATTGTTTAACAAGTAATAGTAATTAACAAGTAATTTTAGTCTCTCAAAAAGGTAGGTGTCAAAATTATTGACCCCCTGTTTTCAATACCTAACCTTGCAAGGATAACGGCACTGAGCCTTTTTGTAAAATGTTTTACAAGTTCAAGAACACATTGGGAGCAATCTTAGACCATTCCTCCATACAGAATCCTTCCAGATCCTTGATATCCTTTGTCTGTGCTTATGGACTGCCCTCTTAAATTCAAACCACAGATTGGTTTCAAGTCCAGAGACTGAGATGGCCATTGCAAAATGTTGATTTTGTGGCCAAATGACAATTTCTTTGTGAATTTTTATGTGTGCTTGGGGTTAGTGTCTTGCTGGAAGAGCCACTTACATTCAAGTGTCAGCCTCCTGGCAGAGGCAACCAGGTTTTTGCTAGTGAAAGAAAAATAGCCCCATAACAAAGATCCACCACCATATTTTACAGTATGTATGGGATTCTTCTCTGCGCATGCACTCATTTCAACACATGCAGAGATCATCCGTTCACCTACTCTGCGTCTCACAAAGACACGGCGGTTGGAACTAAAAATCTCCAATTTGGACTCATCAGACCAAAGGACAGATTTCCACCGGTCTAATGTCCATTGCTCGTGTTTCTTGGCCCAAGCAAGTCTCTTCTTATTATTGGTGTCCTTTAGTAGTGGTTTCTTTGCAGCAATTCGACCATGAAGGCCTGACTCACGCAGTCTCCTCTGAACAGTTGATGTTGAGATGTGTCTGTCACTTGAACTCTGAAGCATTTATTTGGGCTGCAATCTGAGGTGCAGTTAACTCTAATGAACGTATCCTCTGCAGCAGAGGTAACGCTGGGTCTTCCTTTCCTGTGGTGGTCCTCATGAGAGCCAGTTTCATCATAGCGCTTGATGGTTATTGCGACTGCACTTGAAGAAACTTTCAAAGTTCTTGAAATGTTCCGTGTTGACGGACCTTCACGTCTTAAAGTAATGATGGACTGTCGTTTCGCTTTGCTTATTTGAGCTGTTCTTGCCATAATATGGACTTGGTCTTTTACCAAATAGGGCTATCTTCTGTATTCCACCCCTACCTTGTCACAACACAACTGATTGGCTCAAACGCATTAAGAAGGAAAGAAGTTCCACAAATTAACAAGGCACACCTGTTAATTGGAATGCATTCCAGGTGACTAGTCCCGTGTAGCTCAGTTGGTAGAGCATGGCGTTTGCAACGCCAGGGTTGTGGGTTCGATTCCCACGGGGGGCCAGTATGCAAAAAAAAATTATGCACTCACTTACTAAGTCGCTCTGGATAAGAGCGTCTGCTAAATTACTAAAATGTAAAAATGTGACTTCCTCATGAAGCTGGTTGAGAGAATGCCAAGAGTGTGCAAAGCTGTCATCATGGCAGAGTGGCTGTTTTGAAGAATCTCAAATACATTTTGATTTGTTTAACACTTTTTTGGTTACTACATGATTCCATGTGTAAATTCATAGTTTTGATGTCTTCACTATTATTCTACAATGTAGAAAATAGTTTTAAAAAATAAGACCCTGGAATGAGTAGGCGTCTCCAAACTTTTGACTGGTACTGTATGTACAATATTGTGGTGGATCTTTGATGTTATGGGGCTATATTGCTTCCACTGGTCCTGGGGCCCTTGTTAAGGTCAACAGCATCATAAACTTTACCCAGTACCAGAACATTTTAGCCAAAAACCTGGTTGCCTCCGCTAGGAGGCTGACACTTGATCGCAAGTCAATCTTCCAGCAAGACAATAACCCCAAGCACACATCAAAATCCACAAAGAAATTGTATTTTGGCCACAAAGTTAACATTTTGCAATGGCCATCTCAAGTCTCCGGATTTGAAACTCAAAAACCTGTGGTTTGAATTGAAGAGGCAGTCCATAAGCACAGATGAATGATAAAGGATCTTGAAGGATTCTGTATGGAGGATTGGTCTAAGATCCCTCCCAATGTGTTCTCCAACTCGTAAAACATTTTAGAAAAAAATCAAATAAAGATTGGAGCACACAATATAGGCTCAATACAGTCATTTTTGCTCAACTTTATCAAGGGTGTCAATTTCGGACCCCACTGTATATTGTGCATTTATACGTCGCAAGATACCACTCTTGGTATGAAGTGACAATGTGATGCTGTTGGGTCATTACCAGTCTCGTCCAGGCGCATGATGTCATCTCGCAGGTTGGTGCCGCCCGTGGTGGCCATTACTTTCACTCCACCCAGGTGCTTGCTGATCTGGATACTGATCTGGCTCACCTGCAGGGCCAGCTCACGAGTGGGCACCATCACAATGGCTTGGGAGAGAGGAAGAGGTGGATATGGGTAAGTGTAAGAGGTATAGATATGAAAAGTGCAAGTCGATGAGGTTTGACAGATAGGGAGAGAATGTACGAAGAGGGGTACAGTAGGGCTGGGCGGTATACCGTATTTTACGATATACCAGTATTGATGCACGGACCGGTTTGGGTTTTTACTTTACCTTCTATAACGGTATTTGCATGTTTGGTTTGTTAAATGACACGCCGTGTGTAACATCCATTTTTATAGTTTACTTCGCTACTTGAGTCATCCCTCTCCGCGCTCGCTCTCCATGCCGCTTTCCACACAGACTTAGCCCCGCCCCATCACTCAAAGAGCACATTTGTTGTTCCTCGACCACGAGACACTTGCTTTCAGTCTGCAACAATGTTGATGACAACAATGCCGTTTTCACTTTGCTTCTTAATGTAAATCCTTTAGCGTTCTATAATTACACTATTAGTGTGTGTTTATTACATCTGCAAACAGTTAGTATTTTCTTAGCAAGTTGGGCCTAAATCTTATTAGCCGCTAATGTGAAATCGCTAGCTAGCTAATAAATGTACTGAGTCAGAGCAATTGTATTTAGCTATACAGCCTGATAATACCAGTGATGGTGTAGACCTAAATCAGCATGTTGTTTGTGCAACAGTATCTTTTAAATCAAAGAGGAATACATGACGCAAGAATATGTCAGCTACATGAAGTAGCTAAGAGAAAACATTCAATGTACCCAAAGATTATAACATCGCCTAGGAAACACAGACACTTTGGTTCCTACCCTGTCACAATAACTCCCCCCTGGCATTTTCAATCATTGTCACGTCAAACACTGTATTCAAAGTGCCCACTATTATATTCTAACTATGGAATTAGAATAATCCTGCTATTTCCATGATTCCAACAGTTCACACAAGTGTTTTGCTCTTATCACAAGTGAAATCGCAATTGCATCATTCTTTTAAAAATAAGGCCTAGATTGTTTGCCCACATAGTGCAGCCCTACGTGATAGTGTGGAAATTATCTCAAATTAGTGCAGAGATTTTGCGGGGGAAAAATTTTGCAACGCCAGGGTTGTGGGTTCGATTCCCACGGGGGGTATGAAAATAAAAAGACATATATATTTTTTTCAATAAAATAATGTATGCACTAACTGTAAGTCGATCTGGATAAGAGCGTCTGCTAAATGACTAAAATGTAAATGTAATTCAAAACACCGATACGCATAGGCCTATATATTAGCCCAAGCCCGAAAAAAACCTAATTTAAAATAATGATTGCCGTTATACAATACATAGCCTACCGCATATTATGCATTAAAAAATATATACAGATTTAAGATGTCTTTGGTACATAATTGGTCTAGCCTATAATCCAAAATTAAACAAATTCTAGTAATCTCCTTTTGAGTGAGGACTGTATTATTATGCATACTGGATGGACTGGTTAGATATGCTACGCTCTAAACTTTCTATCCATGAGTCTAGGAGAGAATGTATAGGGCTAGGCGATGCTGTTGGTTCATTGATTGTGCAGGGCGGCTTACAGAGTTAGCGTACACTTATAGTGAATTTGTATTTGATTTTGATTAGCCTAGTAATAAGGCATTTTAGGCTGACATTACCTTAACCTACAGAATCTCACCACTGTGCATTTCCATCTCCTCGCTCTCCTTAATTCCTTTCTCGAACGTGCAGAGAGAGGGGCTGTCAACAGTTTAATGAAATATGTTGTTTCGATGTGAAAGCTTGTTACCACCGATGTTCCCAAACAGATATCACTTACTTTCCCAAATTAAGCACTGGGTAGCTGCAGGAACAGGGTTGGAGAGCACACGGCATACAGACTTTGGGTGGAATAATCACCTGTCACGCAGCGAGAGGCTGCATGCTCCTCAAACAGTGGTTGATGCGTGGAATGAAATAACCGGAGTAGCCTACCCGGGAGGATTGAAAAACAAACTGGCGGGAAAGCGGCCTCCATTCGCTATTCGAGTGCATACGGATGACATGTATTTTTTCCCCCCTGACCATTTGATAATGGGCCATCCTAAATCGAAACCAATTTTACATATTAGGAAAGACAAGATTAAATTGAAAATAGTCAGATGGGTGAAAATATAATCACTTCATGGAGAACAGTGTTTGCAGCCTGAGGCAAGGAAGAGCTTTTTTTGGCGACTTTCTCAAATCATCAATAGCATATACAGGGCTAGACATTCATTTTTTTAGCCACTTGTCCTTTGGACAAGTAGGCCTGATTTTTTACTTGTCCGAAAGCTCAAGTCACTGCATTGATAGGCTACTGTATAAAACACATGTGGTCCGTCAACCCTTCATCTGGAGAGCTACTGGGTGTGCAGTCTTTTGATCCAACCCTGCTCAAACACACCTGTCAGCTTATCAAGGTCCTGTTGAGCAACTCATTTTTTACATTGTGGTGTGTTTGAGCAGGGCTGGAGCAAAGGCCTGCACACCCAGTAGCTCTCCTGGAGGATGATTGGTCACCCTGCAACTTTACAACCAAATACTTTATGTCTTTATAAAATAATTCCCTTATTAAATGAACCAGGGATCAAATTGCTAAGGTGGACGAGATGGCTAACTAAGAGGTTTATCTATTTGTAAAGGCTAAAATATTCAGTGTTCACTTGTCAATTAGGCTATATATTTTATAAACTATCACACAAAAATCACTATCAAAGTTGCCAAATAACTCCTGAATGGGAAAAATCCTTTCCATTTTATTCAGCTAAGTTCAATTATATTCTTCTTACTATAAAATCATTTAATATAAAAATGGCACAGGACTTATAAGCATACTGTATCTTGTCTGGTTAATGAACAAGCCTATTGCAGGAATGGGCAACTTTGATTGGGGTGAGGGTCACAAAATAAATGGAACTCATGAGGGGCCGCAGTTGCTCGGGGGTCTGTGTACCCACATCCGTACATAAAGTTAATTTCCTGCAATTTTGCACATTTTTCCATGGGGTGTAGAGAAAATGTTGCCGTTTTAAAGCAAGTTTGTTGCAATTCTACACATTTTTGCCATGGGGCAGAGAGAATACTTTTCATGCAATTCTGTGAAATTGGTCCACAGGCCTACAAAAGGGGGGCCGCAGTTGCCCATCCCTGGCCTATGGCATGGCGCATAGCCAGATAACATACAGTAGGCCAACTCATTCTGTTCTTCTGAAATACATTTTAAATGTAAATGTTCTAAAGGCACGCATCAGCAGCTTGTATGCATGGAGGCCAGGAGATGCTAAACGTGTTTATATTAATTAACAGTCAATTACCGTGAGACCGGTAGTCTTTTACATTACAATAACCGTCTGACAAAATAGTGACCGCCACAGCCCTAGGCACCAGTGCCATCAGAGGAAAATGTTAGTCTGGAGCCCTGAGTAGTAGTAGTAGTAGTAGTAGTAGAGATAAGTATGTATCATGTGAAGCGCCTCGTCTCACCCTGTATATAGTCCTTCTTCAGGTCTATTCTCTCCAGCATAGGGATGAGGTAGGCCCCACTCTTCCCTGTTCCATTCTTGGCTCGGGCCAGGATGTCTCGTCCTGACAGGGCTATGGGAATGCTCTCCTCCTGAAAGTGACAAACTCTGGTTTAACGTAGTTTATCATCACAAACAAAACATGGCTATTATCAAAATGTGTAACATTATCACTATGACAAACTACAAAAGTCCAAAGACTTCAGGTATGCAGAACTAAAAAATGCAGTACAGGATCTTAAGTTCAACAAATTCGTAACATATTGTACGAATTGGATTCAAAACATTTAATACACATTTTTGCAAGACGCAACATATCATATGAAATGGATGACGTAGTACACAATTGGATGACATAGTACACAAAAAACAGGGATCTGTTTTGGCTCTATTGGCTGAAATTATACAAAAGTTCTGGCGCATCACATTAAAGTAGCTATATAGGTTATAGGCATCAGAATCAGGAGCCAATTTACAGCAAGGGAATCCCCCAGTTTCAATGGTGATCTGTGGGCAGAGAAGCTCCCAGTGAGTGTCGTACCTGGACAGGGGAGGGCTTCTCCCAGCCCATCTCAAAGATGCCCATCAGGAGCTCCCGTTTCAGACAGTAGTCCTCAAACTCATTTCCCTTAGTGGACGTTACATCCTGGGACATAGCAAGGAAGGGGTTAGACATCAGAAGTAACAGATTTGATTAAAATTACACTGGGAAAATCCTGAGCTAGTGAAACACAAAGCATGCTGCATTGTACCATAACTTACAGAGGTTCTGACCCTGGTGTCTTTGGGAGGGAGCTGTAGGCTCTTTTTCCAGTCATCTCCAAACCTGATGAAGGGCACCAATGAGAGAAGAGAGCAATTAACCAGTTATATGTAACTAAATGTAATCCCCAAAAGTAATTATTTATCATGAAAGGGCTATAAACAATAACTAGTAATGCAGCATACTCAAAGGTTACAATCTCAACTTTCAGGTAAACCATTTTTATAAATTGCTGAGGTGTAGTCATTTGAGGATTTAAGCTCAAGTACACGGTACAAATATGAAATATTTTATATGATGTATTTCTTATTCAACAAAACTGTATGAATAAGGCTTGAAATGACATGCTTTCTAAATATAGCATAATCAAATTATAAAACTACTAACTATAAGATTTCACCTTCCCTATAACTGTAAAATACATATTTGTATGTTTAGTGGAGAAAATGTGTATATTTTCTAAAGGTCTCTCTTGATCAAAATGTCTGCCCCCATCGCTGTGAACATCTCACAAAGCTCTGATATCGGAATTATCTTAAATGAATGTCTATAGAATCGATCTC